>NC_138980.1:183642446-184238446 GCF_964341445.2 Mesoplodon mirus
GGTCCATTTCTGCTGTGGCAAAGGGCCAGATTCCCTGCTTTTTTATGGCTGAGTAATATTCCATTATGTGGGTACATAAATTAGGTATATAATGTATATTTTGTAACTTCTTTCTCCAGTCATCTATTGACGGGCACCTAGGTTGCTTCCATATCTTGGCTCTTGTGAATAATGCTGCGTGGAGGTACAGATATTTTTTCAAGTTCGTTTTTTTGTTTGTTTGTTTTCTTTGGATAAACACCCAGAAGAGGAATTGCTGGATCACATGGTAGTTCTATTTTTAGTTTTTCGAGGACCCTCTTTTACTCTTTTCCCCTACTGCCCTTCCTTAATCTTAAAGCATGAAGTGGACAAGACAGCTGTCTCTTGCTTGTCCTAGCCAGAGGTGGGCAGCCCCGCCACTGCCTGTTCTTGTCAATAAAGTTTTATTGGGACACAGCCACGCTCACCCATTGGTGCATCCTGGTGGGCCGTCTCACCTGCAGCGGCAGAGCTGAGCAGTTCTGGGAGACTCTGCAATGTTTGCTCTCTGGCCCTTTACAGAAGACGCTTGCCGACACTGTTCTGGAACATTCTCTATGGCAAACGCAGCGCCTGACCATCGGAGCCCACGTCGTGTGTCAGTGGCTGTGATGGTCAGTCAGCTTAGCAAGCAGCAGTCGGAGGGCCTGGGGTTTTCATTTCTCTCTAAAGACCTGTGTGTACTTATTCACACAAACAGTCAAGAGTGTAAATAAACAAATCAAAGGTTAGAGGAACTGCCATGGTTTCTGCCTCCCCCCCATACGCGCTTTCCTCTCTGCCCGACTAAACACATACGTATTTTTGAACCAATCACACAACAGGTGTACAGTTCTGAAATCATCCTCCAGTCCTCCCAAGGAGAAGGAGGACCCCATCCTCCCTTCCTGTGTTTGACTTTTGGTGGCGGTTGCAAAATTTAAATCTTGAAGCGAAATGGTCTTTCCCTGAACTTAAAACGTAGAGCCTTAAGAGCTCATTGGGTCAGTTTCCTCATCGTGATGGGATAATTTATTCTCCAGGAAGAATGAGAAAAAGACATCAGGACTGTGTTTTAAGGGTAGAAGCCTTCCTCTGATACAGCAGCTCTCTGTGGCTGTTCTTCCCAATGGCCGGGTGCGCAGGAATCAAATCGCCTTTTATTCCTGTGCCTGTGTGCCGACCATCTTTACAAAGCACCCTCCCTTGTCCACTCCAAATGGGCACAAATTTAAGATGGAAAGTAAACAAGAAATTAACTTATTTCATTAAATGTTTTTCAAGTGATTTTCTTCACTAGAGGCCAAGGCTATTTAGTGGGGATAAAGCAGGCGTGTTATTTCCCCGGAGCTGTTGTAACAAATTTATCAGGCTTGGTGGCTTCAAGCAACAGAAATGCGTTCTCCCACCCTAATCTAGGACGGTCTCATCTCAGCATCCTTAATTTAATCACATGTGAAAAGACCCTATGTCCAATAAAGTCCCATTCTCAGGTTCTGAGTAGACATAACCTTGGGGGCAGGTACTGTTTGATCTACCGCAAGTGGTATCAAATACTTTTTAAAACAATTTTCATTTAAATTATTGTTAATAGATGATGTATTCAAATTGTTCAGCATGCAGAAGATGCCTGAGGATGCACTGCTGGTCTTTGTCTCGAACCCCAGAGCCAGGTTCTCTCCCTGGAAGCAAACACAATCATCCTTTGGTTAAGTCCTGAGAATCTACAAGCAGGTCCCTGTAACTCCCATGCCTGCCCCGTCTGGGCAGCATCCTAAACTAGAGGACATCTGGACAGTGGCTCATGTCAGCAACCATGGGGCATCCTCCTTCTCTCCCCAGGTGATTTCTTCAACAAATTGACATAGGATATGGTAAGTGTTATTTTTGATTTGGGGCAATTTTCTGCATCTGTATGAATTTTTTTCTTTTTCCTTTTTTGATTTACAAGGCATTTAGTCCTATTTTGTAATTGGTGGTTGTGATTTCCAGTGAGAGGTCAGCTGTTTTTTTCTCCAGGTTCCTACTTGTCATTTTCCTGTTTTAAAAAGCACAGAAAAAAAAAAAAAATGAGAAGTTTACAGAACAAAGAGAGCTGTTTTGCATTGCATGAGAGATTGACTGTGGCCGTGTGGTACTTACTCAGAAAGAAGAGCTGTTCAGAAGCCAGCCCTGGCGAGCCTCCGGGAGGGGCCCAGCCGAGCAGCTCCCACGAAGGGGCTCAGACAGATTCCTCGTCTGGCTGGCATCATGAAAGATTCATTGTCTTCTCCTCAGAAAGTGATGCATGTTTTTCCTTACATAGTGATGATACTATACTAAACATAATATGAATTACTGTGCAGAAATCCTAGCAGTTCATCTGCCATCTTTCAGGAAGTCCAGAGTGTGGCTTTCTCCTAAGGTTTCTCTCTAAAGGTGCAACGATTCTTTCAGTGGTTAATAATATGTAATCACCTATTCTAAAATGAAACCACAGTTTTTCACTTATAACTTTTATTGGTTTAATTACCTAGCTTGTTGTTTGAGATATCAAGGAGTCTTCTCTTGTAAGTGAATCAGACTTTGTGATTCATCATTTATTTATCCATTTATTTTGCTTCACGTACTGTGCTAGACGCTTGGTAAGTGTATGGATTCATTCATTGAAGTAGTCCTGCCTGATCACCTGACGATATGCAATCAGCTGTATATTATGTCCACTGCAAGAGATAAGGGCTGGAAAGAGCAGTGGTTTAAAAAAAAATACACAGTATTTTGCCCACATACATCGAGGAAGGCCATCAGAAGGCACTGTGGGCTGTTATGGCAGCTCTCCATGTTTGAGTTTCCCTGTCTCTTTCTATCCTCTCATCACCCATAATTCTTGGTGTTTGATTTCCTTTCTAATGGCAACCTCATGGCACAAGATGGTGGCTGGAGCTCCAGCTATTATGTCCAACATTCCAGGCAGTCAGACAGGGAAGGGATGGAGCACAAACCGAACACCAGCTGCCCCTTGTCCTTGTCCCTCTCATCCTTTTAAGCAGCTCTCCCCAATTCACCCAGAAGATTTTGCCTGCTTGCCAGAGGCTGCCCCTAGATACAAAGGAGGAGGAGAAATACTGCCTTTCAGCTGTGTACAGGGCTCTGCTGCTCACACGGAAGGAGAGGAAGGAAACAGATGCCCAGCTCGCAGTTGCTCACAACACACCTTCATTGAGAACCTTCCATGCGCCCCAGAGCCACGGGACCCTCCGTGAGGAAAGGCTTCATCCCCTCCAGGAACTTTCAGTGAAACTTGCTGATTAAGAATTGCAATTCGTAAGATTCCAATAATAATTCTTGGTTTGATATTCTAATACTTTTCATTGGAAGGGTTTTATTTGGCTTTTCAATTCTCGGTACTTTCAGAATTTGATTTGGATCCTTTACTATTGTGAAGTGCAGATTTTGCTGTTGGCTTTACTGTTTGGTGTAGTTACTGACTGTGTGCCTGCCCAAACACGCTTTTTCTTTTTCTCTTTTCCCCATTTGAGCTCTGGCTTAGCTCCACTGAGAAATCAGACCTTGTGGTCACTGCCCGATTCTGATGGCACGACCCCAGCCTGAAGACGTCGTTATAAACCAGGGAAGGGAGGGTGGCTGAGCATCATTTTCTTTCTCCCAAGTCTCAGCTACTGGAAACATCTGCCCATTTAAGAAAAAAAAAAGACCTTTTTTAAGTTCCCGATTTGCGCAGCTCTGAAGTGAGGGGATCAGGGCCTCCGAGAGGCTGGATCTGTTCTCCGTCCGCCCCCCTCCTCCCTCACCCTCAGCTCTGCCTGTCCCTCTCCCCCCTGCAGCGCCTGAACTTGGTCTCCGGAGTTCTTCTGTATCTACACACGTAAGTTATTTTATTTTCGGCCACAGTTCTCCTGATTCCTCTGTTCTCCACGAGGACTCTAACCTGTTCTTTGCTCAAGTTACTGCGAGGAGCTCTCCCGTGAGCTGGGGCCTAAGAGTCGGAAGGAGTTAACACGACCCCACCCGCAGCCCTGGATCAGCGTCCCCCTCCCCCTCGGGCAGGGCTGGAGCCCCCTCAACTGCATTAGAGGCTGGGGAGACCCTGCCAGCAGGGCGTGGGGGGAGGTTCCAGGTAGAGAGTAACAGAGGGTGGGAGACAGCGCAGGGACCCCCAAAGGGGAGAAGAATCCCCGTGAGGCGGGGAGAGTGGCTGGAGGCGGGGTCGGGGGTGGGGCTGGCGCGGGGAGGGGCCGGTCCCACGTGTGCTTGGGGCGGATGGCGACTGCAGCTCCTGGCGGGGGCTGGACCGGAGGGAGCTGAGGGTGGCCCGAGAGGTCCTGCGGTCGCCCAGCTGAGAGACGGCAGGGCTCTGCCCAGGCCCCAGGCCGGGCTGGGGAGGAGGGGAGGAGGGGTCAGTGTGGAGGATCCAGGACCAGCCCGCAAACGCGGGGGCAGGCGCGGGACCAGGCAGGGGCCACAGGGTGATGGGCCCCAGCGTCAGGAGGGGAAGCGTGTGTGACCAGCCATCCGCTCCTCAGACTGCCCCCAAGTTCAGTAGACCCTGTAAGAGGCTTTTTTTTTTTTTTTTTTTTTTTTTTTTGCGGTACGCGGGCCTCTCACTGTTGTGGCCTCTCCCGTTGCGGAGCACAGGCTCCGGACGCGCAGGCCCAGCGGCCATGGCTCACGGGCCCAGCCGCTCCGCGGCATGTGGGATCCTCCCGGACCGGGGCACGAACCCGTGTCCCCTGCATCGGCAGGCGGACTCTCAACCACTGCGCCACCAGGGAAGCCCATGTGAGAGGCATTTTTACTTGCAAAGACGGCTCGAGTGGCCGTGAGCTGGTGGCCAAGGGTGAAGGCAGGGACTTCGGGGCCGCGGGAAGGAGGCCAGGCACGGAGAGCTGTGCTCCCGGGGTGGCATCCGCACCGGGAGCTGCAGAACATCAGTCCAAACACACACCCGCGGCAGGACGCGGCGGCGACAACCCCGGGAAAATAAGATCTCTGCTGCCCGAGGGGACGCTCGCTTAACAAGTGGAATCTCTGAACCGCCCGTGAGAGAGAGACAGGGAGAACTTGGGGCGACCCCTTCCTCTGAGCCGGTCTCCCCTCCGCAGGTAAGCCAGGGTGAGTCTCCGGTCACCCGAGGCACACTGGCCTGAGCCACCCGCTCACCGGCCGTCGGGTCCCGCGGCATCTGAAGTCTGAGGTGGGTCCTGCCCCGGGATCCCGTCCTCACCGCCATCTCCTCCGGCCTGACCGCATCCCCGGTCACCTGGACGGCCTGCACCTCCCGCTGTCGTCTGCCTGTGGCCGTCTCAGGAAAGACCTCTGGGTCCTCAGGGTTCTCCCCGTTCCCATGAGTGCGATCACCCTCTGACCTGCAGGTCGGCCGTCCGGCCAGGCCACCAGGTGGACAGTCCTGCTCTGGTGGCACAGGTGGGGGGGGTGGTCCACCAGGGAGACACCAGGGGAGCACGTGTGGCCTTGCTCTTCCTGCCCGGCCACAGTCTTGGACCGTTTGGGGACTGGGACCTTTGCCTGTTACCACACATTCGTGCGGTTTCTTTCATATTCTCAATAGTAAATCTAATTTTTCTGTAAATGAATTCCATTCCAGGTGCCAGAAACTGGAATCTGAGCCCACGGTGGCAGGTGGCTGCCTGTGAGGTCCAAGAGCCGACGCCCTGCTGCCTGCCCTAGGTGGGGCCCGTTTGTGCCCCGGACGCCATCAGTGCCCAGGCTGATGCACAGCAGCACCCCAGCCCCAGTGGTTGGGGACTTCAGCCACCTGACCCGGGCTGCCTCCACCCTCCACATCCCGCCCTCACTCACCGCTTGCTGACCCTCCTCCAGCCACCGGGAACATCTGATGCCCTCGGAGCTGAGCCTTTGGAGAAGAGCCCCAGGGTCGGGTGGGTGCTGCCCGGCACCGCACACTCAGGTGCCTGGCACCTGCCCCTGCAGGGAATGGCCCGGTGCCTCCACCTCTGGTCAGACCCCTGCTTCCGTGAGGAGCAGACATAGACCCGCAAACCCAGGAAGCCCGCCTGTCCTCAGTCACCACCTCCTCCGGGCCGTGCGGAACTTCCAGATGCGGCTCTGGCTCCGGGCTGGGCCGTGCATGCCTCCCTCCCTCCTTCCCAGGCCGGCGGGTTGCACCCTCAGCGTTCACGCTCCCAGGACATGACCCGTCTCCCTGCTTGTGTGTGCCCAGCGGCTCTGCACTCGAGCGCGTGGGGCTCCGTCCAATGTTCTTGGGGGTCTGCACAAGGTGATGCCTCCCCGGCGCCAGGGCGGGGACTCAGCTCTTCCAGGACAGGGATGGGGAGGCCATTGGAAAGCTAGAGAGTCGGGGAAGTGGTAGGGGTACTAAGGGCACAGTCTCCTTTGGGTGGGAGTTTGGTTAATGACTCCGCTAGCTAATACAGTTTGTTGTGTGTGTGGTTTTAACACAGGATACAGCTGGCCAGCCTGAAGGAGGCGTGAGGCCCCAGGCACACCCCTTGGCCCAGAAAGCGATGAAATACCTCCTTCAGTTTTGCCCCCAGGAACCCCCTGCCTCCCCGGGAACCGGGAAATCCAAGCTGTGGGTTTGCCAGAAGCTTCAGTGGGGCAGGTGAGGGGACCGTGCTGGTGTCAAGTCCCCAGGCTGATGCTGGCCTGCGAGGACCCACCTCTTGGGGATGGAGGATGGTTTGCCCTCCATGTGGCAGCCATGGCTGTGCGCCAGGTTCCCTGGCCACGTCCTCTGGGGCCTCCCTGGGGGAGCAGGGGCTGCTCCTGGGGTCAGAGGGTGAAGGCCAAGCCCAGCCCCCTGCCAGGGGCCTAGTGTGACCCCCAAAAGAGCCACTGCTTGGAGGCACCCGGCTCACACCAGGCAGCGGCCGAGGTTCCCTCCCTGGCCGGGGCCTGGCTGGCTTTTCTTTACCACCAGCATCGAGATCCATCTCACCTGGAAATCCAGAGTGGACGGTGACGTGATGCTCAGGAAACCCCGGAGCCGAGTTCCCTGCCTGAAACCACGCCCCCAGGTTGAACAGACGTGGTGAGACCAGGACAGAGCACAGCCACTTCGTCGTGGGACCCAGAGAATGGCCAGGCCCCCGCGCTCCGCTCACTGCATCCTCAGTGATGACGATGGCTAAGAAACGCTCCCCATCTCCTCTGCGGCCACAGAAAGTTCCCGAAGTGCATCCACGGAATGTCTGGTTTAAGTGGTGTGGCTGCCCACCCCCGGCCTGCCAGGAGGCACTTGCTGCAAACAGGCCCTGGGAGCAGCAGGAAGGCCGCCCGCGGGATGCGGATGCCCACCTGTTCTACGCGGAGACACCTGCCAGGAACGTGGGTTCTGATTTTGGGGGAGCTGATCTTACGCTCTTGTTTCTCTGACTTAATTCCTGGTAAACGACACCCGGCTGTTTCGAGTTTCTGACCCTGTCTTGTGCTTCTTCCTTCCACTCTGGGGTCGCTTAGTGATGTCCAGGACACGCCCACGTTGTGGTCCCAGAGCCACCGGGGTCAGGACCAGAGGCACCTGCAGCCCTGCCTGGAGCGAGGTGTGCGCGCTGCTGGGGCTTTGTCTTGGTTTCGTGGGGAAAAGTGTCTGCGATCCCGCAGAGCGAGGTTTTGAGGGAGGTCGTCGGGGAACGGGCGGAGGGCAGGCACTGCTCTCGACAGCACTGTTTTCACAACCCGTGTTACAGCTGCGGTCTAGCAAGTGCCTGTGGTTTCCCCGGTGTGTTACCTACGTTACTGCCACTTGATAGTGAGTGACTGGCATTTGGGAGAAATTAAGTGGACAGGCCTCCCCCTGCAGCGTTTTCTCAGGGCCCAGCAACATCCTCCGCAGACAGCTCCCAGCACCCACGTCTGTGGGGCGCGGCCCCGGCCAAGCCGAGTGGGCAGGGAGGCTGTGTGCCCGGCTGGGACAACCAGAGCCACCTCCTTCCCAGTCAGATCGGGCACTGGGCTGGTGAGAGAGCCAGCCTCCCGGGAGGCTGCCAGGCACAGCCAGTCACCTGCACGGGAGCCAGGAGCCGGGCCGCGGAGCACGGGAAGCAGGGCCACACGGAGATGCCCAGACGGCCGAGGGGCACGCTGCCTGGGCCTGGGCCTGGCCCTCCCGCCCCACCCGCAGACCTTCCCGCGGAGAGAATGTGGGACACTCGTGGCTGGCGTGTGGCCGGTGGGGAGGCCCAGGAGGGCAGGGGGCCTTGGGGGACAGCAGGGTGGGCTGCTGGCTCTCGGGGTCTTTGTGAAAGGGAAAAGCTTCCAGCTGCCCGGCCACGGGGAAAGCGTTCCAGTCAATGCCCTAAGCCTGCATGTTGAGTCACGGCAGAGGCCGAAGTCTTTGCTGTGTTCCCACGAGGGAATAAACTCTGTGGGCTGACAGGGAATGTGGAGCGTCTGCAGTTGGAAGCGAGCCACGTGGGTGTCGTGGACGCAGGGCACCTGTCAGTGGGGTGTCCAGACTCCGGCCTGGGGCATCCCCGTGTGTCGGGCTGCACCCTGGATGCTTGTAGAGTCACCCTGGGGGTGGGATGCTGTCAAGGTCAGCGCAAAGCAGAAAAAGTAAGAGCAGTCTCTAGCCTGGGGCTTCAAGGGGCTTTCAACAGAGCAGTGAGACAGGGAAGCCTGACATCTCAGCGTGACATGAGCCAGAGCATGTTCATGGGGGGAAGGGTGGTCTGCTTGTGTGGATGGGGAGACGTTTGTCCCGCCCGTTCCCGAAATGTCCCTCGGTGACCGAGGTGCCACACAGAGCAGCCTGTGCTGAGGCAAAGAGGGGACAGGTGCCTGGTGGCTGGGAGAGGCTAGGGCTTACCCTCCGACCCCCGCAAGAGGGACGCTGGGTGCGGGTAGCTGGGCAGGGGCCCAGGGTTCCAAGGAGCTTTGTGGCAGGGGTCCCACTTAGATTCTGTAGTCTCTGGGGGCCTAGGAGGGTTTCTGAGTCAGGGGTCGTGACCAGGCCGCTCTCTGGGGACACCCTCAGCCGGCTCTGCAGCAGCAGGCGGTGCCCATGGTGACGGCCTAACGGCCCAGCACAGCGGCCGCTAAGGCAGTCGGCACATCAGGACGGCCGGGCAAGGAGCCCAGCTGTGGGGCAGACACTAGTCCAGACGCGGAAGCGCAGGCCCCTGCGGACGTGATGAGCGCATAAACCACGGCCTCTGGGTTCCGTAGGTCCCCCTCCTGATGTGGGCGGGCCTCACCCAGTCGGGGGAAGGCCTTAGGAGCAAAGACAGCTTCCCCTGAGAAGGAGGAATTCAGCCCAAGCCTGGGACACTGATGCCCCGCCTGAGTCCCCAGACCACAGGTGTCAGACTCAGCGGCGACATCACACCTTCCCTCAGGTTCCCGTGAGCTGGTCCCCGAGTCTCAAGGGCCAATTCCTTAAAACATATGCGGTTGGTTCTGTGTCTCTGGAGAGCCCTGTCTAGTGAGTTCAGAGAACCACAGGTGGGGTGGCTTGTGAACAATAGACACTTACTTCTCCACGTCCAGGAGGCCCAAGGTCAGGGTGCAGCCACGTGTGCTTTTGGCCAGAGCGTCTTCCGAGCTCGCAGAGGGTGACCCAGCTTTGGCAGGCTTCTCTTGGGCACGTGCCCTGGGAGCCTTCAGTGGCCATGCAGGAAGTTCAGCGACCCCAGGGCCACCAGGTGGACAGGCCATTTAGGGGGAGATAGGCGAGGAGCCCAGGTGTCGATCTCTCCATCCAGGAGCCCGTGTGAGATGAAGGGGCTTTGAGGTGACCCTGCCACAACTGCATCTGACAGCCACTGCGGGGGAGACCCCAACCAGCTGAGGAAATAGCCCCAGAGGCGTGAACCGCACGAGAGCGAAGAACATGGACATCATCGCTGTAGGCACAACACTGCCGGGCCAAACACCTGTGGCCCCCAAACCCCACCTGGAAGCCCTGGCCCTAGTGTGGCCACATTGGAGGTGGGGCTCTGGGTGATTAGGTTTAGATGACGTGATAAGGGTGGGGCCCTGGTTCCATGTGATTAGTGCCCTGATCTGTGGAGACCCAGAGAGCTCGCTCTCTGCCATGTGAGGACACAGTGGGAGGGCGGCCTCTGTGAGTCTGGGAAGAGCTCCCGCCAGAGACTGAGTCCACGGGCGCCTTGGTCTCAGACGGCCAGCCTCCAGGACTGTGAGAAATAAACACCTGTTGTTTGAGCTGCCCATCCGGGGTGTTGTTAGGACTGCCTGAGCTAGAAGCACAGACAGGTGACCCTGAGTCATCCACATAAACTCCGTAGGCCCCTGGGTGCTGGTTGCAGGCCGCTCCCCGTCCGATTCTGCTCCGAGCCTCTTGCCACCTCTGCACACAGACCAGCCGCTGGAAGGTCAGCCAGTGGGTCCATCTTTGTTCACTCGGGGGTGCGGAAGCCCCCAAGCCCTGCTCTGCACATGCCCCCTGTGCACACGGAGAGGTGGGACCACTTGCCTGCCGAGCTTTCTCCTCCCTCTGTCCAGGCGTGCTCCGGGCCGGCCTGGGCCTCAGGCAGAGGTTTCAGAGAGGACGTTCTTTCAGGTTTGTTAAGGAATCGACACGGGATTTAAGGCAAAAATTCTCCTCTTCCTCCTTGGAACACAGTAACAAAGCGGATTTGGAGATATTCACCCAGAGCGTGGAGATGGCTAATTTAGTCATGGAGGGAAGTTCAGCATCCAAGAAAACTCCTGATGGGTTATTTCCTCCCCTTTTAAATTTCCTGTGGAAGGTTCCTCGTGTGCATTTGCAGACAAGATTTAGCCAGGCTCCCCAATCTCACTCTCTTTTCTAATAAACCAGTGTAAAGTAGAATTTATTTACATAATGCAATGATCCGTGAAGGTTACCATAACACCCAGGGAAGGTATTAACTGCTTGAGTGGAATTCATTAGAAATTAACTACCACTTAAATTAATTCTCCCACAGTCACAGGCCGTAATGGCGGGTGAGGGAACGTCCATCAGCGGTGCTGACAGGGGACCTGCCACCGCTGTTATTTATAGGTGGGAGGCGGCCCGGGGAGCAAGCGCCCTGGGCCACACTCCAAGCTTCCAGGCTCAGAGAAGGCACTGCAAGGCCCCGGAGCCTCCTTGTTAATAAGGAATGTGGCCTTGCTAACCCCACCTTTTCCAGCAGTGGACCAGGGCTGACACGAAGTGACTCTGGTCCTCGTGGCCTGCAAACCGAGGGATGACCCTGCTGGCAAAGCCTTGTCGTGAAGCATGACCTCACAAGCAGAGCTGGGGATGGGCGTGGCGGCCTCTCCCAGGGACCGTTAGGAGCGCCGGGTGCAGAGTCCAGGGTCAGATGCACCCTCAGGACCGCCCACAGGGACTTCTGGGGACACGGTCACCCCACGGGGCAGGGCCAACCTTTGATGAGGGACCCACTGGGTCTCCTTTAGAAGGGTGGCACGTGTGTACTGGTACATGTGTGGTGTTCCTGTGTGTGGTGTGTTTGCGTGAGTGGGTGGGGTGAGTGCATAGGCATGATGTCTGCATGCCCTGTGTGGAGTCTGCACATGTGTGTGCCCGTGTGTGTGGTGTGTGCACACATGTGGGTGTGCATTGTGTGATATGTGTGTGGTGTGTGCATGTGCACGTGTATGGTGCTTGCATGCATGTGGTATGAGCACGTGTGTGTGCTTGTGTGCACGTGTCTGTGCATGTGGTATATGCGTGCGTGTACATGTGTGTATGTGTGTGCTGCCAATCTGAATTGCAAAGCCGAGGGAAGCCACTTTGCCCAGGGATGCAGATTTGGGGTGTTGAGGGGAGGTCAGCGGCCGGGATATAGCACTGAGGATCCTGCAGGCTTGTCCAAGGGATCGCTGTCAATGCTGGGCCCTAGTTGGGCTGCCTGTGGTGTCCCCTGGGTGCATTCCTGAGACAAGGGTCTGACGCCCCATTGGGACAGAGTTGGGTGTGGTTCTCCTGGGAATGAGGGCAGAGCCCCAGTCCTGTCCCCTCCAGGCCAGGAAGATGAGTGGTGGTCAGGCCTCAGCCTGGAAGGGGAAGGGGCCACAGAACCCCCCCCGGCTGGACCCATTGTCATGCTGCGTGAGTGCATGTGTGTAAATAAATGTGCAAGAGTGTGTGTGTGAGAGGGAGAGGGGCAGGGAGGGAGGAGACACATCCCTGTGGGCACCAGCGTGGCCCCGTGCGTGCGGGACATCCAGGGACACTTGGTGGGGGTGGGATAGGGGTCAGTTGAAAGGCCTGGGGAGGAAGGGGGCTGCTGAGGGCTAGAATGTTCCCACGGGAAATCCCTGAGCTGCATTTCCCGACTCCCTGTGACTCACACGCCAGGCAAGTTCAGCCCGAACCACCAGCCCCACCGCGGAGAGTCCAGGGAAGCGGCAGGGCCTGCACTCAGGACGCAGAGGGCAGGGAGGGGGACCTGGCCCGGGCACCCAGCCCCCGAAGCCCCCCCGGGCCTGGTGTATGCAGTGGGGGCTCCCCCGTGACGGGGTCCTGGGTGCCCGTCTGTGCACCGTGAGCTGGGCCCTGGTCACCGCCCCCTCCCAGACTGGGCTGGGGCTCGGGGAGGAAGGCCACCTGCAGACCCCCCAGCAATGACCATGGAGGGACTCTGGGTTTAAGGGCTGGATCTCGGCCCCAGGGCAGGTGAGTGGAGACGTGGTCCTCAGGAAAAGAGAGGGACCTCCAGGTGCTCGCTGGGGCAACAGCTCCGCAGCCCCGCCCCGCCGCCGCCGCCCCGGGGGCTGCCCCAGCTTCTTCCGTAAAGTGCAGGTACGGGCGTGGCTCGAAGCCAGAACCGCCCTGTGGACACTTCCAAAGGCTGGTTTGCAGAGGAGACACCCAGGGTCGGGCGGGGCCCACACACAGGTGAGGCACCTCTGGGCCTTGGGAAGGGGAGCTGGCAGAGATGGGCAGGAGCCGGCAGAGGGTGCCCGCAGGGGCCCCTGGGCAGGTGCTGCAGAGCCCAGAGCCGGGCCCTGTCGCCCCTAAATTTACGTGCAGTGTTTGCCGCCTCTGCTCACTTTCTGGGGGGGTGTTTGTAGCTTTCACCAAATCTGCAGAAGGGGACAGTTTCAGGTTCCCCGGCCCTAGGGCGACCCCCGCTCCAATCATGCTGTTTGCTTCTCGGGGTCTGAGAGTGCGCCATCGGGGGTCCCCCACCGGTTCAGGCAACTCGCTGTTTGCTGCTTCTGGCCTCTCCCTCGGGCCCCCGAGCACCCAGGCCGTGTCCTCTGCAGGCAGCGTCTGATTCCGTGAGGTTGTGATTGGCCTGTACTGTGTGTTCCTCTTAATGCAGAGTTGTTTTCTTCGCCTCCAATTCCGTAACCTGGAAAACAGCACATAGCCCGAGGCCACCCGGAATAATGCTGGTGTCACACGTTAAAAAAACATATTCGTTCTGTGCCCTCCAAGGACAAATGATAGACATGTACAAATGTTTCCCCGCTTTTCTTTCCGGGAATAGTTAGTTTAGAATTAACTTCTGTCAAGGAAACACCGCTTTGGCGCCTGCTCCGTGTTATTTCCCAGGGTTTCTGTCTTCCAGGGAAAATGCTGCGCGGTGTTTGACACCTGCGATTACAAGTTTACAGAACCCGCTGATGGTCCTGCCGCGATTACTGTTTCTCTTTAGGAAAAGCCACTCATTAGAACCAAACAGAAGCTTGCTTTCAGGAGAAACAAGTAAATTCGGGGAATTGGTCACCCCCAGCCAAGCCGGCTTGATTTGTCCGGGTATCTGGGGAGACCGGGCCCCCAGGGCTTAGAGGACGGAAACAACGTCCCCACCACAGACCTCAGCTGCTGGTCACCGGGGACAGGGGATGAGCTGGGAAAAGGCACCCAGACAACACGCACAGGTGTGCACATGGATGCTCACACACACGGATGTATGCGTCCACACGCATTCACACGTGCACACACCTACACTTATGTACACACGCACGTGCCAGGTACCATATACACAAGCACACACACCACACGTGCACACACATGCATGCACCCACTCATGCATACACCATGTGCACACACATGCACAGACACGTGTATATGTACACACACATCCTGCCCTCTCCAGGACATATGGCTGGCTTGGAACAGATAGCAGTGGGCAGAGGTTTGTCTTCAGGGCAGCCTGTGGTCACTGCAGCCTGTGGTTACCCCGCAGGTGCCATGTTTCTGGCTGGAGGGCAGGAGGAGACCCTGGGCAGTGGAAAGGCCCCCAGAGGACCCTAAACCGTAGAAGAAAGGAGATAACGTGACCTTTGAAAAGATGGGAGACACTAGGTGAGTAAGATGCCAGCCCTGCGGTCCTTGCCTCCGAGGTCTGATTTGAGGAGGTGGCACTGACCAGCACCTTCATGCATGCTCAGGATTTAGGTCCAACTTCTTAGTAACACCATGGCGGTCAGGGGCCTGGCTCCTCCCACCTCTCACTTCCTGACCTGAGTTCATTCTAAGGACCTCACTCTTCTAGAAAGAGCTCTCTAATAGATCTGAAGACAGGTCACCGTAAATTTCTCTTTGCTAAGAATTTGTAACTTGAGAGCATCTCAGATCATATTTGTACTTTTTGGATTACATTGGATCATTGAATTATAAACACAATTCATAGTCATTTCAGAAAACTCACAGAGCACAGATAGGGTTAAAAAAAATAAAATTTAATATTATCCCACCCTTCTGAGAAAACAGATGTGGGCTTTCTGGAAATGGGGACTGATTTCCACACAGTGAAGTGCTCAAGTCTTGAGTGAACTGTCTATCAGCTCCGCCCCACTACTCCCCCAGGACCCAAGGGGCTGGTTTTATCAGCACAACTTAGTCTTGCCTGTTCAAGAATTCCATATAAATGGAATAATTTAGTATAAACTAGTTGGTATTCAGCTTCTTTCACTCAGCACTTTTACTTCTTTATTTTGAATCTGACTTCTTTTTCCTTGTTCTTGTCTTATTGCACCGGCTAAGACCTCTTGTACTGAAACAATATTTATTAGAAGTTGTGAGAGCTCTGTATCGCATTGAGAAATCTGCTTTTCTCATTTGCTAAGAGTTTTAAACATTATAAAAATATGTTGCATTTTGTCAGATGGTTTATTTGCATCTATTGGAATAGCTGTATAATTGTTCTCCCTTGATCTCTTAATATTGTGAATGGTATTGATTGATTTTCTCATGTTAAACTAGTTTTGCATTCCCAGGATACACGCAACTAGATCTTGGTATATTTATTGTTACATATTACTGAAGTTCATATATTCATGGTTTTTTGGGGGGGTTTTTTTGCGGTACGCAGGCCTCTCACTGTTGTGGTCTCTCCCGTTGCAGAGCACGGGCTCTGGACACGCAGGCTCAGTGGCCATGGCTCACGGGCCCAGCCGCTCCGTGGCATGTGGGATCTCTCCGGACCGGTGCATGAACCTGTGTCCCCTGCATCAGCAGGCAGACTCTCAACCACTGTGCCACCAGGGAAGCCCTATACTCATGTTTTGTTAATGATGTTTACATTTATATTCATGAAGGATATTGTTCTATAAACTTACTTTCTTATGTCTTTGGTTTTGAAATCCTCGTTATAGTAGCCTCATAAAATACTTTGGGAAGTGATATCTCCTCCTCTAATTTCTGAAAGAGTTTTTGTAAGGTTGATATTATTTCTCCTTCACATGCTTGTTAGAATTCACCAGTGAGGTAATTTCAGCCTGGAATTTTCTTTATTAAAAATGTTGTTTATTTTCTTTGTAAGAAGTTGTTTAATTATTAATTCAATGTCTTTAACATACAGGGTATGTAAATTTTCTAGTTTTTCTTCAGTTTGTTTTGGTAATTTGTATCTTTCAATAAATGTGACTGCTTTATCTAAGTTGTCAAATGTATGAGTATAAAATTATTCATAACATCCCCCATTGTGCTTCCAGTGTCTGCTGGGTCTGTTGTGATGTCCTCTTATTCCTGCTATTGATGGTTTGTGCTTTCCCTTTTTTTTTTTTTTTTTTTGGCTGTCTTGTTAAAGGCTTACCAATTCTATTAACCTTTACAAAGAACTGATTCTGGCTTTGTAGATTTTCTCTCTTGTTTGTTTTATATTTCATTTATTTTCTTGCTTGTTTTTATTATTTCTTTTTTCCTACTTACCTTGACCTCAATATTCTTCTTTTACTAACTTCTCAAGGAGGAAGCAAAGGTAACTGATGATATACTTTTCTTTATGTCTGATTTTGGTGTTAAAGTCACAAGTTTCCTTGTAAGAGCTGCTTCAGCTGCATCCCACCAATTTTGTATTTAATTTTAAGGTTCCAACTCCATTTTTCCGGGTATATGACAACATCTGTCAATATGTAAAATTGGATTCCTTTATATTTCTTTAATTATAGATTTAAATATGAGTTTTGTTCCATTGTGTTAGTTTGCTCTTCAGATACTCTAATTACGTGTGTGCTGTGTATTCTTTGATAGGCTGTTATACCTATTGTTTTCTCACTTTTTTGTCTCCTTTATTTTAGTTTTAATTTTGGGGGGGGAATCTTTTTATTTCTGTCTTCTCTCTTACTATAGTTTTGGTGGCATATATTTTCCCTTGTGCACCTTATAATTTATTCTTTCTATTATGATTTTTATCTTTTTCTTCAGTGTCTTACTTATAAATCTTGTTAGATGTTATTTTACACCTCCCTGTGCTTCTCCATTTATATTCTGAGTTTTGACCTTCTGAGTTGTGATGTCCTTTCTTGTATCCAATTTCTTGTTTAATCACATTAATTTATGCTGGACTGTTGTGTTACACTTTTCATTTGCTTTGAGGAATTTTTGAGGTAGAGTTTTCTTCTGCTGGAATGTTTTTATTCCCAATTTCTGTTTTCTTATCATAATTTTATAAGTCTTACAGTTTTATAGTTTCTTCTTACAGCTTTTGTTCAGGACTGTTTATGTATTTTCCTGGGCCAGCATTAGCTTATGACTTAAAAAGAATGTGGTAGAGGTCTGGAGGGTTTACTCGAGTTCTTAGTTCAAGAGTGCCCCTTTATTTGCTAGAGTGAAGTGCAGTCTCTTTAATAAATGGCAACGTTGGGGTCTATTTTGCTCTGATCCTTGGAGAGCATCATAGCTCAGCAGTGCCTTATGTTCAGCTACTTCCTGCCTTCCTTTCACCATCAAGCATCTAAGGGACGTCACCCTCCCAGGCACCTGCCTCTCCCTGGAGCAGCCCCACAAAGCTGCACACTTTTCAGGCACCTTCCTTTTGACTTCTTTGTGTCCACCCAGCCAGGGTGCAAACTTCCCTGCTGCTTAGTGTTATAGTTGCCTTTCCGCCTGTGGGACACTGCTACCCTCTCCTCCCCTCTGAGCAATTTCCAACCATGCTGCTTTCAGGGGTTTACTTCACTATTACATGTGAGATGAATTTATGTCATGTTCTCTCTGTCTTCTGGTATCTTGTGGATTGTTTTATGTGCTCTGCTTGCTGATGGCTGTACTTTCAGAGTATGTGGGCATTTGGGATTTCACTGACAGGTGTCACCACACAGGTACCGGAAGCCCCCCATCCCTCCCTCCCTCCTTCTTTCTTTCCTCCCTTCCTTCCTTTCCCTTCCCTAGGTTCTCTCCCTGTGTTGAATACTTGCCCCCTGGAACATCTGGAGCAGAGTTTCCAGCACTCCTCCGAGGTGGCACATGGGACACAGATTGAGAAGGGGATGCCCAGGGCAAGTGCCGATTTGACAAAGAAGTTAGGAAAGTTAGGAGTCCAGGTCTCATGGCTAATGGCACTTACATAGCAAACTCAGTAAATGCTGTGGATTGACAGCTTGTGCCATCACCCCCACCACCAATTCATGTGTTGCAGCCTAAACCCCAGTGAGACTGTATTTGGAGAAGAGACTAAGGAAGTGATTAGGGTAAATGAGGTCGTAAGGTTGGGGCCCTGAACTGATAAGTGGCCTCATAAGAGACACCAGAAACTCCCCCACTCCCTTGGCGTGCACACTGGGGAAGGTCCACGTGAGGACGAGAAGGTGGCCACCTACAAGCCAGGAAGGGGGACCTCATGGGAAACCACATCAGCTGGCACCTCAGTCTTGCAAATCCAGCCTCCAGGACCATGAGAAATAAATGCCGGATGTTTTAAGCCACCCCATCCTGTGTTCTGTTACAGCCGCTCAAGGGGGCTGAAGCAGTGAGGTCCTGGGTCACCCCTGCTCTTCCTCCTTGTGCTTGTTTTGGTAACAAGCAGAAACCATCGGACCTGCCTGCGAGTGAGCTGCACACAGGAGGTGGTCTGCCCGTCTCCTTGCCCCCGGGACCCCCCAAACTCGGCAGCTTCCTGTGCTTAACACACAGCACATTCATTTCTGACTCACACTTTAGACACAATTCTGGCCACGGTTGGGGTCCACCATGTCCAGGGAGCACCAGTCCTGCAGCCCATCCTGCTCCCACCTCGGTGCTGGGGCGTTTCTCAGGACCATGCTCTTGCCTCGGCCCCTGGAGCCCCCCACCCCCTTGCCTTGCCGGGTTCTTGACCTGGGATGTGCCCCAGGGGCTGGTTTCTAATCCTGACCCTGCCCACCTTGCTGCAGCAAGGCCCCCGTGCTGCCTTTCCTGCTCTCCTGCCAAGACGTACAAGTCTCAGGTGGGTTCAGTGTGGGCCCCGGCCGGGACAGTGCACCTGCAGGTCGGCTCCGCAGGGGTGCACGCGGCCGACCAAGGAGGTGGGTCCTGGGGAGGAGGCTCCCCTGTGGTCCCGGGGGGCGTCCTTTTCCTGACAAGCACTGCCTTAGACCCACCATGTGAGCTTGATCTTTTAGAGGAAGCTGATGGGCAAAGAAGGAAGTACCAGGAACGGGAAAGGACGTGTGTTTGGTTGGGCTGCGTCTCCTGGGCAGTATCAGCAGAGCTTTGCTCTTTTGCTGGAGGACGCGCTCTTCGGCACCCGCTGAAGTCCCAGTCTCAGTTCTGTATTTGACGTGTGGGATTCCTTGTGGGGCAAACGTGCTGGCATTCTCCCCTGAGCTGTCCACGCTGCTGCCCGAGTGGGCTCTTCGGTCACCCACGACCCCTCCCCCAGCCTGTTAGGTCCTGACGTCTCCCCTCTTGGAGCCCCTCCTTCTCCTATGACATTGCTGAATTCTCCTTCACTATCAATTCAAATTTTGTCCCAGGATCACAAGTGCAGCTAAGACTGTTGGCTGCTCGTTCTGAGCCAGGCCCAGGGCTGGTTAGTTGGCATGAACCGTCTTATTTAATCCTCTAAAGAGGCTCCCCAGGGCGCCATCTGATGAGCCAGAGCACGTGAACCGGGACGTTCAGAACATCCACACTCTCACCACTGCTGCTCCAGCATCGCCCACCTTCCTCACAAACACTGTGGGGTGACCATCATGATCCCAACTTCACCACTCAGGAACTTGCAGTTCAAGGCATGCAGTGTGCACATTAAGCAATGTGCTCAAGGTCAAAAGTCCCGTAAGTGACAGAGAAAATGTCACTGTCATAGAACAGATGCATTTGGGACTGGTGATTTTTTCCATAAATGAATTCTTTCTTTTTTTTTCCTTTCTTTTTTCTTTTTTGCGGTACGCGGGCCTCTCACTGTTGTGGCCCCTCCCGTTGCGGAGCACAGGCTCCAGACGCGCAGGCTCAGCGGCCATGGCTCACGGGCCCAGCCGCTCCGCGGCATGTGGGATCTTCCCAGACCAGGGCATGAACCCGTGTCCCCTGCATCGGCAGGCGGACTCTCAGCCACTGAGCCACCAGGGAAGCCCAATAGTACCTTTTATTTATTTATTTTGAATTCTTTTTTTTCAGAAAATGGTAAGTGTAACTAAATACTAAGGTTCTCCTCACTTAATACGTAAAAGTGGCTGTCAAATATTTTCTATGCAGTTTCTCAGTTGTACTAGGTGCAGCGAAAGGAGATTTGTTCACAGAACGGACGCCCATCCAGCCCTGGAGGAAGGAGAGGTTGCTGAGCGCAGACGGCCCATCCCGTCCGCACTCTACCTCTCCCCATGGAGCAGGGAGGTCTTCCTCCTTCCACTCTTGTTCTCGGAGGGGCTGGACTTCACCCCCATGATGCAGGGGTCAAGAGAATTCAGATTTCTAACCTTTCTGAGTGCTTGTTAGAAAAAATCAGAAATTAAAGAAAAACAAAACAAACAAGAGGTGTCTCAGTCCATGGGTCCATACATAATCGTCAAATATTTTCCTGTAAAATAGAACTTGAATAAATTAAACGTCTGGGAAAATCCCCCCGAAGGGGCCTCCTAGGGATCCCAAGTCTGCCTGCCTCCCGCCCCGTCCAGACCTTGTGAGCACAGATGCGGGAACTGGTCAGAACAGTGACTGTGTTGGGACTGAACTGTCCCATTGATGCCCTCACCCATGCGTGGCTGTGGAGCCGTACACTGGCTTGTGGACACGAGCCCCTGGCACGACTTGTTTAGCGGACGACTCGCCCACATGTGGACTCTGCCCAGACACGAGCCATCACGGTCATGGTGGCGGCACTGAATCTGTGAGTCCTTGACTGGATGCCTGGCCATCCTCATAGGAGGCGGGGCCCCTGGCTGAGAGACCATCACTGAGGCCTGGGGGCAGTGAAGGGACCAAGCTGGCTGGTTCATTCTACTCTGGCCGCCCCATCAGGCCCCCTTCCTGCAGTCCCACTTCCAGCAAGTCTCCATCCTTGCGGGCCGGGCGCCCGCAGTCGCAGCTCCACCTGTGACCGCGAGCTCTGGCTGGACGCTGTGCTGGGCAGGCGAGCAGGCTTCTTCCGGCTCTGTCCTCCCCTCCCTGGGCAAACAGGGTTTTCTGGAAGCTTCAGTCCCGGGCAGCCCCTGAGTGTCTGAGCTGGGCCTGGACAACCAACAGCAGGGTCGGGGCTCAGCCCAGACGCCCTCAATCCAGAAGTGGGCACAGCCGGGGCGGACCTGGCGGCGGTCACGGTGGTCGTGGGGGCATCCGGGTGAGCCGGTGGGGGGGTGACAGGGCAGGCCCCGTCACCCAGGGCTCCCCAGCACACCCGTGTCTGCAGACAGGGACTCGCTCTTCCTGTCCGGAAACCCAAGGGGGCAGGTGCGCCGCTTCTCCTCTCCCTCCCGTGGAGACTCTGCTGCGCTCACTGCTCATCACCATCCAGGCACGTTCAACTTTTCAGCTCCTTGGTTTCATTTCAAACCGGCACATGCTCTTCCTGCAGCAAAGTGGGAGTGCTGTTTGATCTAAAATGAACAACATACACAACGGTGACATAAACACAAATAATTGGCTCTGTGACATTCTTAATAAAAAAGACACTGATTTTGCTGTAATGGGAAATTTATAGCATATTTTTCTCTGAGTGAGAACAAGCGCGGCTCTGGGTGGTGGCGCCCATTCCATACACGGACACTGCCCTCCGTGGACACGCATGGCTTCCTCTCCACCAGCGACGTATGACCTGCACCTGGAGAAGTGGGTCCCCTGGGAGGGCGCCTTCCTTCCTTCACTCTCACACAGCTCTGGGGGGACATGTGCCTCCCCTAGTGGCCTAGGAGTGTGACGTGTCCAGCCTGGGTCCCTCCAACGGTGTCCACAGCCAAGACCGAGCTGGGCCTTGCCCTTTGCCGCCAGCCCAGCCCCAAGGAGGCAGGGACTCCGTGATGCCTTCACCCCCAGGAGCGGGCCGGCCAGGTTCCCGAGAGAGCGGGGGCGAGACAGTGCCAGAGCAAATGCTGCTTCCACAGGTGCCCAGGAGGTGTGACGCTGGGCGCATGGACACGCCTGGAGCAGCAGGACCTGGCATTCAAGTGCACCTGGATGGCTGGCCGGGGGTCCGAGCACATGCGCCCAGGGAGTCACGGGCCTGGGGGAGGCCCCTGCAATTGTAGAGGGGACGAGGAGGGTGTCCCCGGAGCTGTGGGAACTCAGTGTCATCTGTGCCCTGAGGGTTCCTCAGACGAGGCCTCGGAGGGCAGGGGGCTGAGGACACCCAGACGGCCCTACTGCCTGGCGAGCCTGGACTGACCAGACGGTGACATGAGCCCCTCCCCCGCCCCCAGGGCCGGCCCTTTTCCTCCCCAAATCCCAGTTGTAGGAGTGGGGCTGGGCCCCGCGGGAAAAGGCCAGACTTCCCCGACTTAGTAAGAGGACTGAACAGCCACCAGAAGCTTGAAAATGACTTCACGTGACCCTAACGTGCACCCAAGGAGGAGGGCCTGGGGGTCTCCCTTGAGCCTCCGCTGCAGACAGCTAGAGCAGGAGCAACAGAGCAGGCCTTTCTCCGGACACTGGGCGCCCCAGCGGGCTGCCTCGGCCTCCTCCAGATGCCGTCCCTGCGGGCACCGCCCTGCTGGTCAGCTCAGTGTCACGTCCACCTGTTGGGAATACTTATTTTTGATTCTCCCTTTAAAATCCACACGCTTCTGCACTACGTAATTTACTTTCACTACTCGCTGGTACTTTCCGCAGACCACCTTGGCTGGGTCATCCATGTTGCCGGGTTTTAAGCCAGCAGAATATCATGGGCTGTGACATCCACACCCGTCACATCCCCGGGTCAGTATGTCGTAAACTTGAAAATGCATCAGGTTGGATTTCTCTCCTATAAATTAAACCGCGTGTGGTTTTCCTCTGCCCACACTTCAGTCCCATGGGTCCTGCCAGCTTCTCATTAGGGAAGTGGACACAGTAAAACATTTAATTTGGAAGGGATTTCATTTTGTTCTGTTGCCAAACCCTATCCAAGAAGGGGCTTTTTTAACTTTAAAAAAACACAACATTTTGTAAAGAATTAGCGCTCTGTTCATATTCTGGATGAAAAATGTGTTTGGAAGAAAAGGATACTCAGGAGTTCAAATAGGGGCTTCCCTGGTGGCGCAGTGATTGAGAGTCTGCCTGCCAATGCAGGGGACGTGGGTTCGTGCCCCGGTCCGGGAAGATCCCACATGCCGCGGAGCGGCTAGGCCCGTGAGCCATGGCCGCTGAGCCTGCGCGTCCGGAGCCTGTGCTCCGCAACGGGAGAGGCCACAACAGTAAGAGGCCCACGTACCGCAAAAAAAAAAAAAAAAAAGAGTTCAAATGATGTGGAATTTACTGCCCACGTGACAGTCATTTCTGGATTTGAACTTGATATTAATTTTTAATACTTTTCAATAAGACTTTGCACTTCTCAAAATAAACTGTACCTCTAGGATAGACTGGGTATCAGAGGCCTCATCAGAGTACGGGGCAGAGTTTATTAGGGGTTTTACAATTATTACTAGGTTTTCTTTTCGTAGCGCAAAATTTAAATGATGTAGAAGTTCATTAAATAGAAAGTGAGAGAACATCTCCCCACCCCAGCAGGTCAGTGGAGGCCTCAGAAATCGTCTCTGGTCATAGGTCTGTGTTTGTTCTCCTGATCCTTTGTGTCCATGTGTGTGTATGTGTGTGCACGTGTGCATATATGTGTATGTATGAATACATGCCCGTATGTGTGTCAAAATACTTTCAAGTATAGATGGGATCTTGCTGTTCCGTAATCGCACCCTTGCTGTCTTGACAGCCTCTCCACACGTGTACACGCGGCGCTATTTCTTCCTTTAAATGGCCACAGGATACTGTCTCAGAAGGATTTAGCAAGATTTATTTACCTTTCCCTACTCATGGATATTCGTGTTCTAGTTTTTCACTCATACATAAACAATGCTTCTGAGAACACCCTTGTACACGTCCTTCTGTGTCCATCAGCTGGTGTGTTTCTAAGAAACGTACCCAGAAATGAAACAGTCAAGTCCAGGAGGAGCTGGATTTAATCGTGATGGATGCTGGACCTGCCCCTGCCCCAAGGCTCACTATTTGTCTGGTGTACAGTGTTGCTGACGAGAAGTCTGAGGCAACTTTGTCTTTCCTCCTTCTTAGGTAGGCTGTTCATCCTCTCTGGAAGATATTGGGACTTTGACTTTGACGTCGGTGCTCCGAACTTTAGGTGGGATACAGGCCCAGAGCGTGAAGATGGTCTCAGGCTGCTTTTCCCATCCTAACCTCTAGTCCGCATGGAGTCAAAGCTTCTGGTTTGTATCTCTTCAACTCTCAGAACTTTCATGATTTATCTGATTATTCTCTCCACTTTTCTCTCCTGGAAATCCCAGAGAAGCGCCAGACCCCTTGGGCCAAGTGACCGTGTCTGTGTCCTGAGGGACTCGTTGATGGGCTCATTCCACTAATTTGATCTCGAGCCACATTCGCACCATGGATGAGCCCTGTTCTTGCATTTTGTGTTGGGATGGAGGGAATCTTACTTCTCATTTCTGATAGGTTTTTATCTTTCTCTGATTCTTTTTGGTGAGGCCTTTTATTTTTTTAATTTTATGAATGTGTTAGACTCTCTGATAGCACTTAGACACTAATTTAAATATTTGTAATAATATTTATGCCCCTGGACTCTGTGTGTCCTAGAGTCCCCTGTGCTGCTGGTTTTGAAACTGTGTACAAGCCCCTGCGTCCTTGTCTTTGAAGTAAAAGGCTGACTCAAGGGTAGATGATGGGGAAAGTGAAGATGTATCAATAGAAACAAAGAATAGCTGTTGGGCTGGGGAACTGGTAACAATTTAGATTATAATTCTGTCACATCATCGCAGAATCACGAACTCCCAGTTCCCTGAAAGATACAGATAAAGGCCTGTCACACCTTCTTAAGTTGTTTCTGCAGGAAGCAGACACCCTCCAGATGGAAACTGCTGACCACAAGCACGTGCACCCGGACTGGACGGAACCAGAGGTTGACGATGCTGACTCCCGATTACCTCACCACCAGCCAATCAGAAGAGTGCCCACGAGCTGACCACGCCCTGCTTCCTGAACCACTCCTACAAAACTCCTCACTACCCCCTCCAGCGGGGAACAGGTTTGAGGGCATTAGTCTGCTGCGGCCCCCCCTTTGCCTGGCGAAGCTATAAAGCTATTTCTTTCTACTTCACCCAAAACTCTGTCTCCGAGATTTAATCTGGCACCAGTGTGCAGAGGCTGAATTTCAGCATCAGTTTCACCGATCACCTGGAGATGGGGCTGGGTTTGCACTGTGGGTAGGATTGAGTCCCCTTGAGGTTCTGTTTCTCCAACAGTGCAGGCTCTGGTCTGAGCAGGACGCTTGCAGGCTCTGTCCCGGGGCAGGTGAGGGTCGGTCCTGGGGGAACAGGAGTACACTCTGCAAGGGGCCCCTGTTCCCCTGGCTCCCGGGAACCCTGCCTTCCTGCACTGTCGTATTTATTTGGTCTCGAGTCTCCAGTGAAGGTTTGAATGATCCGTGGGGCTTTCCTGCTCCCTGAGCTCCCTCTGCTTCGACCGGCAGCCCCAGGGGAAGAGGGTATACTTCTGCACCTGTCAGCAGCGCCCCTTCTGTGGCCCTTCTGTGGGGATGTCACCCGGGTGTCCTCACCCCTGACTGGCTCCAACCTTCCGTGGGCTCTCCTGCCAACTTGGGGGCTGCAAGTTCCTCTCTTTGGCTCAACCGGATACCATCTCTTCCACAGTTTTCAGAAATGTGTTGCATCTCCTGGACAGGATAGGCCACTCTCTTTTCCTGCGCTGTTAAGAATTTGTTATTCTCTAAGTATACTTTCCAGCAGTTGAAGGAATTGGGGGTGGGAAGGGCCGTATGCACATGCGCACTCTTCTGGTTTAATCTGGATCAAGAGTAAATGAGGGTTAAGCGAGCTGGGAATGCAGATGTCTGAGGAGGCCACCGGGCCCTGAGACCTGAGGCTGAGGTCACTGGACACTGCAGGTGGACGTGGGGCTGAAGTGCCAGCGGGGCACTCATGGTCACTCCCCATCACTCTCCACGAAGTAAGACTCAACGGCTTGAAGATTAAGCAGTGACATAACGTAACAGAGTCCTCAGAAGGAACTTTTAACATAATATTTTGACAACCTAGAAGTTGGAAGACCTTTTCTTAATCAGAACAGGAAATCTAAAACCTCAGGCATGACAGGCCTCAGGCATATCTCAGCCTGGGTGGAATCTGACCTTTGACCACTTATTATCCTAAGAAGGCATCCAGGACATCTGCCAGAAACTCAAGGTACTTATGGGACCCCCTACCCTAGAGTAATTCGTGGTTCCTTAAGGACAAATGTTTCCGGCCAGAGTCAGTCACAGTTCTCACCAGGCAATAAGAACAGACTTGTGGCTTTTGTCTTTACGAGCCCCTGACTCTTTCTCTTCCCTGAAACACTCTTCCGGTTTCAGCTGAGTCTGTGTCTCCCGAATCGCAATCCTCAAGACCCCGGATAAAGCCCTGTGTCCTTTGCAGCCTCCGTACTGATGAGCGCTTGACAATGTCTGTTGCAGTAGGTAAGTAGCCCTTGAAGTAACCATTTCACTCCTATAAAGCATTAGAACAGGGCTGACAGAGTCAGCCCTCCAGATACTAGGTTAAACCACATGACATTGCCCGTTTTCATAGTTTCAATGTACAGTCACTTTCAAAAGGTCCTCCTAATATATTTACTTTCAGCAAAAGGCATGATTCAGAAGCAGCCCGAGAAGTGTATTAGAGAAAAAAAAAATGTTCTGAGTAGTGGGTGCAGCATGGGTTCTGGTTTGTTTTAAAATAACAACAAGACAGAAAAAGAACCCACTCATATGTGTAATTTAAATTGTGTTCTTGTTTGTACGCATGTAGAGAAATGTAGAGAGATAATAACCCGATTTTAACATCATACCTGAAAGAGATGTGTCTGAAGGCTGGCACGGAGATGGCTAACTTTTTCATTATCCTGTTTGACTTGCTACAATGAGCATACACTGCTTTGGTAATTAAAACATCAAGTAAAACAGAGCAAAACAAAAACTAGATGGAGTGAGAACAGCATCATGGTGATCTAGATGGCTAGGTCAGAACATGAGGTTCTAAGGCCAAGTATAGAGCGCAGACTTATTTTTTTTAACGGAAACAAAGCCCTCGCTTCCTGGGGATATTGGCTTGATTTGGGAATAAACTTTCCAGCCTTGTGAGGGCGCGGCATCTCAGGAGAGGGGACAGCGGTCTGGTGCCAGGAGAGATAAGCCAGCAGCTGGGAGACCTCGGGACCAGGAGACCTGGAGTGTGAAATGAATGTTCAGAAGAGACCGGGTGCCATGTGGCTGGTGAAGTGCCAGCCAGAGGGCCACTCAGCACCAGGGAGACCGACCCAGAGAAGCAAGGGGCTCCTGATTTCCCACCGCGGCCGGTGCCGAGAGCTGCCCCAGGACGGGCGGGCATGTGGCTTCGTCCACGGGAATCTCGAGTGCTCACGTGTGTCCCCTTTGCACCCAGCGTAAGGTTCTGGAGAACTCATGCCCCGTCTCTGAGTGCCAGTGAGGGTTTGTGGACAATGGGACTGACGCAGCATCGCTGGTGAGATGCCCTCGGTCCAGGGCAGGGGTGCGACCGCTGGCGCCCTGAGCTCGCGGGTCCTGGGTTTGTTTACCTTCCTTGAGAGAAGATTCTTTCTTCGCTGTTTCCTGATCTCGCCCCCCCCACCCCGCTTCCACCCGTTCCCTCACTTTCCCTGAGAACCTGCACGAGAGCCTCATTCCCGAGGCTCTTGGTTTCACAGTAAAACATGTGAAAGCCGCCAGCTTGGCAGAAGTGACTCGGACTGTGGCCGAGCAGAGCCCCTCCTTTCGCTTCTCAAGATCAGAGCTGCAGAGAGGCGCCTCTGGGGACTGGGCCTGCACAGGCTCTGAAAGAGCCCTTGGGGTGCCGCACTGGGTGAGGGAGAGGCACAGGGGGGTGAGAGGGTACTGCCCAGAACTACGGGGGCTGCAAACAGGGCAGCCCTGCGCCAGGGCCTGGAAGCACGCGCAAAGCTCTGTGAGCGGGCGGGGGCGCCAGCATCGTGGTCCCTGCGAGGAAGGCTCGCCTGGGCTGCCGCTTTCCTGGGGCGTCCATGCTCACCCCGCAAAGTCCGGCTTATGCTCTCTCTCCCAGTCCTTCTGTGTCCCCCCTCCCCCCGCCCCCCTTCCCCCCTCTATTTCTGAAGGGTCTGGCTGGTCTCCCTCGCACACCCCCCTCCAAGGATAACTTCCTTCAGGTGTTTTCCAGGAGATAAACAGTCAAAACACTGTGTTCTCAAGTTACTTGAAATAATGCCTTTCTCCCTGGGGTCTTGTCACCAACTTGATACATAATTAGTTCTTTTGTTTTAGCTTGTTTTCAATTTTCAGGATTGCATTTTCTTCTTTTTGCCTTAATTTTGTTCTTTGTTGGTAGAAAGCGTAAAGGAATCCAGAGCCAACCATAGAGCAGGACGTGTTAGCAGAGGTCTTCCTGACCCGCCCCCCCCCGAGACGGCCGTCGATTTTCGTTTCAACCTCCTTGCGCTTCCTTTCACAACCTGTGCATGGATTGTGCAGCGTTGCAGTCACGACCGGGTCTCCTGTTGCCTGGGGGCCGTGGCTGGAGAGTGTGCAGCGTGGATGGACCAGGACGGGGACTGGGCATCTCTGCTCTGCCCAAGGCCGCTGGGTGGCTGTGTCCCAAGTGCCCGCAGGGGCTGTGGCCAGAGGCCCCGCCCTCCCTGGCCTTTCCCTGTGTCTGGTTGGACTCTTGGAGGCGTGGTGGTTCCACTCCAAGGCAAATGTCCCCGAAGGGTGGGCTTTGGTTACCTAGCTTTGGAAATCGCCTGGCATCCTCTAGCCCAGTCTCAGGCCTGCCCAGGGGCAAAGGGTGAGAAGTGGACCCCACCTCACGGGGGTTTGTTATACACCAGGGGGTGTCACGTGGGCTGTCCTGTACTAGCCTTCCTCTTTCCGTACCACGTAAACCAGAGACTGTCCAGGACTGCCCACTCTTTCACATGGTGCCAGCAAATGGCCCAGGACCCAAGTCATTTGGGCTTCTCCCAGCATGTCTTTAAAACAGAGTTTTGAGAGTGGAGTTGCTGGGCCAAGGGGGACGAGCATGTGAACTGGGCTTTGCCCGTCTGGAGCCTTATGTCGTCCATGCATTCATCAGGCCTGACTTCTTTTGTTCCGTGTTTGCGTGTGAGAGCCATCCACGGCGTGGCCTGTGGCTCCACGTGGTCCATTTTCGTGGCTGCCTGGTATTTCCTTCCCTGACTGTCCCTGGTTTGTTTATCCGTCCCATGGCTGATCTGAACCGTCTCCATCGTGAGGCCGTCACAAGTGGACATCCTGGCCCAAGTGCCCACGATTCTCTAGGGTAAGAGTCTGGGTGTGGGCGTGCTGCATCTCGAGGTGACTCCAGGCCTTGTAGCGGGTAGTCGCTGCCCCCGTCCTCACCAGCATCTCCCCTGCACCCACTGTGGGGCTGGCTTGCGTTTCACTGGGATGTGGATTCCCTGAGGCACGGGAGGGCTCGCACCTTCCTGCGTGTTTAGTTTCCGTTTGAATCTCCCCTGCAGTGAAGTGCCCTGTAAGTCTTTTTTAAATTTAAGTGTAATCAGCATATGACATTATATTAGTTTCACATGTATAACACAGTGATTCAATATTTGTGTAAACCCTGTACATCTTTTTCTTGTCCCTCTAATGGGTCATCTGTCTTTTTCTCAGACGTTCTGAGTACAAACCCTTTGTTATGTTGAGAGTGTGCCCTCCTGCTCTTGTTTCCCTCCCTTTTATAAGCCCCGGATAATCATGAGAAAGATCGGGCCGGTCTCTGGACAAGGGCCAGCTGTGCTGTGTGAAGCGCGCGCTGGTCTAATTCAGGCTGTTCCGCGGTGTCACCGCCAAGCACTGCGGCCATGAGGGGAGGGGCAGGATCTCCCCGGCCTCAGCCGCGAGGCCCCCACGCTGAGGAGGCTGCCAAGTGCCCTGGGGCCTGCGTGACTTATAGCTGCTGCGTTCACAGCAGCGCATAAATGCCTCACTAAAGCCGCTTGGTCCTCTGTGCAGAGTGCGTCGGAGCTCATGCAAAATGAATCACATTTTGTAATGGCCCTCGTGTCGGGGTCTTCGGGGAAAATATTGTTTTCAGCAAGACAAAGCAAAGTGCAGGCATCCCTAAAGGGCCCAACTTCATTCACATTTAATTCAAGCACATTTAATCTGACACAGATGAAACACATTCAAACACATTTACTCTGACACAGTTACTCTTACGATCTCCCGTGTTGTCTTTTACTGAACACAGAGTGAGGTCTGCCCAGCTGAGTCGAGCTGGTGGCCGGCTGTCCTGGGACGGAGATGCCAGGTCAGGGCAGCCGAGGTTCCAGAGTATGAGGAAGGCCAGCACCTCTCCTTCGCTGCCTCTCCTGGGATAGCAGAGGCGGGACCCCGGGACACCCAGGCCTTGAGGCCAGCGATACCTCCTGTGGCCCCAGGTGCCCCTGAGCTCGGGAGAGTGTGACTCAGTTCCCTCAGCCCTGATGGAAGCTGTGGACCCCAAGGCACTCCCACCCTGACCTCCCTCCACCCCCAGCTCTACAACAGTGGGCTTGAGGCCACCAGGCCCTGGTGTCCGTTCCTTACACGCAGAACAAGGGATGAGGATGGACGGGACAGCCTTCCAGCCCGAGACTGATTCCGCGTCATCTGCATCTCAGGGAGGGGGGCACAGGGTGGGTGGAGGCCCTGACGAGGGGAGAGTGAACGGAGGGGGCAGGGAAGCAGGACATGAGGAGAGGCGGCCAGGAGGAGGGGGCCTGTCCTGTAGGGCGGAGCTGAGAGGCCAGCCCACGCTCTAACTTGGACGCAGGGCTCGGGTCGGGGAAGAGACACCAGCTCCCTGGGCCCCATCCTCCCCAGCCTGCAGCCTGCAGATGCTGGCTGGGCCAGGCCGCCGTCACACGGGCCCTGCTGGTATCCCTGGGGTGGGGGCTCAGAGGATGGCCCTGGCTACTGGCGTGCAGGTGCCCAGAAGACCCTCGATCAAGGATGGCTAAACAGAGAGCAGCAGGGAGAGGGGGACGTGTGTGCGTGTGCTTGTGTGCATGCGTGTGTACACGCCTGCTTCTGTGTGTGTGGTGCAGAATAGGCATCAGGGCAGGAGGTGGAAAAAGTCCCAGGAAAATGGTGACATTTCAAAGTGGCCTGGATTTCTATCGGGGGAGCAAGGCAGACGAGTGTTGTGAGGTCTCCAGGCAAGGCTGGGAGGTTGGAATGGGGACCTGAGGGGGCAGGAGGGGGGCGGGGGGAGGACCCGCGTGGTGTATGTGTGAACCGAGTACATGGATCACGTGTGAACTGTGTGCTCGAAGTGTGTGTCCTGTAAGTGTGGAGTGTGTACAAATCAGGCATGTGAACCACCCATGAGCTGTGTCAGCGTGGGGTGTATGTGGGGTGTGTGTGAATCGTGTGGGTCCGTGGCCTGGCCTACAGGGACTGTCACATGTCTGTCCACTTGGTGCTCTTCATTTGTTCCTATTTGACAGTGTGGTTGCCTTAAATGCTTCCGGACAAGACAGACCAGTAGCGTCCACCCCCAGAAGGGCCTCTGGAGTGGCACTCAGGCCCCGGACCTGACTTAGGTGTAGCCTCTGAGCCCCGCCATTGACAAGAGGTGATTAATGACCCACGCGTTCCCCATGGAGGGGTGAGGGCGCTGTCCTCGGGATGCGTGGTGCAAATTCAGTCGGGAAATGGGACAAACCCCACTGAGGGCTGTGCGCCCCGCCCAGGCAGACTGCACCCGGCTGACCAGTGCTTGGAACTGGGGAGTCGCCCTGGGAGCTGTGTCCTCGCCCACTGGTCCCCTCCACTCTGCCCGCATTGTCCTGTCAGAGCCGCTGAGGCCTGGCCCAGGCTCCTGACCGCGGGGCTCCTTCCTCGCTCTGAAAGCTCCGTTCAACCAGGCTTTGTTCCCTCTGATGTCACGTGGACACAGGAGGTGCCAGTGGCCCTTTGGCACTGGCCGTGTTCACACCGGGGCTTTCCGGGGTGGGTGCAGCACCCCATACCGCCGTGGATCGGGAGGCCCCGGGCAGCAGGTTAGGGAGGACGGTGACCACGTACACAGGTGCAGGCAGGTGGGGACGAGCGCCCAGCGCACGGGGTGGCAGGGTCTTAGGGTCCCACCACATGGGGAGGCCCCTGAAGCCGACCTCGCAGCCGAGAAGGAGCCTCAGGCTGTCCTGCCCTCCCGTGTCTGGTCGAGACCCTGGGTTCAGAGTAGAGCCGGGGTCTTCAGCTTTTCCTCATGTCCCACCGCCTGTGGCCGTGTCGGCAGGTCGGCCGTTCCCTCCTCCGCACCCAGTGGGCGATGGCCACTGTCTCAGAGACGGTGCAGATTTCTGACCATCCAGTGGGCCCATCTAGCCAGCTGCGGGTGCCCGGCTCAGGGGGCGAGGGGCTGCCCGCTATTTCACAACAGAGAGAAAACCCCGCACGTCCTGCCCAGCCCACAGCTCCCGACGCGCCCTCGGGCGCCAGAGTGACCGTCCTCCCCACCGCAGGTCACTCGGCCGCGCTTGCCCTCCCGAGGCCTCTGCCCCCACCTCCCTGGACCCCCGGCTCCTTCAACCCCAGGAGCGGCTGCTCTCCTGCCCAGGACCCCGACTAGCCCGGTGTGGGTGGGGTGAGGGCCGCAGGGAGACAGGGCCGGGCTCCGGGGCCGCGAACGCAGCGGCCAGAGCGACCCGTGGCTGGTCCCTCAGGCCTGACGTCTGGAGAAATTCCGGGATGGACTGTACTGCACAGCGATGCCAAACCCCAAAGCCAGGAGGGACGCCTGACCTCTAACCTCGGGACGCAGATCCAGCTCCGTGATGGACACCCCCTAACCTGCCAGGGGACCTCGAGCCCCGGGGGGAGCACCTCTTACTGCGCATCTTGCGAGGAGCTGCAGACCCAGATCTCCGCACGGCTTTGCTCTCACACACACCCTTCTTGCTGCCATCCCACCACCAGCGCGGGGGGCCCACCGCACGTGGGGGGCCTGCTTCTGGGCTGCGCGGGGTGGGGGGGGCCCTGAGAGCTGTGTGCCGCTGCCCTGGGCCGGCCTGGATTCCTGGTCCGAGCCACGCCAGGCAGGGACCAGCAGGACCTCTTCTGGGTGAAGGCCTCCTGGGGTTCCCAGCACGTCTTGTCCCCACCGCACCCCGAGTCTCCCCGAGTGGGCAGGGGAGAGGCAGGCAATGAAACCCTCTCTTCCCCAGGTTTGCTAAAACTCTCGCTCTGGCGGCTCTTCTTTCAAGGTCAGCTGTGAAGGTCCCAGGAAAGCCACTGGGTGATGTCGCAGCCGCCAAGTTAATGGCCCGAGCACCCCACTCATCTGACTCTGCTAACCGGAGAAAATGCAGTTTCTGACCTGCCACGCACCACAGTCCTGGCCTCAGGGATGGAGGCGGAGACGAAGCAGGGACCTCGAGTGGGTCAGTGACATGGGGGTGTCCGGTCCTCTCGGCTGCAGCAGCAGGTCCAACCCAGCCCAGAACCATGAAACCGGCAGGGGCTCTACAGGGACTCCAGACCCCACCATCAGCCGTTTCCAAGGGAACAGCAAAGAGAAATTGAGTCGTTACTAGAATTTCAATAATGGACCTTCAAGCCTCACATCTGACTCTTGTTCAGCACGTCCTGTGAAGCACTTTCTCCTTTTCACAGACCCCAGCTATGTCAGCACCACAGGCCGGGCAGCTGGCACAATGGAAATTTATTCTCCAAGGTGGGCGGGGCTGGTCCTTCCGAGGCTGAGGAGGGTCTGTGCCTGGCCCCCCAGCACAGACAGACCCAAGGTAAAGACCCTGCCCTGCCGGCCATGGTGACCCCGCTGGCCCTGGGCATCTCTGCCTCCATCCTCTCCCCTCTGCATGTTTTCTGGACGAGCCATGTGAGATCAGGCCCCCCCATGACCTTATTTTAACTGGTCACCTCTGTGAGGACCCCTCTCCAAAGAAGGTCCCACCCGAGGTGCTGGGGGTTAGCACTCCAACACGTCTTTTGGAGACACAATTCCACCTGGCACAGTGGGGTCTCCCTCCACAGCTGCATCAGGGGCCTGATGGTCATGCCAGCGTGGGCACCTCCAGGGGGACAGGTTTCTGGGCCTCCCTGCTCCTGTTCCTATCTCTCCAGGCCCCGAAACACCTGCCCCTCAGGAATCTGCCGCAGCTCAGCCTAACGCACCCTCCTCCCCTGAAGGGCAGGTCCTTTCTGTGTGGTCCTGAAGGCACTTACGCTGGGCTCCCCCAGGAGTCAGCACCCTGGTCCGTCCCCACAGGGCCACCTTCCCGCTGCCGACAGGGACGGGGGTCTCGGCACCCTAGTCGGTCCCCACAGGAATCATCGTTGGAGAGGCTCACTCAGGTAGCACATCAAGGTCTCCTGTTCTGAACTGAGTTTGGAGGAGCGCTGCTGAGGACGCTTCTGCCAGGGTCTGGCCCCAAAGCCCGCTGGGCCGAGGGCCAGCCAGGGCCATGCCCAGGCACCTCAGCTGTGCCCACACAGGACCGGGAGCATGCCCGAGTTCCCTCCGCAGCAGCCACAGCCGGTCACAGCCAGACATCCCCACAATGAGCTCCTCTTCACCTGGGACCCAAGGATGTCGAGAGAGAGAGGGGCACCTGCGCCCACCTGTGAGGACCCTTGTTGGAATCACAGGAAGGTCCAAGAGATGCATGTGACTGCTCAGACGGTGTGACTAAAAGAAGTAAAATGCAAAGGGAGAACGACAAGTCCTTAGATCCTAAGTGGAAAAGTTTTCTTGTTTCTAGAAAATAAGGGAAGCATATTTCAGCATCAGTTTTCCTAATGATTCTTGTGTTTCTGTTAGAGAATGAGGCTAAGGACACCAAAATCACACATCCACCCTGAGATGAAAGCATGGAACTCAGGGAACCAAGCCGTCCCCCCCAGACCCCAGAACACTGAGTGTACCCTGACCCTTTGGGGATGTTAAACACCACAGAAAGGGAAGCCAGATCAGAACACAAAATACCATAAGGATCAAAAGTATAATAAGTGGAAAAACAGTAAAGAAACTAGAATTCCTTTTATCCATAAAGTAAAACAACAGCGAAATAAAATCATTCCAACTGCTTGGTTCCCGTTAGTACACCTGCATGCCTCTGAACAGCTCCTCAGATGAAAACTATTTATGCAGAAGGCTGTAGAACAAAAAGGGACACTAAGCGTCACCCAATCGGCCCCTCCCTTCTCAGCTGAGACCTGGAAGCCCAGGGAGGGGCCAGGCCAAGATCATGGAGTGAATGTGAGCACCGCCTATACAGGGATGCTGGGAAGGTCAGCCCCGTGGGGTCGAAGCGGTCGGGCCCCAGGAGGTAACCCTCCTTCATCCCTCCTGTGCAGGGGCGTCCAGTGGGACCCTGGGCCTTGTCAAAGCAGTTCTGAAATGTCAGATACATGTTCTGAAGGAACGCTTGTGTACCTCTGAGCAGGAGGTTGAATGCTCCACAGCGGGGCTAAGCTTGCGGACTCATGCGGGCTCCCCCAAAGGTGTGATCCCCAGGGGCTGCAGGTGCAGCAGAAGCAAACGAGAACAACAGCCACAAGACAGGTCTCCCAGACCAGCAACAAATAGTTCTGCAGGGTGTGTGTCCCCCAAATATCAATATCATACATACGTATGCTAAAAACAGCAAACAACAAGTATTTGCTGTTTAAGTGAAATTCCAGCTTAACTGGGGGTTCTGTGTTTTACTTAGTAACCCTAGATCAGATAGCCTGTAAAACTGAGGCAGGAGAAGAAAAAACTGCGACTGGATAGTCTCGTCTTTCGGCGCCCTTCCCTATGAGGGCCACGACTCACACCCCAAATGTGGGTAAGTGGTGATGGCTCTGCTGTCATGAGCACTGAGGGGTCAGAAGCCAATGGACCCGCACTCCCCTGGCCTCACCCCGAGCTTCTCTGCAGGAAAGGTCAGGGAGACAGGTGCCACCTGGTGAGGCCAGCTCCCAAGCTCCTATGGGCAAATAGTCTGGTACGAAATGCACTGGCGCTTGTGTCCGAATACAGAGCTGTTAAAAAAATTTTTCTTCAGACTCAGGAAGAATAGCTCAGGGGGTGCAAAAGTGCTGCCCGTGGTTCAGAGGCAGTGCCCAGTGGGGCACGGATGGTTGGAGGGGATATCAGGGATCTCTGCAACATAACCAATTACCCAAAACCTAGCAGCTTAAATCAACCCTAAACCTTTAACTCTCTCACATCGTTTCTGTGGGTCAGCATCTGGGGAAAGCTCGGCTAGTTGGCTCTATCCCAGGATCCCCCATGAAACTGTGGAGAAGACACAGGAGGAGCTGTGGTCTCATCTGAGAGCTTGCCTGGGGCTGGGGCACCCACTGCCAAGGGCGTTCATGCACGTGCTTGCAGCTGGTCCTTGGCTGGAGACCTCGGTTCCTGCCGTGTGGCCCTCTCCACAGGGCTGCTTGAGTGTCCTCATGACATGGCAGCCAACTGCCCTCATCAAGGGACCCTGGGGTCCAAGAGAGCAAGCAGAACCCCCAACCCCAAGGGCCCTCTCCAGAAGCCAACTGCACAGCCCTGAGAGACCTGCGTCATGGTGAAAGGCCATGTGCACCACCCACGTGAGCCAGGTGCCCCAACACGGGGCAACCCACAACTCCAACCCACAACTACACCAGGGGCTGCTGAGCCCAGCAGAAACCACCAGCTGAGTCCAGACCCAGCTGCCAACCACAGAATCAGGAGCAATAAATGGTTTTGCAACTTTCTGGAGGTGTAATTGACAAGTAAAGCTTGTATGTGTTTGAGGTGTACAGCATGATGATTTGATCTATGTATATGCTGTTGCAGGATTACCACCATCAAGTGAGTTAACGCATCCATCACCTTGCCTGGGTACCACTGTAAGTGTGTGGTGAGAACACTCAGGATCTGCTGTCTTAGCAAATTTCAAGTATGCTCTATATTATTACTCACTGTAATCACCATGCTGTGCAATAGAGCCCCAGAACTTATTCATATTAAAACTAAAGGTTTGTACCCTCCCATTTCCGCACCTCCTCACAAGCACGATTCTATTCTTTGTTTCTGTGAGTTTGACTTTTCTAGATTCCACGTATAAGTGAGATCATGCTGTATTTGTCTTTCTGTGTCTAGCTTATTCCACTTAACATAATATACTCCAGGTTCATTCATGTTGCCATTATATATACAATATAATATATTATGTATTGTATAATAGATATATAATCTCCCACAGTTTCTGTCTCCATCGATGGACACTCAGGTTATCTCCATATTTTGGCTATTGTGAATAATGCTGCAATGAACATGGGGGTGCAGATACCTCTTTGAGGTTCTGATTTCATTTCCTTCGGATATATACCCAAAAGTGGGATTGCTGGATCATACGATAGTTCTGTTTTCGATAGTTCTGTTTTTGATTTTTTGAGGAGCCACCATACTGTTTTTCCATAGTGGCTACACCAATTTACATTCCAACCAACAGTGCATGAGGATTCCTTTTTCTCCACATCCTCGCCCATACATTATTGCTTATTTTTTGATGATAGCCATTCTAACACGTGTGAGGGAGAGTCCACTGCAGTCTTGATTTGCATTTCACTGCTAATTAGTGATGCTGAGCATCTTTTCATGTGTCTTTTGGCCTTTGGTATGTCTTCTTTGGTAAAGTGTCTATTCAGATCTCCTGCCCATTTTTTTAACCAGGTTATTTATTAGTTTGTTTTGCTAGTTGTATGAGTTCCTTATATATTTTCCATATTAACCCTTTATCAGATACATGGTTTACAAATATTTTCTCCCAATCTGTAGATTGCCTTTTAATTTTTTTGAATGTTTCCTTTGCTCTGCATTTTTTTTAGTTAGATATAGTCCCACTTGGTTACTTTTCTTTTGTTGCCTAAGCTTTTTGTATCAGATCCAAAAAATCATTGCCAGGACCTAGGTCAAAGAGTTTTAGGAGTTTATTTCTAGGAGTTTTATGATTTCAGGTCTTACATTTAAGTCTTTAATCCATTTTGAGTTAATTTTTGTAAGTGGTGTAAATAAGGAACTGATTTCATTCTTTTACATACGGATATCCAGTTTCCCCAGCACTACTTATTGAAAAGATTATCCTTTCCCCATTGAGTGTTCTTGGCTCTCTTATCAGAGATTAGTTGACTATATACACATGGGCTTGTTTCTGCACTCTCTATTCTTTTCCATTGGCGTATGTCATTGTTTTTATGCAAGTGCCTACTGTTTTATTACTATAACTTTGAAATATAGTTTGAAAGCAGGGAGCACAATGCCTTCAGCTTTGTTCTTCTTTCTCAATATTGCTTTGGCTATTTGGGGTCTTTTGTGGTTTCATACTAATTTTAGGATTATTTCTTCTATTTCTATGAAAAATGCCATTGGAATTTTGATAGGAATTGTATGGACTCTGCATATTGTTCTGTGTAGTATGGACATTTTAACAGTATGAATTCCTCTAACCCATGAGCACAGGATATCTTTCCATTTATTTGTGTCTCTTCAATTTCCTTCATCAGAGTCATGTAGTTTTCAGTGCACAGATCTTTCGCCTGCTTGGTCAAATTTGCTTCTAAGTATTTTGTTCATTTTGATGCTGCTGTAAATGGGATTATTTTCTTAATTTCTTTTTCAGATAGTTCTTTGTTATTGTATAGAAACACAACTGATTTTGTATGTTGATTTTTTATCCTGCAACATTACTGAATTCATTTATTAATTCTAATAGCCTTTTTGATGGGGTTTTTAGGATTTTCTATATATAAAATTATGTCGTCTGCAAACAGAGAATTTAACTTTTTTGCTTCTGATATTTATTTTCTTTTATTTCTTTTTCTTGCCTAATTGCTCTGGCTAGGATTGCTAGTAATTTGTTGAACAGAAGTCGTGAGAGTGGGCATCCTTGTCTTATTCCTGATCTTATAGGAAAAGCTGTCAGCTTTTCATCACTGAGTAGGATGTTAGCTGTGGGCTTGTCATTTATGGTCTCTACTACACCGAGGTGCTTTTTTTCTATAGCTAATTTGTTGATAATTTTTATCATGAAAGGATGTTTAATTTTGTTAAATGGCTTTTCTGCATGTATTGAGATGATCATATGATCATATGATTTTTGGCCTTCATTCTGTCAATGTGGTGTACCACATTGATTGACTTGTGCATATTGAAACATCTTTGCATCCCAGTAATAAATCTCACTTGATCATGGTGTATGATCCTTTTAAATCCTGTTGGATTTGGTTTGCTAATATTTAGATGAATATTTTTGCACCATGTTCATCAGAGATATTGCCCTATAATTTATTTTCTTATACTGTCCTTATCTGGCCCTATAATTTATTTTTCTTATACTGTCCGTATCTGGCTTTGTTATCAGGGTAATGCTGGTCTTGTAAAATGAGCTTGGAGGTGATCCCTGCTCTTCAATTATTTGGAAGAGTCTGAGAATGATTGGCATTAATTCTTTAAATGTTTGGTAGAATTCACCTGTGAGGCCATGTGGTCCTGGACTTTCCTTGTTGGGATGCTTCTGATTACCACTTCAACCTCCATACTCATTATTTGTTCGGATTTCCTATTTCTTTACGGTTCAGCCTTGGTAGGTTGTATGTCTCTAGGAATGTGCCCATCTCTACTAGTTTCAACTTATCAGCATGCAATTGTTTACAGTAGTCTCTTACAACCGTCTGTATTCCTGGGGTGTCACTTGTAGTGTCCCCGCTTGCATGTCTAGTACCAGGGGTTTGGGCAGGCATGGATCCTGTCACAGGATCCTGTCCTGTGATCTGGTCCCAGGGTGAGCAGGACCACCTCCAAGTCCTTGGTCAGTAGGGCTGGTGCTGGGACAAGGGTCCACTTCAATCTCTGCACCTGGGTCCGCAAATGACAGGCTTGTTACTAGGTGTGTAGATGGGAGTGGCTCCCACCTGGTCCCTTGGAGGGCTCCTGTCTCCAAGGGAGAAGCAAGGGCAGGGCTATTGGAGGAGGCCTGGGCTCCTTGGACCATGTCACCCAGACTCTCCCCATGAGGTCCCAGAATAAGACACCCTCATGAGGGAGTGTTCATTCTCCCAGCCTGTGCTCATGGGGCACCAGCTCTGTGTGGGGACACAGCAGCGAGTGCCCGCTCGACTCACATGCAGACGTCAGAGAAGTGATAAGCTCACGGTGAAGATAAAGAGCCATGTGGTCCAGTGTGGCAAGGGGCTGCTCTGGGGGCTGAGGGTCCCTCTGCAGAGAGCAGTGGAGGCCAGCGGGCTGGTCTGCACAGGAGGGCACAGCAGGGAGTGGCCAAGCAAAGGCCCTGGAGCTGCTGGGGTCCCAGGAAGTAAGGGGAGGAAGGGACACAGGGAGGGGCCTGAGAGGCCCTGTGGGTCAGGATGAGGAGTGTGGACTTCATCCCAGGTGCTGAGGGAGCCACTGGGGCATTCAGTGAGCGAGTGACCTCTGGGGTAGAGGGACCAATGCCCACCACTGCTTGGGGGGCGGGTTGGAGGCAGGAGCAGAAGCAGGAGGGTCTCGGCCTGAATGAAGGACAGTGTGGGGTGGGGGGGGACTCTCCAAGGGGGGCCACCTGCAGGATTTGCAGGAAAGAGCAGTAGTGGGCAGTGGTGCCCCCAGTAGCAGAAGTGGGAGAGCCAGAGCCACACGACAGTGGCAATCCAGCAGGCCAGGGCAGCAAGCATGGCCACCCCACAGCCCAGCAGGCAGAGCGGGGGTGCAGGAACCCCGACGGCTACCCTCCAGAGCCTGTCATGGAGGTGAGAGGGGGACGGATAACCAAGTCAGCACGGGTGGAGCCTGGACCTGGTTGGGGGCCAACGGGGCGGAGTCAGGATGCTGGCAGCTGGGCGGGTGGAGGCGGGGACATCGGGGGATGGGGTTGGGGGCGGGACAAGGTTTTCCCCTGCCGATCACAGGTTCGTCCAACACGTGCTGCACACCTGTCACCATGCGGGGCACGTGGATGGGCGGCAGGAAGAGAGGGCTGTGCCTGCGGCAGGGGACCGTCAGCCCTGTGCGGACGCTGGGCGAAGCAGAAAGGAGGTCCAAGAGATGGCGGGGCAGCACAGCCGCCCGCTCGGGGCCTCCTTCCTGCCCCGGTGTGTGAGGAGCACCAGCCGGGCACCCAGGGCCCGTGCTCACCCGCCAGCGCGCCCCACCCCCTTCAGCAGGACTCCCCTCTCCCCGTGCCCTTTCCCCTCTGGGCACCTCGGCTTCACCAGTGAGGGGTGTCCCCACACGAAGGTCCAGCCGGTCCACGCCCCATCGCTGGGCCTGCGCTCTGAGCCGAGCCACAAGCCTGGGGAAGCAGGGGTCCCACACACGTCCTCCCAGAAGCCCAGCACTGCCGTTGTCCCAGAGACACAGCCCTGAGAGTCAGGTGTGGGTGAAGCTGAGGTCACCCCACTCCATGGGGGTCCATGAAATCACCGAGGGAGCGAACGGACGGGCCACACCTGCTCCCCATCCTTCATCTGGCGGAGATGTTGGGGGTGCCTGGGAAGAGGCAGGAGGCCCCCACCCCCGCCCCCCTCCATCCCCCACCCATGGCCTCGGGGCCTCCCTTCTCCCGGGTGTCTTTCCAGGTGCCTTTTACGTCTGTTCCTTTTAAAGGAACGTCATCCCCACTTTACATCTGAGAAAATGGGAAGTCAGAGAAATTAATGACTCTCTCAAGGTCATGACCCAGGACTCCAAGCCCAGTGAGGACATAAGCAGGTCCCTGTGTGCAGGTGCATCCATGGTGATGGGGCTCCAGCCTTCCCAGGGTCACAAGAGGAGCCTGTACTGGAGCTGGGCTGGGAGGAGGCTGCCAAGCCCCCACCAGGTGCTCCTGGGCTGCAGCGCCCTGCCGGTCTGGACACGAGACGTCCATTGCTGGGGCCCTGAGCCTGGCGCCCACCTCTGCATCCAGCCGCATGCAGCCTTGGTCTTGAGGGCCGTGCCTCGATGCCCCCACCTGGTCCAGACCTCGTTATGAGCTCCATCAAGCTCAGGCCCGCCCAGCCACGCACCGTCTGTTCACAGCACAGAAGTCACACAGCCCACATCCGTCTCCCCAAACCTCATTTTTTAAAAAGAGAGAGTGGAAAGGAATTTAAAAAAAGGAAAGGAAGACTAAGAAGGCGATGCAGGAGATAAAAGGCACATGTGGGTGACAAAGAAACGATGACACAGTCAAATTTTATTAATGGGGCGCCCATATGCATTCCAAGGGTAATTAAGTATTCACAGGTGAAATTAGCTGATAGGGTGGCTGCCTCAAGCAAATCGAATGAGCTCCGATTATATCAATAGTTTCCAACCAGTGTCCCCGGTTATCCAACCATCAGATAAATTTGTCCACTCTCTTCCTTTGGGGGGAAAACCTTTAATTATCCAGCCCTAGCGAATGGCAGGTCATTAATAAAACGTAGTTATCAGGCTGCAGGTTCGGGAGTTTTACTGTTATCCATCTTTTATCTAAATAAACATTTGGGAAATGTCCTTAAAATTATTATAGATACTTTGCCCCTGCCCCACAGCAGGAATTCCTAAGTGGAACCCAGCTGCATTTGACAAGAATACGTCCGTCCGTCCACCGACCGGCCTCCAGCGGGCCGGGCCCAGAGCTGGGCTGCCCGTGCAGTGATGGATCTGGGCGGCCTGCACATGCAGATAAGGGGGAGCCGCCGTCATGTGTCTTCACGCAGCCGTGGGGCTGTGCGCGCGTCCTTTATCCTGGCGCCGCATACATCAACGACAGCGGGAGACTGGAGCGGCCGGCAATGACACAGAGGAACAGGCCCCTCGGTCTTCCGTCCCAGGTGCAACACTCAGATGGTGCTCTTCTATTAAAGCAAAGAATGCTTTGCAATCATTTATTATTCCATTTCCAATACAGTAGTGGAATTCTCAAGAGACACTTGAGACTGGTCTGGTTTGCACTATTACACTCAGTGTGTGTCTACTCTTGGACTCCTAGCGTTCCAGACAGATTCACGTAACCCAAAGCAGGTGAGGGGGACGGGACATACCAGCTCCGGAGCACGCGGAGCCCTCGCGCTGAGTTGGCGGCACTTCCCTCCGTGGTTACGAGGGTACGTGGAGGCCCCACTCCCAGTGCCTGGTGCAAAGATCTCACCAAACCCTCGGTCTGCCTGGCACACTCCTGGCTGAGCGCCCTCCAAAGCACAGAACGCACTGCAAGATGGAACTGTACGAAAAGCAGACGTTCCTCCTCGGTTGAACAACGCCCGGGGAAGGGCCACCGGAAGACTGTGTGCTGGGATGATTTTATTTCAGCCCCTCTCCCCTTGTTATTCCAGCACTTTTCTGAGTCACCGTATTGGGGCCAAGGAGGTTGCTGGGATTTTCGCCAAACAGAACTGCTCCAGGTTTTCCGGGCTGGAGATTTTCGAGTTTCTCACCAGCTCAGACCACAGAGGGCAGGCTTACCCCACAGTGACCCCATGGGGAGCGGGACGGAGCCGTCCAAAGCATTCTTTTTCTTTCCTTCACACAAATATTACGGTGAAGGCAAATTATCCGTGTGGCCTTGACACCGAGCTGAGACCTCGACAGGAGGCAGGGCTTCGGGGGGGTCCTGCCCCCCACCAGCACCTGTCAGAGATGGATCAGAGTCTATTTCTGAGACCTGCCCACTTGGCGAGAGTCAGGCAGGGAGGTCTGGGTGACCACGTGCTTAACAAATCAGAGCAGTGGGCTCGGCCGATACGCCTGTGGGTCGAGGGCCGTGGGGAGGGGCCCACGTCCTCACATTCTCATCCAGGCTCTGGGCTGCGGGGCACTCAGCCACTGGGGTCCATGGGTCCCTTTGGCAGTTGGTGGGTGCTCAGGCTGAAATCACCCAAATAAACTGCCCAGGACCAAAATGTTCAATTGTCACACAAGTGATACAGAGTTTACTATGCGCATCTAAGAGTAATTTTCATTTTTTTACCCTGTGTTGGTAGTTGTTGCTCCACAAAAGCCCAAACCATCTCCCATAGTTATTTCCTGCTCCTGTAAATGTTCTGGTCAGGAAACAGTTGCTGGACGCCGAGACCCGGGATGCTCTCACCCCCAAGCTTAGCGTCCAGAGACTCGGGACCCCTTCAGCGGGGAGACCGGCCTCCCTCCGTGGCCCGTTGGCCTGGGTGTCTGGGCTCTCGGCATCATGTCTGCTTCAAACAAGAGCCTCAGACCCTGAGAGAGGCTGCAGAGGCGGGGGGTGCCTGGACCCAGAACCCCAGACTGGGGTCTCCGCCGGCCCCTCTCAGCGTTGAGGCCGTGGCAGCTCCTTCCCTAGCATGTCCCATCCCGTAAGCCACACGTGAGGAAAACCCGAGGGGATGCAGGGGAGACCCTTACCCAAGTGCAGACCGCACACCTCCTGTGAGAAAAAGACTCAGCTCTGCGTCTGGAGAATTCCACTTTTTTTCCTTGGATGCTAAATCCCACGCCCTACCCTGCTCAAGCGGAAACGCACCGGAACATACGTACTGTGTCTCCTGACTCGGTAATTCACCAGTCCAGGCACCGTGACCAAAGCCCCACAGGGGGGCGGCCTCAACAACAGGCGCTGACTTCTCACGCACTGGCGGCTGGACGTCCGAGACCAGGGTGCCAGGACCCAGCTTTTTCTCTGTCTACACAGCAGCCACGGTGAAACAATTTCACGCAAACCTAAGGCTCCCGTTCGTGCCCAGGACCCGAGCAGGCAGAGGGCTTTGGGGACCCAAGCGGACCTGAGTGTAGTGTGCCCTTGGACCATTTGCCTGACTTCAGGTTGATTTTCCCCTCTGACACCCTCACCAGCACTCAAGTTTTCAGCCCATTTCTCTCTCCACCACCCACTAAACAAACACTTAAAACTTAGGAATTTTAAAAATGTTTAAAGGAAAGGGATGCTCTGGGAACAAGGCATCCTTTCCTGCTGGACACTTGTTCTCCTTCATTGTTAGGACCTTTATTGCTGATATCGGGTGGCAGAATTTGCATCCAAACCCTCCCCCGAGGGGCTCTTGGCTCCTGGCAGGGTCTGCACAGGGGAGGGAGGAGACTGTAAAAGCCAGACTTTCTGATAACGGGCGTGCGCCATCCCCGCAGGGCCTGCTGCGTGGGTGAGCCTCTGGGGTCCCGACAAGGACCAGGTGGTGGGGTGGAGAGCGGCCAGTCTCGGGGCAGAGTCAGAGGAGTCTCAACCCCGAGGTGTCCTACCCTGAAACGCAGCAGGAGAGGAGGCCGAGAGATGGAGGCTGCACTGGGACCTCGCTGCTGAGGGACACCCAAGCACCAGGGGGCTCCCAGAGAGGAGGGGGTCCATATGGCCTTGCCCCCATCCACTCGGGAATCCCGCGGCCCCCACTCCCCTCAGGTCCTTGTTCAAAAGTCGCTCCTCCAAGGGGCTGGCGGGAGGGCCCTTTGCACAGTTGTCTGTTGCTTCAGACCCAGACCAGGTAGATGTAGATCAGAACCTGGCACAGACGAATCAGGGATGCGGGGGGCGGGGGGGGGGGCGGTCCCTACCAGGACGGAACAGGTCAGTCCTGACCAGACCTGCAGGGGCCCTCACCCACACCCTCCCATGAGGATTGCTGTGGCTCCCACTCACCGCGTTCTGATGGCCTGTCTGGGACGCAGGAGGGACCGTCTATCACACCGCCTTGGGTTGCTTTCATCCGAAGCAGCAACCAGCCCAGTGCCTGGACCCGCGCCGTCAACATGCAGTGCCCCCAGCATGTGACCCATGCCTGGTCTGAACCGAGAGCTGCCGGGTCCTAAAGACTGGCTGCAGAAAAAATTAAGGGTGTAGAATAGCTCAGTAATGATTGTCTATCAAGTACATGCTGGATGATCTTATTGTGAATATATCGGGTTAAAAAATATATATTCTTTAAATGGATTTCACCTGTTTCTTCTCTCTAGAATTGCACACGGTGGCTCGTGTTCCATTTCTGCTGGACAGCGGGGTCTCTGAACCCGGGACAGAGGAGTGCCCTCCACTCAGTGGGAAGTGCTGAGCCCCAGTTGTGTCAGGATCCACCATGGAGAACCTAGCCGGGTGCTTTGCGGGGGCAAACCCAGTCAGCTGCACGTTGTTCAAGATGGTGCCCAAACCGAGGGGGTGGGAAGGGAGGGGGTGGGCAGGAGGAGAGAAACAGAGGCAGAGACTGAGAGTTTGGGCAGAGCTCAGGGTCGTCAGTAGGGCTTCCTCAAGCTCCTGGTTTCCTTCCCCTAATTCTGAAGCTCCTAGAGGGTGTTCCGGTGGGGGTGGGAGGTAACACAGGTCTGTGTCAATTTATCTTAGCACAATTCCCTCAGAGACCTGAGGACAGGTGGAGGGCACAGGTGACCCCCTGTCACTGCACTGGTGGCCTGGGGACACGTGGAGGGCACAGGTGACCCTCCCTGTCACTGCACTGGAGACCTGGGGACACGTGGAGGGCACAGGTGATCCCCCATCAGCGCCACTCAGGACTGTCATGTCGCTGCACCCTGGACACTCGTGCAAGCCTGAGCACGGAGGTGTTATTAGCACTTCCCTTATCTACAAGCAGAAATAAACTTTTACCCTTTAGATCCAGCTCTTTTGGGTTAGAGGGCAGTATTTCACTCTGTGTATAATCCCATCTTCCTAACACTGCTTCCTTTTTTAATCAATTGACTTAAAATTACAGCTGCTTATTAATTGGGAGGATGCACATCTCTGCTCCAGGCTTTACCTGCAGTGTCCTGGCATCTCTGTGTCTTCACTTAACGTCTCGGCTATGGTCTTGGCCAATCATTTCTTACTTTGCAATTATATCTGCTCCACTCTCCGCATGCTGTCTTTGGTGGCTGTATAATTAAAGAGCAATGATTCTTCTCCCTTGGCTGCACAGGGTGGAAAATGTGAGCTATTTCCACACTTCAGGGCCCCAGCTGCTACAAGCATTAAAAATTACTTAAAACATAAACTTATGACATTGTGGTCACAATGGATCGTGTTGTTGTAAATGAACTTCACTGTAAACTGCTGTTTTAAATCACCATATAGTTTATCAGAAATGGAAGGAAACTAATACATAAGGAAGTAAGGTCTGACATAATTGTCCCCCAAAGCCTGTTCCTCCAGAAGGTGATGGCGAAGGGGTCAGAAACCACTGCCCTTCCAGCTGTGTCAAGGGTGCAGCTGGACCCTGGGGCTCACTCCCACCTTCTCTCTCTCTGGATCTCCTCCCCTCCCATCTGCCCTGGGGATTTACGGAGGGTCTATGCTGCGCACTGCTCTGGGGTCAGCTGTGAGCCTGCAGAGATGAGCAAGACATCGCCTTCCCTCAGACAACGGAGGCTCTGCTAGAGGAGCAGCTGCTGTGTGGGCAGACCACGGGGGAGGGGCTGTGATGAAGAGAAGGAGCAAGAACATCCAAGGTCACATGCGAATGATGGGAACCTGACTGATGGATCTGAGCCAGCAGGTGCTGAGACCGACGGGAATTCAGAAACGGCGTCAGGAGGCTTCCACGAGATGAAATACACCATTTTCTCAAGCACATATGGAAAACGGTTGCCTGCTCTCTACTTGGACGTTTCCAGTGGTGGAAAACTTGACACTGTTGGAATATCCTCTTCCATTTCAGGACACAGATTCAAGTCTTCTCCCAGCTAAGAGCCTGAAAATCATGTCTTCAGTTTGGACACTCCAACCTGGAAGTCTTTGGATTACTTCAACAGAAGATTCATAATAGGTGAGGCAGCATGGTCTGGGTGCTGGGCACATCCTGGGCACAGTCAGAACAGCCAGACATGTGGGCACAAGACAAGAGGAGACCAGGACAGGACTTGCTTACCTGTACGTAATGGGAATAGAGTGACTCAATGAAGGGCATTTATAAAATCGGGGCTTGATTAGAAAGGCAAAGCAGCCTTTTTGGAGGTTTGTGAGCAATGAGTGAAATGATGCTGGAAGCATTTCAGGGAGATTCATTTATTCCCACATTGGATGGAGAATTTGGAGGTCATCTAATTCATCATTACACAGGCTAACAGCTCCTGAGAAGATCCTGCTCTGAGACTGCAGGCTGAGCACCCTGCCCCCAGCGTCTGAGCATGGCTGGCTGGCTACCTCATGCCCTCTTCAGCCTAAACAGCTCCAGCATCTTGTCCTCTTTGACAAAGTCTCCTGGTCCTTCCATAACCTCACACTCTGTTTCAGTGCTTCGTCACACATCAGTCCAGAAATGTAGATGTAAGAGGGGGGAAAGGCTCATTAGTTTATTCTCACATTCCCCAGGCATCGAGTAACTAACCTAGTAACTAATCAATGCCAGATGTTGTAGGGGGCACCAAGGCTGCAGAGGAAGCAAATGGTTCTTGCCCAAAGGAAGCCCCAGTTGGATGAAGGGAGAGGGACAAATGAAAACATGCTTGCCAATAGAAGAGCAGAGTGGGCACAACCCAGGCCTTACAGGGGGAAGTCAGCCCACAGTGGAAACCCCACTCCAGCACAAGGAGAGATGTTCCAAAAGCTTTAATAAGGAAGTGGACCCTTAGACATAGTCTTGAAAGGTGTGTAGGGCTTGACCTGCGAGACTGGATCAGGAACATCTCCACCAGCAGAGGGAGAAGTGGGACTTCTGTACTGAGAAAGGTCAGACATACATGAGACGAGCAGGAAAAGAGGCACCAGACTTGAACACATGTTGCAATTCTTTCTCTGAACCTTGAAGGAAGGAGAGGAAACAGAGATGGAAAACAATCTAGGTGTGTCTAGAGCATTTGCGGGGAGTAAAGGAGTTCCCATTTTGTACCCTCAGTTTTCCCTGGAAATTTTTTTTTTCTCCCTGAGAGATACAAGCATTGAGGTAGAGGATTCAGAAAGTGCACCCAAATATATACACATTCTTGATATAACTCTCTCTCTTCATTCCTTACCCACAAATAAAGCAACTGAGATACATCAGTGAGTTTAAAATGATAAGGTCTCTGGGATACGTTGTAAGAAGAAGAGAAGATATTCACAACGTAGCAATGGTGAATTTTGAGAGATTGAGAAAATCATTTCAGAGAAGTTAACTTTGGGCTTTACCTCATAATTTACATTTGTCTGAAAACTCTTTTCATTCTTAAGAGGAAACTTGAAAAGTTTTTGAAAGATAGTTTTTCTGGGTATACAAAAAAAGTTGACAATTCTCAGCACTTAGAAGATGGAATTCCATTGTTTCCTGGCTTGCATATTTGCTATGGAGAAGTCAGATGTCAGTCTAATTGTAGTCGTTCTTTGGTTTATATCTGTCTTTCCTCCAGATACTTTTAAGATATTCTATTTGTCTTTCAATTTCACTCTCTTGCATTTAGGTGCAGATTTTCGTTCATATACCTTGCTTTGGATTTGTGCTTCTGCGTCTAGGAATTCATGTTTCTCATCAATTTTATATGATTCTCAGCTACTAACTCTCTCCATATTGCCTCTCCCTCATCCTCATACTTATCTCATTTGTGAGCTCCAACTAATAACATGTTAGGCCTTCTTACTCTACCTTTGATACCTGCCAAACTCTATTCACGTTTTTTATTTATTTGACTCTGTTACATTCTGGGTAATTTTTCCAGGCTTTTCTTCTAGTCTACTTATTCTTTCTTCATCTGTGTCATCTCTGCTATTTAAGTCATCTATCAAAGTTTTCTTTCTATTGCTATATTTTTTCCATTTAGAGAAGTATATAGTACTATTTTGCTTGCAGTATATGTGGTTTTTTTCAGTTATGTATATTACAGTGTTTTATTTTATAAGACTTTATTGAAGTGTAAGTGACATACAGTAAACTTACATATTTAATGTACAACTTGACACATTTTGACAGATGTATATAATCATGAAACCATTATCACAATCAAGGTAATGAACATATCCTAGTTTGTTTGTGCATTCACTTATTAATGGACATTTTGTTTGTTTCTAACTTGAACTATTACAAATAAAGTTGCTCTGAACATTTATATACAAGCTTTTGTGTATATCTGTGCTCTGGTTTCTCTTGGATAAATACCTAGGAGTGAAATAGTTGGATCATTTTGTAGGTGTGTGCTTAACTTTTTAATAAATTTCTATGCTGTCTTCCAGAGTGGCTTTATCAGTGAATTCTACCAAATCTTTAAGGAGGATTTGGTATTCCTTTCTACAGGATTTCTACACAAATCCTTCCAGAAAATTGAAGAGAAGAGAATTTTTCCCCAACTCATTTCATATCAGCATTATCCTGATACCAAAACTGTACAAAGTCTTACCAAAAAAAAAAAAACTACAGGAAAAGCATCTCTCATTGATATGAATGTAAAAAATACAAGCAAAATTTTAGCAAGTTAAGCCCAACAGCATATAAAAACAATAATACATCATAACCAAGTTCATGCCAGATTGATTTAACATTAAAAATGCATCAAAGTAACTCACAATATTAACAAAGAAGAGAAACCATAGGACTTCTACATATCATTTGGGGGGGGCACAATTTAATCCGTAATAGGATGCCAGATATTGAGAATTTTGTTATGTTGGGTGATACGCATTTTTGTATTTCTATATTCTTGAGCTCTGCTCAAGGACAAAGTTGACTTTTCTTGGAACAGATTGATCCTTTTGGGTCCCACTTTAGGATGTGTTAGGCAAGACCTGAGCAGTCTCCAATCAAGGACCAATCATTCTCCACTATGGAGGTAACACTCTTCTGTGTTACCTCTGCCTAATGCCCCATAAGTCCTGGGATTTCCAAATTTGCCTGGTGGGAAAGGGCAGTTTCCATAGCCCTGCATGGGCATCTGATCTTTCACCTCAAAACTTTCAAGAGGTTCTTCCCTGGCCTCCTGCAGTTTTCTCCATGCTCTGATCAGTACTCCGCTGGTTACTCGGTGGAGACCTTGTGCAGGTCTCAGGGGTCCTCTCTCCTCATCTCTCTTTCTCCAGTCTTCCTGAAAACTTCAGTGTTTCATCTGCACAGACTCTCAGCTCTGTCTCCTATGCCCTCGCCCACTGGGCTATGCCTGTGGTCCCTACCTCACATCACAGCTGGGAAACAGACTCCAACCCATAAGCTGAAGGAATCTCAGGGCTCAACTCATTTGCTTCTTGCTGCTCACAGGCCTCCAACCTTTGCAACCTGATGTTTAGTGTCTTGTAAACCATTGTCTCATATGTTGTTTGTCTTTCTGTTATTTCAGTCAGGAGAATAAAGCTAGTTCTTGTTACTCCATTTTGGCCAGAATTGATAGTCTCTATTTGGTTATTTCTATTTTGTTGCTTTTCACCTATAGTCTAATTGCCTTAGCATGTGTCTCTAAAAAAAATAATCTTTTAATTTTGAAGCACTGAGTAGCATGTAGGCCTCCCTCTGTTCATGGCCAGAGTGAGGTTGCCCTTGTGAGACGAGGTCCAGAGAAGGGTGGCTGACCGCCAGAGTCTGTACACCCAGGTGGCTTCAGCTGTCCTGAGAGCACAAGGCAGCTAGGACTCATGAAGCCTGAACTCCTACAATTTGGTTTGCTTTCTTTTGGAAAGCATACAAAAATATCTCACTTTTGTAACTGTTGGAAAGACACAGCTATGTGCACCTGCTTCCAGTGTCTTGAGGGAACCCACACCAGCTTGAGGCCCTCGGCTCCACAGCAACGCACTGGGGGCTTACCAAACGTGGTCAGGTTGCTGCTGAGCTCTCATTGGAGCAGGTACTAGGTACCTGGCAGCATTGTAACCACCGTGGCCTTCCCAAGCTCTCAGACATTGGGTGGAGTGTAATGAGTGTCCCCTACTGACCCAGGAGCAGGGCTGGAGGAGTGTGTGAGGGCTGCATCCATACATGGTATTCAGGCTCACCTGGACTTTCCATCCTCAGGTAAAAAGATCATTCAAGAGCAATGGGGCTCTCTCTAGAGTCAGACCTCTCCCATCTGGATGGATTATCACACACACCCGGGAACACCTGCCATTGGGGGATCAGCCTTCTCCCTTCTCCAGAGTGGAGTCCTTTGCCCCCTCCTTGGCATTGTTGTTTCAGTGGCCCATATCCTGCAGTAGCTTTTTGGAAAAGAGTGCATGGATAATAAATGTTTTGAGACCGTTTATAAGGGAAATATCTTGATTCTTTCCTTATACCTGTATGACAGTTGGGCTGGGTATAGAATTTCCTTCAGAACTTTGAAGGCATTTCTCCACATTCTTTTTGTTTTTGGTGTTGCAGTGAAAATGTTCTGAAACCATCCTGGTTCTTAGTCTTTCCTTTACAGAACCTTCTCTTTGTTCCCAGGGTTCTGAAACTTACAAAGATGTGCCGTGATCAGAATCTATTTCACCCATTGTTCTGCGACACCAAATATTCTAGGAAATCTTCCTGAATTAGTTCATTGATGATTTCATCCCCTCTGTTTTCCCTCTCTTTCTCTAGTTTTTTTTTTCTTTTTCTGAGCTCCTATTATTAAAATGTTAGTTCATTTTCTATCATTTTGTCTTTTTTTTCTTTGCTCTATTTTATGTGAGTTTCTTAACTTTATCATCTAATCATTCAGTTCATTTTTTAATTTCTGATGTTTTAAGTTTTTTCCAATTTTTCTTTTTTTTCTTGCTGAGTGTTCCTTTTCATAGCATTCTCTTTCTGTTTCATGAGTACAACATCTTTCCTTAACTTGTTGAGAATATTAATGACAGGGTTTTTTTTTTTCAAGATTCCTTCTCCTCAAATGGTCTTTCTCCATGTTGCTTGTTTATGTTTGTTTCTTTTGTTTTTTCTCAGATATTTGACAAAATCTGTTCATAATTAAGAGTGAGGACTAAATATCTGAGTGGAAGCTTTAGCAAATGAGTGAACAGTCTACTGGGGACACTGGATGTTCATATCTTCAGGACTCTCCTCTTGGGCTGGTGAGATTCTCCAGAGAATATTTCCTTCTGTAGTGGGATGAACAGCACCACCACCCCCAAATATATGTCCACACCCTAATTTTCAGAACGTGTGAATATTACTTTATTTGGAAAAAGGGTCTTTTCAGATGTGATTGAGTTAACAATCTCCAAATGAAGCCATTATCCTAGATTACTTGGGTGGGTGATCAATGCTATTACAAGTGTCTTTATAAAAGAAAGGAAGGTAAAGACAGACACACCGAGAGAGAATGCCGTGTAACAATGGAACAAAGAGAGAGTGGCCATGAGCTGAGGACACCAAGGAATTCCAGAAGCCACCAGGAGCTGGAAGAAGCAAAGAACGGATCCTCCCCCAGAGTCTTCGGGGGGTGCACAGCCCTGCCGACACCTTAATTTCAGACCTCTGGTCTCCAGAACAATGAGAAAATAAATTTCTGTTGTTTTAAACCAGCCAGTTTATGGTGTTTTGTTCCAGCAGCCTCAGGAAGCTAACACACCACCCCTCACCAGAGACCTCAGGGCGCAGGGCAGCCGTCACGTGTGGTTAGGGGTTTGGGTGAGTCCATCAAGCAGCCAAGCTCCCACCCTCCAGCCCCAGGCCCTGCTCCCCCGCCCCCCACCACACCCCACTGGAGACAGTGAACAGCATCTCCTGGGCTGGTGGGGCATCGCCAGTGGGACAGTGTGAGGACCTGCTCTTCAAGGCCACCTTCACCCCGTCCTTGGATTTTAGCACCTTAACCCCATTTCCAGAGAAATGTGGCACCAGTTTCTGAGCCTCTTGGGTATTCTGTGGTGTAAATTGGGCCGTTCTCAGCTTTCTTGTTCCCAACCTAGGATTCCACTTCCTTGATTCCGCTAAGTGAAGCGGCAGCTGCTGGGGAGCAAGGACCTGGAAGGCTGCATCTGGTCCCAGGAGTGCTCTTGGCCGTAGGGCACTCAGGGTTCCTGGTTCCTCCAAGTAAATGTGGCTGGAAGGGCTTCCCTGCCCAGTTCCTCCCCAGTGACAGCAGGGAAGGGGGGGGGCGTGGGAACAAGAGGGCGCCCCCTCCCTTCACTTCCAAGCTGCACCCAGCACACATAGGTCAATTCTACCCTCTGATAATCACAGTAATAACTGCTATTGTCTCTTCCAACTGTCCGTGGGGTCCACTGGTCACAGCCCAAGTTCATTCAATTTGTAGGAAGAAATGAGGCCCAGTTTTCCAAAGATTTAGTTCATCTTGACTGAGGGGAAGGCCCAGGATTCTGAAAGCTCATGTGTTGTCCCTGGAGTCCAGGGGGCTGTCCCCGGTGCTGGATCCTGGGGTGGCAGACCCAATCACGCTGCGCCTACTGGCTCAGGCCAGGCAGACACGCACCAAGGTCAGAACCCCCTGCTGCTCATGTTGCTTTTGCCTGTTAGTATCATTTTTTCTGAACAGACTGCATGTGAGGGCTCCCCAGGCACCGTGGCAGCCTGGCCTGAGCGGATGGCCTGAATGGGGAGACCCCCCCCTTTCCATCTGCACCTGTCCACATGTCCTGGCAAAATCCTTGAACCTGGAAGCGTCCAGCCTATGTGACAAAGAGTTGTGACATATTGGGGCCATCACCAGGCTGAAGACCCAGGGAGAGGGCATCCCTCAAGGCCCATGGAGCTCAGAGACCCGGCTGAGTCTGGGGGCCCCTGCAGAACCCCAGTGAGAGGGAGGCCGCACACGCTGGGCTGCTCCAGGTCCCTGCGGTAGAGAGAGCTTTATCACAGATATGACAAGATAGAGCAGGAGAAGAGAAACTGGGACCAGTGATAATGCTGGTGCAAAGGAGGAGCAGGTTCCCATCAGTTCCACCAGCAGCCATGGAAAGTGAGATTTTGTGATTGAAATAATGACACTTACGAAGGTCACTTAGCAGTAATTCTGGGGATGGAGAAATTATGAAAATTTTGTAATCATTCTATATGTATTACATAAATGTCATTAGAATATGACTCCTCGGCCTCTGAGGAGGTCACCTGGACAGGTCACATTCTCCTTCCAAGTCTCTGGGAGTAAATATCGTACCTTTACCCTAAATCCCCGTTTCCTTGAAGGGTCGGCTCCTAATACACTTGGACGTAATGAGGAATCTGACGTCCTATCTGCTGGCTGCTCTGGGCTCTACAGTGAAGAAACTTGTCAGGTTCAGTGATCAGGTTGGCTGCAGCAGAAATGGATTTTTGCAACAAGTGACGGGACCATCTGCTCTATATCAGCTGCACTCGGAGAAGACACCGTTTCTTCAGAGTTTACATGAATCTGTGCATAGTGGTTCGTGACACCATGGGGCTCGATCACACCCTGTTCCCTTTGCAGGACCCCATCCGTGCACAGCTGGTTGTTACTGGAGGGAGTGAAGGCCCCTGGCAGAGGCTTGGCTTCTGCCCAAATCCACACGCCTCCAGGGAGAAGCCAGGACGGGAGCTCTTTGAGGTGTCTGTGATGAAACGGGACAAGGCCTGGATGGAAGATACTCAGTGGGGGGACCCTAGCCAGCCTCCAGGGAACAAAACCACCACCTGCATCTCATTCATGAACTCGCAGCAAGAAGGTGGGGGGCACTCGAGAGGTCTGGCACTCGAGAAGTAAAGGCTGCAGGAAAGGCTGCAGGGTGATTCAGGGAGCGAAACTGAAGCATTCGGCCGCCTTCTCAGTTGGGCTGCTTTGTTCTTGGTACTGTGCTGAGGCACAGGGCCAGACCCCCAAGCACCATGTGGGCTCCAGGCTGCAGACTCAGCCGCCCATCCAGACATCGGTGTGGGGCTGGGGACGCTGCCTTTCCCTGGCTGCCTTGCGAGCTTGAGAGAGCCTTTGTTCTCCCCAGCTTTGTTCAATGTTTCGTTCTGACACACCTCTGGGACCAAATAAATCTGAAATCATTTAACCCTGTTGTCCAATCCTGGGCTTTTGATGTGATTTTAAATAATGCACCAGCACTCAGGGTTCAGGCCTCTTATCAGAGCTCAGAGTCACAGTGCCAGCTTGTCTCACCCTGAAAAGCCCTCATCCTGACCTGGGGAATAGCCACATCCTTGCATTCCTGAGGGCTTTCGACTGCCCTGATGCAGGAATCTCCAAATGGCCATGGACTGGTCTAAGCTGTTCGGGACCCACACAGCTCATCTGATGGCCCAATCGCCAGACTCTATGGCAGATAATAGGACAGGTTATTTCCATTTCTCAAGTCCATTTCAAATTAATAAGAACGTCCCCCTTCTGTTTTTCATCCACAAAGAGACTCCCTTTGCGTATTCATTAATGTTAAATTGATGGATTAAATTAATCCAAGCTCAAAATCAATCCTCCACATATCCATCAGAATGGACCGAATCCCCCAGTGGGCACAGAGCACAGAAAATGCATTCAGAGACACTGATAAGTCCAGGCCCATTATATGTCATTTTAAACAAAGAGCCAAAAAAGCCCTTTGGAGACGCTCTATCAGCTATTAAACAGAGACACCGCATGCACGGGGAGATTGATGGTTAGCATTCCCGGCCTCCAAATGGCTGTTCCTGGGCTGATGATTACAGGGAAATGCTCCTCCGTGTCTCTGACACAGTTCACAGGCAAACAGGTGCCTCCACGCTGAGCTTTCCTTTTGTCTTTCCCGAGGCGCAGTCAATTAACAAGTGCCAGGCGGGGATCTCCCACTCTGCACCCGCTTAGCAAGCAGACGCACAGGGAGTTTGCAAGAATCTTGTCCTTCCATCTCCTGAAGCATCACGAGGTGAATGTGTGCAGATCAGTGGCTGGCTCCCTTTCCGGGGCCCCGGCACACAGGAGGGGCAGCCAGGGCTGTGGGTGGAGGAGAGTGACCAGAGTCACTGCCACAGTGGGGTGGCGCTCTGGCCTCAGATGGACAGAGGGGCTTTGTGGGTTCCTTTTGGAAAGTTTAATTCTGAGTCCAGTTCTGGAGAAAATACTCCGGAACAGCCCATCCACCATCTTTGCTCTCTCCTCACTAAGGCATTTTCCCATCTTTCCCCTTTACTCTTTCCCATCACCTATCTTCTCATACTTTCTCCGCACCCACAGCTGAACGGAATAGAAGAGAGCCTGGAACACAGTCTGTATTGGGAACATGTCAAGGTGCCTGGAGGAAGGCAGAGGAGACCCCCACCGGGACATGTTCTATTTCTCCCACTTCAAGTCTTTCTGATGCAGCCTCCATCGAACTCCAGGGCCTCTCCACGAACACAAGGGTTTTACTTATTTAATTGTTCCAATAGTTGGCTTCAAGTAATGTTCATCATCAATGGAAGTCGATAGAGATAATGAGGTGTATTTTCTGAAAATCACTGGAACGTTTACTTCCAAGTAAGATATAGTAGATATCAGCAGGGTAAATCATTGTAAAATCTAGAAAAAAGTGGAATAAATGACAAAAATTGTAGTTTTAAAGACTTTGGACAGCAGTGAAAGCAATGAGAGATGGACGAGCTGAAACTTCAGTGCTGGGTCAGAAGGCAACGCAAAACTCCTGTGTCTCCCAGCATTTGAGAGACAAAGTCCCACTAACATGCGGGACCTGCAGCAACAATGGCGGCTCTCCCAGGGAGACATTTGCCGGGCTTTGAAATCCTAGCGAGATGGGTCACTCAAGGTGAACTGAGTCCAGCTGCAGTGACCACCCAACCCCAGCCCAGTGTAAGTCCCAGGTGGGTTGGTGTAATCAGCCCTCACACTGTCTTCCTAAAAGCAGAGTAGATGAAACACCTCCAGGTGAAATGACATCACCTTTGACCCAGTGGTTCTTTTTTTTTTTTTTTAGTTATCTATTCTATATATATTAGTGTATAAATGTCAATCAAAATCTCCCAATTCATCCCATCAACACCACCCCTCCACCACTTTCCCCCCTTGGTGTCCATACGTTTGTTCTCTACATCTATGTCTCTATTTCTGCCCTGCAAATGGTTCATATGTACCATTTTTCTAGATTCCACATATATGTGTTAATATACGATATTTGTTTTTCTCTTTTTGACTTTCTTCTGTATGACAATTTCTAGGTCCATCCACGTCTGTACAAATGACCCAATTTCATTCCTTTTGATGGCTGAGTAATATTCCATTTTATATATGTACCACATCTTTATCCATTCGCCTGTTGATGGGCATTTAGGTTGCTTCCATGACCTGGCTATTGTAAATAGTGCTGCAGTGAACATTGGGGTGCATGTGTCTTTTTTAATTATGGTTTTCTCTGGGTATATGACCAGTAGTGGGATTGCTGGGTCTTACGGTAATTCTATTTTTAGTTTTTTAAGGAACCTCCATACTGTTCTCCATAGTGGCTGTATCAATTTACATTCCCACCAACAGTGCAAGAGGGATCCCTTTTCTCCACACCCTCTCCAGTATTTGTTGTTTGTAGACTTTCTGATGATGCCCATTCTAACTGGTGTGAGGTGATGCCTCATTGTAGTTTTGATTTGCATTTCTCTAATAATGAGTGATGTTTAGCAGGTTTTCATGTGCCTCTTGGCCATCTGTATGTCTTCTTTGGAGAAATGTCTATATAAGTCTTCTGCCCATTTTTTGATTGGGTTGTTTACTTTTGTAATATTCAGCTGCATGAGCTGTTTATATATTTTGGAGGTTAATCCTTTGTCCGTTGATTCCTTTGCAAATATTTTCTCCCATTCTGAGGGTTGTATTTTCAACTTGTTTGTAGTTTCCTTTGCTGTGAAAAAGCTTTTAAGTTTCATTAGGTCTCATTGGTTTATTTTGTTTTGATTTCTGTTACTCTAGGAGGTGGTTCAAAAAAGATCTCACTGTGATTTATGTCAAAAAGTGTTCTTCCTATGTTTTCCTCTAACAGTTTTAGTATCCAGTCTTATATTTAGGTCTTTAATCCATTTTGAGTTTATTTTTGTGTATGGCATTAGGGAGTATTCTAATTTCATTCTTTTACATATAGCTGTCCAGTTTTACCAGCACCACTTATCAAAGAGGCTGTCTTTTCTCCATTGTATATCCTTGCCTCCTTTGTCATAGATTAGTTGACCATAGGTGTGTGGGTTTATCTCTGGGCTTTCTATCCTGTTCCATTGATCTATATTTCTGTTTTTGTGCCAGTACCATATTGTCTTGATTACTGTAGCTTAGTAGTATAGTCTGAAGTCAAGGAGTCTGATTCCTCCAGCTCCATTTTTCTCCCTCAAGATTGCTTTGGCTACTTGGGGTCTTTTGTGTCTCCATACAAATTTTAAGATTTTTTGTTCTAGTTCTGTAAAAAATGCCATTGGTGATTTGATAGGGATTGCATTGAATCTGTAGATTGCTTTGGGTAGTATAGTCATTTTCACAATATTGATTCTTCCAACCCAAGAACATTGTATATCTCTCCATCTGTTTTTGTCATCTTTGATTTCTTTCATCAGTGTCTTATAGTTTTCTGAGTACAGGTCTTTCACCTCCTTAGGTAGGTTTACTCATAGGTATTTTATTCTTTTTGTTGCAATGGTGAATGGGATTGTCTCCATAATTTCTCTTTCTGATCTTTCATTGTTAGTGTATAGGAATGCAAGAGATTTCTGTGCATTAATTTTGTATCCTGCAACTTTACCAAATTTATTGATTAGCTCTAGTAGTTATCTGGTGGCATCTTAAGGATTCTCTATGTATAGTATCATGTCATCTGCAAACAGTGACAGTTTTACTTCTTTTCAAATTTGTATTCCTTTTATTTCTTTTTCTTCTCTGATTGCCATGGTTAGGACTTCCAAAACTATGTTGAATAATAGTGGCGAGAGTGGACATCCTTGTCTTGTTCCTGATCTTAGAAGAAATGATTTCAGTTTTTCACCATTGAAAATGATGTTTGCTGTGGGTTTGTCATATATAGCCTTTATTATGTTGAGGTAGGTTCCCTCTGTGCCCACTTTCTGGAGAGTTTTTACCATAAATAGGTGTTTATTTGTGAAAAGCATTTTCTGCATCTATTGAGATGATCATATGGTTTTTATTCTTCAACTTGTTAATATGGTGTATCACATTGATTGATTTGCATATATTGAGGATTCCTTGCATCCCTGGGATAAATCTCACTTGATCATGGTGTATGATCCTTTTAATGTGTTGTTGGATTCTGTTTGTTAGTATTTTGTTGAGGATTTTTGCATCTATATTCATCAGTGATGGTGGTCTGTAATCTTCATTTTTTGTAGTACTTTTATCTGGTTTTGGTATCAGGGTGATGGTGGCCTCATAGAATGAGTTTGGAGTGTTCCTTCCTCTGCAATTTTCTGGAAGAGTTTGAGAAGGATGGGTGTTAGCTCTTCTCGAAGTGTTTGATAAAATTCACCTGTGAAACCAACTGGTCCTGGACATTTGTTTGTTGGAAGATTTTTAATCACAGTTTCAATTTCATTACTTGTGATTGGTCTGTTCACGTTTTCTATTTCTTCCTGGTTCAGTCTTGGAAGGTTATACCTTTCTAAGAATTTGTTCATTTCTTCCAGGTTGTCCATTTTATTGGCATAGAGTTGCTTATAGTAGTCTCTTATGATGCTTTGTATTTCTGCGGTGTTTGTTGTAACTTCTCCTTATTCATTTCAAATTTTATTGATTTGAGTCCTCTCCCTCTTTTTCTTGATGAGTCTGGCTAAAGGTTTATCAATTTTGTTTATCTTCTCAAAGACCCAGCTTTTAGTTTTATTGATCTTTGCTACTGTTTTCTTTGTTTCTATTTCATTTATTTCTGCTCTGATCTTTGTGATTTCTTTCCTTCTACTAACTTTGGGTTTTGTTGGTTCTTCTTTCTCTAGTTCCTTTAGGTGTAAGGTTAGATTGTTTATTTGAGATGTTTCTTATTTATTGAGGTAGGATTGTATTGCTATAAACTTCCCTCTTAGAACCGCTTTTGCTTCATCCCATAGATTTTGGATTGTCGTGTTTTTGTTGTCATTTGTCTCTAGGTATTTTTTTATTTCTTCAGTGATCTCTTGGTTATTTAGTAACATATTGTTTAGCCTCCATGTGTTTATGTTTCTTTACATTTTCCCCTGTAATTTATTTCTAATCTCAAAGTGTTGTAGTTGGAAAAGATGCTTGATATGATTTCAATTTTCTTAAATTTACCAAGGCTTGATTTGTGACCCAAGATGTGATCTATCCTGGAGAATGTTCCATGTGCACTTCAGAAGAAAGTGTAACCTGCTGTTTTCAGATGGAATGTCCTATAAATATCAATTAAATCTATCTGGTCTATTGTGCCATTTAAAGTTTGTGTTTCCTTATTAATTTCTGTCTGGATGATGTGTCCCTTGGCATAAGTGAGGTGTTAAAGTGCCCCACTATTACTGTGTTAACTGTTGATTTCTTCTTTTATAGCTGTTAGCATTTGCCTTATGTATTGAGGTGTTCCTATGTTGAGTGCACCTATATTTATAATTGTTATATCTTCTTCTTGGATTGATCCCTTGATCACTATGTAGTGTCCTTCCTTGTCTCTTGTAACATTCTTTATTTTAAAGTCTATTTTATCTGATATGAGTATTGCTACTCCAGCTTTCTTTTGATTTCCATTTGCATGGAATATCTTTTTCCATCCCCTCACTTTCAGTCTGTATGTGTCCCTAGGTCTGAAGTGGGTCTCTTGTAGACAGTATATATATGGGTCTTGTTTTTGTATCTATTCAGCAAATATGTGTCTTTTGGTTGGAGCCTTTAATCCATTAACATTTAAGGTAATTATCAATATGTATGTTCCTATGATCATTTTCTGAATTGTTTTGTGTTCATTTTTGTAGGTCCTTTTCTTCTGTTGTGTTTCCCACTTAGAAACGTTCCTTTAGCATTTGATGTAGAGCTGGTTTGGTGGTGCTGAATTCTCTTAGCTTTTGCTTGTCTGTAAAGCTTTTGATTTCTCCATCGAATCTGAATGAGATCTTTGCCAGGTACAGTAATCTTGGTTGTAGTTTCTTCCTTTTCATCACTTTATATATATTGTGCCACTCCCTTCTGGCTTGTAGAGTTTCTGCTGAGAAATCAGCTGTTAATCTTATGGGAGTTCCCTTGTATGTTATTTGTCATTTTTCCCTTGTTGCTTTTGATAACTTTTCTTTGTCTTTAATTTTTGTCAATTTGATTGCCATGTGTTTCGACATGTTTCTCCTTGGGTTTATCCTTCCTGGGACTCTCTGTGCTTCCTGGACTTGGGAGGCTATTTCTTTTCCTATGTTAAGGAAGTTTTTGACTATAATCTCTTCAAATATTTTCTCGGGTCCTTCCTCTCTCTCTTCTCCTTCTGGGACCCCTATAATGCGAATGTTGTTGTGTTTAATGTTGTCCAAGAGGTCTCTTAGGCTGTCTGCATTTCTTTTCATTCTTTATTTCTTTATTCTGTTCTGCGGCAGTGAATTCCACCATTCTGTCTTTCAGGTCACTTATCCATTGTTCTGCCTCAGTTATTCTGCTATTGATTCCTTCCAGTGTATTTTTCATTTCAGTTATTGTATTGTTCATCTCTGTTTGTTTGTTCTTTAATTCTTCTAGGTGTTTGTTCTTTAGTTCTTCTAGGTCTTTGTTAAACATTTCTTACATATTCTTGATCTTTGCCTCTATTCTTTTTCTGAGGTCCTGGATCATCTTCACTATCATTATTCTGAATTCTTTTCTGGAAGCTTGCCTATCTCCACTTTATTTAATTGTTTTTCTGGAGTTTTATCTTCTTCCTTCATCTGGTACATAGCCCTCTGTCTTTTCATTTTGTCTATCTTTCTGTGAATGTGGTTTTCGTTCCACAGGCTGCAGGATTGTAGTTCTTCTTGCTTCTGCTATCTTCCCTCTGGTGGATGAGCCTATCTAAGAGGCTCATGCAAGCTTCCTGATGGGAGGGACTGGTGGTGGGTAGAGTTGGGTGTTGCTCTAATGAGCAGAGCTCAGTAAAACTTTAATCAGCTTGTCTGCTGATGGGTGGGGCTGAGTTCCCTCCCTGTTGGTTGTTTGGCTGGAGGCAACCCAGTGCTAGATGCTACATGGTCTTTGGTGGGGCTAATGGCAGACTCCAGGAGGGTTCATGCCAAGGAGTACTTCCCAGAACTTCTGCTGCCAGTGTCCTTGTCCCCATGGTGAGCCACAGCCACCCTCTGCCTCTGCAAGAGACCTTCCAACACTAGCAAGTAGGTCTGGTTCAGACTCCTGTTGGGTCACTGCTCCTTCCACCTGGGTCCTGATGTGCACACTAGTTTGTGTGTGCCCTCCAAGAGTGGAGTCTCTGTTTCCCCCAGTCCTGTTGAAGTCCTGCAATCAAATCCCACTAGCATTCAAAGTCTGATTCTCTGGGAATTCCTCCTCCTGTTGCTGGACCCCCAGGTTGAGAAGCCTGAGGTGGGGCTCAGAACCTTCACTCCAGGGGGTGGACTTCTGTGGTGTAAGTGTTCTCCAGTTTGTGAGTCACCCACCCAGAGGTCATGGGATTTGATTTTATTGTGATTGCCCTCCTCCTACCATCTCATTGTGGCTTCTCCTTTGTCTTTGGATGTGGGATATTTTTTTGGTGAGTTCACTGTTTTCCTGTCAATGATTGTTCAGCAGTTAGTTGTGATTCCAGTGCTCTTGCAAGAGGGAGTGAGTCCATGTCCTTCTACTCTGCCATGTTGAACCAATCTCTGGTGGTTCTTTTAATTATATTGTCCAGCACACAATCAAATTTTGTGAGAAATGTAAAGAGGCAAAAAATTGATATTAGTTAATAGAAAGATAACAGAGATTAGAAACTTATTTACAGATAATTCAGATTTGGGAGTTATCAAACAAGAACTATAAATATAAGTTTAAAATAGGCAAAAAGATAAAATGGATCAAAGATAGGCAACTTCAATAGAGAATAGGAATCACACAGAAGACTCTAACTGGCATTCTACAAATGAAAAATATGAATTAAAGATTCCATCAGGAGGGTTTGCTAATCAACTGAATATAGTTGAAAACATGGTTAAATAATTGAAATACAGATTAATAAATAATACCTTAATTGAAACCCAGAGAGAAGAATGAAAAGAACATAACAGACTATAAAGGACACATGGAACATGTTAAAAAAGCTAGCTGTCAAATAATCCCATCCCACAAGGAGAAAAGGATGGAATGGAGCTATACATGAGGATATAATGGTTGAGGTTTTTTTCAAAATGAAAGATATCAACAAACAGATACAAGAAACTCCATAAACACAAATATAATAAAAAACCACACCTGGACACATTATAGCCAAACTGTTAAAAAACCAACTACAAAGAAAAAATCTAAAAATTAGCCAGAGGGAAAAATGGCTTGTACTTTCAAAGAGAAAAAAGTAAGACTGATGAATGACTTTTCATCAGAAACTATGGAAGTCATAGGATAAGGGAATGCTATTTTTAAGCACGGAAAGAAAAGGAAAAATACTACTAACCTAGAAGTCCACACCCAACAAAATATTTTTTAAATGATGGAGGGAAAATAAAGATGTGTTTGTAACTGAAAAAATGTGTAAAATTTCTCTCCAACAGGTTTGCATTACGAGGCATAATAAGGCAAATTTTTGGCCTGAAGGAAATGGACAGGAAGCCTGCAAATACATACAGCAATGTCAAGCGCCAGAAAAGAGAAATTTCAGAGTAAGTTTGAGAGTACCAATTGTTTAAAGCAATAACGAGGAAGACATCTTTCAGTATTCCTAACAAAAGCAGAAAGAAAATCTAACACCAATGGTACAAAAAGCAAGAGTACATACAAGACAAAAAAGAAACTTTTGTAAGTTTCAGCAATTGCTCAGGAAGCAGTAAAAGTACTAATTCAAGGTAGATTTTTATAAATCAATTATGCATATTTGAAACTATAGGGAAATGAGAAATATATAACTCTAATGCCAGTAGAGGAAGGGGGAAAAGAAGTAATAAAAATACTTGGTTAACCCAAAAATGAAAAGGAAGAATAAAAGAATAAAGGACAGATAGAATGAACAGAAAACAAATCATAGGATATTAAGCTAACCATCCAACCAAGAGTGTAGTTAAGTTAAATGTTAATGGTCTAAACACTTTAATTATGACAAAGCTTGTCAGACTTGTTTTTAAAAAAGAAAAATAATTTCAACTATATGAGAGGCATGCTTTAAACGCAATGACATAGGTTGAAGTAAAAATATGGGGAACAAGCAAACATTAGCCAAAAGAAAGGCAGTGAGGTTATATTGATATAAGAAGAAAATATAATTTGAGGTGAACATTATTGTTAGTGGTAAAGAGAGACATATCATAATAATAAATGAGACACATAACAGAAAGATATTAAAAACTTAAATTTGAACGCATAGCTTAAAATGTAAAAAGAATAGTATAGAAATAAATAGGCCAATCTACAATCATACGTGGAGATTTTAAAGACAGCATTCTCAATAACTGATTGAAAAAGAGACCAAAAATATAGATTATAATCACACAACTAGACAATGACAGAATGGGCATATATCAAACATTCCACCAATTACTGCAGAATATATATATTTTTAAAGTGCACATGGGACATTTGCTCTGACCAACCACATTCTGGCCATAAAGTAAGTCTAAGCTATTTCTAAAAATTAAATTCGCACTGAGTATGTTCTCTGCTTGGTGTGAGTAAACCAGGTAACAATAATAGAAACACATGGGTTAAAAAAGAAGTCACAATGGAAATTACAGTATGTTTTCAGTTGAGGGATAATTGAAATAAGATACATTGAAACTTGTGAGATGCAGCTAAAGTTCTACATAAAAGGTGTATTTATAGTTTCAAATGCATATATTTAAAATAGGAAAAAATAAGAATCAATTATCTAAGCTTCTCTCTAATAAAACTAGGAAAAAGAAAACACTTGCAAATAAACTCTGAGAAAGTAATGGGAAAAGGCATATAATAAAATTAGTATTATGAATCAATCATACAACATACATGCAAAAAAGTCAAAAATTGGTTCTATGAAAATATTCATAAAATTAATAAAATTCTTTGAGATTGGACAAGAAAATAGAAATCACAAATTAGAAAGCTTGAAAAGAAAAAAAATGGTATGTTACTATAGATCCTACAGGCTTTTAAAAGTTAGTTAAAAGATATTATGAAGAAATTTATGGGACTTACCTGGTGGCGCAGTGGTTAAGAATCTGCCTGCCAATGCACGGGACACAGCTTCGATCCTTGGTCGGGAAAGATCCCACATTCTGTGGAGCAACTAAGCCCATGTGCCGCAACTACTGAGCCCACATGCCGCAACTACTGAAGCCCGTGTGCCTAGAGCCCATGCTCCACAACGAGAGAAGCCACCGCAATGAGAAGCCCACGCACCGCAACGAAGAGTGGCCCCCGCTCGCCGCAACTAGAGAAAGCCCGCATGCAGCAACAAAGACCCAGCGCAGCCAAAGGAAAAAACAAAAGTAAAAGAAAAAAAACGAAATTTATGCCACTAACTGTGCAATTTAGAAGAAGTAAACAGATCACTTAAAACCACCTACCAAAAACATGACACAGAAAATGCAAATAGATTTATATCTCTTAGTTATGTTAATTTAACAAAATACCTCCAGATCCAGATCCCTTCACTGGTAAATTCTTCCAAATAATCAAGACAGAAAGAATAATTACAGTATACAAACTCCTTCAGAGAACGTAGAAAAAGGAAACACTTGCAACTCATTTTATGAAACCAGGATAACACTAACACCAGAGGCTGACAAGATATTACAAGAAAGAAAACCACAGACCAGTATCTCTCATGAACAAGTTATTAGCAAATCAAATCCAGCAAAGTATAAAGGACATAGTAAGTAGGGTTTCCTTAACAGCAACATTTGATAGTAACACATAATGATCAAGAGGTTTTATTCCAGAAATGCAAGATGCTTCACACTCACGATCAATTAACTTAATTCACCATATTAACACACTAGAAAGAAAAAAAAACATATTATTGTTTCAGTAGTAAAATAAAAGGCATCTGACAAAATTCTCCCAACTAAGTTCAGATGTTCACCCATCTGAACACCCAAGGATGTTCACGCCCACCATTTATTTTCCACACTGTACTCTTCTTCAAACAACTATTAAAAACTATAAGTGAAGTTATTAAGTTTGTAGGACACAAGATCAATAAAAATCAGCTGTGTTTTCATATGCTAGCATCATATGAATTTTATTTTATTGAAAAATAAAATTTAGAAAAAATTTTATTGGAGTTGATTTACAATGTTATGTTAATTTCTGCTGTACAGCAAAATGACTCAGTTATACGCGTATATACATTCTTTTTTATATTCTTTTCCATATGGCTTATCCCAGGAGATTGGTTATAATTCCCTGTGCTATACAGTAGGACCTTGTTGTTTATCCATTCTATATATAATAGTTTGTATCTGCTAATCCCAAACTCCCACTCCATTGCCCCTCCCACCCTTGGCAACCACAAGTCTGTTCTCTACATCTGTGAGTCTTTCTGTTTTGTAGATAAGTTCATTTGCGCTACATTTTAGGTTCCACATATAAGTGATATCATATGGTATTTGTCTTTCTCTTTCTGGCTTATTTCACTTAGTATGATATTCTCTAGTTGCATCCATGTTGCTGCAAATGGCATTATTTTGTTCTTTTTTATGGCTGAGTAATATTCCATTGTATATGTGTACCACATCTTTATCTATTCATCTGTCAATGGACATTTAGGTTGCTTCCATGTCTTGGCTATTGTGGATAGTGCTGCTGTGAACAGTAGGGTGCATGTATATTTTGAATTATGGTTTTCTCCGGATTTATGCCCAGTAGAGGGATTGCTGGGTCATATGGTATTTCTTTTTTTTTTTTTTTTTTTGTGGTACGCGGGCCTCTCACTGTTGTGGCCTCTCCCGTTGCGGAGCACAGGCTCCGGATGCACAGGCTCAGTGGCCATGTTCATGGGCCTAGCCACTCCGCAGCATGTGGGATCTTCCTGGACCGGGGCACGAATCCGTGTCCCCTGCATTGGCAGGCGGACTCTCAACCATTGTACCACCAGGGAAGCCCTGGTATTTCTATTTTTAGTTTTTTAAGGAACCCCCGTACTGTTTTCCACAGTGGCTGAACCAATTTACATTCCCACCAACAGTGTAGGAGCGTTCCCTTTTCTCCACGCCCTCCCCAGCATTTGTTATTTGTAGACTGAAAAATAAAATTTTTTAAATTTCCATTTACAATAGCATCAAAAAACACAAAATGCTAGGAATATGTTATGTTAATGTGCAAGAGTTCCACATGGAAAACTATAAACATTTCTGAGACAAATCAGGAAGATAAATAAATGGAGAGATACACCATGTTCTGTACTAGAAAATTCAACATAATTAAGATGCCTATTCTCCCCATATATGCCTACCTTTAAATACAACACTTTCAAAACTCCAGCAGGCTTTTTATTGTAGAAATTGTCAGGCTAATTAAAATTTTACATTTAATAAAGCAAAAGACCTAGAACAGCCAAAGTGATGAAAAGGAATGAAGTTTGAGGACTGCACTACCTGACTTCAGGACTCACTAAAGCCTGCAGTAACCAGAAGAGTGTGGAGATGGCCCAGAACCACAAAAGCCCAATGAAACAGAGGAGAGGGCACAGACACAGACCCACATTTCCATGTACAATTGATTTTTAACAAAGACTAAAGCACTCTACCAGGGAAATAGAAGCCTTTGAACAACTGAAAATTCATACACAGACAAAACGAACCTCAGCCCAAACTCACATCACACACAAAAATTAATTCAAGATGGAACATGGGTGTAAGTGTGAATGTGAAAGCCACACAGACTTCTGGAAGAAAGTATAGGAGAGCGTCCCAATCCAGGATGGACCAAATCTCCTGCGACAGAGCACAGGAAGCAACAATCATTAAAATTAATAATTAAATTTCATCAAACTTTAAAGTTTCCATATACATGTGTTAGCATACGGTATTTGTTTTTCTCTTTCGGACTGACTTCACTCTGTATGACAGGCTCTAGCTCCATCCACCTCACTACAAATAACTCAATTTCGTTTCTTCTTATGGCTGAGTAATATTCCATTGTATATATGTGCCACATCTTCTTTATCCATTCATCTGTCGATGGACACTTAGGTTGCTTCCACCTCCTGGCTATTGTAAATAGAGCTGCAATGAACATTGGGGTACATGACTCTTTTTGAATTATGGTTTTCTCAGGGTATAGGCCCAGTAGTGGTATTGCTGGGTCATATGGTAGTTCTATTTTTAGTTTTTTAAGGAACCTGTATACTGTTTTCCATAGTGGCTGTATCAATTTACATTCCCACCAACAGTGCAAGAGGGTTCCCTTTTCTCCACACTCCCTCCAGCATTTATTGTTTGTAGATTTTTTGATGATGGCCATTCTGACTGGTGTGAAGTGATACCACATTGTGGTTTTGATTTGCGTTTCTCTAATGATTAGTGATGTTGAGCATCCTTGCATGGGTGGGAGGGAGACGCAAGAGGGAGGAGATATGGGAAGATATGTATATGTATAGCTGATTCATTTTGTTATAAAGCAGAAACTAAGACACCATTGTAAAGCAATTATACTCCAATAAAGATGTTAAACATTTTTAAAAATATTTAAACTTTCAGTTGAATAGTCAAACCATATTTTTGGAGGCAATATCCACAAAATATATATTTGGCAACGAATTTATATTTAGAATATATAAAGAATGAACTTCTTCTACAACATAATAATATAAACAAAGACCACAATAAAAATAGGCAAACAGTTGTACATATATTTCACTGAAGAATATATGAAAGGATAACAAGCACATGAAATAATTCTCAACATCATTACTCATCAAGAATATGCCAATTCAAACCATAGCCAGTCACCCTTCAGAATGGCTGAAACTAAAATGACTGGCAATAATATCAAGTGTTCAAAGGGAACTGGCAGGAATGTAAAATGATACAACCATTTTGGAAATGTCAGACCATAGCTCATGGAAATAACCATACAATGACCCTGTGACTCAGGAGTCCACTCCTAAGTTTTCACCAAAGAATAGTGACAGCATGTATTCACAAAAAGATGTGTTCAAGAATGTTCACAGTAGCTTCGTTCATGATATCAAGACATTGGAAATAGATTTGGTGTCCATCAACAGGAGAATGGGTAAACAAGTTAATATATTCCACCAAGGAATACAACTCAGCAACAAATAAGAATGAACACTAATAAACACAACTACAGGAATAAATCTCAAAAACATTATCTCAAGTGAAAGCAGCCAAACACAAAGAGTACATGCTATATGAAGCTACTTAAGTAAAGTTTTAGAACAATCTAAACTATTCTGTGGAGAAAATGTATCTGAACACTGTTACCGGAGGAAGGTGGGGGGAAGGGGTGGATATTGACTGAATAGAAGAGTGAGAGAGTTTTCTGTGCTGGTGACAGTATTCTGTCTCTTGATAGAGGTTTGCATTACACAGGTACACACATTTGTCAAAACTTATCAAGTGTACACTCAAAATGTGTGCATTTAATTCAAAATAAAACTAGATGTACATAAATATTCAGCTCTACTTAGTGATATACACGCTGAGATGTTTAAGAATCAAGTATACTGATGTCAACTTACTTTGAAATACATAAAAATTTACAATAAATAGGCTAGAGAGATGGATATACATGTGATAAACCAAATTTAGAAAAATAATCTAGGCAGTGAGTGTTCACTGCATAATTCTTTCCATTTTTTAAGTTTGAAAATTTTATAATAAAACATTAGGAATATAAGCAAAAATTACATTAACAAAATAAAGGAAAAATCATATAATCATGTCAATAGGTGCATAAAGATAAAACTGAATACTAGTTCATGTTTCAAACCTTTAGCAAACTAGGAATAGAAGGCACTTTATTAATTAAAGAGTACCTTACACACACACACACACACACACACACACACACACACACACCCCAGCAGCTAACATCAAACTTAATGGTGAAATATTGAACACTTTCTCCCTGAGGTCAGGAACAGACAAGAATGTCTGCTTTTACCACTTCCATTAAAAATTGTTCTATGAGTCCTCTCCAGAACAATAAGACCAAGTTCAAATTTAAATAAAGAAATACATACATAAAAGGAAAGTTGGAAAGTAGTAAAATTGTCATTGTTCACGTATATGTTTATGTACATAAAAATCTAAAATAGTCTACAAAATATTAGGAATAAATAAATTTGCACAGCCACTTGATACAAGGCTAATATATAAAATCAATTAATAATATTTCTATATATAACCAACAAAGTATTGATAATTGGAAAATAGAGTTTTTAAAATACCAATAAAATCAAAATATATGGCATATGTGCAAAACCTATACATTTAAAATAACAAAAAATGCTGAGACACATTTAAAAAGACCAAAATAAGTGGAACAATATAACAAGTTCAAGGATTGAAAAATTAAAAAAAAAAAAGTTGAGATGCTAATTTTCCCTAAGTTTCTCTATAGACTTAATGGGATTTCAATCAAAATAACCCAACAAGTTTTTGTAGAAATTGACACACTGATTTATTAATTTATGTGGAAATGCAAAGTGCCTAGAAAACCAAGACCATCTTAAAGCAGTGAACAGAGTTGGAGGTCTTAAACTACTTGATTTGGAGACTCACCATAAATCTACAATAGTTAACTGTGTAGTGTTGGTATAAAGATGGGAAAACAGTCCAACGGAACATTGGAGAGAGTGTAGAAACAGAGCTGTTCCTGATATTCCTTATTATCCCACTAATCGTGTAGGCTCTGCAGTGATGTCGCCTGTCTCCTCCCTGATCCTGGTAGTCTGTGTCTTGCTCCCTTTTTCTTCCAATCAGCCTTGGCCCTTGCTCTTCCCACCAGTGACCCCCATGGGCTGATGGTCTATGGACCTAGATACTGAACACTGAATTGATAAAAGTTAGCCATCTCTTTTCTGGGCACCCAAAGATTCCAGAGAGAAACTGAGGGTCTGTCTCAACTGGTAAGCGCTTCTCAGTGGGCTAGGATGTGCTAATTTTCAGGTGTCTTTGAGGAGTTAAATAATCAGTGAGATACACGTCCAAGGACTCATTATAAAGATATGAGCTGGAGGTAGACACTTATGAGTCATCTGTGAGGCTGGGGGCTGGAGGAGCATGAAGGACAGAGGAGAAGTCTGGGGCCACAGTGTACACCTACATCTTGTGGCCGAGCAGGCTGCCCAGCCCCACAGCAGGCAGTAGGAGGACCTGGCGAGCACCACCTGCGTCTGTGAGACACACCTCTGAAAGCTGCAACAGGCCACGGCTCACAGCGGCATGCCAGGACCAATGCCCACTTGCCATTAGGAACTCTTGGCTTGGACCCAGGGAGGGCCCAAGTCTCCCATGGCCTGGAGCTTATACATTTTGGGGCCTTTTTAAGAAAAAGCACTGGAAATTATGAATAGAATATTAGAGACTGGCCTGAGCAGGGGCCGTGAAGGGGCCTGAGCAGGGGTCCTGGGCAGGGGTCCCAGAGCTTGCACCTGATGAGCTTCATGGTAGACCCACCTGCAGCCAGAGCAGGCGGCTCCCTGCCCCCTTGCATAGACACACCCATGCTCACAAACGCACTGAGGGACAGGAAGTCACACCCAGTCCCCATTGGGGTCAGAGTGAGGGAGGGCTGAGCAGGTGTCTCTGTGCCAGGATGAGAAGCAACGTCACTCTCCAGCATTTGGGGGTGTTGGCGCCCTTTGTGGGGCCCTGAGGAAAACACAGGGGAGGCTCCAGCATCTTTAGGGGAATCTGACCCATTGAGACCGACATGTCCACTCGCCTGCTTTGTTCTCCTATCGGGGTCCAATGCACATTGTGTAACTGCCTCTCTGTTTTGGTAAAACTTCAATAGGAAGAGGGAAACATCACAGAAAGAAAGACCCCCCCCCCGGAGCTGTGGGAAGGGCCGACTTGTCCCCCTGACGTTGGCAGCACTTCACCTGGGGAGGAAGGGAGGCCCCTGCAGTGCCTGTCTGGGCCCTAGCGGGGGTGCCTGAGGGCAGATGGGGAAGGGGCTTCAGCGGGGAGGAGGACGGAGGACCAGCCCCAGAAGTCGCTGGGTGGTCGACCTCTGGGAGCCACAGCCCACGTGACACCCCGGTCACCTTCAGGCTCTGTGATGCTGACGCAGCTGGCTCCGGGTGATTGGGGGAGCAGACCCACACCCCAGTCTGGACGGATCTCCAAGTTAGGATGCAGGCTTATCCCACAGAGCAAAACCACCTGTCAGCTCTGTTCTCAGATAAGTTTCCGGGGAGTCGAGGACGGCAAGGACCCTGAGCGCACAGAGAGCCTCCTTCCAGAGCCAGGAAGTGGTTCAGCCACAGAGGCGGCAAGGGCTGCGTGGACCCGGGCTTGCTGCCGCAGCAAGTGAGCGGCTGAGTTTCCAGCCAACGGTGTGGTCAAGACCCCAACCTTCCAGAGCCAGGCTTTGCTTCCTCTGGCTAGGGAATCTTCACAAAGTTCCAGACTTTCTAAGAGACAATCTCAAAGCAGTGGGCCTGTGACAATGGGGGCGAGGGGACACTGGGGATTTCAACCGCGTTTGAGGACTGCCCTCGCCGCCCCACGCCCCGAGTGTGACAACTAAGGTGCCATGAACCACACTGCAGGCCTGGGGCAGAAAACTCGCTACAACTCAACAAGGTGCTGTGATCGAGGGGCCGTGAACCACAGGCCCATGACCACCACCTGGAGAACCCTGAAGACATGTGGGTCCCCGGGCCCCTCCAGCCCCGGAATCTGGACCACTGAAAGCTTCCCGGGCAGGCGCCTCGGGTTGTTTGCATCTGATTAAATTCCACTCCTACTGGAAACTTCACCTCTCAGAGTGTGGCTGGAGGGATGGAGCAGCAGAGACGGCTGGTGGATTATTGCTAAGACGCCGCTTCACCTCCAGACTGGGGAGGAGAATGTCATTGCCGCCCGGCCCCCGGGAGAGCGGCTGCGAGCACACAGGCCTTACAGCCAGCACTGCTCCCCGCCCATGAGCGCCCTCCCGGACGCACATACTGACGGGTTAGAGTGCTTTGGGTCCAAGGGGGAAAGAAGGGCCAGCAGGGGATGCTTTCCACCCCGAATACGGAGCGTGGGGTCAGGCAGAGACCTGGAAGTCAGGCCAGGGTGGGCCCGCCCGCCCCGGCGAGGCCAGCGTGACCAGCGGGACTGCCGCCTGAGGACCCTCGTGGGTGCCCAAATCCCGCCCAGCCCTCTAGGGTGCCCAAGACCTGCTCCCCCCAGACCCTCTCCAGGCACAGCAGCTCCGAGCCCGCCGCCGGCAGCTTCACCTCAGACCTGGGGTCTCAGAGGCAGCGTCACCGTCCCGGGCAGCATCTCCCCACAACCCTGAGTGCAGTGAAGGCGGCTCCCATGCCCCCAGTGGTCTGCTTCCCGGGGGACACAGCCCACAGCCCTGCCGCAGCCTGGGGACGCCACACCGCTCTCTTCGTCCAGACCCCGCTCCCTCAAGGAGGTCAGGCCCCCTGTCCTACCCCCACACGCCTCGCCGGTCCCTGGAGAGTAAGGAACAGCTGTCCAAGGCCGGCCCATGCCCACCCCAGCCCCTGCTCAGGGGCCACTCCAGGCCTGACCGCTCGCCACCTCCCATGCCGCCACAGCAAGCTTTCCTGGTCAGCAACAGTGCTGTCCCCGACCCTCCGGTCCATGTCACCCCCCGCTCCTGCCTCAACTAGGTGACTCTGGAAGTCAGGCGCGCTCAGGGGTGCACTGCAGGGACACCACGGGGACTAACTGTACCTCCTCAGCAGCAGCATGTGGGCCGCACGAACACGGGGTGACACGGCATGGGGCCACTTGTGTCTCAACAGCCACGACTTCTTCTGACACAGAGAACAATCTACCTAATTGAATGCTCACTTCTAGTTACGCACTGAGACGTGCACATAGCGTACACCGCACACACACGTGCACACGCACAGGCACGCAGAGGCTAGAAAGTCTGCCTATTTGCTACAGTTTCCTGTTTACTGCAGTTCACATTTCTTCCTATTTGACGTTCTCTTAGTCTCAGTCATTTGTATGCAGTGCTTGAGGAAAACAGAATGCTCAGGATGTGAAGTGTCATGGCCAAGAGCCTGCTTTGACAAAGCTTGTCATAGAGGCCCCGGAAGCATCCAGAGTTCAGAGGAGCCATTGCTAATTAATTCTGACAGTTTCCCCTTCCTGGGGAGTGCCCAGCGTGTCCCCGCAGAAACACCGTGTGCAAAATCTCCACCCTCAGGGAGCTGCAGCATATGGTTTCCTTCTGCTCTTCAGAGATTCATAAAATCAACTGAAAACACCTTTGCAAATGGTAAAGAAAAAAAGCAAACAGCGAAGCAAAACATCAGACAGAGTGGTTATGTCCCAAGGCACTTCCTTACAATTTTGTGAGGCTCAGTGTGACAGGAGTGTTGCCCAGTGCCCCGGGAAGCTTGTTCATTGCACTCACACCTGGATTTCAGCAGACCTGGTGGATTACCTGCAGAGGTGAGCTCTGTCCTTTTACCTGCAGTTGTCAACAGGAGGATGTTACTCTGATGTGTCCTGCTTTGCCCCTCAGTCTTTGTCAGATTTTAAGGGATTATGGTAAATGGATTAGAGGACTCTTGGGTGCTACTGTGATTTTCCCCAGCTGTTCACACAAACCACGATGCCCTCAGGGCAAAAGTCAGACGCTGTTAGAGATGCCCAGTGGTTTTGTTTCATTTTCCTGGACACCAATGAAAGTTAACTTTTAATATCTCTGACATCTGATACCAGGAAGAGAGAACAACATTTTTGTTTATTCTGACACTGTGAGAAAGAGTAAATTTTCACAGGGTATCACTAGAGACCTAATAAACTGGGGCATAAGTATAAGTCAAGACTCAGACAAGTGGGAAAATCTGAAACAAATCTTAAAATCACATGCAGGCAAATCATGGCCAAGATTATTATTTTTACAGTAAGAAAGAGGAGAGGACTAAAAATTTTAGATAATAATAAAAACTCCTAGAAAATACATACATACCCATTTCTTTTCTTCTTCATAGCTTCATGAGTATTTAGATTTTCTATTTCTCCTTGAGTCAGTTTTGGGAATTTGTGCCTTGCAATAAATTTGTCCATTTCATCTAAGTTGTTGAATTTATTGTCCTAATTTTTCATAATGTTTCCTTATTATCAATTTAATCTATGTAAGAGCTGTAGTGATGGCCCCTCTTTTGTTTCTGAAACTGGTAAATGTGTTCCACATATTTTTTTTCTTGACCAATTTATCTAGCACTTTATCATTTTATTGACCTTTTCAAGGAACCAATTTTTATTTCCATTGACCTTCTCTGTTTTCCATATTATTATTTCCTCCCTTCTACTTACTTTTCAATTTCTTTTGCTTGATTCTTCAGATGGAAGCTTAGATCATTGATTTCAAGTCTTTCTTTTTTCTAATATAAGTATTTAATGTTAAAATTTCCCTCTAAGCACTGCTTTGCTGCAACCCATGAATTTTGACGTGCTGCCTTCTCATTATCACTCAATTCAAAATATTTTCTAATTTTCCTTGTGATTTTTTCATTGAAACTGTGGTTTAAAATATGTCATTTAACTTTTAAGTGTTTGAGGATTTCCCAGTGTCTGCTTGTTGATTTCTAATTTATTTTGTGGTCAGAGGATATATATTGTATAATTTCAATCCATTTAAATGTACCAAAACCTGTTTCATAGCCCAGCATATAATCTGCTTTGGTGAATGTTCATGTGGATGTGGGAAGAATGGATTTTACTGTTATAAGGTGTCATGCTCTAAAGAGGTCAGTTAGACCTACTTCTTTGCTAATTTGTTCCAGTCTTCTGTATGTTTACTGATTCTCAGCTTACTTGATCCATCAGTTACTGAGAGAATAGTTCTGAATCTTCAACTAATTGTATCTTTGTCTATTCTCCTCTTCTTTCTGTAAGTTCATGTTTTATGTATTTTGAGACTCATATGTTAGGTATATACATATTTATGATTGTCATGTCTTTTTATTGAAATGTCCCTTGTTGTCCCAATATGGCTACTCCAGCTTGCTTATAAATGTATTTAAACAATATAATATTTTCTATCCTTTTAATTTTATGTTCAAAAATTGTTTCTTAAAGGCAGCATTATTTTATGCAGTCTGACAATATCTGTATTTTGTTTAGTTTGGTTAATTTACTAATTTAATTAGTTACTCATATAATTGGATTAAGTCCAACTTCTTGATATGAGTTTTATATTTTTCCCATCTGTTGTTTGTTGCTCCTTTTTTCTGTGATCTTATGGATTTGGTATTTTTTAATGTTCCATTTCAGGTCTTCTGTTGACTTAGTGGTTACTCTTTATTTTATTTGTATAGTGTTTGCTCTATAGTTCCAATATGCTTTTATCATGGTTTACCTTTATAAAACATTGTATCACTGTACATATAAAAGATTATAACAATATACTTTCATCTCTCCCTTCCTGCCTTTTATTTTAATATTGGTATACAGATTATTTCCACACATGCTACATATTACACCATGTATTTTTATTATTTTTGCTTTAAAGTGTCAATAATTGTTTTAATAAATTGAAAAATGAAAAAAAATTCATTACCCATATATTTACTATCCCTCAATGGTCTTAATTCCTTCAGATGTGGGTTTCAATGTGTTATCATTTTTCTCTACCTTGAGGAAATAATATAATGATTTTTTATTACCAATTCTGCTAGTAATAAAAGCTGGTCTCAGATGTAATTGGCTTTATTTTGCCTCATTTCTATAAGGAGATTTTTTTTTTTTTTTTTTTTTTTTGCGGTACGCGGGCCTCTCACTGTTGTGGTCTCTCCCGTTGCGGAGCACAGGCTCCGGACGCGCAGGCTCAGCGGCCATGGCTCACGGGCCCAGCCGCTCCGCGGCACGTGGGATCTTCCCAGACCGGGGCACGAACCCGTGTCCCCTGCATCGGCAGGCAGACTCTCAACCACTGCGCCACCAGGGAAGCCCTATAAGGAGATTTTAACTATAGAATTCTAGAATAATTTTTTCTTAATCAGCACTTCAAAGTTGATATTCCATTGTCTACTGTCCTGCAGTGTTTCCAATGAGAAGTCGGCCATCATTTCTGTCTTTGTCACTTTGCATGTAATATGTCCCCCTCTCTTGGGCTACTTTTAAGAAGTTTTTCTCTTTATAATTCATTGTCAGTAATTTGATTAAAATGTGCCTTTGTATGATTTTCTTTTTTTCTCTGAGTTTCTTTGAGTGCTGTAGGTTTATATTTTTCACCAAGTTTGGAGAAATTTCAATCATTTATTCAAATACTTTTCTGCCCTTCTTCTTTTTCTTTTATTTCCATTACACTTATGTTAGGCCTCTTGATATTAAGCCAAAAGTCAATGAAGAGCTCCTCTTTTTTCCAGCCTTTTTTTTTCTTTTATTGCTTCAGTTTGGACAATTTTTATAAGCCAGTCTTCAAGTTCACTTTTCATTTTAGTTTCTAGTCTACTAGAAATCACTACCATCCAGTGATTTTTTCATTTAAGATATTATGTTTTTCAGCTCCAGAATATTAATGTGGATCTTTTCTTATGGTTTCTATTTCCCTATTCATTATGTGCAGTTTTCTTTAATTACTTGGAAATGTTTTAAAGAGCTGTTTTAAAATTCCTTTTTGCTATTTTCATCTTCTCTGTCATTTCTGGGTTTTTTTCTCCTAGGGATGATCAAATTACCCTGATTCTTTGCATGTCTAATCATTTTTATTGCACGCTGGGCATTGTGATTACTACATCTCTGAGTGGCTGGACCTCGTTGTCTTCCTTTAGTGAGTGTTGAGGATTTTCCTCCCAAAAGGAAGTATATTTTCCATGGATCAAGTTGGTCCTCTGAAGGCTGATTTCAGGCTAAGTTGGATACAGGTTAGCCTGTACCCTGAATCTAGTTTAGCCCTACTACTAAGGTGTGCCTTTTCTGGGATCTTTATGGAAAGTCCCAAGGATTCAACCAGGTCTTTCTACTCTGCCTGGTCAGACCTTGAATTTGTGCCACCCCTGTGTTATCACTGACAGTTCTCAAAGTTGTCCATGGTCCAGAAATGGCAAGAATGAAGGAATTAGCAGACAAGCACTTTTAAAAAGTTCTTATGAATATGTCCAAACACTCAAAGAAAACTGAACACAGTGAGTCTGTTTCTTTTTGCTGTCTCTTTTTAAGATTTTCTCAGTCTTTGTTGTTTTGCAGTTTTATTAAGATGTATCTGAGAATGAATTCCCTCATACTTGAATGTCGCTTGAGATTAACTGAGATTCTGAAATTTCTAGATCAGTGTTTCTAATCAATCCTGGGAAATCCCCACCCATTATCTCTCCACATGCTTCCTCTTAGCCCTTATTGAGAAACTTTGATTAAACAAATCTGTTATTTCCTAAATCATCCTGTTAAACTAATCTATTATTCCATAGTTTCCTTTTTTAATCTTTCTGGTTAGGGACTATTTTGGGCCTATTTTACAATTCACTAGTTCTCTTTTCCACTGTATTAACTTTCTAGTAAACTCATCTGTTGAGGTTTTTTCAGTTTCTTAACATTTTGTTTCTGGAAGTTCTATTTAATTCTTTTACAAATTAGCTGTGTCATTTTTTAAAATTTCCCAATCCCTGCAAATATTTCCAAGCTTGTTTTTAATTTGTTATTTCATAATCCATGTTCAATGTTTCCAATTTCTGAATTCTTTATGGGCATTTTCTATAAAGCTTTGTTGTACAGAGATGTGTGTTTCCAGATTAGTCAGAGTATAATGAGAGTGGGCTTGAGAAAGGACTTTTTTCTCTAGTTAGTTCGGAAAAATTTCAGGAAAAAGGGGAGATTCATGCCTCTATTTTTATGGTCTAAAATGACAGTATCAATAGTAATTAACATTTATACTGCACTTTTAAATGTATACTTTTTTTAAATTTCCACAAAAACTTCCTGTTTATTTACTTCACTGTCTCTTTCCTGGATAAAGAAACTGAGATTTGAATAAGATAATCTCTTGCTAGATTCCTACAATGGAAAGTGACCAATCCAGAACTCATCCTGGCTATTCTGACCACAAGCACCATGTTGGATGCTTTTTAGAAGACTGGACTAAGAGATATGGGACAACTGTCTTACAGAAATAGAGGCAATGAACAAGCCTTGGGAGGAGAAGTGAAAATGAATTCATGGGAAAACCTGAGCCTGAGAACAGTAACCTCAGATGTGAGTTCCGACAGCCAGAAGGGACACGGAATAGCCAGGTGTCAGCAAAGGCAGAGAGAGAGTCAGTGGTGTCCCTGAGGACTGGTGTGACCAAATCTGGAACACAACGGGCTTCTGTTTCTTTACCGGCTTTAAGAGGTGGGCCTGAGATGCCCCCTACCCTTGACCTCACGTTACAGTACGTCACAGGGTCTGAAGTGATATAAAATACATCTTAGAAAAGGGAAATAACCATTTTCTTATCTCAGTATTTTTTAATGTTTGGAATTTGAGGAATTCCTATCTAAATGTTTTAGTGCCTACTTAAATGTTAAAGAAATGGAAACAGATTTTTTGGTGTGGTCATTTATAAGCTATATCCATTTGTAAGTTATAGATACATATATACACATTTCTCTGAAAAATAACCCTCACACTCTTTATCAAGCTATGGTCCCCCCACCGCATGAAAAATGTCACCCATTCTTCACGATTCGCTGAACGTATCACCTTCTCAGTGGATGTGACCCCTACTGCCCTGGATAGAGCAGGAGAGGGAGGCAGAAGGGAGGGCCGACCCCTCTAGCCCGCCTGATTGAGCCAACTCACCTGTCACCCAGTGGAGCTCTCTCTGGACACCCCAATGACCATCACTTCCCTGCTAGACTATTAGCAACTGGAGAGTGAGTTCACACTCCTTTTTAGATTCTCTGAGTGATTTCTACAGCCAGTTACCCAAATTCCTTGTGGAAAAGCAGACTATAAATGTAAACTAGCTCTCCCTGAGCGTGGAGTGTGCATCAGGCTCTGGGTTAGGAGCTATGCCTATATTTCCTATTTAATCTTCACGCCATAAGAGGAAAGCATTTTTAGGCTGGAGATTGCTTGTAATGTTCTCAAGGTCAAGGAGAGTTCAGATTTTAGTCCTGGGGAGCATGACTCCTAACACCAGACCCCTTACAGTCTATCATGTTGTTTTTAAAATAATGTGCTTCAGTGATGGTGGATGAAGCAAGAAAATGTATGCTATCTCTTAGCACATGATAGTAATGATAGTAATGATTCCTCACGCCAACCCCAGGATGAAGTTGACCTGTGTCGGTCCAGCCACACCTTCTAGATCAGCCCTCTCTTGGGAGACAAAGCTCTATATGTAACCATAAAAAAGAAAAGGCAGTTTGCCCCTCAGGGGCGGCGCGCCCACCTGGCTCACAGTCCAAGCAGCTCTAGTGGCTTGTCTGGCTCCCGGGGGTGGGGGCGATGTGTACATCTCTTCCCGGCTTCTCAGTGGCATCATGTGGGCAGCTTGAAATCTGCTGGGTGGGAGTATTTACACCACAGCAATCAGCAAACCTTGCAAATCAGGGTTGTTCTCCCCAGAAACCCAGTTGCTGAATATTTATAAGCACACCATTGGAATAAACTAAGAAAAATGTGGTGGGCATTCAGGTGACCTTCTTCATGCATTGGACATAATAAAATAAAAAATAAAATAAAATAACCAGAGAGAAAGTATTTAACAACAGTTGATAAAGGAAAAAGGAAAATAATAAAACCACTCGAAAGTAAAATTTAGCTCGAACTTTTTTAGCGGCAATAATATGCCCTCTTTCCTAAAGCACTTTTGAATGCTTTAACGTGGGGATTGATACTCCTGTCACAGGGCACCCAAACCAAAAAACTTGGACCCTTGGAACAGGGAGCACTGGGACGCCCAACGTCAACAAAACACCATGAGTGTTTTTTTTTTTTTTTTTTTTTTTTTGCTGTACGCGGGCCTCTCACTGCTGTGGCCTCTCCCGTTGCGGAGCACAGGCTCCGGACACACAGGCTCCGCGGCCATGGCTCGCGGGCCCAGCCGCTCCGCGGCATGTGGGATCTTCCGGGATCGGGGCACGAACCCGCGTCCCCTGCATCGGCAGGCGGACTCTCAACCACTGCGCCACCAGGGAAGCCCACCATGAGTGTTTTGAGCTACCACTTTAAGAGAAACTCAGTAAATGAAATTGCTTGGCCCCCTAAATTTGTCTGGCTTACTGTTGGCTCCTGAAAGCAGAAGCATCCTCCGGTTCAACCTCCGAGGCACGGGAGACTACTTGGGCAGGGGCTGGTGCTCTGGGGCTGGTGCCAAATGCTGTGCCTGGCACCTCAAGCATAAAATCAAGAAAATCTTTTAGCGCAGGTCCAGGACATTATTGGTCAACACTACAGAAGAATTCAAAGCTTCTCCATCTTTTCTAAGCATGCAGTCTATGCTTGGACGACCCACTGAATGATGGGGACAGGATACCTCCACCCCTATCTCTCCACGTGACACACAAGTCTCTTGCTCCATTACAAGGCTGGTGTGGAGCCTAATCTTGCCCAAGGGGGAGTCCCAAATGTTGCAAGAGAGCTGATTACTCACCATACATGTGGCCACACCCTGGCCCCTTATTCCCAACTACTCACCACCTCTCGGGAATCTGAGGTCTATTTGCCCCGAAGCCCCTTTTTTTTTTTTTTTTTTTTTTTTACTGCCTGGGTCCCTGCACTAGTCCAGGGAGGGAGAACACATTCCGGTAGGATTAAGTCCTATTCTGTTTCCAAACTGGGAAAGAATGTAATTTGTCCTCCAATATTTGGGAAACAGAGCATCTCAGCAGAGCACATCAGGGTTCTCCAAACAGAAGCCTTTTTTTTCCTCATAAACAAATTATGCAAACGCTCTCTTCTTCCAGAATTAGCAATGTCACCATTAATTATGCAACTGACAACAATGGAATTGGAAATACGGGAAAGCATGTCATGAATGTTTCAACCACTGTGTCCTCAAGACTCCCATCATCTTTAAGTACATCAACCATCATCGCCAGGACCTCTTCCCCTCACGAAGAGGCCTCGGAGGTGGACTCAACCCACAGGACTTCGGCTGGTGGGCAGAGGGGTGAGCGTCTGGGAGTGGGAGCCACACGCTTACGTGCCTGGCTGCATTTGGCATTATTTATTGTCTGCATTTCTTTTCTTTTAGTAAAGGGATTAAAAATTGCTGGCAACGTGTCATCATTCCAACTCCTACTTTCTTTAACAAGCTTCACTTTCCTTTCTTGCTCTGACCTGCTCTCGGCATTCCTTCCTGCTGTTAGATATTACTTGAGATAACAAGATTTCAGGGTAACATTCTTACCTTGTGAATTTCCCATGAGATATGTGTCCTGAGTCAAAGGCCATCTTTGCCTTGTGATCAGTAGAAACTGGCTGAAGACTTCTTCCCCATTTCTACTCAGTTAGTCCAATGTGCCCTCCACCCTCTGCCCTCTGCTCTGGTCACTCAGGCTGGAGGTGGATGCTTGGGGCCTGGGGTGCAGGGAGGGTGAGACCTGGCTCACCGCCCTTCTCAGATGAGAGTGGCTGACGTCCAAAGGACTCAGTCCTTAACAAAGGGGCAAGGCTTCCCCTGCATGGATTGCAGGGATGCACACGTATACCTATGAAGCACTGAGGTCACCGCAGACACCTCACGGGGATGATGACCCACGGGATTCATGTGCCTCAGTGCAAACCTGGAAACAGCTTGGAAGAAGAGATATTCCCTCTGGCACGTCTGGTTTAGGATCAGTGCTTATGGGATGACTATCCACTCTCCTCCTAAGAAGGAAAATCACAGTGATGCACCAGGAGCTCCAGGCCTCCAAAGGGGACCAGCAGGGTTGCCAATGTTCTCAATGCGTTGCATCACAGGTGTGCAGCAAGCATCCCAGACAGGCTGGTTTCTTCTACAAAACCTTTCCTGACTGGTCACCACTGCTTTCGCAGAATACCCTGAAAAATAACTAAAATTCTAAACACAATATGGTATTCTGGATTAGATCTTGGAACCAAAGAAAAAGGACATTGTGGAAAAACTGGTGAAGTCAGAAGGAACTCTGGAGTTTTGCTAACAGTAATGCACCGAGGTCGACTCCTTGTTGTGACAACGTGAAACAGTTGTGTGTACACTTGGGGAGGGGAACACAAGAATGCTGTGTACTCTCTTTGAAACTTCTCTGTACATCTAAAATTATTCCAAAACAAAAAAGGTTACTTAAAAAAAACAAAAGGCAACCTGAAAAGCAAGTGAATGAGTTCATGGTTTATTTCGGTAAGTGATCACCAAGTCAAGTGGCATTTTCCCTAAAGATATGGCTGTATGACAACTACCAGCTTTGCTAAGCTTTGTATGAATTTCCTTAATACAATTAATTATAATATAGAGCATCTTTTAAATGAATGAATGCATAAAACCAACTACTTGGATAATTGCCTACTTGAACATAGAAACATAATCACCACCCTATACTAATTGAAAATGCAATATTAAAATGCACACACAAACAAGGGAAAATCCAACAAGTAAAATAACCAGGAAATGGTGCTCGGGAATTTGCTTAGTGTGTTGATCCAGATTCAAGGAAGTTACAGTGTCGAGGACATGTTCTTGTGAATTGTCGAGGACAATCCTTCTTAAAAACCCATTTGTAAGAATGACCCAAGGGCAGGCAAGGGGTCTCAATGCTCCAGGTCAGCAGGTGGGAAGCAGCTGACCAGAGGGGGCCAGGTGTAAACAGGACGTAGCAGGGAAGAGGGGTCCTGATGCAGTGGGGGAGGGCAGCTCCAGAAAGGAAGTTGGAAACAGGTCCATTGCTCTCTCTAGCCAGCCAAAGACAGCTGGCCTCGGCACTACACAGAGGAGGACCCGGGGAGATGAGGCTCACCTGCTGACCCACTGCCGACTCTTCCTGACCTGCTGGGTATACACAGACAACTGTGAATGAACATCCCCCAGCCTGAGTTCAGATAGCAAAGGAGAATTCTGACCGTCCTTCTCAAGAGGGAAAGCATGGAAAGACACACCACCAGTACCGTCTCCCAAAGGCAGAGATGAGGAAATCAGTGAGTGTGCTGGGGGTTGGCTGGAGCCCCAACAGTGACAAAGTGCGGCAAGCCTAACACAGTGCTCAGGATGGAGAATCCAAACACGTTTCTGGAAAAGAATACTATAGGAATAAGAAGTAAATTTTAGACGGCATCTACTCTTGCTTACAAATTTTAAGAAAACAAAGTGGGAACCAGCCCCTCTAGAGCTCCCTTTCAGAGCAGGGCCACGGTGAGGCCCCATGTTCAGGACAATAGAGACAGAGGAAAAATAAGGTCAGAGGAAAAGTTAAAGGGCCAGGGAACAGTCAGAAAATCTTAGGCCACCATGTGTTTGTTTGTTTGTCTTATCTATAAGAAAACAAGAGAAGGATCCCTGTGAAGCTAGAAACGCTGTACTGAACAGGCCTCCTTCTAAAAGTTTAGAAAAATCAGTTTTACATAAGAAATGAGCCACAGAAGAGGATCAAAATCTAACCCTAGGCCAAGTCATTATATGAAGAAAAAAGAATGAAGAGCAGAAGAGGATCCCTGCAGGCACCGAAAGCGTCCAGACAGATGTGCACAAAGACAGATCAAAACCACAGCCTCCTGCTTCAGAAGAAGCTGACTGCAACAGGTAAACAATATAAAAGTTGAGGACAAGATCACGCAAAATTAGAAGAACTCAGAAATGAGTACAGAGGACCTAAGATATAATTAGAAATAAGAGGAAAACATCACTTCAGAAATGAGGAATAGGGTAGGACCAAATAATAAAGAAGAAACCCAAGAATGAATAAGCAAACTAGATAACGACCTAAGCAAATTAGAACATCTTAATAATAAAAATACATGAAGAAAGAGATCTAAAGAATTCACAAGAACATGACAAATATTGACGATAGGCAAGCAAAACCCAACATGTGGATGGCAGGGGTGGAAACCATGGGGGGCCGGGGGGCAGTGGTCCAGTTATCAGATGAATGGGTCCAGGGAGAAAACCACAGCACAGTGACCATAGTAACAACACCCTACCCTGCATCTGACAGTTACTAAGAGGGTAGATTTTAAAAGCTCTCCCCTCAGGCTTCCCTGGTGGCGCAGTGGTTGAGAGTCCGCCTGCCGTTGCAGGGGACACGGGTTCGTGCCCCGGTCTGGGAGGATCCCACATGCCGCGGAGCGGCTGGACCCGTGAGCCATGGCCGCTGAGCCTGCGCGTCCGGAGCCTGTGCTCCACAACGGGAGAGGCCACAACAGTGAGAGGCCCGCGTACCGGGAAAAAAAAAAAAAAAAAAAAAAAAAAGCTCTTCCCTCCACACAGACTGTGTGAGGTGGTGGGTGTGTTAACTAACCTGACTGTGGTAATCATTACACAATACACACAAGCATCAAATCATCACATTGTACACCTTAGACTTATTTAATGTTACATGTGAATTATATCTCAATAAAGCTGGGGAGGGGGAACCACATGGAAAGAGCAGAATCAATACTAAACAACTAACAAGAGCAGAAGAAAGACTTCCTAGGGGCTTCCGTGGCCGTCCAGTGGTTAAGACTGGCGCTTCCACTGCAGGGGACGCGAGTTCCATCCCTAGTCGGGGAACTAAGATCCCACGTGCTGGCGGAGCAGCCAAAAAAAAAAAAAAAAACATTTCCTGAAATTATTTTTTAAATGACTGGAGATATCACATTGCAAGCAGCCCGCTTGGCTGGTGGCTTCCGCAGACCCGGCGCTGAGGGCCACGTGCTGCCCGGGGCTCCCCGCTCGGCCCCTTCCTTCCGGCTGGACCAGGACGGGCCCACCTGCCGTCCCTCCCTCCGCTACTGCGACCTCGCACGTGTCCGGCAGCGGGACAGTCCCCACGCCGCCCGCCGGGTCCACGAGGACAGCCTGCAGGGCCCCAATTCAGGAGCGGGTCATAGACGCGGCCGTCCCCGAGGTCTGAGCGTCCTAAGGGGACAGAGCCGGGAAGGCCCTGGCAGCCTGCAAGCGCCGGGACTGAGGGGCCAGGACCCGGAGCTGCCCCGCTGGACCACCGGGACCACCGCACAGCGGAGGAGGGGAGGGGAGAGGAGGGCACGGGGCGCCCCACCTTGCCCGTCCCCCGCCGCCCCCGAGGGAGGCCGGGACGCCCCTGCTCCGGGGCGGCAGGCGGTGGGGACGGTCCGCAGGTCCGCTGGCCCCGCTCCTGCTCCGGCTGCTCCGGCCCCCAAAGGCCCCTCCCCCTGCGAGCCCGGCGTCGCCGGTCCCCGCCCTCCACTGCGCCCCGGGCTCCCGTCCCTGCCGGAACGAGACCCCCAAGTCGGGAGGCAGGGGGTCCCCCCGGTTCCAAGGGCAACAGCGCCACCGCTGGGCGGACGCAGAGAACGCACGGGGTGGGGTGGGGGCGGCGGGCGTGGGGGAGAGTCAGCCGAGGGGGAAGGGACGGGGCGGGCCGCGGGCGGAGCCGGGGGCAGGCGGGTCGCCTAACACTAACATCTTAAAGGAAGTCACAGGTGCGCGGAGAAGGGAAGGGTCCACGGCAGGCCTGGCTTTGCGCGGGTTGGGGGGGGAGGGGGGGTCAGCCCGGCTAGGTGCAGCCCCTCTGCACTTCCCTTGGACGGAGACCTCAGGGTCCGGGCACAGCATGCTGGTCAGCCCCTGGCACTGGGCACACCTCCCCCGGGGGCTCTCCCTCCTCAGTGGGGCTGAGGGGCGCCAACGCTGACGCCACACACGCTGCGCTCCGGGGCTGCCAGATCAAGAGCAGCCTGTGCCCCCTCCTTGGGGCCTCCAAGGAGCCTGAGTCTCCCAGTCGCCACGGCCCGTGGTGCTGATGAGGTACCTCTCCCTCCACCTGAGCCCTGTCTGCCCAGGACTTTCCGAGTTTTAGGACTGAAGTCCCAGAATGCCCCTCACACAGGGACCCCTGGGCACCCCTCCGCGACCCTCCCTACACCCCACACCACCAGCACGGTGTTTGGCCAGAACAGAGACCTTTGCCACGCAGAGAGGCTGCCCACCTAAGGAGTGAGGACACGTGTGCGTCACGCCGCAGCAGGCCTGAAGCAGACATACCAGCCCAGGGACCTCAGGACATGGCTGGAGCATCTTTCCTGGAAGAGGCCAGGGAGAGCGTCTCTTGCCAGCGCCCAGTCCTGGCATCCAGTACCCAAGTGCGCTGGCTGGACTGCTGGGCCTCATCCCTGGGGCCTTGGGTAAAGACGGAGGGGGCCCGTGGGACAGAGAGAGCGGACACGCAGGAAGGAGGGTGCTGTGGGAGTGCGGGTGCCGAGGGGTCCCCACGGGTCCTGAAACAGGCGGCTTCCCAAGTCTCCGTAGGTCTAGCTCCCCGTGCCTTCTGTTTTTCAAAGACTTAATCATTCTTCCCCGATTCACGCAGCCCAGGTCTGCAGACTCCACCCCCAAGGCCACCTGCACGCCGTGCGCAGCTCTCCACTCCTGTCACACACAGCCCACCCGCCCGGCGAGGTCATCTGTACCTCGGCCGCAGGTTCTAGAGGGCCCTCCCCTCCTGCTCTCCAGCTCCCCTGGACTCTGGCATCACGTCTTCACATGCTGCTCCTCCCTCCGGGCCCGCAGGTGAGGTGTCTCCCGTGGCCCCACCCCCGCAGCCCACCTGTCAATCTCCTTTCTGGACGAAGATCCGCTTTGCACCGAGCAGGCTTGGCTCTGCCGTGCCCGCTGTCTTCCAGGACCTGGCTTATCCTGCCGTTCACGATCCCTTCTCTCTGCTTCCTTGGAAGGGAGGGCTCCCTCCCTTCCAAGCTGACACCTCCCTGGCCCCAGCCTCCCAGGCTCTGCTCTGGGGTGGGGGGTCCTTGGCCATCCAGCCCTTGGTCGGAGGTGGGGCTCCCTCCCTGAACACGTCAGCCCGGTCCCCTGGGGGCACTGCTCGCCGGCACTGTGCGGGTCGTGGACACGTCTTACCTTCTCCATCCGGCCAGCAGGACCCCCATCCCCACCCACCCGCTGGCTCCAGCACAGTGAGCGACCACTGAGTGAATGAAGGGGTCTCTCCTCCCGGCTCTGGCCTTGAGCTTTCAGGGAGTCCTGGGAAGAAAGGAGGGGGCAGCCCCTGAACTCAGAGGCAGGACCGTCTGTCCACCCTGAGCTTGGCCACAGCTGTCCCCTGAGACCCAGGTGACAGGAAGAAGCAGTCTGTGGCTTTGAGGCCCTTGTACTCCAGAACGGGACATTTGGGGTATTCACTGCCATGGAGTCATGGCAAGGCAGCAGCAGGGAGAGATTTTAGGGCCACAGTCTGCAGTCACGTGGCCAAACCCAGGAATCCCTCTCTGCCACCACCCACGGCCGACTAGTACCTTCTCAGCCTCTCCCCGTATGACTGGGACAACTGCTCCATCGGATGTGAGGCTGGGGAGTAAACAAGCTGACACAGGAAGGGCTCAGTAAATGTCCACCTTACTGTGGATTGAGAAAGTGTTAAAAATAACACCACAGCATAACACGACAATATTTTAGCGAATGCCTATTATAACCTTCTAGGCTGGAGTCCTCTCTCTGCTCTGTGATCAAGCAGCCGTGCAGAGGGAGGGCCACGGGCACCTTGGTAACAGTCGTGTCTCGTGCAGGTAGCGCCGGGGGAGCTCAGTGGCGACACGGCCATACTGCGTGTAGACAGATGTCTCAGCAGCGAGTACTTTTACATCAACTTTCCTCAGAGAAATAAAACACAGGTCCTGCAGTTCAGAACGAAGTGGAATTTCAAGATCTCAGTCATGAAAGCAGGAAACTCATCAAACCTTGGGATCTTACTTTGAAGGGATTTTAGCCCTCATCTCAGTCTAATCCTGGATTCAATCCTATCAATAGAGTAAGATAGTGTAACACAACGCAATAGAAATGTAACCATGTGGCACAACATGATGCAACGTGATACAATGTAATTATCTCAGCTCAAGGGCGGCACTGTAACAAGATGCAGGGGCTGTAACCCAATGTACTAGATGAGAAGGTGGCTTCCCAAAGCCCCAGCCCGGGGTCCCCCTGCAGCCCCTCTGCTGACACCTGCTGCCCAGAATGCTGGCATCCCAAGTCTTCAGTCTGGGAGCAGCCCCGGCCATCCACCTCTGTGCCCTTGGACATGGCGGACACCTGAGCCCCCACCGGCACCTTGGCCTCTGTAAAAACTGTCTCGTGACCTTTGTTTGGCCTGGAAACCTGAGCGTTTCTACCTGCCTTGGCATTCTACCTACCTTGGCATTTCTACCTGCCAAGGTATGAGCCCAGTGACCTGGAGCGGCGTCTCAGACGGCTGCTCCCGTTCACTGAAGGTGCGAGTCTTGGAGCAAAGCCGACCCACATCCACTCACCGCGCCCTCCCGAAGGCCGTGAGTTCTTTGGCGAGGACTGGAGGAATCAGCTGAAATTTCAGCACCGGCTGAACTGGGAAAGGCTGACAAGTCTGAACTAGGGTGGGGGTCTCCCTCTCCCCCACCCGCCCCTTTCAGTCTCTCCATTTCCATTTACTCCCCATGGCCCATCGGGCTCCTGGTCAGAGTTCTGGACCTGCTGGCACCTCGGGGCTGGAGCCACCACTGTCTCCCCTGCTGTGGATGCCACTTCCCAGCAGGGGCCTGGGGCGTGCCCTGTACAACATCAGCATGGGGCAGCTAAAACTCGGGCTGTGCCGAGGGCAGACCCAAGACAACCTCAGAGAAGACACCCCTCCCGGGATGGCCCCACCATGGCAGCACGGGAAGGGGCAGGTTCTGGGCACCAGTGAGAAGCATGAATTCTCAGAGCCCCAGGGATGCAGTCACAGGGTGGCACGGGCAGGGCACCTGTCCCCTGGGCTTAGGGCAGGCACTTCCCCTTATGGTGCCATGTTCTCATCCCTCAGAATCTTGTGACAACAAAAGAGTTGCCCCCCTGCTGTCTGGGTTGTACTGCCAGACACACGGCAGAGCTAGAAAGCCAGATTCAGGAGATACACATGCCAAGGAGGGAGGGTAAAAACATCCCAGGGAGGATGGAAACAGCAGGCTGGAAGAGTCTGGCCCTCCTGCTCCCCGGGGTCCAGGAGCAAACAGAGCAGGACAGCCCCAAAGCCGGGTGTGGTGATCGTGTACCCACAAGCCCCAGACACAGGTGAGAGCACGGAGGCCTCAGCAGCCCTGATCTGCCCTGTGTCTCCTCTCTGAGTTCTCTTCCCTGCCTTGTCTATGTACCTACCTTCCCAAAAACTTTTGAAAAAGTGCCTATGAAAAGTTTAATGAGGGAAACTATTTTTCTTGAATATTACCAGCATCACAACTTCAGGGCACAAGGTAAGGAAAGCCCTAAGTTTTGAACATAAGCTGTGTTGGTTTTGTGTGTGTCAATCATATCTCACAGTGGTTCCATCAATGTCGGTGTTTTTGTGAAAGTATTTTGTGGATGTGGTTATAGCTACAGTCGGTCATCTCTAAGTAAGGGAGGTTGTCCACAGTGATGTGTGGAGTCCACAAGACACAGAGAAAACTCTGATCTCCTCCTCCTCTTAGAAGGGCACCAATCCCATCACAAGGCCCCCACCCTCATGACCTCATCTCACCCTAAGCACCTCCCAAAGACCCCACCCCCAACGCCATCCCATCAGGGGTTAGGGCTTCAACATGTGAACTGGGGAGGGACACAGACATTCAGTCCATACCAAGGACCTTGAAGGGATCTTCCTGGATTGTCTGGATGGGGCCTAAATGCCATCACAGGGGTCCTTAGAAGAGGGAGGCAGACACACAGAGAAGGTGACATGAAGACAGGATGGATTGGGATTTGAAGGTGCTGGCCCTGAAGACTACAGTGATGTGGCCATAAGCCAAGGAGTGCCAGCCACTGCCAGAAGCTGGAAGAGGCAAGGAACAGACTCTCTGTTAGAGACTCCAAAAGGGACATGGCCCAGCTGACCCCTCTACAGGAGGCCTCTGCCCCCACCAGGGAAGAAGCTGAGACGGGGTGCGGAGGGGAGAGGCACCAGGACAGGGAAGGAGAAGAGAGTCCCCTGGAAACCAGAGCTCTCCACACCTCCACCGTGCAGTCCAGAAAAGTCCCCCACAAGGCAAGGGAAACCACAACAGCTGGCGTGAGAGAGTGACCACAAGTGACGGGACTTCCTCAGTACCTGAGAGACACCTGCCAGGATCTCAGCAAATGCCGGGGTCCAGGGACTACTCCTTGGTGTGGACACGCTTTAGAAGCCCTGGCGGCCACCAATGCCTGGAGAGAGCCGTGGCTGGGCAGGAGGAGAGGGGGTCACCTGGAACAGCACCAGCTTCCGGGCTGGGAGCGAGGAGAGGTGGGGTGGCATGGAGGAGGGGTCAGAAGGGAGAGGAGAGGCCACAGGACAGACGGGGGAGGTGTGAGCTCTGTTTGGCACCTCTCAGGGGCCTGCCAAATGCCAAGGGGAAGAAATTGCATTTGTGGGGTTTTCAGCGCAGAGATAAAATGAAGAATTAAGGGTGGGGGTCAGCAAGGGTCTTAGTGAAACCTTGTGTCCCTGAGCCCAGCGGTCAGTCACCTTGAAGGGGAGTGGAAGACCAGCAGCATAAAGGAAGAGAGCTGGCAGGAGGGGAGGGCTGCCAGCAGGGCGTCTGCGCCATCCCGAGAGCCAAGCACAGAAGCACCAAGGGGACAGTCCCGCCTAGCGAGGCCCCCACACGCACCAGCCGCTCCTCAGTCCTCATCCTTTGACCCCGAGGGCAAACCCACAGGCACACATCCTTGCCTTCATCCTGCCCGAGAGGAAGAGAGAAGTTAGGGCATGAGAGCAGACCCGCCTCCTGGCCTTTCTGGAACACAGCCAGCCAGCCTCCAGCCGGTGCTGTCCACTGCTGGCCAGCTGAGGACGGGCCTTCCTGAGCCTGACCCTGTGCACGGATTCTTGGGCCCCATTCTCCTCCCACCAACGCGGCGTACAGGAGCCCTCGACCGAAGCCCAGTAAGAAAATCAGGTCTCTGTACCCTCTGAGCTCCCCAGCGACACTCACAGCTTCTGGACATGTCCCTTCCCGTGGGGCGTCCAGACCGCTCCGCTTCCCACGCCAAGGCCTCGCCGATCCGTACAAGGTGCCGTGGATGTGGGTGGCTCCCATGTTCCGCTGGGCCCAGTGCACTTCACCATAAGAGTGAACCCACCCCCTCTGCTCTGGGTGAGGAGACAGGCGGGGTATTGAGTGACTGCAGCCATTCACACAGAGGTCAACACCGGCGGGATCCCCACGCCTGCAGAGGAGGGTCCGGGAGGACCCCACTTGCGGACCCCTCCTCTGGGTTAGCCTCACCCTCTTCACTGGCTCCACTGACCCCTCCTCAGTTAGGCCCTCCCCAAGCTTCATGATGAAGCCCCCCGGATCAGAAGTGACCCCCTCCTCCCCCACCCTCACTACCCTCCCCCTGCTGAGCCCCCTCCCCCAATCCCGCTGCTTGAGCTACAGGGTGATGGCAAGCTGGAGGGTGAGGGCCCGAGGGCTGCCCTTGGGCCCTAAGCATCCACGTCCTGTGTGTTCCCTTAGCCACCTTCCTGAGAATGGAGAGCATTCCTGACCACAGGCTACAGGAGGACCCACGTGCCAGGGTCCTACTTGCAGCAAGATTCGCTCGGTTTAATTTCTGACTGTTTTTCACTATTCAGTCTACATGAAGGTGGCTTTGTATGTTGACCTTGCATCCCATGGACGTTAGGCTGACTGGTTACTTCCGGCCCCTCCTTTTGTAGCTCCTCTGGGGTTTTCTGCGTAGACAATGATGTCATTTGGGAAGACAGACAGTTTCATTTCTTACTTTCTGACCCGCCTGTTGTTTTTCTCTCTCCCTACTGTTTGGGCTAGAGCCTTCAGTACAATGTTGAATAGCGGGGTGCCTTCTTCCTGATCCTGTGGGACGCATTCAGTCTTTCACCATTAAGTGTGATGTTACTTGTAGGTTTGTCACTGATGCTTTATAAGGCTGAAGACGGTCCCTTCCTTTCCTAGTTTGCTGAAACCGTTTACCAGGACTGCATGTTGGACTTTTTTCAAGTGTTTTTAAAATTTTGCTTATTGTGATGTACTGTTCTTTTAAAATATTATTGGATTCAATTTTCTTAAATTTGTAAACCATTTTTTCACCTATGTTCATGAGGAATATTGCAGCTAGTTTTTTACATATAATGTCTTTGGTTTGGGTATCAGAGTAATGCTGGCTTCATACACTGAGTTGGGAAGCATTATTTCCTGCTCCATTTGTGAAAGAGTTTGTGTAGGAAGAATTGCTACTGATTCCTCCTTAAATGTTTGGCTGAATTCAGCAGGGAAGCCATCTGGGCCAGTCTGGAATTTTAATTTTGGGAAGATGTTTAATGGAGATGCAATTATTTTTTATATATAAGACTACCTGGGTTCTCTGTTTTCTTCTGAGTAAGCTTTAGTGGTTTATGTCTTTCAGGGAATTTGTCTGTTTCATCTCAGCTGTTGAATTTATTGTCATAAAGTCGTTCAAATAGGCACAATCTGTTTTCAGTGTCTGCAGGGTCTGTAGCTTTGTGTGCGTTTCTGCCCACTGGACATAGGCAACAAGGAACACCTCCATCAGCACCAGTCCCCCAGAGCCAGCTTTTCCTTTAACAGAAAAAGTTAAGCAGCAAGGTCTTCAGAGGACACAGGAGGTGCTGCCTTCTCCCGGCCAGCACCCTGCCGTCCCACCAGGGTCCCATCCTAGCACACATCCGGTCACCCTGGCCACATCACTGGGCTCCAGCGGGCAGCAGCCAACTCTGTTCTCCTGTGTCCTTCTAACTTGTGTAGCAGGCCCTCCCTGAGGTGAGGAATGACTTTCCGTGCTGGGAGCCACAGCCCAGGACCAGGAAGGGTTGGCAGGACCCTCCCCAGCAGGAGGAAGATGTGCCCTTTAGAGAAGCACCACCCCCCCGCAAAAGTCCGGCCCCTCCACCTCCGCCTCTCTGGCGCTGGGGATCAAGGGCACCGAAGACCTCCTTGAGACCACCCCTCAGAGGTGTGCCCTCGGTCTCCATCTCCCTGTTTATGGCTGCACCCCCCCGGCTCCCCGTCTTCCATAACCAAAGGCCCTTCAGTCTGCTTTCCAAACAGAAGCAGCACCGCCTGGGCCTCCCCGTAGAAACGCGGCCATGTCCACAAGCAGGCCTCCTGGACAGTTCCTAAAGTCCCAGACACTTGCTGCAGCAGTAACTGCCCTGCCCTGCCCTTCCAGAGCACCTGCCACGACTGGAGATGAGTGGCTTGATTTCCTGAATAATTTATGTGATGGGATCCCAACCTCCGAGGTTTTTACAACTACATTTAGTAAACTTTTAGAAGTTCCATAAACCCTCCCAATAACCACTGCCGCTCTTTAATTCAGACACAACTGTGCGCAGATATTTTATGTCTATCATTCCCAATCCTCATGGCAATCCTAAAAGCTATGTTCCTACTATTACAAGTGTGGAAACAGAATCTCATAGAAACTGTGGTCTCCTCAAAGGCATGCAACTGGTAAATTGAGGAATCAAGATTTGAAAACCCAGGCCTGGTGTGTTCAAAAGTTTGCTTTCAATACACTATACCCATCTGCCCATCTCCATACATTCTGAAGAATTCTAGAAATTCAAAGACAGACTTGCTGTCTCTGCAGTGTGAAATGTTGAAGATACTCAAGCACTTAATCAGAGCAAAACTGATGCGGTGTGAGCAGGGCCTGGGTGTCAGCTCTCTCCCTGCGCTGCAGTTTTAGCTTCTACTAAGTTGAAGGATCCTACTATGGGGAAAACACTGTCTTCGGCTGAGACGCCTAATTTCAAGTTCACCATAGAAAAATCAACGGTGGGTGCCCAGGAAGCCAAGAGAAATTCCAGCTGCTTGTGAAGTGGGGTAACCATGCTGAAATAAATCGCTGGCATCTTCAGGGTAGATTCCCAAGAACCCAGGACTGGGGATATATCTATTCAACCTCAATTTTTCTTTCTTACACATAAATAAATAAAATCAGACTTTACAATGAAAATAAAATTGCCAATAGAAAGGAGAGTTGAATGATCTATGAATTAGACTGTGATTTATGTTTCACTGACACAAACTCTCAATCGGCCAAATGGCTTTTAAATCAATGCTCTGGCATCACAGTGGTCCGGCCTCAACGGCGGTCTCGAACTTCATAAATCAAAGGAGTGAGAGAGGAATCAGATTGCGGCCACACCCGTCAACCGTTCAAGTCATGAATCACACACAGCTCCTGCTGCCAGGTGGGTGCATCTTCCCAGCAGGGGGCTACCACAGCCGCCACGCTCCTCCCAGGGCAGCGAACGCCACACACGTCCCTCGAGGGTCCCAACGCGCCCTCTGCCTGGCCCTGGCGTCACTGAAGGATGCAGCAGGCGGTGGATGTCAGCCATTACGTTAAAAAGGCAGAGGGGAAATGGGCTCACCATGTATGTGACCCTGAGTGGCAGATGCTGTCCAAGGCTCCCGCGTGTTCTGCCCAGTGAGACTGACGGGACCAACCCCGAAGGTGGACGCTGCTCACGCAGCCCGTCAACTGAGCTGAGCGCAGGGTCTGCCCCAGCCCGGGAAGGGCTGAGCAGCCAGAAGTGCCCACCCCTCTCCTCCTTCAAAGGCACCCTGCTGGGCAGAGGACACAGGGCCGGGCACTGTGAATGCTTGGTAGACACGAGCTGTCACTGTCACGGCCAAGGAGAGGACACGGAGGGTCGGCGCAGGTGACCATGCAGCCAGGAGAGGGGAGGCGGCTGCTGAGGGCACGACGAGATCGCCAAGCTCACCAGGGAGGGACCGGCGGGGGATCGGTGGCAGCCTTCGTGGCAGCCTTTGTGGCTGCACTATTGCCACTGGCCTTTGTGCTGTGGCGGCCGGTCGCTCAGATCAAAGGGCCACCAGGACGGAGGCCAGGCCTGGGGTGCAGGTGGGGCAGCTCCATTCAGCAGAAGCAGCTTCGCCGCAGGGACCCTCCCCTCAGGGAGGAGATGCAAGACCTGCCCCAGTTCAGCATTCGAGCCTCTGTTATTTACATGGTGTTTCCACTTCTGTTGTTGATTAAAGTGACAGCCTTAGGAGCTTGGGATTAACAATACACACAGTACTATACATACAACAGATAACCAGCAAGGACCTACTCTGTAGCACAGGGAACTCTACTCAATATTTTGTAATAACCTATAAGGGAAAAGAATCTGAAAAAGAGCAGATATGCATGTATGGATAACTGAGTCACTTTGCTGTACACCTGAAACATTGTAAATCAACTATACTTCAATAAAAAAGGAAAAAAAGCCAATAGACATCAACATGAAATGGAGCCTGTAGTTGCAGAAAATGATAATAATAATAGCAATGCGTCCACCCTATTCCGTGATACGTGTGATGGTACACATGAGCACACGCACACACATGTACACACACATGCATGCACACACACGCACAGGCATGCAGTCAACCAGGTCTCGACGCTGGTGCAGGAAGCAGCTCCGCATCTCCACCCCCCGAGTCCGAGGACAGTGTGGCCAAGACTCCAGTTGGGCACCTGCCCAACCCAGGCGTCCCAGGTAGCCTCCTCGGCTGCTGCTTCCCCAGTTGAGGAAGCATCCACTCCTGCTCTGCTCGCATCCCCGCCACCAACGACCGTCAAATGTGGAGAGTGCGTGTGAGCGGGCGAGGGACGTGGCTGGTAGAGCGTTCCGAAAGTAGGACCAGTCTTGCTCATACTTTGCTAATTACCTTCCCTCACTGGAGGCGCTGGTCCAACGTGGCCTTTCCCAGTGGCCTGGACGCGTGTTCTCATGGTGTCCATGGGGTAGATGGCAGGACCCATCTCCACGGGACGCGTCGCCCTGTATCGCTGGGGCAAAAGCAGCCCGATAGCCCCTCCGGGACCCGCTTGCCAGGGAGAAGAAGAGAGCTCGATGGGGAAAACCCACCAGCCCCAGTGGGTGTGGGGACAACCAGGCACAATACTGAGGCCTCCCCGGCAGTAGGTGCACACGCTACATGCACAGAATTGTGCTAACCGGTTGCTATGAACTGAATCGCATCCCCCCCAAATTCACGGCACAGCCCCAACCCCCAACGGGACTGTATTGGAGACGGGAGGCAATTAAGGTTAAAGGAGGACACAAGGGTGGGCCCTGCTCTGCTGAGATTGGTGCCCTTGTAAGAAAAGAGCCCGGAACTCACTCCGCCGGGCACAGGTTCGGCGAGGAGGCAGTGGCGGAAGAGGCCTCACCCGGAATCAAGTGCACTAGCACCCTGACCTCAGAGGTCCAGCCTCCAGACTGTGGGAAATACATGTCTGTTGTTTCGGTCGCCTCGTGTCCATGGTGTTTGCTCTGAGCTAAGACAGAGTGCACTCCAAAGCCCTGCAAACCCTGTCCCACCCTCTGCCGCCTTTGTCTAAACTGGAGGATTTCTTTAACGCTGGCCTTTTACTGGCCAAAAAGAGGCCAGCCAGAAAACCAAGACCGGGAGAGGCAGGGGGTAGGCTCAGCTCTGAGCTGTCCACGCGGGAGGGAGCCTGGATGGCGGGGTTCCCCTCTGCCCAAAGGCGGAAGGCACATCCAGAGCCCATGGGAGGTAAGGGTGGCCATGCCAACCCGGTACCTCCTCACCATGGTGTCACCAAGTCTGCCACGGCGACAGCGGCGCCTTTGCTATGAATCCCTTGCAGAGAGAGTTTCTTGCTGGACTTTTCGTTGGATGACAAACCAGCCTCTCCTGCTTGGACGCCACAAGCCCGTCAGTAAAAAGACTTCAAAGGCACCAACCACTCAGGTGCCGGGAAAAACAAGAAAGCTGGGATTCCTGGAGGGGGAAAAGAGAGAGAGAAGTGGCCACTCCTCTGGCTTTGGGGAGCATTTTAAAAGTTAAAAACAGGATTTTGTTTTGTTGCTGAGACGCAAGTATGTCAAAATATCTCATTTTCCTGCGTCACAGTCCTGAGGATCAACAGTATCTGCTTTTGAAATTCACTGCCCTGGAGCAAGGAAGAAAATGAGACAGACTCCTTTACGTGAGGCATCGGGAGAGCAGGTGGTTGCTTTGTGTTGGTAAATTGCATTTCTCCTTTTCAGAAATTCCGCTGTTGCAACGTGGCCTGATGAGACCCGGGCACCATCCGTCACCCTGTCGCCCGGGGCCTTTGCCCCCTTGGCGGCCGCCCTGCTCCCCACACCGCCCCAAGCCCGGGCAGCTCTCTCTCTCTGAATTAAAATTGTAACGTGTTCGTCCCATTTACACAAAGCCTCAGCTTTGACACATGCAATTACTATGAACATGGAGGTAACATGATTGCTAAGGGCTCCAGAAAGAGAGTTTAATCAGAAGACGCGGGGTTCTCCCAGCTGATTTATAATTTCACTCCTTGCTATTCCTTTATGTTCTTATGTGTTCAGATAATTAGATACACTAGTTCTTGCTTCCCGAGAGGCCAGAAAGGGCAAAATTCCTATTCTTTTTACATTAGAAAGATTAAATTATAATATAGAAAATCTGTAACTTTGGGTAGAAATGACAAATTCACACTACATTAATTTCAGTGCTTACAAAATGTTACAAATAATTCGTGCATTCTCCCCTCTCTTGTAGGTGCATGTGAATTAATTACCTATCCAATTTCAATGCCTTTCAAGTCAGCTTTCCACAGACAACTCCAAAATTAAAAGAAAATAAGGTTTGATTTCCATTTGCCAAGTATATTTGTTTGAGATGTTTAACCATTTAAGCCCATGTACACGTCCCTGAGAACATGGACGTGAACAGATGTGATGTGCCACTTACGCAGACACCGTGGGAAGCGGGAGTCCTAGGGACTGGCAATTAATAAATGAAAGAACAAACCTCCATCCCGTACTTTGCAAACAGGAGTGGACTCGCTGAAACGCCACAGGAGAGGCACTGAGCACCCCAGTCAGAGGCTCTGCAAGGAGGCGTCTTCCCAGGGCTCAAGCCACACATGGGGGGGTTGTCTGGGGGACAGTTTCCAGGTTCACTCATTTGTCCACACAAGACCGACTGAGGCCAGCTGTGCCAGGCTCCAAACCGAACGCAGGCAGGCAGCTCTCTTGGCACCCAGACGCGGTGGCGCCCAGTTCCCATGGGGCCCGAGGCCACTTAGGCACGTGACGCCCCCCCCAGCCCACTAGAGCCCCCAGCTGTGCAGATGCCACGCGAAGAAGCACAGGCGGCCACGGCAGAGGGTGCAGGAAGCTGGACGGGGCTGAGAAGGGCCCCCGGGAACCTGAGAGTGAAACCGGCCAAGAGGAGGTCACAGCGGAGCGGGGTGGACCCTCACCCACCAGGACTGGCCCCTTACGAGAAGGCCACGTGAAGACACCACGTGACGATGGAAGACAGACGGACGGCGGCTGCCGCCGCACAGCAGGACCACCGGCCATCCCCGCAGGCGGAAGAGGCAGGACGACCCTCCCCTGGCGCCCGAGGACGCGTGGCCCCCGACACCTCTGCGTGGGACTTCTGGCGCCGGAGCCGCGGATCACCAGTTCCTGGTTGTGGCCCCGGCCCACGGTCCCCCCGGGCCGCCCCAGCGAGCTAACAGCCGGGGCCCAGGCTGAGAAGCGGGAGCGGAGATAGGTGTGCGCGGAGGGGACGGTGGAGGCGGGGGGCGGACACAGTAGGAAGACAGAGAACGGAGGCGGCGTGAAACGAGGCCATGACCAGGACACCAAGCGTGGTCGCAGCCACCGGAAGCCACGGCGGAGCCCTCCCCCGTGACCTCCCCCCCAGCCCTCCCCCGAGCCCACCCCTCCGGCCCGCTGACGCAGCGATGCCCCGCCTCTGGCCCCACCCCGGGGCTGGGAGCGCAAGAACCAGCCCTGTTAACCGCCGTGTGCAGCGCTCTCCTACACAGTCGTGGAAACGGGGTTAATTTAATCAAGAGGCTTACTTGGGTCTGGGGAAGGAGAAGGCCTCTCCCAGGACACGACATTGAAGCTGAGACGTGAGAACCAGTGGGGGCCCCGTGGGGGAGAGGGGAGGGCAGCGCTCGGGGGGAGGGGCGCACGGCGTGGGCCTCAGGGCTTGAGGTGTCCTTTCCCGCACAAGAAGCACCTTGAAGCTTTATGACTGTAAAGGCAGACACATTCGTATTATACATTAAAACATTGCTTTGACCTAACCGCTCCTGTTTTATTTCTTATTATAAAAGAAATTAAAGCACTTTGGGGGCCCCTAGGAGTGTCATGAGGCCCAGCCTGCACCCAGGGCTCCTAGTGGGCAAGCCGGTCCCGCCGCCACGGCCAAGGCTTGAGCCGGGCCAGTGTGTTCAGGAAAAGGCTGCGGTGGGCCTGGGGTAGGGGGCGGGGCTTTGAGATGGCCCCGACCTTCAGGCCAGGCCAGAGGTGACAGGTGACTCAATCCAAAGTCCCGGTGGGAATCCCGTGAAGGATTTCGTTTTCTTTATAGGGTCACGTGACCTGATGCACAGAAAATGGGCTCGCGCAATGGCTAGTTCCTACAAAGAGGTGGTTCCAAAAATGCCAAATTCAAGGGAATATTCACAGAAGTATAATAAATGGACACGTGCTCCAGGAGGTTCTCAAATATCGGAAAAACGGGCAAAGGACTTGAACAGAAATTGGAACCAGGGGTCGTCCAGACAGACCACAATCACTCACCTTCAGGACCCTCAGTGACAAGCAGGGTCACAGCAGCCTGTGCCGCCGGCGCAGGGACACAGAACAGCTGCAGCCCGCCCGCTGCACAGTCTGGGGACCCTGCTGCCGAGCCAGCAAGAGCTGCGCCCGCACCTCCCTGTCGGGGGTGCCCTGTGCCTCGGGGGCTGCCCTGGCAGACTGCCCCAACTTGGTAGCCTCAAATGGCCCAGATCCTCCCTCTCGCTGTTCCCACCCAGAGTCTGGAGTTGGTGTCTCGGGCTGAAGTCACGGCGTTGGCAAGGCCACTCCCCCAGGGGCTCCGGGCAGACCGCGCCCTGCCTGATCCAGGTTCTGGAGGCGCATGGGGCCCTTCCTGTCTTCGCAGCAGCAGCTTCCAGACTCCACTTCCACCACCAGGCACCCGGCCGCCTGGGTCAGACAGCCCTCTGCTCTCCTCCCGTGGGGACCACGTGGCTACGCCCTGGGCCTGTATGCATTTCTTGCAGCAGCCGTAGCACTTACATGGGAATTTCTCCTCTCGCCGTTCTCGGGGCCAGAAGTTGGAATCAGCAGGTATCGGCTACCCGCAGCCGTGAGGGAGGCTCTGGTCCAGGAGTGTCTCCCGGCTCCTGGTGACCCTGGGCTTGTGGATGCATCACCCGATGTTGCCTCCGTCTCCGTGTCACCTTCCTTGCTGTGTCCCTTCCCCCTTCCTGACCAGTCATGTCATATTGGATCAGGGCCCCACTTATGCCAGTGTGACCTCACTTAAACTAAGCACACCTGCAAGGACGCTATTTCCAAATGAGGTGCTTTCTGAGGTTTGGGGAAGGATGTGAGTTTGGGGGACACTATTCAGATAGCCCTGGGCAGGCGCCCCATTTTGAGAGCCTCAACCCAATCCCACCTGCAACATCCCTTTGCCCTTAAGGGAACACACAGGCTTCAGGTTTTAGAACGTGAACATCTTCGGGGGACGTTACTCAGAAGGCCACACTATACCAGCAAATCCATACACGCCTCCACCACCAGACACGGCTAGAGGCTCACATGGCAGCAAATATCAACGATCACGTGGCTCGAAGGAAGATCCCACTAGCTGAAGGCCACGCAAAAGCCAGACACCAAGGAGCATGTGCTGTTATGACCCCACGAGTGTGCTGTGTGTGTGACCCACATGTGTGTGCTGCATTGACCTGTGTGTGCTGTGTTAACGCACATGTGTGCTGTATGACCCCACGTGTGTGTAATGTGACTCCACGTGTGTGCTGTGTGACCCACGTGTATACAATGAGATAAAACTAATCATAGATGACAGACTTTAAGATAAAAGTTACTCACAGTGGAAGTGGGGCGCTGCTGGGAGAAAACACGAAGGATTTCTGGGGCTCAGGTAACATTTTGTGTCTTCACCTCTTCGCTGGCCTTATGGGTGCAAAAAGGGTGTTTATCTGTACAACAAGCCCCCGCTTCTCATCCTGTCCCATCGTGCCGAGGACGGTCCTGGCCCCCAGCTGCTGGTGCCTAGCTCGTCCCCTCCATCCCAGGGACCGCAGGGCTCCAGGCTGCCCTCACCTGGGTTTGTCTGGTCCAGAGTGGGAGCCATGGCCACATGATGCCCCTCTGGGTAGAGACGGCCTTTCCCTAGGTCTGTATGTGGGGACTCTGGGGAGAGCGCTGAACCCGCAGAATGTCATCTCCTGGGCTACATGGCCAGAAAGTCACCCAATACGGTGCTGGGGCAGCAGCCTGGGGCAGGGACCCCAGAGAGCATGTGGGCAGGCTGGGGAGGGGGGCCGCGAGGCCCCGGTCCACAGAGGCCACTGCTCAGCCCCAGGGGCAGGTGGGCGTGGGTGGTGGAGATGGACAGGAGGGTGGCCGGGGTGGGGTGGAAGCCAGAGCACATGCCGGGCCGGCACTGTCTGAGGCTGGGATAAAGGACACGGTGGGCGCTGAGTCCTCAGCACCCCGCCCCGACTCTCCCTCTCCGCCCTCCTCTCCTCTGTCTGTCTCTCTGTCTCCCTCCTCCCATCCCTGTCTCTAACCCCATCTTTCTCTTTCTCTGTCCACTCCCTCCTCCTCTGATATTTCTGGGACCCTGGGTAAGGGACTCATACGTGAGGCGTGTAGAGGGTCCAGCACCGCCCAGGAAGAATGTCCTGTGATCCCGTTACTGTTCCTGGCGGGAAAGCCCACACCTCCACCCACTCCCACAGAGCCAGACGGGAAGTGGGCAGGGCGGCCAGGGGCTGCGCACCGTCCGGCCCAGGTGGTCTTCCCTCTGCTCTCCGGGGGCTGCAGCAGGTGGAGTGGCCCTGAAGGGAATGAGGGTCGGCAGTGCCGTTGCGGGGGACACGAGCCCTTTCTGCAAGCCAGGCAGGGGCAGCCAGGGGACAGTGCCTGGCCAACCCAGGCGTAAGCCTTTCTCCGGTCGGTTCGGGAGGCGAGAGGGGACTTGAGTGACAGTGCGTGCGGCCCTTTGACATCCTGGCCCACAGAGCAGGTCCCAGGCAGCATCCGGGCAGTCCTCCTGGGTGGGCGCTTGGCTGTCTCCAGGCCCTGGTGTCAGGGAGGCGAGAAAGACCCAGCAGAATTCTCTTAGGCCACAAAGGAACTCATTTGCTAACAGATTCAGCTGCTGACTTGCCTATCGCTGTACCAATGGGTCCATGTGTCCCTGTCTTCCTAAGGACCTGTCTGGGCACCTGCGTGGGTCCAGCAGCACGACCCCCTCCCTGACCTCGGAGACACAAGGCAGCCGCTTTACCAGCTCCAGGTGCCCGGCAGCCTCCGTGCACGGAGGTGGTAGAGCACCAGGGGGCGCTGTGGGCTTGGCCACGGCCAGGCCTGCGGGAGCCTGGAACCAGCGTCAGATTCCAGGACAGGCGCTTCCCGGCTTAGGAGGCAGGCTGGGGAGGGATGCTGCCTGCTCTCTCGAGGGCCACCCCGGGGGTTCGGCGAGAGCCTCAGAGGAGCCCAGAGCCGGCCCCCATCCCCTGCCCACACCCTGCGCCGCCCCCCGCCCAGCTCAGAGCTGGCCGCCCCGAGTCCAGTCCGCGGGAGGGGCCACAGGAAAACCTCATCTCCCTCCTCTGCGCTCCTCCCCCCACAGAGATGCGCACACCTGTGAACCCACACACACCTGTGAACCCGCGCACACAGGCTGCCCAGGACGTGAGATCACACACGGGCTTGCACGCATGCACGCCAGGCTCGCGCACACCCCTCCACACCCTCGCCCACTCTCTTGGAGCAGACACCTCTGTCCTGGAGGACAGGACTCTAGTGGGGGACGCGGAGGCTGTCAGGAAAGCCCGTGTCCTGTCCCTGGTCCCCTTGGTGCTGGCACCGGGTTTGGGGCCGCCTTTCCCTAGAGCCAGAGGGAAGAGGACGGAAGTGACCTGTCCTCCCTCTGCAGGGACCAGTGCTTCACGGTGAGGCGGGCAGCAGCCTCGGTCCAGCCTCTGGGGATTCCCGTGCTTGGGACTGGGGTGCCCCCATATCCCCCCAAGACAGAGGCTGGATTCGGGCACTGTCTCTAGATGGGTTGTGGGTGGCACCTGCTCCAGGGCAGGCACAGGGTCACATGCCAGCGACGCCGCTGTCCCAGCTGTGGAACTAGAACCTGCCTTTGCAGCAGGATGGCCAGCACCGTGCTTGGAAGGTCTGGAAGCCCAGGCCATGCTTACCACCTGATGAACCATATCCTGACCCTCCAATCTTCCAACCACACGCATGGGAGCGTGGTCCCCACACACCTGTACACTCGGCTCCCCGGGCCCCTGCCCACTGGTGGGGCTTTTAGGGATGGGCCTGGGAACCTGTGCTGACCATGGGCACTTGGGTGGGGGTCAGAGACAGGCCTAGTACAGGGACCCCACCCCATTCTGGTGCCCACTCTCCTCTACATCCCACCAGCTGGGATCCTCGTCCGGAAGATGGGGTCTGACCTCTGACCCACAGTCCCCAGTTGTGGGGAGAGGCCCCAGGTCAGTGCCCCAGGCATGCCGTCCCCCTACTCCCGCCCTGGTCCCCTCTGGGCCTGCATCTGTCCTGGCCGGACCGCAGGAGGCTCTGGGGGGCTTCCCTCTCCTCTCTCAAAAAGCTGGGGCCTTGGCCTCCTCCCTCAAGGGTCTTACAAGCCTGTGTGAGTAACAGGTAAAGCTGACCGGGAAGCAGCCGGCCTGCCCACAGGGTGCAGACAGTGGCTACCGCCAGTCATGGCCCCCTCAAGGATGGGCTTAATGGGAGACTAGAGTGAGCCACCCAAACGTGCCACCCGGTGTAGGGATCATTCTGACCTGAAGGCAATCGCAAGAAAGCAGACAGGTGAGCTCTCTTCCTGAAAGCGGCCCAGCTCCCTGTGAAGGGGCCCCCACTTCCGCAGTCTGCAGGGAGGCCTCCTTACAAACGGAGGCGGACAGCTCAGAGACAGGCCAGCCCTCCCCACAACCTGCCCCCTTTCCTTGGCCTTGTCAGTTCTTGAAATTTATCTTCCTTTGTCAAATGGCATAAAATCCTCCAAGCCTAGCCCTGACTTAGGGGTTTTATCTTCTTTCTATGAAGCCCTGCCCCCAGGCTCATAAAACCAACATCAAATACGTGCGTATTCTCTCCTCCTAAGAAGCTGTCTGTGGTCAGATTATTCCACAGACCCAGCAGAGGCCCCCTGACTGCAGAGGAAACCCTCCCCCACCTACAGCTTCAAGAAGGGCTCTCCCAGCGGGACCTCGAGCAGAAGACCATGGGTGAAGGGCTGGGCCGTCCCCTGTGGCAGTGGCAGCCACTGGTGACAAGCGGACCCCGGGACAGAGAACAGGAGCATCCTGGAGCGGGCTGACCCCAAGGGCACAGCCCACAGGACACCGGGGCAGCCAAGACAGACACCCCCCGACACACCCCCCAGTCCCAGGACCCATCCGTCCCAGCCTGTGTGCACCCCACTCTTCGGCCTGGCCTGGGTCTGAGGCTTAAGTCCTTGCAATCCATCTGTGGGGGAAGAGCATTAATACCGAGTACAGGTGGGTCAGCAGGAGGGAGGAGGGAGAAGGGAAACTCCCTGAAATTAATGCCTATTAGAAAAAAATCATCGTATCTTTTAAAAGTTAGACAAGCACTGTAGACATATGGAAAGCAAGGGAATCGTTCAGAGCAGCGTTAGAGGGCGGTGCCAGGCTCAGGCTTCCATGTGAACGGCTGTATCTGCTTCACCTTTCTCTGGATTTGTGCAGACGTGCCTAACACACGTCAGCAAGGCCCCTCACACCCCAGTGCCACGCCTGCCCGCTCGCCCCAGCTCGTTCGCGCACAGATGTTGACGGGGTGTCACAGGGCGTGTTCGGGGCGCCTGTTAAGCGGGGACATGAACCTGGTCCATCTGCAATGCAGTTAAATCATGACTAAGGACACTGGGCAATGAAGCAGAGGTCTTTCAAGGCGACGCCTGGTCTGATTTGCATAATTTTCTTCCGAGTCATTGCCGCGACATTCCTACAAGAATTAGTTACAACGTCTGCATCTGTGTGTGGTCTCATCACCGGGTTTTATTAAACGGCTTGGACGTCTTCTGGGAACGGGGTCTCTGTGGGGAGTGGCTTCTCCTGGGACAAGGAAGGGGAGTGGGGACACGTGAATTTCAGTGTCAATTTAGGGGAGAAGTAGAAAGCTTTGAACACAGTTCCAAAACTCTGGTTGACATTGTTATACAAGGATCACCGTTGGCGTTGGGGGTGACCCGGGTAGTGTTAAATGCATACTTCTCATTTGATTCCAGGCTTGATTTGCAAAATTATGCCTGAACTTGAAGGAGAACAGGCAAAGAGAAATTGGGCCCATAGCGGATCCTCTTCAAAGACATCGTGAAGCCCCAAAATGCTTGTTGTGTCAGGAGACTTGATAGAAGCAAGGCGTCACCTTCGAAATCTGACCCCTGGTTTCTGGGTGACAGCCTTGCTGGTCATTTTTATTTTTCTGTCCACTTTAAATACAGTCTAAATTCCCAAAGAGTGCACTTACTAATTTTATGATTAGGACAAGAGAAAAATGCAGCAGGACTCCCTTTTAAGGTGTTGGAGGAGAATCATTCCTGTCCCAAGGAGCAGTCCTGGGCTTCAGCGGAGCACTGCAGGCGAGGAGGGCCCCCGGGGCCACCGGGAGAGCAGAGACCCTGAGCAGGATTGCAGCCCCAAGCCCTCCCTCTCCCCCATTCCTGTGTCTAAAGAACCCCACCTAGGGGTTTCAAATCCTGGGTCTCCGGCAGCCCCTCCTCCCCCCTCCCCACTAAGGGCTCAGCTGCCCTGACCCACCTGGCCAGGACCACGGGGTCCTCAGGCCTCCGTGAATCCCCCCAACCATCACCCACTTTCTGCCCTGGGCCCAGATCCCCTCCTTCTGCGGCTGCCCCTCGGCCCGCAGGGCTGGAGCCCCCTGCAGACAACGGCTCCCTCACCCAACAGAGCCTTCCCCTCCCTCACCTCGATGGGCAGGGCACAGGTGTGGGAGCAGGTGATGGCACCTCGGCCCCTCCCTTGCCCGCTGAGCACCATTTCAGGATCTGTTCACCTCCTAATCTACATGCGCTCTGGCCCTCCCGGGAGCTCAAACTTTGAAGGCATCTGCCACCTTTAGGTGATGCTTCCTCGTGCAGGAGGCTTGGCCAGGAGGGTCGGGGCACCCGGGATCCACCCAGAGGATCGGGCTTCGTGCAACCAGGATGTTGAAGGCCCAGCCCCCAGAGTACAGACGCGCTGGGACCCAGGGCAGGAGCAGCGACAGTTCTGGGTAAAGGCGACCACCTCCCCCAACCCCTCCCCGCTGGCTCACCAAAAACCCAGCGCGCCTCTCATACTGGGCTCCTCTCGCCACACGGTGGCGCAATGGGTTGGGTTTCCCGAGATTTCAGGGAGAATGGGGGGTGGGTTTCCTCTTCAGAGGTGATTTCAAGCTGAAGTCAGTTAGCAAACCTTAAGCCCCGAAACAAAGGTAAAATTAAAACTCGGAGAGTGAGAGCCAGTAATAACGGCTGAAGCTCTGCTTTAAACCTTACCCTTCTATTCCAGCACCTCACCGTAAAACTACCCATAAAATCATGTGTGAGACGTGCATCAAAGGGCCAAAAAGATGCTTTAATGCATCATTCAGAGACAATTGCAAGTTACTATATAGAATGAATAGCATTATCCCTCGTAAAGATTTTATTTTCAAACATGTTTTTTAAATAATGAAATTGGTACCTGGTAGTGTTCTCTGAGTGAGGGAACGTGGAAGCGTTTATTTTCTTATTTTAGCATCTATATGCCCCCCAGGGCTTTGTACAGGGAGTTGTTTTAACAAACCAATATCCTCTGAATCACGGGCTCCCGTGGGCCAGGCGGCATCCTCAGAGAAATATCCTGTCCTACCCTTGCCTGAGATGAGTGTCCCGAAGTGGGCCCTTTGGGAGACTGGGAGCCCCAGGGCTTCCATCCAGGGGTCTGACTGGAGACAGTGTGTCTGTCTTCTGCTCTCGGATGCTTTGCCTGGGCTGCCCCAGGCCCCTGCAACCGCCGTGCTGCATTCAGAGATTGACAAACCCCAGTTCCTGAACTAAGAGCAAGTCAGCTGTGCCCCCAGGAGCCAGGCCCACCCACAGGTGCTGAGTCCAAGCCCAGATTCCACCATGCCCCCTGCTGACTCCAGGCTCTGTGGGGCCTGGGAGGAGCGCAGGCTGGAGCGCTCTACGCACGCCGAGTGCACACGTCCCCTCCCTGGGAGCTGGGAGTGGTGCCGTCTTGACGAGGGTGCCCCGTGGACAGGGACCCGGGCCCACCTGGCCACCTGCTCCCCTGCAGCATCTGAAAGAGGTTTGAGTTCAAGGCTGTCACAGAGCAGAAAGTCTGGCACCCTCTTTCTATTTTTTAAAATAAATTTAGTTAGTTAGTTAGTTTTGGCTGCGTCAGGTCTTTGTTGCTGCACGCGGGCTTTCTCTAGTTGCAGCGAGCAGAGGCTGCTCTTCTCTGTGGTGTGCGGGGCTTCTCATTGCGGTGGCTTCTCCTGTTGTGGAGCATGGGCTCTAGGCACATGAGCTTCAGTAGTTGTGGCACGTGGGCTTCAGTAGTTGTGGCATGTGGACTTCAGTAGCTGTAGCTCGTGGCCTCTAGAGCACAGCCTCAGTAGTGTGGCGCATGGGCTTAGTTGCTCCGCAGCATGTGGGATCTTCCTGGACCAGGGCTCGAACTTGTGTCCCCTGCATTGGCAGGAGGATTCTTAACCACTGTGCCACAAGGGAAGCCCATGACACCCCCTTTCTTGACCTTTCTACCTCGGGGCACCTGCCCACATCCTCGGAGGATCAGGTTCCGGCACTCAGGGGCCGTTGGCAGCTGTGCAGGGGCTTGGAGAACTCATCCTGCCTGGTTCTATTCTCTGAGGGCCGTTCATGTGTCCTTAGAGGGGATGACCCAGGCCTGCGGGAAGGGCTGGCGAGGAGTGTTGCCCGTGGGGCTTATGGAAAGTTACCATAGTGGGGATGCGGGGGTGGAGGAGGGGAAGGGAACAGCCGTCCTTGGCCACCAGTGCAGGGGCCTCAGTGCTGAGGTCAGTAACTCCCCTACAGGGCACTGAGGCCATCTGGAAGCTTCCCCAAGGTCTGCCAGCCACTGACCCTCCCCCCCCCACATACCTGCTCCCATGGGCTCACCTGAGAGCCTCCTTCTCAGTTTTCTCATGGCCTGTGTTACAGGTTGAATTGTGTCCCCTCCAAATTCGGAGCCAAAGTTGTCAGTACCCATGAACACGACCGCTTTAGGAGGTGGGGTCTTCGCAGAGGTAAGCAAGTTAAGATGGGGTTGTTGGACTGAATGCCGGCACAGCAGGACCTGTGTCCTTATAGGAAGAATGACACGTGAAGAGAAAGAGGCACGTAAGTCGAAGACGCAGGGAGAAGACGGCGTCTACACGCCAAGGAGAGAGGCCTGGAGCAGAGACTCCTGCTGTCCTCAGAGGGGACCAACCCTCTGACCCCTTGACCTTGGACTTCCAGCCCCCAGAACCGGGAGTCAACGGTGGTCTGGGGTTTCAGGTGCCCGTGTGAGGAGCTTGGTTAGGGCCACACTGCTAACCTCTGACAGGTGCCCTCAGGCGAGACGCCTAGGCAGAGCCTGTTAACACGGCGCTCACGCTTCTGCTGCCCCGCTGGACCCGACTCCCCAAGGCGGGGCCAGGCTCTGCCCGTCCAGGGGCTTGTGCAGGTCTGCGTCTCGGGACTGAAGTTGCAGGCGGGGCTCAGACGCTGCCACTGGCCACCTTGATCAGCCAGCACGGTCGTGTACCCGTGGCTGCAGCCCGACACCCCAAGCCTTGACCTCCCGGGTCTAACCACTGGTGAAACAGGGGAGCCGGACAGACAGGGGAGCCCAGAGGAGGGGCAGCCCCCTAGTCACTGCTGGCCTGAGGCAGGCGCTCGCCTGGGCAGAACGGATGGGCAGCCTGGAGGTGGCTCCGAGCCCCGCCCCTCCACAGGCCTGGGGCCGGTCCCCAGCAGCCTGGCTCCCCCAGGCCAGCTCGCATCGGCGGCTCAGAGCGGCTCTGGCCTCGACGCAAACTTCCTGGCTGCTGCCTTGTCTCTTCCTATCTGGTTTCAACAGATGGTTTCTCTAAGGTCAGGAATCTCCCCAAACAGAAAGCAGAACTGTTTTCTAACAGATTTAAGAACTGTGAAAACATCCATAAAAGATGACTAAATTTAACTACATCTGAGTAATCAAACAATTTTGGCAGGAAGAAAGGAATGAAAATCAGAATTAAAGACAAGCGAGAGGAGGAGGAGCACTGAGAGTGTGTTGGACGGACTGATGTCAGGAACGTCTAGTTTTTAAAACTCCTACAAATCAATAGGAGAAAGCAAAAACTCAAGAGATGTGAATTCAAAGACAGGACATGCAGGTGGCCAAAGCGTGTGAAACATTCAGCAGCAACCAGGAGGCTCCTCACAGTCGGATGGGCGCACACATGGGGCACCTCCAGGGCCGGCGGGTCCCCAAGAGCCTGCGCTGCCGCTTGCCTGCAAAGCGAGGGGAGCGCCTCTGTCTTCGGGGCCCCGCAGCTCCACGGAGAGCACTCCCATCCTGCAGCCAGCTCTCTCCAAAACCCCCTGAAGCCCCATGACGCCCCCGAGGCTCCGGCAACCGTGGAGGGTACACACACCCCAGGGAGTGTACCCGAGGTGGGAAAGGCCTGGACCTTTCTCTACAGAGGGAGCTGGGGGTGCCCTCGTCTGGGAGGGCATTGCTTGTATTCATGCATCTTGGGGAGTGCGGGAGGGACACACTAGGACAACCAGAAGCTGTCCAGGTACGAACACCTACACAGGGGCAGTTTATTCTGCCTCCAGGAAGGTTCTGGCTGGCAGGGGGAGGTTTCACTTCGAGGGCAGCAGCCCAAGGTGGTGACGCCACCACCCCGGGCTCATGGGCTGCTGACAACGCCCCGAGCCTGGGGCACAGGGTGTCCTTCCTCGGGGACGCCCTTACCCTTCCTCCTGCGCAGCCTCCAGCTGCAATAACGGGCAGGTCACTGCTCTGGGGCGATGGGCCCACCTGCTGGTCACAAGGCAAAGGGAAAGGGGCGCCCAGAAGGCCACTGTCGGGCTCCGGAGAGAGAGCAAGACCTCCCATCCTCTTCACCCCAAGAGTCGGGGGGACCCCGCCAGCCCTCAGGGCAGCACGGCCTGCACCCCGTATTCACTTACTGCCCCAGCAGCATCAGGTCCGGTGCCGGGCTGCGCACCAGGAGCTGTGGAACAGCCCCAGGGGCCAGGCGAGGAGGCACGGGCTCTGCAGGAGGGGCGTGCACCGGGCCTCACCAGGGCAGGCTGACCTGCTGCACTGACAAACAGCCAGGTCCGTGTGTCACCACGTCACGGCTGGATATGGGCCAGAGGCCCCCCGCCTCCCCCAGAGCCCGTGGTCGCCAGGTCGCCAGCGCAGCAGCGGGGGATGCAGCTCACTCACAGCTCACGCAGAGCCAGTGACCCGGCCCCTCCTCCCTGGAGGGCGGGAGCTGTGAGCAGTGCCGGCAGGTGTGTGAGTGCAGACAGTCCAGCCTGGACCTGCACCAGCCTCGCGGGGAGGCCGGGGGCTGGGGGTCAGGAGCAGCTTCCCAGAGACAGCGGGGGACTTAGGGACTGGCATGGGGGGGGCCTCAGGAGGAGGGCCGAGGGGACCGAATGGCCCCAGGGGCCCGGGAACGCCAGCGAGGCCCCGCTGAGCACGTGCAGGTCCCCGGCCACCGTTCACTTCGTCAGAACCCCCCGCCGGCGCTCGTGGGCGACGTGCAGCCACAGCCGCCCTGCTGCTCTCTTGGCTGTGCGGGCGAGGAGGTGACTCCGCATGGCCAACACCTCCCAGAACCTGGTCCTGAGGCAGGTACATCCCAGCCGCTGGTGGGCTCCCTGTCTTCCAAGAAACAGCTCCTAATGTTGCCTCCGAACCGTGCAAAGAAGGAGTGTAGTCATCAGGGTCCCTAGAGAAGGGGAACGAACAGAATGTGTGCACGTGCTGAGGTTTATCACGAGGAGATGGCTCGTGCCACGATGGAGGCTGACTGGTCCCCAGGCCTGCGGGCCGCGACCCGGGCCTGGGAGGGCCAGTGCTGTGCTTCAGCCTGGAAGCCCACAGGCTCAAGACCCGGGGAGACCTGAAGTTTCAGTTCAAGTCCAAAGGCCAGAAAAAAACAAAGTCCCAGCTTAGACAGTCAGGCGCGGGGACGCCCCTCTCACTTTTGTTCTATCCGGGCCTTCAACCAATTGGACACTGGGGAGGGCAGTCTGCTTTCCCATCCGCCAATTCAAATGCACGTCTCATCCAGGCTAAAACATGTTTGGCCAAGTGTCTGGGCATCCCAGGGCCCAGCCAAGCTGACACATAAAATCTACCAACACAGGGGCTTCTTTTTTCCTTTTTTAATATAGATTTCTAAATGGCTTTACTTTCTCTCAACTAACATAGAAATTGTCCTGCTGAGTGGACTCATGTATGATTCTGGGGGTGTCCCCATTCTGTGCTGAGTAACCGTTTTCAAATCCCTCATGAAGCAGAAACACCAAGCAGAAAGCCTGGAGGCTTCCCCTCCCGATGTGAAGTGGTGGGCAGGGCTAGGTGCCTCTCTGGAGGCTGACACGGGTCAGGAGGGCAGCTCCGGGGGCGGCATTGCGTGGCTGAAGCCAGAGGAAGGGGATTTCAGCTCATTGACACACACGCCTCTCGGATGAATCAGCTGTTTGTTGTTCAAAATAAACCCCCTAAGAAATTTCTTCTTTATGTTGTGATTTCCTTGATCATTTTCTACCATTTTCATGTTTATTCTGTTATAAGAAGATGGCTTTGTTTTTATGGTACCATTATTTTATAAGTAAGGAAAGTCAAATGATAGAAGGACAATTAACCCTAATAATACTGTTCATAATTAATGTTAATTACACTTATATGGGATGCCGCTCTGTTGAAGTACATCAATAAAAGTGGCAGAGAGGTTGGGCCAGGCCCCGGGGCCGGTGCTTGGAAGCCGCGCAGTTGAGATCAGGCAGCCAGGGGCCGTCGGGCAGCCTGGGGGCCCTGCTCTCTCCCGTCCGTTCCCTTCTGGAGGCTGCCTGCAAAGTCTGTTCTGAGAAGACGACGCTGAGTCTGGCCTCCAGGGATAAATGACTAGAACTCAGAAGCTCAGTGAAACTGGGGGCTGCCCACTTTCCAACAGCCATCCCCCACCCTCCAACCTTGCGGCCAAAACACGTCACGTCCAACACTCTCCTGTGCAGGAGGGGGCGACCAGAGCCAGCTGGCTGCAAAACCAACGCGGCCAGCGCACGGAGGGCCGGGCGCGAAGACGAACACACCGAAGGCTGAGCCGAGCTGCTGGGTGAATGAGAAGTGGGGGGGGGTGCAGGGGGGCCTCAAGGAACAGGAAACACTGACTCAGATGCACCCCACCACTGAAACCCTAGAGATGGGGGCCAGTGAGGATTGAGGCGTAGGGCCCACATAGTCCAGCCCGGCAGAGACACGGGGAAACACGGCTGACCTCAAGGCAGTTCAAACGCGCTGTGCTCATGACCCTGTGGACCCTTCAAGAGGGAACCTCCTCAGTTTGGGAGAAAACAGCTCCCCGTTCACGAAGGGTGAGGCCCTATGGTTCTAGGCAGCTCAGCCTGAAACTGCGGCAAGGTCAGGTGTGCCCAGGGCCTCTGCTGTGTGAACCGTTGTCTGCCCTCCCCTCGCCCACCTCTGACAGGTCACAGACCCTCACAAAACAGGGGTGTGGGTGTGTGTGCGTGTGTGTGTGCGTGTGTGCATGTGTGTGTACATGTGTGTGCTGTGTGTGTCTCTGTGCATGTGCATGTGTGTATGTGCGTGCATGTGTGTGCATGTGTGTGTGCATGTGAGTATGTGCCTGTGTATTGTGTATGTGCGTGTGTGTGTGTTCATGTGCATGTGTGTGTGTGTCTGTGTCTCTGTGTGTGTGTGTGTGTGTGTGCAAGCTCCTGAAGTGAGGGCAGGTCTGGGGTCTGGGCTTCATGGAGCAGCACCCACCCAGGGGCAGGGACAGGGCCTGGGGTCAGCACAGCCCGGAGGACCCCAACTTTCTGATGTCATAGAAGCCAGTGGGGGATGGGGGTCCCCTGGCCGTGGGAACCTCGGGGGACCCCGTGGAAGCCCAAGGGGGTGGGTGTTAGTACAGTCCCAGCCCTACAGTGAGCTGGGCAGACAGCAGTGTCCCCTGAGGTCACACTCTAGAGACAAGTGAGACCCCAGCCCTCAGCTGTGGCTCCTCCCCAGAGACTGAGACGGGGTGGGGGGGGCGAGGGTCCAGGACGGCAGGCCGCAGGACCATGCGGGCATGTGGGGAGGGGCCCACCAATGGCTTTCTTTTCATCTTTATTTTCTAGCTCGACAGTGAACATACTTGATTTATGCAGTGAAAGTGTCCAGATCCACAAAGTGTTTCCAGCTAATTTGCCCCACCAGGTGGAGGGGGGCTGCCACCAGCTTCCACCGTCTAGGGTTTGCCTGGGGAAGAGGAGGGGGCTCATCTGCAAGGCTCCCTGGATGCCGGGGGACAGCGGTCAGCCCGAGCTGCCCCTGACTTACACCCTGCGGCCTCGTCTACTCTGCTCTGTCTGGACGGAGGAAAGGTCGGAACCCACGAGCACAGGCGGTCGAGGCGATCAGAGCAGCGGCCAACGTTGAGGAGAAAAAGGCCAAAAGGAGAAAGTGAAAAGCAAGAGGAGAGAAAAGAGGATGGCGGAGGCTTTGCCGGCCCTGGAACACGGCCTCCATAGCAAAGAGCCCTAGTTACCCAGTAACTCTGGGAAACTGCTGACACGGGCCTCGCTCGCCGGCAAATTTGAACTGAAGATCAGTCCACCCGGGAGCAGAGGCTGGGTCGGCCTCAGCCTCCTGGGAGCAGCACTGACCGTTAACAGTCGAGCTTCCACAGCTTTCTCTCTGATTCCATCAGCTCTCAGACGGTCACCGGGATGTCAGCCACGTCTGGAACACCACCTTTGGGGGTCCACCTCCCACGCTAACTGTGGACCCGGGATGCAGGTGGTCCAGCTGCTGGGTTGAGACCCACATCCAGCAGAGACTTGTCAAGACCAAGGACTGGCATCTTTTCATAAATTTCTATCACAGCCTCGGGGACAATGACTTGGACCTCGGATTCGCATATTCAGGTTTGTCTAAAATGCTTGGACTCCTTTAAGGGATTCTCATGAAGTGAGAGATTCTGCTTCAATGCGCACAGGGACCCCCTCGGGTGAAGGTCTTGCGAGGAAGGTCTATTGGGGACGTTGACAGAGCAGGACGAAGAGCCCGGTGACCATCCGTCCAGGAGCCGAGGGCAAACGGCCCCGTAGGGTGGTGGGGGCTTTCGTAACTGTCGAACCGAGACTGGGGAGGCGCTTGCGTTTAGCAGGTGGGGCCGGACTCTGCCAGACGCGCCCGAGATGTAGATTCGGTTCCTTGAAAACGGCTACGAGACGATCACACCCAGGGAGGCCCAGGCCTACGTCTTCCCCTGGCGAATCCCCGTTGAACCCTCTCGCCCTGGGGCTGCCCACTTGGGGAGGACGAGACTTAGACAAAAGACAGAAGGACAGTGGAATTCACGTGGATTTGGCTTCGGGAGACCTAAGTGTGTGCCTTGGACTCACCATCTACTGCAGGGCCGCTGCTCAGGTGATGGTGGGGACAGCACCCGACGTGGAGGACTCACCACTACACGCACTTCACAAACAGATGCTATGCGGATGTGACTGCCGGTCTGTGTTCCTGATTGAAGCGTAAACCTGGACTTCCCTGGCGGTCCAGTGGTTAAGACTCCGTGCTTCCAATGCAGGGGGCATGGGTTCAATCCCTGGTCGGGGAGCTAAGGTCCACATGCCACACAGCACAGCCAAAAAAAAAAAAAAAGCATAAATCTGCTTCCCTGACCACCAGAGGTGGCCCTGCTGAGCTGCTCCCCTTATCAGTTGTGCCTGAAGAGCCCCAGTTAGCCATTTATCGCCAAGGAAAAATAACCTCTCTGGCCCGCCCTTTGACTCCCTGGAGCCCTGCCAGATGGAAAGGAAGTGGCCATGCTCCCCGGCCCCCTTAGCACCTGGGAGAGGATGGTGCCCGCGCGAGGTGTGTGAGTCCACCCAGGTACCCACCTCACGTTCCTCCCCCGCTTCCCCAGGAGTCCCGTGAAGCCTCCCGTCACGTGCAAGGGACCAGCTCCCTCTTGGAGGCAAACGTGGGCACCGTCCGTCACCATGGTTACTCAGACACAACCTTGAGCAGCCCACCTGACACAGCGCAAACCCTGCAGGACTCAGGGCTCCAGACTGGTTCCGTTAGTAGGAAAACCACCCAAATCACCTCTGCAGCTGAATGTCCACGTGGGATGGGGCAGGATGCTGGCCGGCACTCAGGCACTGCAGTTTCTTGCTCCCAAAGAACTCGCAGTCCTCAGATCGGTGCCTTAGTCTGTTGGGGCTGCTACAGCAAAACACCACAGACATTTATTTCTCACCATTCTGGGGGCGCGAAGTCCAAGGTCGGGGTGCAGCCTCTTGGCGTGAGGGCCCCCTTCAGGGTTGAGGACTTCTCTCTGTGTCCTCACAGGGCAGAAGGGTCATGGGAGCTCTGTGGTGCCTCTTTCATAAGGAAACTAATGACTGATCCCATCATGAGGGCCCCAACCTCGTGACCTGGTCACCTCCCAAAGGCCCTGCCATCTCCATCATCCTGGAGGTCAGGTTTCAATCAAAATATGAGCTTTGAGAGGGACACATTCAGTCCATAGCAATTATTAGCAGTGACAGTAAGGACAGATCCGTGGAGGACCCAGGGCATCCCTGACCCTTCACTCTCCTACTGGAGAGCTGGGACTCTTGACCAGAGTGCGGACCACGACCTCGCAGAGGGTGGAGGGTGCGGGGGAACCAAGGAACCCTTCACTGACCGCATCAGGAGCCAGGGTGTCTTTCATCAGGTACAACCTCTCTCCCCATCTTTCCAGAACCCCAGTGGCTTCCCACGCCCTCTGTGTCTCTTTTCCTCCTTATGTTTCTGTGGTTCACTTTGCATGTCTCTTTCTGGACTGCTTTCCAGTTCACCAACTTTTTTTTTAGCTATGTCTAAACTATTGTTAAACCCTTCGCTGAGTTTTCACGTCTTGCTTATTGTAATCTTTTTATTTAGTTTTGAAATTTCCTTTTTTTTACAATTTGTAATTCTCCACTGAAATTCTTAATCTAGTCTTTTGGACATTTTTATCCTTGGATGATGCCAACAACGCTGGTTTGAGATGTATTTCTGAGCAGCCCTGCATCTGCAACTCTGGTGTTGATGTTTTCATTACCTGTTGTTTCCCCCATTTACACCCATGTTGGCCTGGTTACTTCTTTAGTTTTTGTTTTTTTTTTTTCAGTACGGGGCCTCTCACTGCTGTGGCCTCTCCCATTGCGGAGCGCAGGCTCAGCGGCCATGGCTCACGGGCCCAGCAGCTCCGCGGCATGTGGGATCCTCCCGGACTGGGGCACAAACCCGTGTCCCCTGCATCGGCAGGCGGACTTTCAACCACTGCGCCACCAGGGAAACCCGCTCCGTGAGCTTTTTTTTTTTTGCAGTACGCAGGCCTCTCACTGTTGTGGCCTCTCCCGTTGTGGAGCACAGGCTCCGGACGCGCAGGCTCAGCGGCCATGGCTCACGGGCCCAGCCGCTCTGCAGCATGTGGGATCTTCCCGGACCGGGACACGAACCCGTGTGCCCTGCATCAGCAGGCGGACTCTCAACCACTGCGCCACCAGGGAAGCCCCACTTCTTTACTTTTTGCCTGACATTCTATTTGCGGTATTTGGGAAGGAAATTTTGAGGCCAGAATTATGTCATGCTCCTCCAGAGAAAATATAAGCATGAGTGTCTGGAAGCCTTAAAAGACAGGGCAGCCAGCTAAGGATCAGATGTGATTTTTATTGGCTTTCTCCCCACTCGTTATTGTCACCAAGGGACAGCATCGCAGGCATGAATTCTCAGGGTCTTCCGGCTTCTCCTTCGACAGTTTAATATAGCACTCTGATTGCTCCGAGTCTGCAGGCATCAAATCTTGAGCAATGTATCCAGGACATCAGGTGCCCCTCCCCCGTGGAACGTTTACACACATCTGATGTCTGATGTGCTGGGGTCACATATCATTAGGCCACTTTCTCCATGGGTGGAGTAACTGGGAAAAGCGGGCGTCCACACACCAGTGCCCGGGGCAAAACCAAGCAAAGCTCTGTTTCTCTTCTTCACAGCCTCCTGGGGGAGAGGGAGAGCGGGGGCAGGGGATCCTTCCTTAAGAAGGGGCTCACCTCTGAGCCAACCTGCCCCTTGAGGGCAGGAGACAAATCTTCCCTGGAGGGAAGGGGGCCTCTCAGGTCTGGAGTGTTTGACACAGCGCGTGATCCCCACATGCTTTCAGCCTAATTAAAGGCCGCTCAGCCCTTGCCTGGAGGTTCTTCTCCCCGGGCTTCATGGAGACTCTGATAACCCACATCTCACCCTCACCATCCTTGAGGCTGGTGAGCACTAGGCGGAGGCCCCACCAACAGAGGAAGCAAAGCTTTTCTCACCCCTGAAACCAGGGGCTGGCTCTGATCTAGTGGGACCCACCATCAGGGTACCAGGATGGGTCAGTGTCCCAGGATTCCAGACTTTCACGCTGAACCCAAGACAGCCCTGGGCAGGAGGGGCCACCCCGTATCTCTGAGAACATCTGGGGCTCTGCGGGGTCATCATCGGGCTCCTGGCTGGGTTCTCACCTTCCAGGGCTCCCGCACCCCTTCCAGTCTGCACGTTTTCGTCATGACCACTGCGCTGTTGGCCCCAAGGATCCTCAGAACAGAATTCTCTCTGTGCCTCTCTTCTTCAGATAGTAATCTGTTCTGCAGGAAAACATCACACCACACTGGGTTAGGCCTGCTAACTAAATTCTCAAAAAGCCACTACGTGGCTCCAAATTTCTCTAAACACTTAAGTTACTTAGAAAAAATCAGAAATTCGTGAAGAGTGAGCTGGTGGCCGGGTTGGAGCACCAGGGCACAGAGGGCGTCCCTTGTCTTGCACAGAGAATGCTGGCAATTTTTAGAGTAACATGAAAAACCTTATACTTTTCTGATGACCTAAATAATTCTAGCCAAAAATGCATACTTGGTCTCAGACGAGCCGCTTGGTACAGTTGTATCTCTGTATTAAGTTGACCGTTCTCGGCGCTTTGGGTGGGAGTGGGAGGAAAGGTCAGGATTCCGAGGGGGGGGGGCCCACGCCCTCCTGCCACAGACACATCTGTCTTCTGGACGCTCCCGAAGGCACCCCGGGCCGAATTCACACGGCACACCCGGCAAAGATGAGGCTTCAGAACCGTCCAGCCTCCATCCACTCATGCTGTTAAATTGTCTGTGAGTCAGGACCTCTGGGACCCCACCCAGGGCTCGGCTGAGGGCCACTGACGTGCTCACAGCTGGACGTCCCTGTAAAGATCTTCTGAGACACAATAATCTCCCTTTATTAAAAATAGGCGGTACAGTGGTTAAGACTCACACTTCCATTGCAGGAGGCGCGGGTTCAATCCCTGGTCAGGGAGCTAAGGTCCCAAATGCCGCATGGTGCAGGAAAAAAAAAAAATACTGACTGTAATTTATTTTAAAACTTCCTCTGTTTCAAAGGCCCCAAATGTTTATACACTCTAATTCATTATTCTTTCTTCTGATTTATTTTAGAGATGATCAGAAGTGCCCACTAGGTTTATATAGAAAGGGGTTCAATGCAGAACTCATTCTAATAAGAAAACTTGTCAATACTCTCCCTACCCACCTGCAACCCACCTACCCACCTGTATTGTAATAGAACACATACACTGCAGTATCACACAACTGTATTTAGCACTTGCTAAACTTCATAGACCTCTTAAAAGCTTCATAAACTATTTATGTAGACCTTTTCTGTTGGTTTTGAATATATGGTAATGATTAATGAGTGCAGGAAAATGGCCGGATGATTTAGAAAATGATTTCTTCGCTATTATATCAATTCTCACTAAAAGGCAATGTTTCTCCTCCTCCCTTCCTTTGAGACAGTTCTGTCTTCAGGTGGCCCATCAGCGGGCATCGTCACGTTCACAGAGCTCCCAGCTGCCCTGGGAATCAGGGGTGCCCCAACGCAGGGTGCTCTGTGCTTCTGTTCCCCACCCGCCCCGTCGCCTCTGCCACACCCCACAGACAGCTCACAAAGCAGCAGCGATTTCTCGCCGTCCCTGAGAGGCCTGAGGCCCAAGTCCCCCCGGGGCCCCCACCCACTCTGCTCAGCACCAGAGGAGGTCGGGGCCTCGGGCACCCGCCCCCTACACCCTGCAGCTCCCTGAGCCCCCGTGCGTGGGTCCCTGGACCTCGGACCCTGCCTCGCTGCTGCTTTCCCAGCTCTTTCTCCCAGGATCCCCCCCATCCGGTGATGCTTCAGCCCCGTCGCAACCCCGATCCACTGACCCTACAGCTGCTTTACTGTCCAGCCTCCTCCTGGCACTGGCCTGGAAGGCCCAGCGCTGCACTGTAGGTTCCAGGGCAGCGGGCCCAGAGGACCCACTGCAGGACGGTGCCCACGTGGCCGGGGGCAGGGCGGGGGCTGCCCTGCCTGTGTGGGAGGGACTTCAAGGCCTGAGTATGAGGGGTGGGGACCACTGGTGCCCGCCGTGGAGCCTGCAGGTCACCCCGTGTGGCTCCACTTCATGGAGCTCGAGGTCAGGCAAAGCGACCCTCTGGTGCCGGTGACAGCGTTTACAGAAGCTCCGCTCCTGTGGGCGAGGCTTCACTGGCTCGGCTGCGGGGAGTCTCTGTCCTGAACTGGGTGAGCGCAGGTCCACAGACACACGTGAAAGCCCAGCTGAGCTCTTTGCTGGCTGTGAGTGAGTTACCCTTCGATACAACATAAAAATTGGAACCTGTGGCCTGGTGAACACCCCAGCAGCAGGGGTACTGAGGACGGCAGGCTCGCAGGACACCTGGGCTTGTGTGGGCCTCTGGGGAGAGTGAAGAGGGTCCGTCTGCGTCTGCGGAGAGGCTGGGCACCAGGCCGTGAGCTCAGCAGCCCTCCTGGCAGGTGGTACTGGGAAGGGGGCACGTGGGGAGGCCCTGAGGCCACCTAAAGAGAGAGAGATGCCACCAGCCCCCCACTGCTCTGCGTCCCAACACCCGGTCTTCTACCTCAACCAACCCCTGACCCCCACCCCAGAGTCCGATCCAGAACCACCAGAACCTTCCGGAATTCCAGACCCCAAATCCACGATTGGTTGTTAAAGTCCTGGGTTTGGGAGGCTCCTTCCTCCTCCGACTGAGGCAGTTGGTTGGGACCCAGGTGCGTTCGCGGAACTTTCTGTTGCGAGAAGCCAGTATGGACCCGGCAAGCCCGTCCGCAAACGCTCAGACTGGAAGAACACCTGAGCGCCTGTCAGAAGGTGGCCTGCGAGAAGGGTCTCGTCCCGAGGAATGAGCAGCCTTGAGAGCCACAGACGGTGCCCAGTTACCACGTGATCGCCCCCGTCACAGGCGGGGCACCGCCGCGAGTCCGCCAGCCCCATCACTCCGCCTGCCTCACCCCTAATCCACGAGCTCGAAAAGCAGCCCCCGGCCCCCCCGGCCCCCTGGCTTGAGCAAGGACCCCGAGGGGCAGGTGGCAGGCACGGCCCTGAGCTCAAGCCGAGGATGCTGAGGACGCTGAGGGGTGCCGGGTGCGGGTGGGAAAGTGCTGCTCGCGGGGGGTGCGGGGGTCTCCCAGGCCCAGAGCAAAGGGATCAGAGGGGGCTGGGGGCGGCATGGCCGGGGTGAGGGCGGGGCAGGGCTGCGGCTTCCTGCAGCAGCTTTGTGGTCCGAAGGCCTCAGCGGGTGGGCCCACACGTCCACGTGTAGCTGCAGTTGAAGACCCCGAGCCGACGGAGGGCAGGACCGCGGGGATCACTCTGCCCGGAGGAGGTGGCCGGCTGTCCTGAGTGGTCACCTTCCCGGTGCCGGTCAGGCTGCCCAGAGAGTGAGGGTCTGCATGTCCTGGGGCTGCACCACAAATCACCACACACTGGTGGCTTGGAGCAGCAGAAACATATCCTGCCCCTGCTCTGGAGGCCAGAGTCCGACGTGGAGGCCCCGCTCCCTCTGGAGGCTCCCACCTAGTCCGGCTGCCGGGGCCGTCGCTCCAGCCCCTGCCTCCGTCTTCACGTGCGCCCCGCCATGTGTCTTGAATGCCCTCTTCCCCCGCCTCAGGACACCTGCAATGCACTTAGGGCCAACTGGTTAATCCGGGATAATCTCCTCCTCGCAAGATCTTTAACTTGGTCACATCTGCTGCATCACATTTCTCCTATTTGAAGAAAGGTCACATTCCCAGATTCTGGGATCAGGATGTGGACGTGATCGGGCTGGCGGTTCCTGGCTGTGAACCGTGAAACACAGACCTGCCCAACGTCAGAAGCACCGCAGTCACTGGGAGGACACCAGTGGCCTCTGATTTTCCAGGGAGGCTGGAAAGCGAGGTCCAGAACATGGGCACCTAGGCAGGAGGCCAGAAACCAGCCAAGGTCGCGGCCCGGGAGGCCCTAGTGACCTAACCACCCTCCCTGGAGTGCATCCTGCTCCCTCCTGATTCACACCTGTGTGTGCTGGGCTGAGGGGCCTGATTCCCAGGAAACCCTGGGCCGTGTGAGACCTGCATGATGGGAGGCCCTGGTCGGGGCTCCCCGACCGTGTGTCTGTGGAGCCCCATCCGCAGGCGACACAGCAGGGCACAGGTGAGGGCTACGTCGTGGTGACACAGCATCCCTCAAGTGTAAGGAATAAAAGCCCAAGGATATGGAGACTCCGGGGCCCCTCACTGTGGGGCCCCAGCCCTGCAGCGGGAAAGTGGCTAGAGAGAGGGAGAGGCCTTGGGGAGCTGACCCACCACCTCCAGGCTCTTTCCTGGCTGTCGGGGCTTCATCATCTACCTGATTCATGTCTGCTGACCACTGACTGCAGGAATCTGAAGGGTGAGGTCCCGAGGGCTGGGGCCCAGAAGCCTCAGGGCCGCCAGGATGTGCCGTCCTAGTTTCTGAGGGGGACGCCTGCACAATGAGTCCCCAGGGCTAGGCTCTCCAAATGCAGGAAGGGAATCAGATTCAAGAAAGCCAACATGACAACACTGTCCTGGTTCTAGCTCCAGGCACCCACGGAGATGAGAGGAAATCCACGGGCGAGGGGAGTTAATCTTTGAAGCACGAGTTCTCATCCGTGGTTCCTGTGTCACACATTTCTAGCATCACTTTTATTTTATTATGAGATTCTTAAAACACACCTTCTTTCTCTTCATCTCTGGGCATTGTCCCCGAGGCCTTGGAAGTAGAAGGAACCTTGTGACAGGGATGCCTCAGGAACCCGAGACCCGGCCAGCCCCAGGTCATGAAGAACAGGTGACCATAAACAGCGTTGAGGGCACCCATGACATTCTCCTTCTCCAAAGGAAGCAGCTGTTATCTCTCACCTTCTATCAAATTCACTTCCACCCTCCATCTGTAAAATGGGAATAGCTCTTTTATTTCAGTTCATGTATTTTTTTCCCTGTATATTAGTGAAACAGGACACAATGATTAAGTTCCATAGCATGGAAATACTTAACTAACTGGAGAGCTATACCATGTACCTGAATGGAAATATGCAGTTTTGTAACATGTCAATTCTGTAAATTCATTGTAATCCTAATCAAAATTTCAACAGAATCAGGCCTCTAAAATTCACATAGAAGAATAACCCTACAAAAGTGATCAAGAAATACTTGATAAAAACAAAAAAATAGGAGGGATGGGGAATGTCCCCCATGGACAAAGAAGGAACATTATGAAACTGCAGTGTCAGGCCAGGCCTAGTCAAATAAATCCAGGAAGCAGATCTGTGTACGTATAAGAATGTACTATGTGGTTTATGTGGCTTCCAAATCCATGGAGAAAAGATAAAGTGTTCAATAAATCCTATTTGGACAAATGACTGTTCATTTGGGAAAAAAAATTATATCCCAAAGACAAATGCCAAATACTTTAAGACCTAAACATGGGAAAACTACAAATATATCAGAAGCAAATGTAAAACAGTGGGCATATAACCTTTGAGAATTAGGACCTTCTTATACCAGATACTAAAAACAAAGTGCATAACAAATAAAATGACGGATAAAGTTGACCACCTCAGAATTTGAAACTTCTTAGTTAAAAGACAGTAAAGTACACAGAGCAGGACAACTGGGGACATAAACAACAATCAGAGTCATGACCCAGCATCTGTAAAGAACTCGGAAAATCCAGGCAGAACAGACACTCAACAGGAAGACAAGTCAGAAGCAGACAATCTCAGAGGAGGAAACCCCTATGGCCAATGAGAACTGAGAAAATAAACTCCCTAGTAGACAACACAGTGCAAATTGAAGCAATTTCCACAGCTCAGGCTGCAATCATTTACGGTTGGGTCTTTTCTTTGGGGGAAGAGGGGATGGGTCTGTGGCCGACCCCAGACATCCAGCAACATGCATCCCTCCTTGTTCCCTGTAAAAGAGTCCCCGACACTGAGCTGAGACACAGCTTCCAGGAAAAGTTCATCTCCCAGCTTCCCTGCACCTGTGCAGCCACGTGGCCAGCCGTGGCTCATGAGCGGGGGTGGGGGGGACGCTGTGCATCCCCAGGTTAGTGGGGGCGTGGGGTACATACGCACATCTTCCTTTTTATCAGCTGGTTTCCAGGAAGACATGAGGGCTGGAGCTTGAACTCAAAGTAGACCTGCTGGTTGAGGATGACAGAGCCACAAAGCGAAGGGAGCAGGTCCCCGCCTGACCACGAGCCAGCAGGCAGCCCCACCAGGACCGTCCACCCGAATTTTGCCTTTAAGTCCCTGCTCTTTTCGATTTTCTGTCCACAGCCACTGAGGCAAATCCTCACCACTGCAGGCTCTCCCCTCACTGCTGGTGGGAGTGTGGATCTGTTAAGCACTTTGAATTACATTTTTAACGTAGACACAGCCCCCCATCCTCAGGTGCCCCCCCGCCACTTTCCTCTGTTATCCTCGAAATGTCCCATGTTGAACCATCCCTGAAAATAGCCCCTCTAGGAGACAGCCAGACTGACCGTGGTCCAAATGGCCAAGGTCAATTAGGTGACGGCGTTGGCTGGACGGGAGCTGATGACCCAGCTGCACGTCCGTCAAGCTGTTTGGCCGCACGGTCAGTGGAGTGACGGGCATTGGGGGGGTTCCTTTTAAAGGGTCATGAGGGTGTTGGGTGCTGCCTCTGAAACAGGCCCCCACGTGGGATCAGCGGATGGACAAGGTCGTGTCAACCCAGGTGGGAAGGAACCAAGATGAGGGGTTGCTCCCACCCACGTGGCTCTGCGGAGATCGCACACAGGGTCGTCCCCCTCCCGGCTCTGGCGGGTGAGCCTCAGATCAGAGCGCCCCAGGGCAGCGCCCCAGTCACCTTCCATGCGGAGGGTGGAAGTGGACGGGTGGGTTTCAGCCTCCTGATCTGGAAGAAAATCTGAAGCCCCAAGAAAGCTTCTTTTGTCTTCATCCCTCATTCCTGGGCCAGCACCAAACATCGGTGCCCAGTAGTTATCTCCTCATTGAAGCAGAAAGAAGGCTGGTCCCCTTCTGTGTTCCCATGTGTATTTCAAGGCAGGACAACTAGATAATTTTGTTAAATCTGCACGAGAGAGTTCACAAATTCAAACAGGTTCATCTGCTGAACAGAGCAAATCACTGATGGATTGTTGACTTATAAGGGAGTTCAGGGGCCAGAACGAGCCCTGACGGTGGGACCGGGCCTGAGGCCTGCCCTGCTGCTGGCTAGTGCTGGGCCTGCTTGTTACCACCATCACCAGCAGGGCCCACGACCCCTGGGATTCAGCGGGAGCGGGTCCGACACTGAGTTCGTGGCCGAAGCCTGGACCGTCTGTTCCGTGGATCAAGGACCACGTCTGGTGGGAAATCAGGGCCAGCGCAGAGGCAGGGGTGGGTGTTGATGGTGAAGATTGCTCACAGTGACCGGAAGTGCCCAAACACCCAGGGAGCAGCTGAAGCAAGCGCTCACTGGAGGGCGCCCCGTGGTCTCAGGTGGCTCCCAAGCCAGGCTTCTGAGAGACGCAGGTTTGCTCTCACGGGGCAGTGCACACAAGTGGGCGTGCCCGTTGTTTCACTAAACCGTCGCCAAAACAACTGTACTGTGCGTTTACAGCTAGACTTCTCCTTTCTCTCCAGCCAGGATATCGGCAGGACGTTCTCCCCACCTCACGAGGGATGGCAGCTGGACATGGGTCTGTATCACCTGGACAGGACCACATGCACGCCGGTTTGTCCTGCGAGCCTGCCCCGAGTGTCTAGTTACAACTGAAAGCTGAAAACCAGGGAAGACGTTCTCCCTGCATATTTTGCCCGCCTGGCCTGGAGTCCTGCCCCAGGGCCACGCGACCTGGGGACGCTCTTCAATCCTCGTGTCACAGCTGAGTCTGTAGGAGCAAGAGGCCCAGAGAAGGAGAGGAGTGTTTAAAAATAAGAAGTTTTTTTTAAAAAATTAAGCATCTAATTTAAAAAAAAAAAAGAGGAAGTTTTTTAGAACTCTCAGTGATTTGCGTTTTGAAGAAAATGCCTGTGAAGCTACCAAAATTCTCAGAGGCTGCCCTGGGCCAGGCACTGCAGGCTGGCCTCATGCCCTCGCCTGCTCCCCCTGGGGGCAAACACTGTCCCGGGGGTCCTGTGGGAGAAGGTGTCTGCCAGCTGCAACCTCATCAACCCGTCTGCCTTTGACACGTGGGGAGCTCGTCCAAGCCAAGAGAAAATATTGATTCAGTGCTTAGCAAAAAAGGCAATCCATTGAAACAGCTTTGCTTTCACCGAGAGCCCTTTGAAAGCACAGTGGTTTACAGTAATGGCTGTTTTTTGTTTTTTTTTTTCGCGGTACGCGGGCCTCTCACTGTTGTGGCCTCTCCCATCGCGGAGCACAGGCTCCGGACGCGCAGGCTCAGCAGCCATGGCTCACGGGCCTAGCCTCTCAGCGGCATGTCGGATCCTCCCGGACCAGGGCACGAACCCGCGTCCCCTGCATCGGCAGGCGGACTCTCAACCACTGCGCCACCAGGGAAGCCCCGTGAGGAGTTTCTTTCTTTCTTTCTTTCTTTTTTTTTCGGTACACGGGCCTCTCACTGTTGTGGCCTCTCCCGTGGTGGAGCACAGGCTCCGGACGCGCAGGCTCAGCAGCCATGGCTCACGGGCCCAGCTGCTCCGCGGCATGTGGGATCTTCCCAGACCGGGGCACGAACCCACGTCCCCTGCATCGGCAGGCGGACTCTCAACCACTGCGCCACCAGGGAAGCCCACAATGGCTGGTTTTGAAATGCTTGTTTAGGTGGTATGAGTGCATTTACACGCAACTATTTATATAGCATTACTATCTTTTTTAGAAAACTTTTATGACATGTGACCGTCAAGCAGAATACTGTATAATTTCACACATCATGTGGCCATACCAGCAAACCCAGAACTCGACACCAGCACACTCACAGTCCCCACCGTCCAGCCACCGCCTGGCCCTTCAGGGACCCCGTCCCCACCCCGATGCACCGGACAGCGTTGCCCAGTTTTGAAATCTGCACTCTCAGCAGAAGCAGGACGCAGGCTCTTGCCTGGCTTCCAACAACCATGCTCCCAAGATCCGTCCCAGTGTTGAGTGTGTTTGCAGTTCATTTATCATCCTTGCTTGCTGGATTCTGCTGCGCTCACGACCACCCCCCATTTATTCGTCCACTGTGTCGTTAACGGGCACTGGAGTTGTGCCCAGTTTGGGGCCATGAACGTTCACACTCGTGTGTTTTGGTGAACGTAGTGTACATGTTTTTGTTGGGTACTTGCTGGATGTGGCATCGCGTGTCCCCATGTGCAACTTCAGTGGCATCCCACATGCCTCCAGCTCTAGCCGCTCCACCCTGATGCCATCCCTGACATTTCTGTCTGTTTCATTTTAGCCAACCTGGTGTGGGGAAGAAATTCTGAATTTTGGTGTAAGTGAAATGTCCCCATGTGTGTTTGTTTCTGGAGGCCTTATTTGTCTTGTTGGTCTATTTTTCTTTCTAGAGTCCCACACTGTGTTACTGACTGTAACTTTATTTATTTTTATTTATTTTATTTGTTTATTTACTTATTTATTTTTGGCTGCGTTGGGTGTTCATTGTGGCGCATAGGCTTTCTCTAGTTGTGGCGAGCGGGGGCTACTCTTTGTTGCAGTAACCAGGCTTCTCTTGTTGTGGAGCACAGGCTCTAGGCACGCAGGCTTCAGTGGTTGTGGTGCGTGGGCTCAGTAGTTGTGGCTCTCAGGCTTAGTTGCCCCATGGGATGCAGGATCTTCCTGGACCAGGGATTGAACCCATGTCCCCTGCATTGGCAGGTGGATTCTTAACCACTGCACCACCAGGGATGTCCATGTAACTTTAAAATAAGTCCCCCATCCAAGAGCAGTAGTTCTGCAACTTTGTTCTTCCTCAACATTATGTCTATTATGGACTCTTGGTATTTCAATATATTTTTCAGAAATGTGTTTTCAATGTCCACACACACATACACAATCTTCTGAGATCTTTATCAGATTATGGTGAATCTATAAATCACCTTGGAGGGAATTAACATCTTCAAATATGAGACATCCAATTCATGAACATGGTACATCTCTCTATTCTTTAGGATTCAACACTTTTTTTCTGAATAATATTGTGTAGATATTTTGTAAAAGGTTTTGAGCATATTTGATTAGATTTTTTCTGGATTTTTTTAGTGCAGTTCTAAATATTTAAAAACTTTTTAAAATTGTTTTTGCTAATATATAAAAAGACAACAGAGTTTAAAATAATTCACAGACTTTATTTTTTAGAACATTTTTGTTTGCAGAAAAATTGAACAGCAAGTACAGAGTTCTCATGCACCTCCTCTCCCCTGACCTGCAGTTTTCCTTATTTCTAATATCTTGCATTGATGTGGTACGTTTGCTACACTTGATGAGCTAACACTAATACATTATGATTAACTGAAGTCCATAGTTCACATTGTGGTTCAGTCTTGGCACTGTACATTCTATGGGTTTAGACGAACGTATAATGACAGGTATCCAGAATTATAAAATCATACAGAGTAGCTTCCCTGCCCTGAAAATCCCCTGTGCTCCACCTGTTTATCCCTCCCACCAAACCCTGGCAACCACTGATCTTTTTACTGTCTGCATATTTTGTCTTTTCCAGAATGTCATGGAGTTGGAATCATACAATCTGTAGCTTTCTCTGACTGGCTGTTCTCCTTTAATAACATGCATTTAAGGTTTGTCCATGTCTTTTCATGGATTGATAGCTCATTTCTTTTTTTTTTAATATTGGACAAATCATAATATTGATATATTAACAAAATATTACCATGGAAGAAAAAATGAGCAATCCTGCATATCCAAATATTATTACTTGAAAAAATGATGAAAGTAGATAGCTCATTTCTCTTAAGCACTGAATACTACTCCGTTGTCTGGATGGACCACAGTTTATTTATCCATCACCTACTGGTAGGAATTCTTCTTGGAAGCACTTAGTTACTGATTTGTTTGCCATCTGTTCTTTAATGTGATGAAATTCACCTGTGTTCCTTTAGAGAGAACCTCTAATTCAGGCTCTTCAATCATTAAAACCAGGTCCCCAGTCACCCCCCAAGAGTGAAGTTTTAGTGTCACTCACAACGGTCGTCAGTCATACACAGCTGCCCTGTCTGAACCATTCTTTATCTCCAATAAAACTATTCTACAGGTGTGGCTTTCCTTACTCTGACCCGGGCACTATTCTAGGTACACACCATGTTCCTGCCATCCTGGAATGAACGTCTTGGTCGGCAAGAAAAACAGGGAAAAAGTAAGTATGAGCCAGGTGGGTAGGCCGGGTACAGCCCTTGGCTGAGTGGAAGAGGCCCACCCTGGGGAGAGCCATCTGCTTTACTGAGTGCATGGAATCAAAGGCTATTCTCATCCAGAAGCATCCAGAATAAACTCTGACCAACTATCTAGACACTTAGTGATCCAGTTGACCCATAAACTCAGCTGTCACACAGAGTGACATTTCACAGGTAGTTCTGGCTTCTGTCTGGACAACATGCTGGTAGGCTGCAGGAGCTGGAGATGCCTCCAGGGGCCACTGATGACCCAGTGCGGTGGAGCCGCCCTGCGTTTCTGAGGCTCCAGCCGGCACCCTCTGGTTCTTCCCCTCCAGGTAACTACTCGCACCAATCTGATGTGGCTTTCTGGGGAGTGATTTGAGGGACTCTAATGCTGGTCTCCTGATGGCTCCTCCCTGCCCAGGCTTCTCCAGTATGGACCACCATCCACCATCTCACCGTCTCCCCCTCCCTGGTTTGGCAACACACTGGTGTGTAATTCAGAATCAGATGACTCTGATCCTCAGGGCTGTCAGCAAAAAGGAGCAGCCGCAAGTATGTCACGGGAACGCATAGTTTTCAGAGTGCCCGTGTGGCTCTGAAATGCAAGTCGCTGGTAGGGGTGGCCTGCTTGTCACATCAGAGGGGCTCCCGACACCGCATGGGACACCCAGGTCAGACCCAGGCGCAGCCGGCTAAGGAATATTGTGTTTTCTCTTCTTGAGAAGCCATGCTCAACTTAATCACCCCAGTGGGTTCACAGTTGCAGGAAACATTGTTTCTTTTTAAAAAATCATCCTTTTCTTCCAGTTGAGTACAGCTGGTTCGCCATATGTGGTAACTGTTCTGCAGAGACACCCAGACACCGAGTTGGCAAGCCCTGAGCCTTTGCTCCTGGGGACGCAGGGCTGGGCTCCCGTGGGCCTCAGGTCACATTTCCCTCAATGGGTCAATACCTAACCCTGTCTTGTGTGTGTTTCTGCTGAGGGACATCTTACCGGATATCTACTGTTGCCGCATTGACACGGACCTTCAGCCAAGAGCACGTAACTCCGGCCCTGACAAAGCTTCTCTCCCAGGCCCTTTCTCCCGAAGCACAGTCCTTCCGCACTGGGCTTGGGGGCATTTTAAGCAGCAAACCCCCCCCCAAAAAAAAGCACAAAAATGCAAAAATGACAACTTTTTGTAGACCTCGAGAAAGCCACGTGTCACAGCGGAGCTGACACAGGAAGCAGTGTCTCCTCTCGGGCCGGGGCTGGCGCTACGAGGCAGGACCACGCTGGCTCGTCTACGAGCGTGGATCTGGAGCCCCAGACAGACTTCAGTGAACAAGTGTATTCGAGAACACAGAACCAGGATGGTGAGGACCGGGGTGGTTGCCTGGCCTTTATTCCTCTCTCCTCCGGGACCGTCCTGCGCCTGGGGCTCCCCCGATGTCCAGTATACGCCTCTAGGGGTGGGGGGGTGAGCATCGCTTAGCACAAAGGCAGCCAGGAGGGGGACAAGAGGTCAGCAGCGGGCCCACCAGGCAGGTCCTGGGGCAGACACCCTCTTCCGAGGGCTGCAGTGACACAGCCAGGAGCACACCTATTGGAACCCGCCCAGCGCCTGCTGTCCCGTGGGTATTCTGTAAATAGTTACTACCTGACCGTGAACCCCAAAGGGCCTTTTGAGGATGAAATCTCACTCCGGCCTCCACGGCCCTACCAGCGAGAGATGAGGGGACGTGGGGCTTGGCACACAGTGTGTCACCTTTAGGCCGAAGGGCCACCCAAGAACGGGCGGCGAGACGGCCACGAGTCCACACTGCTCTGCCTCATCCAAGGGAGCAGCCGAGATGGGGCGGAGCAGCCTGTGGGTGCTGGGGAAAGCCATGCCTGCAACCCACCTTCAGAATCACACTGTCGCTACAGCGAAAGCCAGAGAGGCCCAAACAGGGCTCTGATGGGAGCACCTGAAGCAGCATGGGAATCCCGCCTGCTGAGGAGACCCTCTTTTTCCTTAAGGATGGTGACTAAAAAAAAATCTTTTGGTAATTCCCTGGCGGTCCAGTGGTGAGGACTCTGAGCTTCCACTGCAGGGGGCACGGTTCAGTCCCTGGTCAAGGAACTAACGTCCCGCTTGCCGTGAGGCCAGAAAAAAAAAAAAAAAAAAAAAAAAGATGGCAACTGCCAGACCTTGTGAGGTATATTCCAGGAATGATTGTTTCCTGGAGAATCTTTATTCTTTCACAGAACTTTTAACCTTAACTTGCTAGAGATTGTCTTAAAGTCTTACCTCTAACATCTACATGTTTTAGGGGAATTCAGATAAAACTTTCCACTTTCTATCCCCTTTTAGGAATTTCTTCAAAGGCTGAGATATTCCAAGCACTATTTTGATTCTGTAATTCACCTTATGGGGAAAGTTGGCTCAAGGAATATTTCTGAAACAGACAAAGAGACCAGGAGATGGGCCAGGCCACAGCCACCCCTGAGCACAATGCGATGCCCACTTAAGCCCCAGCTCCAAGCCATTGGGAGGTTTTCTCTCCTGTGAGTCAAGCGCCCTCACCTGTGAAACAGCTGATGACCCCCCCCGTCCGCCTCTGCCAGGTCTCCAAGGTAATTTATACAACACTTTGCACACTTCAACACTGTTTCTTGTTATCATCACTATGGCTGTTATTATTATGTTATAGACGGCGACAAAAAAAAGTAATCAGTCGACCTAAGAAAGAAATGAAAAATTTTATTCGGGCCAAACTGAGGCTTATAACCCAAGAACAGCCTCTCAGAAAGCTCCAAAAATTGCTCCACCCATTAGAAGCCCAGGCACAGTTATTTAAGTTTTTTGAGACAGAGGGCTGTGCATTACATGAGGTATTATTGACCGTTTACAGTCTAGAGCTAAGCGTCACTGTGGCCCCTTAAAAGATCAAAAGGAATGTTTTCTTTAAGGAGTTGTCTTGTTGGTGCTGGGAGAATGTTGCTCTGTGTGGAGGAGCAGGTATGTCTGCCGATGGGGAGGTGTGGTCATCCCTAATGCAGATACATGATGCACAGTTGGGGGAGAGGGGAGGTCAAAGGGCAGAGTAAATTTTTTATGTTTAAATTTTTCCAGTCTTGCCATAAAATATGAATTTTATTTCACATAGATGAAGCTCCTGGTTAAAATAACAATGAAAGTGGAGCACCGATAGTATTTCACAGGTAGAATAAAACGCCTCAATCTGAAATGGTTAAAATACTAGATGCACCTGAGTTTTCCAAACTATAACCTTTAAAAACTCAATCTTGTCTCAGAAATTACTTCTCCAAATTTTGACGTACAGTACTTCACGTTTGTCTTCTGCTGGGAGTGAAGCTGCCGACCTGAGCTTAGGGGATGGTGGGTCACCCCTAGGCCGGTGACTCAGAGACAGCTGGCTCGGATGCAGCCGGAGGGACTGGGTCTGCTCTGGGTGCCCCCCTTCCCTGCTGCACTTGAGTAGAGGTGGCCAGGGGGACATCCACCCCCAGACAGTATGGGCTTCCTGAAAAGCTCAAAGGCAGAGAACGGTGGGGTCCTCAGGCCAGCATCCCAGCTGTTGGGAACAAGAGTGAATCAGCTGCCTGTGGACAGGGTGGGTGTGATGACATTCCTTGTGCCCTTGTGACCTGGCTGTGGCCCTGGACAAGGAACTAAAATGCTTAGACTCACTCCCAGAGGGTCTGCCTCTCCAGGAGGGAGGGCGCTGGGCAGGGAGGATGGAGAGATGGCAGCTCCCCCCGCTCCAGAGGCTTCCAGGAGTCGGGAAATCAGGAAGGGCTCATGGACGGAGGTGTCCGCCACTTGGCGAGGGTGCTGGTCTCCATGGGGGCAGACCCACCTCAATGCGCCGATGCTGGGAGGTCGCCAGGCCCTAGGTGGACAGCAGGAGCTGTGTGCTCTGGCTGGGGATGCAGGCGGTCCTCGTGGGCCTGTGTGTCCTGGACGCCAAGCCTGGACCTGCAGATCAAGCCCAGCATCTGAAGGAGGAGGGGAAAAGACCAGACAAAGACAGCATCTGGCCAGAGTGCCAGGACTAGGGGCAGAGCTGCTGGCCTGAGCTCCAGGGAAGAAAGCGCTGGACACTGGCTTTTCACGTGCTCCATGGCCAGGAACCGGTGGTCGAGTCGAGGAAGCCAGAAGTCGAAGAGCCAGCAGACGGAAAGATCCGCGGTCCAGACCATCTTCTAGGTTCGAGGGTTGATAATCATGGTTACAGAGAAATGACGGTGCTACTGGATGGAGGGGCATAAACTTTCAGGAACTTTCCCGGTGGGGGGGCGGGGGCAGCGTCCGTCACAGACAGGTCTGGGAACAACCTCAGGGCCCCCGCCGCCTGCTCAGTGCCCCCGGCAGGGCCCCCAGACTCTGCTGCTCAGGGTCCGCCCAGTTCATTGAAAGCCCTACTCAGTGCAGCCCCAGGGCAAGGCCCGGGGTCTTACATGTGATTCTCCAACCAGGCAGGACAGCCAGCCTGGGCAGGGTCACCTGGGGCCCTGCCCTCCCAGCAGAACAGGTCCAGCAGCTGAAGGGGCCACGTCCCCGCCCCAAGGGCAGGACTGGAGTTGGGGGGACGGTGTCTCAAGGCCACGAGGTGGCCTCCTGCCCACGCCCCAGCCGCCCCCACACACCGGATGTGCCCACATCCTGGCCTCGGTCAGCACTGCGTGGCCTGGTGCTGCCGTTTCCAGAAGTCAGCTGACCCCAGAAGGCGAAGTTCCTGTTTGCAGTGCAGACATTCTGGCAGGGGAGGGGGGGGGGACGGCCCCTCCCCCTCAGCCCTGCTGACCCTCCCGAGCTGAAAGGTCACAGCGACACATGGCAGGGGCCCGGGCAGAGTCCCCTGAGCAGCTTCGGGTGCCCTGAGGGAGCCTGTGGTGACAGTGAGCTTCCTCCAGTAAAGGAGCTGCAAAAGCACCGATTCTGGGGACTTTGTCCAGAAATGACCCCAACCCCCCAGCGGGGAGCATCGCACGCCCTGCCTCTCAACTCCAAGGGGTACAGACGCCTTGGGAGGGTCCCAGGAGACTGAGACCCCTCTGCTGCGGGCCTGGTGCGGACGGCGGGCACAGAATCCTTGGCTTTGGTGGTCTGGGCGCCGCAAACCTGCTGCACGTGAGGGCTTTCCCACGTGCCCCGGTGATGCTACCCGGCCCCCACCTGCACCTGCTCTCACCTGGACGCTGGCCCTACTGTTCAAGGTCCCTTTCGTCCGTCTTTGGTGGGGGTCAGCCGCCTGCTGCCAGCCAGGACCCTGCTTATCCCTAGTGGTCCCCCGGGAGACCCACCGACGCCTGTGCAGGGCTGGCCCCAGAGCTGTTGGGCTTTGCAGCCAGGCTGTCCCTGCCACGACCACTCATCCTGTTGTAGGCGGACAACGGCCACAGCGAATGCAAGAGGAGCAGGGCTGCGTTCTGGTGAAGCCTCGCTCACACTCTGCCCGCGGGTGCCTTTCCCTGTCCTGCACCCACACCCCTGTGAGATGTGACCTGTGAGCGTCCTGGCTGTGGACGGGATGACGGGGCCCCGAAGCCCTGCCTGCCAGGTGCTGCCCTGAGTCCTGCCGGAGCCTCGTCCCCCTAGCCTCCCGCGGCAGTCTCTTCCTCCGGGCAGCCTTCCCTGAGCAGGTCACACCTGCATGTGACCCCCCACCCCCCGCCCCGGTCAGAGCCTGAGCTTGGCTGCGTTGGGAACATGCTCCCATGTCCCAGGAGCCGGCCCTGAGCTGCGGGGAGGGGCCATGAGGGGGACAGGTTGAAAGCCAGAGCTTCGTCTGTTGAAGACGTCCTGGGCCTGTGAGAAGGGTGCGACGCCACACCTGCATCAGGGTTTGGAAGTAAAATGACCCCCTTCCCTCAGCTTGGGGCACCCTGCAGCCCAGGCCCCACCCCTACACGTGAATTCCTCACGGTCCTCAATCATCCAGACCCGACCGTGTCCTTGCAGGGACGCGACCCTTAGGTGACTTCATTCCATTGAGAAAAATTCAGGCAAGGCAGCCAGTTTGCACAGCATCACAAGCCACAGGTGGCGTCGCTGCCCCGTCCTCTGTGGCGCTGGCCATCCTGGCACAGAGCCTCCACGCAGGCCCCTCCTAACACCCGAGCAGCCCAGGCCCGCCCTGGGTTCTCCACAAGCAGAGTCACAAACCGGCATCTTCAAGAAGAATGACAAGAAGGGCTGGAAATGCCCCCTGGGAGCAGGTGAAGTTTTGTGGGAGCCCAAAGCTGCCACTGTTGGCAGAGGGAGGGCCCATCCAGACACATCCTTGTGCAGGGAAATCCCTGGGAGCCGTTTTCGGGAAGAAATCTGAGATCCCGTGGCTCAGTAAATATTAGCACAGCACGGAACACCCTGAGTGGCTGGATTCAGAGATGGACTTGGTTCTGCCAAAGTCAGGGCCGGCGGGGAGCCTGCCCGACTGCAGCCCCACGGTGACCCTCCCAGCAGCGCTCCCACCCCGTGGGGACACACCCCTGGCCCTCCCGCCCAGCCGAGCTGCCGACGGGCCCGTCCACTCCAGCCGGTTCGCTGGTGAGCTAAGGAGCGATGCTGCTGGGTCCCGAGAGGCCACCCCTCCATCCTGTCCCTCAGTGTGTAATCAACACCGTCAGAAACTGTACAGAAGGCATGCTTTCCGTGTGCAGTGGTGAGGGCCTGGCAGTCCAGACGTGGTTAGACACAGAATAGCAGCACTCAGTTAAAAAAAAGAAACTCTGAAACTAAGGAATCATCACTGCAAGGCTGTATAATCCTTGTTTTGACAGAAAAGACAGCTTCCAGATTACCCTGTTCTATAACTGAAAGCCTCACACACTGGACCGTCCTGCAGAAAATCCACGGTGGGCACCATGCAGAAAGGAGCAGCCGTCGGATTAATCAGCGGCCACGGGGGCCTGAGCTCCACGGGGTGTTCTCACCAGGACCCAGGGTGTCGCCTTCAGGGTGAGCCTTGGATGAAGGTGTTTAGCCTTGAGAAACACAGTTAGAATTTGCAAAGGTGTCAGGGTGGGGGGACCAATCCTATCGCTCTGCAGAGGAGGACACCGAGGGGTGAGTCCCCAGCCTGATCAGGGACCCGTGGTGACCCCACCCGCCCTGCGCCCGCCTTCCAGGGCTGGCTCTGCAGAACCTCTGTTTGGCACGTGGGCCCTGCATCAGCCACCCGCCTCCACAGTCTCCCGTTCTCCTCCCAACCCCACATGTGTGTTCAAAACACACCCACCTCCAGGACACACCGGCGGACAGGTGTGCTCAGGTGAAAACACCTGAAAACCACGCAGAGCAGTCCTGTGCCTACCTAGGCCTCAGAGGGGCAGGACGGTGTAAAAGTAACTTCCCTGAAGCTTTGGTTGGAGAGAGGGGAGGAACAGGGTTAGGTGGCTGGAAGACCCCTTGAGGGGAGCCCACCCGGTCTGCAGCAGGTCTGCCTGGAGGGATGAGCCCTCAGCCCCGCCTGCCCCCTGGCTGACCGCCAGCTGCAAGTCCCGCCCCACAGGGCCTGGGCCGCGTCACTCCGAGGACTGTGCCCAGAGGAGAAGCAGGAAACGTGCCCTCTTCTCTTTCTGCTCCGCTGATCTCTGAAAATGGGGCCCAGCAGGTTCCGCCCCTGATGTGCAGCACCAGCCCCTCCTGGGAACTGTGCTGTGTCGACTGGACGACAAGACAGCCTAGAAAGGTCACACGGTGGCAGGCAAGCCCCCCGCCCCACCACATTCTAAGGTTCCAAGGCCTGAAAGAGCAAGACGCCCATCTGAGAACCAGCTGCAGCCCACCCGACTCCCAGCCCGATGCATCCGCCTCAGGTCCCTGCCAGGCTGTAGAATTATCCAAACAAGCCCGCCTCGTCCCCCTGGGAACTGCAAAGCTTCCTCTGCAGCCCCCCAGACGGGCCCATTAGTCATGTGCCTGTGACTAATCACCTGCTGCCAGTCTCACCTGTCCAGGGTGGGGTGTGGGCAGGTCCCTCCCTTCTGGGTGGGGTGAGAAGCAGGTGGCCAGAGCGGCCCCTTTGGCTGTGTTGGCTGAGGTCCAGGCATCCCTATACGCGCTTTCCCCTTGGGGTCAGGGAATCCTCCCTGCCTTCCTTCCAGGCAACGTCCAAACAGCTAAGGTTTCAAAGCCAAAAAAAAAAAAAGGATTGAGAACTGAACACAACAATTCCACAAAATCTGCAGGAATGGAGGTCTCCCCCAAACCAAGTTCCTGATCCTGAGTTTGTGGGGCTGACATGCCCCCTCCCCGAAAACTAAACACGGGACCGAGCGCCTCAGGAAGGAAAGGAAAGGTGGTCGTGAGGGTCCCGTGAACTCGGAGGTGCTGAAGAAATTCATGGGGCAGAGTCCCCTCCCTCCGGTCCACCCACTGAACCGGAATCGGGCACCGTCTGTCCCCCTCCACGGGCTTTCCCGCCAGGTCCATCTGCAAGTCCGTCCCCGTGGCTGAGCCGAGGCCGGGACCCTCTCTGTGCAAAGCCTGTCATGAGGGAACAGAGGCTTTTTGTTGCCCTGCGGTTTCCAGGGCTGAGCTGGCCTCACGCACTGAGTGGTCTTGCTCCACAGACCTTGGCCGCCTGGCCGCTGTCCAGCGGGGGACAGAGGGATCTGTGTTGGGTCAACAGCACAGCACAGCCACGGCAGGAAAGCGGGGCGGCCGTCCCCAAAGCCCTGGATTGTGTGAACGAGGTTTCTTTTTCCGAAGTCGCCAAAATGTCGGTCCATGCTGAAAGCTCACCGCCAGCCAGGGTCACTGCAGTTCCATCTAAAATAAAAATACTACAGAACCAGAAGCTGAGTAAATTCTTTTTTCTTACTCTCCTTCAACAAAGCTGAATGGAATAATTGAGATCAAATCCTCCCCTTCAAAATCACATTTGGCTGAGAACCATCTGTGCCAAGTGTCAGCCTGAAATAATCCTTTTGCTGACATTGTAAACCCTGTGAAAGAGCGTGGACCACAGAGATGCTGACGCCACCAGAAGCGCGGCAGGACAGATGAGATGTGAGTTCTCTTTAATTTTATTCTTAAAGTGAAAGAGCTTGTCAGCAGAGCTGCATCTAAAACGAGTCACGTAAATGCTGTGAGCACTCAAACCACCTACTGTCAGGATTTTACCCTCCAACGTAAAATAAAATTCAAGCACGGAGATTAAAATTAAAAGTATTGAATATAAAAAGCCACAGTTTCATGATCAAAAGAATAAAGCTCAAGACCTAAAACGTACATTCCCAGTTACATAAACACCCGTGGGTGTCTCAGGGTCACACCCCCTCCTGGGTCCAGCCCCGTCTGCTTTCCTGTGCAGGACGGCACGTGCCACAGTGAGACCCCGACGGACCCCAGCCTCATGCTGCTCCCCTCGCCATCTGCCTTTGTCCATTTACTGTTGGGGTCATTTACCATTGCTTCAACTTTCAGGAGATGTCTCATCACCTTCCGCATCTACTTGTCCAAATCTGCTCATGTCTTAGAAGGAGTCTGAGTCCCCACCCAAAGTGCTGCCTTAGGACACCCCCTGGAACTCTGTGCCTCTCTTCTTTGGTCTTAGGTTGTGATTGTTTCCGTGCTTCTAAAAAAGAAAAACAATCCCCATTCGCTGTGGTTCTCCGGCTCTGCCTTGTTACCCACCGCCAGCACCCGGGGCTGCATCTCCTTCTCGGCTACTAGTCGACTGCTCAGGGCTCCACACGTGACTCTGCTGACTTCTCTTACCACCTGCCCCCTGGATGGACACTCCAGTTCTCACAGTTCCACAATAAAGAGTCTGCTCAGCTGTGGGGCTTCTCTGGGATGTATCCCTAGGGCTGTCGTTCCTGGGTCACAGGGCGTGTGCATCTTCACTGACTGGGTGTTTGCGCACTGGTTCCCGGGCGGCCGCACTCGCCTCGCGTCCCAGGTCCTGGCCGGTCCCCAGCACCACTTTGCCAGCCCCTCTCATGCTGCATCTCCTTGGGTGCGTCTCCCGTGGGTCTGCAAGCTCAAGCACCTTCTCGTCTCTTCCTGCCCTGCGGGCTTCCTCTCTTGGGCGTTGCCTGTGCGTAAGCTTTCCCCATTTGGGGTCATTTTGCTTTCTTAGAGCCATGTAGAGTTTCTTTACATTATCAAACGATGCTGGTCCTTTTCCCATGATGCTCATTGTAACTATTTTTTGGCTGAGTTGTGGCTTTTGTTTTCAGCTGGTTTACAGTGAGACTTTTACAATGTTATCGAAACCTGTTGGTGTCTCTTCGGCTTGTGCTTTTTGTGGACTCATTAGGAAATCCTTCCCTATCCAGAAGTCACAAAGATAATCTCCAATTTTTTTTAACTTTAAGGTTACACTTTGCACAATTAGCCACTCATTCATTTGTGGGGTTTTTTTTTAATGTGGTAAAATAAACATAAAATAAAATTCACCATTTTAACCATTTTCAAGTGTATGGCTCAGTGGCATTTAGTGCATTCTCAATGCTATGCTACCATCACAGGCTCTTTCTTCACCCCAGACTCATTTGTTTTCTAAACCATTTATTCAACAGACCTTATCGAGCCTCTCATGAGGGCCGGCAAGACGCTGGAACAGCCAGTGAAGGAATTAACAGGACTCCCTGTCCTCGGGGGCGGACCCTCAGGGACACGCGTCAGTGGTAAGAAGGGGGGACCGGACGACCGGGCCGGCTCTCCGGCTTTTGCCCCAGGGCCGAGATTTGTCCCCTCTGACCTGTGAGGTGACGCGTGGGGCCATCACCCCAGCCACGCAGGGCGGCCCGCATGCGGACCGGACGCTGCTGCATCTCAAGGAGCTTCCCCCAGAGAAAAGCTGCTGAGAGCACCTGGTGGCACAAACCAGCTCCCGGACGCCGCTGATGAGGGGTGTCTGCGGGCAGGAGATGACGCTCCTTCCGTGCAGATTTCAGATCTGCTGGAGCAGAGATGGGAACCAGATGAGCTGGTGAGAGGGGCCCCGGGAGGGCGGTGACGGCCACCGCCCCAGCTTTAAAGGGCTCATCCTGGAGGGAGGCAGACGGCTGTTCTGCTCTGTTCGGAGAGCCGCTTTCAGGGTGAGGTCAGCGTCCTGGCCCGGGGTCGGGCGGCAGGAGGGGTGGCTCCTGGGGTCCCAGGAGGTGCAGGCCGTGGGGCGGGGGGGCCCCGGGATGTCCCCGGCACCTTCTTCATGTGCAGCCGGCAGGGCCACAGTGCAGCCACGGCTCCCCTGGGTTTGCCGATGGCACGGGCTCCTCAGCACAGGCCTCGGCCACATGTCCGGTGGGTAGAGGGAGGGTCGGTCTGCAGTGAGGCCGCCGGCTCGGGATGCGCCCTGGACAGAGGCACAGGGTCGGGGGATGGCTCAGGACCAGCTCGGGGTGCAGACAAGAGGCCCCGGCCGGGTCAGCCCCCTAGTCCACAGCCAGGCTGGTCCTGACTGCATCACTCCAGCCGCCCAAGGCGTCGCCGATTTTAACACGCCTTCTCCTGAGCGGCGAGTTCCACCGGACCTTGGTCCGGGCCATCGGGGAGCCGTCCCCAGAGCCAGGCAGGCCACGGGGTGCCCCTCACGTGGCAGCACTCGGGACTGGGGAAGAAGGTGGCTGTTCCGTGTCTCACGGGGTCTGGAGCTTTACACAACCGCAGGTGCTTTCTTTAAGGAAAAAAGTGTAAAATTACAATAATAGATTAGGATGACACTGAACACCTGTTTAGAATGAGAACGGAAAGGGCCACGTATCACAAACATTTTAAAGCTGCAGGACAAGGTCAGATGTGGGAGGAGTGCCCACCCTGGGACCGCACCCTCTCCGCTCCCCAGCTGGTCCACACCTTGGACACAGGGAGTCCAGAGCCCAGCCCAGCCAGGCCCCATTTACTGACAGTTTAGGGAAGTTTCCTTCCGCTTTGCCCTGCGGAAGGGCTGCCCTTCTGAGGCAGGAAGGGGGCAGGGCACAGCCTTTAAAAGCATGACACGGCCCGAGGACACGACAGAAGCTGGTTGGAACAGCGAGGTCCAAGGTGGCTGACAAGCAGCCCTCCACTAGACCCCGAGCCTCAGTATCCGCTCACTGTAACACATCAGCTACATGACTCACCCACAGGAGCCAGGAGAGTTCTGAGGGTGACCACAGAAGGCCGAAAGCAGGCGAGGCCCGATTCCCAGAAACTTCCCACCCCGCCAACCCTCCTACTCACTAGCCTATGAAATTACCCAGCCCTATAAAAACTGACAACCCCGTACCCTGGCTCTTTTGGTTTCTTGTTTCTCTCACCTTCCGTCGATGGAGTGTGTTTCTCCCTGAATAAACCTTCTTTCCCTTTACTACGGCTCGCTCTTGAATTCCTTCCTGTGCGAAGCCAAGAATCCCCACTCGGCGGCCGTCCCCGGGACTCAGATGTGACCTGGGAGGTGACCATCCTCTCACGCCTCACTCTCTTACCTGCAACACTTTGACCTCAGCTGTGCCAACTTCTTACCCTGCCTCAGCCCCCGGGGCTTGGCCAGGTCCTGAGTGCCCCAGGGGCAGCAGGGGTGCCCTGCTTGGTTCTTTCTCCTTGAGGGTCACAGAGGTCCACGTGGGCCATGGGCCCTGGGGGTTGGGGAGGTCATGTGGAAGCCAGGACCTCACCCAGGGGAGGGGGCACCCACTAGGCCTCCCCCCACATCCCAGAGAACGCTCTGGAAGGGTCAGGAAAGAGGGGCCCTGACGCTTGAGGGTGACTGGGCCAGGAGGTTGTGGGTGAGGACGGGCATCACTATGGCCAATGGGTAGAAGCACCTCCCGGGGAGGCTGTGGCAGTGGGGTGGACACCTGGCAGAGGTCAGTCTCCTCGGGCCAGGCCCTGCGGCTTCCTGGCAGAAAGAGGAAGGAAGAGGGTTTGCTTCTCCGACTTTGGCACCTTCTCACTGCGTGGACGGTTAGAGCAGAGGCACCGGGGTCCGGCGCTGCATAGTTGTCATAGTTGTCACCGGGGCCCCCTTGCTGTCCCCTCACCGTGCTCTGCGGCTCACTCCCCTCTGCTCATGGGGGACCTCGGGGCCCCCACGAGTGCGGTCACTTCCTTCCTCTCACCTCGATCCCCTCAAACCCAGCCCCCAAGGGAGTGCCCTCCTGGCCCAGTGCTGGGGGGTGACCCCGCTGCCGCTCCGTCTCCCCCTCCTTCTTCCTCTCCGGGGCTGCGTCTCCTCTCTGGACACCGCCGTCCACTCCCCCGCGTTCCGTCTGCGTCCTGGAGCCGCGCCAGACATCTGGGCATCCCTTCCACGCTTGGTGGAGAGGAAACAAATTGGCTTTGAGGATCTGAAAGAAACCGCTGCCAAAGTAAACCTTAGTGTCCTCCACAGTGACAAATACCACGGTTGGTTCCTCAGACAGCCGAGATTCGAACATAAACGTGTGGGTCCCAAAGACGCCGTGGGGTGGTCCACGGTCAACCGAAGAAGAGCCTGCAACACCAAACGGTAACATGTCCACAGAGTTCATTTTCTACTGAATCTCCTATTACTAGAAACTTTCTTTACTCCTAGGCTAAAAAAAAAATTTTTTTTAAGGATTAAGATAGAAAGATTTAAGTTGGAGCCTAAGAAACTTGTTACATAGAGCTTGAGGGACTGACAAAAAAAGAAGAGGGAAAAGGCAAGGATGCTACAAGGGTAAATCTGCAACTCTGTCCTGCCTGCAGATTTTACTGAGAGCTTTCTATCTCAAGGTAGGATACGATTCCAAGGAAAGAAATCATTTCTGGAAAAAGGACCTTTTGAAAAATGTTTGACTAGTTCACATTCTCACAGTGTGTCTTTACATTTGGACTTTGGATAAACTAGAGGAGTGGCTGTGTAACGTACCTGTGTCCCCAGGGATCCCGTCACAGGACACCTGACAAGGGACTCCACCTCCGAAGCCCTCGGGGCGGGACTGTCCTCTTCTCTCCAAGCCCTAACCCTGAAGACTCTATAGCTTAGACAGCAGGCCCAGACATCTGGGAATTCACTGGAATTCAAATTCACTGGGCATTCTTTCTGTTTGCTTGTTTTGGTTTGGTTTTTTAAGTTGATATGTTGTGTTTTCACTTTTATTCAGTTCAAGGAATTTTTTTTTTTTTTTTTTTTGCCACACAGCATGCGGGACCTACTTCCCCAACCAGGGATCGAACTCGCTCCCCCTGCAGTGGAAGCCTGGAGTCTTAACCACTGGACTGCCAGGGAAGTCCCTGGGCACCCTTTTTGGGTGTGAGGAGACCCATCCCATCGCCCAGTGTGGGAGCTGCAAGGAACTGCATTTTCACACTTCGCGCCTGTGAAGTACGACCGTGGCTGCAGAAATACCTGGGGGAGCAGACACAAGGGCTGCACGGGGTTCCTGTGTTTTTACCCGCGTTCGCTTCATAGGGTGGGTCTTGTCCCCATCACACCTGTTGGGATCCTACAGGAATTCTTCGTGGTTGCTTAGCCACATGGGATGTATGTCCTTAACCCCAGGTCATGCTGTGCACCCGCGATGCCCTCCCCCACCTCGGAAGAGGAGCTGGATGCCAGGAACGAGGAAGTGGCCCTAAACCATTTGGTTGAAGTCACTTCATGAATCATAATGACGGCTGAGAACAATAAGCCGCATTGTGAACACTGCATGAGTTCACCTCAAATATACTGTGCAGCCTTTCCCCGGATTTCTTTTTAAACAGGGAAGACAGAAGACCTTACTGCCCACCCACGTGTGATTCAATGTCCGTTTGTCTCGGTTGGTTTCATATGCGGGAGGTGGGTCCCTCTGGTCGTATCAGGGGCCTACCCTCACCCCCAGCCCCTCCCCAGCTCACTCCCCCGGGGACAGGACAGGCACGAGGCTGGACCATTTACTTAGTGGTTACCTCCGTAACCCTCCTGACAACCATCAAAGAGGCGACAAGATCTGGACACAGCCAGTCCCATGGACTCCAGTGAGAAAGGGGTGGAGTTAGAATCCAGGCTTAGAAGCGGCCACCTTCAGCCCGTGTCGACTTCAACTTCTCACAAAAGCACAGCATGCCTGTGAGAGTCACACGTATGCGCTAACAGTTTAAAATAAAAGTCCACATCACATTTAGAGACAGGAAACAACCTGCAATTTAAAATAATAATAATAATTTGAATAATATTATAAAAAGACGACAGAGCATCGGCGTAATTTGTTCCTGAGAGGCTATGGTGTGGACAGAGACCCACAGTCACGAACACTGAGCAGCACCTGAACCAAACGCAGGCTATGATGTTCCACCTCGTGGAAGAAGTCCACGCGGTTGGCACAGTGAGCGAGGAACAGCCGGACTTCAGGTTTAGGAAGCGGCTCACGCTTTTCATGCCGATGCTGACAGTGAGATCATTCATTACGAACTTCCTGCGAGCCCACCTTTTGCTAAGGCTGGACATGAAGACGCTGTTTGCAGTGACCCTTGAGACACGCCGTCTCACTGACCCCCTTAACTTGTCCAAGGTTCCCCTCATGGCAAAGGCCACCCCGAACCCCAACTCTCGGGCAGCCCCTGGGGGGCAGCCTTTGTTCCGGTGCCCTTGGTCAGCAGGCACGTTCATATGTCTAAGTCATGTCACCGTGCACAGGTGCTGGGGATGTATGTCCAGAGAAATGTGTGTGTGTTACACAGGAATAAACCCAAACTGTGAAAATGAAGAATGCAGGGCACATGGTCAGAGTGGGACCCATGGAGCTGCATGTGAATGTGGAGGAAGTCCTTTGCTCAAAGAGAAGGTGGGGAGATGCCCACGTCAAAACACACCACCTCTCCTGTAAGAATTGGGACTCTCTGCTAAACACACAAAGTTGGCAGTGCGTTTCCCCAGTAATCCAGTCAGTAGCAAAAATCACATCCAACTTTCCACAAAACCCTGTTTGCCATCCAGGACCCAACTCTCAGAGAACTAGGACTGATTCCCTAACCTTCATGAAGCAGTTGACGCTTTGTGTTTTCCCGGCCACATCAAAACAAACTCTACCGAGAACTCAGGGATGTGCTCCTGTCCACCCCAAATCCCCGCTTCTCTGTGAAAAGAGCACTGACTCTGGCAGATGAGCACTGATGAAGACCATGGGGGCTTCAGAGCCCAGGCCATGCCAGGCGCCCTTCCACGCCCTTCCAGGCCCCTCACCTGCGCTCACTCGGTGCTTCACAAAAACCCTGCAGACAGGTTCAGCTCCATCCTTAGTTTGCAGGTGAGGAAGGAAAGTGAGGCAGACAGAGGCGGTCCCCCCCCAGGTCACGGCAGAACCCACGTTCCTGACCCCACTCTGCTGTCTTGCTGTGTCACAGAATGTAACTCCCATGACTAAAAAATACTCTGGACTTGGGTCAACTTGTCCCAACGGTGAGATCGCCATTGGTTACAAAAGGGTTTCCAGGATAACCCTTTAATTCTGAGCCCAGAGGAAAGGGGAATTGCTGGGACCATGGTCAGAAAACAGCCCCGCTCATATCAGACAAGTTTGCCCTATCACGGGGATTGGCACAGCTGAACGGTATGAAAGTATTTCCTTTACAGCTTGAAAAATACAACTGCAAAAGAATTGGGTTCATTTTGGGTTTTCAATGCCTGTTCTAACTGGGGGTCATTTGGGACTTCCCTGGTGGTCCAGTGGTTAGGACTCTGTGCTTCCACTGCTGGGGGCGCAGGTTCCATCCCTGGTCAGGGAACTAAGATCTCACATGCCACGTGGCGAGGCCAGAAAAATGGGGGTCATTCTAAAAATACACGATGAAGTGAAATATATGCTGTTCAACTAGGACTAAACACACTTTCCGGGAACCAAGGGCTGCACGCCCAGTTCTGAGCGCAAAGTCCTGACTCAGAAGCCCTTCCTCAAACCCAGGAGCTACTTTCCACCCCTTGTCTTAAGAGATACACCCTCCTTATTGAGTCGTTAAAATCAAGTGGCTTATAAAAGCCCTATGCTCCGATACAAGTTCCCGGCCTTATCAATTTAAGTGCAGAAAATAGGCACAGGGCTCCTGTTATGACGGACACCCCAAGGTCAAGGAGCCGGATCAGGTAATTCTCTGCAGCCTCTCTTCTCGGAGACCAAGTGCTCCTGCTCAGGAGGATGCCCCTGTTTGCTGAAGCAAGAACCACTTGTACAAAGTGAGCCCCGGGGCTGCCGCAGCCGGGGCGCCAGTGCACTGGGGGGGACATGAAGAGGACAGGTGTGCAGGCAGGGCTGTGTGCAGGTGTGTGAACGGGTGCAGGTGTGCTTGCAGGTACAGGCTGTGAGCAGCACACCCCCGGGTGCCCATGGCTCCATGGCCCAACCCATCCACACCTGCCATGCTTGCTCACTTCCAGGCGTGAGTGAGGGATGTGGCACCACCCGGCTATGTAAGAGGTCTTGCCAGAGATCCGGTGCCCAGCCCTCATGTCCGCAAGAGAGGACTACAGGGAGGGAGGGGGCAGGCCACCCCCCGCCACCTGGCACCACATGCTGCAGACACCACGGGGCCTGGAGCGGATGAGGTTCTCACCTCCTCACTCACCACTTTCCTCCTGGACCTCTTTCCAGACTTTCCCAAATGCCCTCTCCTCCTTGGAAACCTCCATGACCTTCCAGTAGGAGCTACTGCTCCCTTCCTCAAGCTTCTGGGCCTTTCCAGCCCCTCTTTTTCCCCAGGCACCTGCTGGGCCCACCTGCGTAGGTGTTATCCCCCAGCTCGGGGCAAACCCACATCCTTGCCCCAACCTCCCGGCCAGAGCTTGGGAGGTACGAAGGGTTAGTCAATCATGAATATGAAGATTTAAGCCACTACACCCATCTAGAAGAAAGTTTTTACTTCTCTAAATGAGTCTATTTTCTCTCTCTCTCTCTCTTTTTCAAACGATAATGTGATACAACCAAAATGTCTCAGGACCTTAGAGCGAAGGTGGCACCTTTGAGAAACATCTCCTGAATCCCTACGATATTCTAGAGCTTTGAGGTGAATAAAAAGGTCCGGGAGATGTCAGACCACCAAGGGCAGGAGGCCCTCCTGACAGGAGAGCAGGGTGGGCTTTAGGGAGTGAAATGGTGTGGGAAGGGGTGGAGAGGGGCCAGGCCAAAAGGCCCTGTAGAAATTGGGATGAGAGACAACAAGGGGATTGAAGAGGAAGCAGGAGATAGGCGTATTCAGAGGGGTTTAAAGGGGACTCTTAAATCTAGTTCAGTGCACAAAGATCAATACCTAAGTCTATTTTGTCGATGCAAAAAGATCAATAACATATCTTCTTGGGCTTTGCTTAGGTTTTGTGGGGTTTTTTGTTTGTTTTGGTTTTGTTTGTTTTGGTTTTGCGTGGGCTTTTTTCAGTCCAAGCATCCCTAGTGGCCTATATATTCATTAGGATTAAGTTTACTTGCAAGCAACAGAAAAATCCAAAACAATAACCACTTAAAGATAGAAGCTTACTTCTCACAACCATGAAGGCCAGCGGTAGCCACCCAGGGTTGGGAGCATCCTCCACATGGTCCGGGACTTGGGTTCCTTCTCTCCGATTGGTCTGCTAGGATGCCTTCCACTCCCAAAGTTGTTTCATGGCTCAAGATGGATGCTGTAGCTCCAGCCATTACATTCCCCTTCCAGCCAGCAGAAAGGCACCCTTGCTTAAGGGCACTTCCCAGAAGTTCCACAAACCTTGTGCTTTTGTCCCATCTGCTGCTGGAACTTAGTCATATGACCACAACTAACTGGCAGGTAGGTTAGGAAATGCAGTCTTTATCCTGGGTGGCCATGCTTCCCTGTGAGACGTGCATAGTCCATCACGATGGAGGTGCAGATGGGTGTGGCCTGGCCTCCACCCGCCTCCTCACGGTGAGCCCCCTCCTTCAGGAATATGCCCCTCTTCCGAAAAGTGAGGCCTCTGTTTGCAACTTGGTAAGAATAATTCGACACAGTATTTCTCAATGCCAACTGGAAACAATTACTGTAAGCAATTTTTTTCATAAAAGATCACTCCTTTGAGAACATATTTTCATATTTGTGCTTTCTTTTGACATTTTGGGAAGCAAAATTACATGCAAACATTTGTTCTGCAAACCCAGTGTGTGAAGAAGCTCGGCCTCTGAGTTCCAAAACCTGTTTAGTTTGCACAGAGGCCCATGGAAGAGCATCATCTCAGCGCATGTTCCACTCCGAGGATCGTTTTCTTAATGCCACAGAAAAGGGAACACTGCTAAGGGGACACTGCTAAGAGAGGGGCCGTGGGATGATGAGACTTTAACCCCCTGGGGCCCCTTACACCTGCATCTCTGTGTAAGTGGCTTCAGATCACCAGCGTTACCCCAAGTGGCTTGTAAGTGCTTACCTGAATATTAAATGACAGTCAAAAATTACACATAGGGGCTTCCCTGGTGGCGCAGTGGTTGAGAGTCCGCATGCCAATGCAGGGGACACAGGTTCGTGCCCCGGTCCGGGAAGATCCCACATGCCGCAGAGCGGCTGGGCCCGTGAGCCATGGCCGCTGAGCCTGCGCGTCCGGAGCCTGTGCTCCGCAACGGGAGAGGCCACAGCAGTGAGAGGCCCACGTACTGCAAAAAAATAAATAAATAAATAAATAATTACACATAAAATATAGAAAAATGTCAAGTATCTAGATCCTTACTTGATGTCCAATGTCTGTATCTTTGAGGAAAATGGTTTTGTCTGGAATCCAAGTGTTATAAAAATAGGACCTCTCTCTGGAAGGCCACCTGCAGAGATGGATGACCACAGGGCAAGTCCATCCTGACATGCGAGCTGAAGGAACGACGCCTGGAAACATGGCTGCGGCCTTCACTGGTCCTGACTTGGATCTTGACCTCAGTCTCTGTGCCTCCATTTTTCTATCTATAAAATGGCCCTACTTGGCCCGAATGTGAGGGGAAGGGGGAGGGGAGAGAGGGAAAAAGAGGTCGGGAGAGAAGAGGGAGACTGGCGGAGGTGCTGACAGGGGTGGACGAGGTCAGGGGAGAGTGGACAGAGACTCCAAGGGCGTCTGGGAGCCCAGACAGTAAAGTGGAGGAGGGGCGTGGCCAGCAGCAAGATGCCCTGGAGCGTCCAGACGCCGACGGACCAGGACCCAGCAGTGTAGGACCCGGGACCGGCCATGGGAGGGTGAGGAGCTGGGTTGGCAGCAGATCCGGGGCGGCCGGGGATGTGGCCGCACCAGCCCTCAGAGAGGACGGACACCTCGGGCCCCTCTGCTGCCCTGCCACCTCCAGAGGGTTCTGGGCCCTCCCCGGTGCCAGAGAGCAGCCCGTGCTGAGGGCACCGAACCAACACAGGCAAGACAGTGACGCTGCTCAGGCCACCAGCTCCGGGTGGAGCTGGACGCCGGCAACGAGACTTCCGTGAGCGCATCCTCGCCTCTGCCAGGTCTGAGGAGGAGGAAGGGCTCTGAGATCCTCCAACGAGAGGCCAGACCTCACCTGTGTGTGTTGGTGGGTTAGCCCATGCTCGCAGAGACGCAGGAGTGAGCTCCTCCAGAACCTAGGGGACACCGACGCAGCCAGGTTTTCTTGAAGGGACCACATCACGTAAGTTCCTGAGCATGCAAAAGCAATATTTTCTTTGTGCCTCTACACTGGGTTGTGCACCTTGAATCTAAATTGAGTACAGAGAAGATGATGCTCTTCACCGTGTACTGGACAAACCCTGCATAATAACGCTCAACTGGCTGACGCTCATCAACATTATATTTTGATAGGTTGAAGTCCCCACATAGGTAATATTTTCTTTCCTTTTCTTCCTCCAAATTGCATCAGAGTTGGGTTGAATAAGAAAACACGACGGGGGATACTTCGTGGCCTTAGAAACACGCTCACACACACGGTGCCCACGTCGACACCTGTCCCCTGCCCTGGGGAGGGCCCCGGGGGGAGGACTCAGGCCCTGCAGCCCCGTCCCCACGGCTCACGGGGGCACTGCAGCCAGGACCCCTCCCCACCTCGAACCCTCCGAGGACTGGACGGGCAGCGGGTGCCCGGAGCCAGAGAATCCTCAGTGAACTCGGTGCTTGGGTATTTTATGGCCAAATGCGTACAGAAAACTCTCCCAAAGGGATCAGCAAGGAAATGTAACAAGGAGAGTGGCGGGCATGCAGTGAGACGAGGCCCCAGTGCAAGTGGGGCCATGAGGCCCACAGAAGAACTTGCTCCAGGGCCGGTGCAGCTTGTGATTTCCTGAGCCATCCTTTGCAGGCGCCACCAGGTTGTTTCTGGACGGGGGCGTTTTGGCTGAGCTGCTTCCACCGAGGTGATAACCCCCAGCCGACGGGAAAGGGAGCCCTGAGCCCTGACCTCTGTGGGGTGATGGAGGGGACAGAGGCTGTATTTTATCTTTAACATCTATTCACGGATTTTGCCAAGATTGCCCAAGATAAGCTGGCCATAGTGGGATGGATCATGCTCCCAAAAAAAGATGTGTTTTAAGTCCCGACCTCTGGTACCTGTAGAAAGTGCGTGACCTTATTTGGAAACAGTGTCTCTGCAGATGTGATTAAAGTCAGACCTGCAGAAGAGACCCTCCTGGATTGAGAGCAGGCCTCCACCCAATGACTGGTGTCCTCCTAAGAGAGAGAAGAGGGCGACTGGAGACCCACAGACACGGCCCTATAGCTATTACAGAAACTGAATTTCAGTTAAAAACACTCCCAGAAAGAAAACTGCACACCCAGATGGCTTCATGGGAAATTCTACCAAATATTTAAAGAAGAGATAGTGCCAGCTCCACACACACTCCTCCAGAAATTCCAAGAGAACTGAACAACTGCTTCTAAAGGCCAACATCACTCTGATTCCAAATCCAGACACGGATGTTATAGGAAAGGAAGCAACATCCTGCATGAATACAGATGCAAATTTTCTTGTAAAGTGTTTGCAAATAGAATCCAACAACGTAAACAAAGGATAATACATCAAGCCTAAGTGGGAAAAGACAGGGATGTCCATGGTCACCACTTCTATTCAAAAGTATACTCAAGGGCTTCCCTGGTGGCGCAGTGGTTGAGAGTCCACCTGCTGATGCAGGGGACACGGGTCCGTGCCCCGGTCCGGGAAGATCCCACATGCCACAGAGCGGCTGGGCCCATGAGCCATGGCCGCTGAGCCTGCGCATCTGAAGCCTGTGCTCTGCAACGGGAGAGGCCACAACAGTGAGAGGCCCGCGTACCACAAAAAGAAAAAAAAAAAAGTATACTCAAGGCTCCAACCAGTAAGAAAGAAAGAAAAGACATCCAAATTAGAAAGGGAAGGAGTAAAACTGTTGTTATTTGCAGAGAACGTGACTTTCTATCAAGAAAATACAGATACTAGAACTTGCAAGTGAATCTACTTCATTCACGACATGAAATCTGTATTAGAAATAAATTGTATTCTTATATACTAGCAGTGAACAATCAAAAATGGACATTTTTAAACAAGGATTTACTGTATAGCACAGGGAACTATATTCAATATCTTGCAATAAGCTATTGATATAATGAAAAAGAATCTGAAAATATATATTATATATACACACATAAGTGAATCACTTTGCTGTACACCTGAAACTAACACAATATTGTAAATCAACTATACTTCAATTAAAGAAAAAAATAAAAAGGGGCATTTTTAAAGTATTGTGTACAGTAGTACCAAAAATTTAAATACTTACTGATAAATCTGAAAAAAGATATACAAGATTATAACTGAAAACTACAAAACGTTGCTGAGAGAAATTAAAGCAAACCTAAATAAATTGAGAGATAAACCATGTTCATGGATCAAAAGACTCAATATTGTTGGTGCTATTTTTCCCAAAACTGATGTATAAAAGCAACATATTCCTAACCAAAATGGCAGAAAGAATTTCCTGTGCAAATTCACAAACTGATTCTAAGATTCACATGGAAATGGAAAGGACCTAGAATAGCTGGAATACCTTTCAAAAAGAAAAACTAAGTTTGAGGACCAATGCTGACTGATGTTAAGACACATTATAAGGCTTTAGTAATCAACATGGTGTAGAATTGGCATCAAAATGGATAAATAGATCAATGGGCAGAATAGACAGTTCAGAAACAGAAGCACATATATGTAGTCAGTTAACTCCTGACAAAGGTACAAAGGCAATTCCGTGGTAAAAGGATGGTCTTTACAATAAATGGTCTGGAACTATGTATGCCATGGGCAAAATATTAAAAAGCCTTATATATATATCTCACATCAAATTAAAAATGTGTTCACAATGGATTATATACCTAAATGTAAACTATGAAATTATAAAACTTCTTGAAGAAAACAGGAGAAAGTAATTTATGAACTTGGCTTAAGCAAGAATATTTTTAGATATAACACTAAAAAGGAGGATTCGCTTAAAAACTGATAGATTAAAAGACAACCATGAAAGACAGAACTCAAAATAAATATAAATATGATCAAGTGGGGGTTTATCCAGAAAAACAAGGTTGGTTTAAAATTGGAATATCAACCAATTTAATTCAACATATTAACAGGATTAAGGAGGAAAAACTATATGATAGATCTTTGACAAAATGGCAAAAACGCTCAGCAAACTGGGAATAGAAAGGAACTTCCTCAACTTTATTCAAGGTGGCTATGAAAACCCACAGCTAAGGTCGATACAGAATCCCTTCCCTAAGATTGTTAACAAGGCACCACCTCTGCTCAGCATCGTGTACTGACGTCCTAACAAGTGAAATGAGAGAAAATAAGAACAATCGAAGACACACATGTTAAGGAGGCAAAAGTAAAACTACCTTTATTCACAGGTAGCATGACTGTGAATAGGGAAAAGCCTAAGTAATCTACAAACATGCCATCAGAATGAATAAATGAATTTAGCAAGGTTGAAGCATACAAAGTAAATACACAAAATTCAGTTGTACTGCTCTATATTAGCAACAAACCTCTAGAGATTGAAATTAAAAATCAGTTCCGGGGGCTTCCCTGGTGGCGCAGTGGTTGGGAGTCCGCCTGCCGATGCAGGAGACAGGGTTCATGCCCCGGTCCAGGAGGATCCCACATGCCGCGGAGCGGCTAGGCCCGTGAGCCATGGCCACTGAGCCTGAACGTCCGGAGCCTGTGCTCCGCAGCGGGAGAGGCCACAACAGTGAGAGGCTGCGTACCGCAAAAAAAAAAAAAAAATCAGTCCCGGGACTTCCCTGGTGGCGCAGTGGTTAAGAATCCGCCTGCCAATACAGGGGGCACAGGTTCGAGCCCTTGTCCGGGAATATCCCACATGCCGTGGAGCAACTAAGCCAGAGAACCACAACTACTGAGCCTGCACTCTAGAGCTCACGAGCCACAACTACCAAGCCCATGTGCCACAATTACTGAAGCCCGCGTGCCTAGAGCCCATGCTCCGCAACAAGAGAAGCCACCACAATGAGAAGCCCAACGAAGCAGCAACTAAGACCCAACACAACCATAAATAAATAAATAAATAAATAAATAAATAAATAAATAAATAAATAAATAAAAACAGTCCCATCAGCCCCATTTGGGAATTCCCTGGCTGTCCAGTGGTTGGGACTCTGCACTTTCACTGCTGGGGCCCAGGTTCAATCCCTGGTCGGGGAACTAAGATCCCACAAGCTGAGCAGCACAGTTAAGAGGAAAAAAAAAAAACAGTCCCATTTACAATAGCATCAGAACATAAAACAACTAGGGGCAGAATTAGAAAAACATAGGTAAGACCTATAAGTGATAAGCAAAATCATGAAACATTGCTGAGAAAAATTAAAGAAAACCTAAATCAATGAGATATATACCATGCTCAGAGATAGATAACAGTATTACTAAGATGTTGATTTTTCCAAATTAATCAGTAGATTCCACACAATCTCATTAAAAATCCCAGCAGATGTTTTTGAGATATTAACAAATTGATTCTAAAATTTCTATGGGAAGTGAAAGGATCTGGAAGAGGAACACAGTTGGAGGACTTACATTATCTAATTTCAAGGTTTAACACAAAGCTTCAGTAATCAAGGCAGTGTGATGTTAGCACAGGGGTCAATGTACAGATAAATGAAACACTACACGGGGTCCAGAAATGGACCCCATACTCATGTCACAAATTTGCTAAGGTAAGTCAACAGTGCAAGGATTTTCTCATCAACGATGGTGCTGGATATCTAGAGAGAAAACAATATAAGCCTCTGTCTCCACCCTCACCACAGGGCTTCACAAACATTAATTTCCAATGGAATCTAGACCTACAAGGTTAAAGCTAAAACTATAACACTTTTTAAATTAATTAATTAATTAATTAATTTGGCTGCATTGGGTCTTCGTTGCTGCGTGTGGGCTTTCTCTAGTTGTGGTGACTGGGGGCTACTCTTCGTTGCAGTGCGCGGGCTTCTCACTGTGGTGGCTTCTCTTGTTGCGGAGCATGGGCTCTAGGTGCACGGGCTTCAGTAGTTGTGGCGCAAAGGCTTAGTTGCTCCGCAGCATGTGGTATCTTCCTGGACCAGGGCTCAAACCCATGTCCCCTGCATTGGCAGGTGGATTCTTAACCACTGCGCTACCAGGGAAGTCTGATTAAGATAATTCTTGAAGCGCCACCCGGAATTCATCCTACTGGCGACTAAGGCACATTAATCCAAAGGTATAGATGTTAGAACAGTGTGGTACCAGCACAGGAACACACAAACCAATGGAATAAAATAGAGCATCCAGAAATAGCTTTATAAACACTTCTCTTCATGCCCAAAGCGAGACCACAAGTGGGAGACACAGATTGATCAATGGTGTCGAAAATATCGGGTCACTGTGTAAGAAGAAAAATCTGTAGATGGGTTAGAAACAGCCATGAAAGGCAGAACTAAAAATAAATATTAGAAGAAAATGAAAGAATGTCTCTTCCTCTCCTGTAAATAACTCTAGAATTCAAAAACTAAACAAACCAAAACTACCTCATCACCCAGGAACAGGCAGGTACCACCTGCGCTCTGTGCATCTGGAGCGCGGGAAGTTGTTCTCTCTATATCCACCTTCACTAAACCGAGCAAAGCAAGAGTGGGGAGCTGAAGGGACACCGCTGTGTCCCCAGAGCACAGCCAGCAGCTCCTGGGTCCCAGTGTCCAGGGTCCGAGGGTTCCCGGGGATTCCAGGCGACTGGCTTTAGTGGTTAAAGGACCCACCTGGTGGTTTTTCCAAAACCAAGAAACTAAGGCCCCAAATGATTGAAAGCTTTCTTTCTCCTCTAGCAAAAGGAACTGCTTATAACTGCCTGCCCGAGACCAGCCTCTCCCAACCAAGCTTCCAGAGCCCTCTGGGACTTCCAGAACATCCCATTACACTATGAAAATTGAAGCCTAGGTTTGAATGACCAGTGCGAGCCAACAAGCTCCCCAGCCCCTCTTCCGGGCCCGCGGCACCCTCCCCCCAACCCCTACCCAGCGTTCTCAGTCCCCCTGCACACACGGAGGTCCCTCGTCCCCAGCGGGTAACTGTCCTCCTTTCCAGCTGGAGCAGAGAGGGCTCCCCAGCCCGTCCCAGCCCGTCCTGTCCCTTCCCCTGATCCGGGACCCTTCAGGACTGAGATGGGGCCACAGTGGGGGTTTCAACCTCCCCTGTAGGGCTGGCTTTTTGCCTCCTGCCCCCAGCCCTTCCCCAAAGAGACAGTCCTGGATCCGAACCCCGCCCCTCCCCAGGCCTCCGCTTCCCTCCTGCTCCTCCATCACCCAGCTTTCCCCACGGCCCAGTGCAGGCTGGTCTCCACCGCTGGCTACTGCCACTGAGTGGCCATCCCAGTTCTATCCTGGTCGGTCCTGCCGGGGGGTGGGGGGCGACTCCAGAGCATCACCCCTCTCTCCCCAGCCCCGCTCTCCTGGCTGTCTTCCGCCCTCGTTGGCCACTCGGGGCCCACCAGGCTTCTGCTCGTTGTCAATGAGTGCAGCATCCCTCCCTCACCCCTTTCCCCTCACACTGCCCAGCCCCCCGCACCATCCCACCAGCTCTCCCAGCCATCAGAGCAACTGACCACCGAACATCCAGGAGGTCAGCAGAGGGACAATGGCCTCAGAGGCAAAGGAGATGGAGCCCACCGGTGTCCACCGGTGTCCACCAGCAAACAAGGTCCATCATGACCCCCGGGGCTTTCGTGTGGTCACAGCATGGTGGAGAAGGCAGGCACCGCTCGAGTTTCCTTTTACAGATGTGACAACCGAGGTTCTGAGGAGTGGTCACTTGTCCAGGTCGAGCATGAGGCTTTGAAGAAGTTTGGACGCAGCCGTGCACTTTCCCTTCTGTATTAACAATGCACGCAGGATGCCAGAGACTTCGGGGGGGGGACCACTGGCCTCCCTTCTGGCTCTCCTTGCCCCAACGTCTCTCTCTCCATCAAAACACAGAAGGGCCCTCAGCATGGCAAGCCTTCACCACATCATCCGTGAGGGTATTGGCTGGGTTATCAGAGGGCAGATCACCCCCTGACGTGCTGCCCAGGAGAACGCAGCTGCCCCAGGAGCCCAGGGCTTTGGAGAAGGTCAGCCAGGCAGCCCCAGAACAATGTGGGAAGAGCTGGGGGTCCTCCCCAAGGTTTCGGGAGGCCTTCCTCACCCGCCACCCACTGCCTGCTCCTGCGCTCCGTCACCTGCCTGTCGGGGCCACAAGGAGAGATGTGCCGAAACGTAGCTGTTCTTGATACTAAAGGTTTGCGGTGAGTTTTCGAAATTTATAGACTTTGAACAGGGAGTTATTCTGCATTTGCCCTAGTTAGTACTGTGCCACAAATTAGGGATCCCCTGTGTACCCCCTAAACCCAAAAGAGTAATTCCAAGAACTAGAGTCCTTAGGGAATGAGAAAGAGTCATCACCCCCTTCTCAAACCACTAGGTCCCCTGGACCCTGTGGTCTGAGTGGACCCCGTGCGTCTGGGATGAGGCCTGCCCTCAGGGGCTCCTGGTGCAGCCCACAGCCAGGGCTGGCAGGACCACGGAGCAGCGCAGCGTAGCCCATCTGAGGAGGACAGGTGAGGAGGAAGAAAAGCCAAGGGAGCTGGGTCCAGCACGGGGACCCAGTGGAACCTCTCACACGTGCGCCTGGCCAGGCGCTGCTCAACAGCGTCCCTCGGGATTTGGGCTGCCTCCCGCGGGGACTGCTCTGGGACTCTGCATCCACAGCCCGGGGTAGCGCGTGCCCGCCCCATCTCCACGTCGCTGCACTCCTTCCGCTCCACAGGCCGCGCCCCGGCTCGGCGCCCGGAGCGGCGTAAGGGGCCAACGTGGCGTGCCGCGCCGCGCTGGGGACTCGATCTCCCCTTCTCCGGGACCAGGCCCGGCTCGTGAGTCCCTGTGGTCAGGCCACCGCGAGCGGCTCTCCGCCAGGGCCTCGGCGCCCCTCAGGACCCGCGCCCAGCGACTCCGGCTGGCACACCCTGGAGCAGCGCGCGGAGCCCTGGGCTGTCGGCGCGCGCTGGGGCGGTCTCTCCCGGCCCGCGGGGGGCGGGGCGAACAAGCACGCCCCTCCCCGGCCCGCCCCGCCCACCCCGCCGGCGCCCCCCGCCCGCCCCGCCCCGCCCACGTCATGCAGCCTCCCCTCCCGCGCCTGCGCGGCCGCGCGCCTGGCCCGCTCCAGACGCCGCGCATCCTCTGCCCGCGCCCGGCGCCCCGCGCTCATCTCTGCGCCCGGCTCCGCGACCCGCTCCTCGCCCGGCCCGGCGCCCCGCTCCCCTCGCCGCGGGCGGCGCGGCCATGAGGCTGCGGGGACGCGATCCCCGAGCCGCCCCCGCCTCCAGCGCGGGGGCCGGCGACGCGCGGCGGCTGGCGCCCCCGGGGCGGAACCCTTTCGTGCACGAGCTGCGTCTCAGCGCCCTGCAGAAGGCCCAGGTGGGTGTCCGTCGTGTGCCCAGCCCGCCCCGGGCCCGGGGCCGCGCCGAGGGTCGGGGATGCGCGGCCGGAGGGGGCCGGGAAGGGGACTTCGGGCGCGGCCCAGCCCCGCGGCGCCCCGGGGCCCGCGATTGCCACACTTCCCTGCGACCCGCAGCCTGCATCCCCCGCCTCCCTCACCCCATCCCCGGTTCCCGTCACCCTGGTTCCCACCGCCAGTGCCCTGAACCTGGCTCTGCATCCCCTTTCCCCAGGTCCCCGCTCCCGGCTCCATCCCCCTTTCCCTGATCCCTGGACCCCGCAGCCCTTTGCCCTGGCCCCTGCACCCCGATCTCGTACCCGCACCCCGGTCGGTCGGCGCCGCGCGCTGTCCTGGTCCCGGCGTCCACTGCCGCCGCGTGCAGGCCCCGCGCGGTACCGGAGCGGCTCCCCCTGGATGTGACTTCGTCACTTGATGCGCTTCGTGTGTGGGGACCTCTTTGGTCACTTGAGTCAGTGCCGGCGGCAGTGGGGTGCGGACTGTGGGCTCCCCTGGAGCTGCCGGCAGGAGGGTTCTGCGTCTGCGGGTTTCCACGTTGTTTCTGAGCGACTCCCTTGGGGGTTAGTCTGCGGCCAGAATCGGTCGCGTCCAGCCTTGTCCAGCCTGGGGTACAGCGCGCAGGCGGCCTGCTTCTGGCACGTCTTATCTGTGGGGTGGTCTGGTACTGGCTGAGGGACGGCGGCTGCAGGAAGCAGGGCGCCCCCTACACTTGTCCCCTGCCTTCACGTGGCTCCCGACCTGGAGGGATACTTCTCTGAGCTGGTGGGATCTCTGAGCTGACCGTGAGCTGTGTTCGCATTTCTCTAGGATTGCTCACAGGAGGGCCTTTCTTTGACTCCAAAACGATGCGTAGAAGCAGGGAAGTTTCGGGTCTTCAGGGGTTGTCTAGCCGGTGGGGCGTACACCTCCAACTGGGACAACACTTTTTGTGGGAAGATCGGAGTTTTTTAAATGTGTAAAGTAACTCATCTGAAATCATATTAAAGTGAAAAGATCTTGAAGTCAGCCTAAAACTATCATTTCCCCAGACGCCTGCCTTTTCTCTAACCGCCCCCTTGGTGGGTCCGGTGGTTGTCAAGGTGGTTGTCAGTGGGAGCAGAACCGGGCAGAAGAATGGGGGGGGAGGGGAGAACGGAGAGCGGCAGCCCCCTGGCGACACGAAAGGACAGGGCTGGCCCACCCCGCCCGCCGTGTGGTCCCCGGTGCCTCCCCCCTCGTCCTCATTGGCTCACACGCCCCCTTGTCTCCCCCAGGTGGGGCTCACAGTGGCTTCCTCTGAGCTCCTGAGTGAGCCCCCGTCACTGTCACACCCCCGCTCCCCCACCACCCCCCACCCCCGCTTCCAGGGTCTTCCTCCCGCTGCTTAGAGCCCTCGGGAGGGGGCTCCCTGGGATGGAGGCCTTCGGGCAGTTTCCGGTGCCCCCAGGCCCGTCACCCTTGGCCCCCGCTGATGCAGAGCCGTCCCCTTTCTGCTCCTGCCCCCTCTTCTCCTCCCTCAGGTCTGGGGTGAAACATCTCCACCAGCAGGCAGCCCCCTGCGCCCTGGAGGGCCTCCTCTGTGTCCCTGTCACACTGGCAGCCCCCGTTACTGCGGGCGCACGGGGCGGGGGGGGCGGTCAGGTCTGTCCTGCCCGGGACTGTGCTCACTGCCCCAGGGGACGGAGGATCCACACGCAGAGCCAGCTGGCTGTTGAGGGAATGAACAAGCAAAGGGACAGATGTCCGAGCAGAGTCTGAAACCCTGGCCCCCCTCAGGTGGGGGTCATGGGCTGGGAATTGGAGGATCCCAGCTGTGGGCAGTTGTTGCCTCAGCATCTGGATGAGTTCAGAAGAAGAATAGGTGTGTGGGAAAAAAAAAAAAAAAAAAAAACCGAACAGGTGGGTGGCATGTTTTCACCTGCCTCCAAGGGAGTAATACTTTGTTTGTACCTTGTTGCAGTGTTTCAGAGGCCCGGTCAGAATAATCTTGGTGTATTTGTAACAAAGCCCTGTTTCTGCCCAGGGGTCTGAGGCCCCAGGTGTAGTCTGTAGTCTCCAATTTCCAAGTCCGGGTCTGCAGAAGCATTTTGCTTTTTACCAACACTGTTCTGCAAAGCTACCCCCCTTTACCATACTTTGTTATGGTAAAGTTTGAGCAGAGTGGACTGGCCTATCCAAGCAAAGAAAGCCCACCTCCCGAAATCAATACATAAATGGATCCTGCAATGTCCGAGACACCCGGGGGCCGCTCAGAAGCTCACCAAAATTCTGAGTTGAGATCGAACAGTAAGTGTGCCTATATTTACCTGCTGGCGTTTGCTGTAGGGGAGGGGCTGCTGTGTGTCTGGGGATTAATGACCAGTTGGCCCATCTGGCATTTAACTGCAGCTTAGTGAGGAGCTTAAGCATCTCTTTGGACAGAAAACAACATGTTGAGACCTGAAAACCCATGGATAGTGGAATATCATATCATCACCCTGTGATGTGGAGTCAGGCGGTGGTTCGAGGTCACCGGGTGTTTGGGTACTTCCCGCTGGAAGCCGCGGGTGTGAGCACATCCCCTCCAGCTCTGGTGCTTCCCCATTTCTGAACCCCCTGAACCAGTGTCACCGAGAGTTTACTTCCTGGAGAGCAGCCTGGTTTCCCAAACACCTTGGAACTGAGCCCTGGGAGGGAGAGGCCCTGCGTGCACCCCTCCCCCGGTCCAGTCCTCAGAGAGGATCACAGGAGGGGTGACTCCAGGGACAGACCTGTTGGGCAGCCCAGAAGCGGGCGATCTTTTTCTCCAAGTTCTGATCCAAATGCCCGAGTCTGGGGCTGTGTCTGGACGCCGAGTCAGGGGCAGCCGCTCCGGGGCAGGGGGCCCGCGCCCTGCGCACTCCCCAGCCGCTCGAGGGAAGGCTGCTGTTTACACCCATTGTGGCCCCGGTGCTCCGCCCCCACATGTCCACACACCAGGCCCACCTGCACCCGCTCACGACCCTCACGTCTGGGTGCTTCACGCAGGAGACTCCACGGTGAGCAGCTCTTCATCCAGCGCCTCCCACGGCCCCAGCGCTGTGCCTGGTGGTGGGGGCGGGGGGGAACGGATGACTGGGGAGGTGGCCCGGCCTAAAGCCGGTGCTCTTGAGGGGCTGGCGATAATAGAAACTGGGAACAGGAGATGGAGGCCTTCCAGGAGAGCACGTGTCCTGTGGAAGGAGCAGGCTGTGTCCCTGGGGACCTGGGAGGCCAAGGCCCCAGAGTCCCCTTCTGAGGACTACTGAGGACCCGGGAGCGCAGCCCTGGAAGGCAGGCGGGTGGAGGGTCGGGGGCCGTGTCCTCATGTCCAGGTGAGGAGGCCGAGGCCCAGGTCCTGTGCTGTCCCCGGGCTCCGGGCAGCACGGGCTGGCTCAGAGCAGGTGTCTGACCCGCCGCTTTCTCTTCCAGCTCACCGGGAGCCTCCTGTAATCCGATCCTAATTTTCTGGAAGGATGCTCGTGTGAAACTTCATTGTGGTTAAGGTTGAGGAACGAGACGGGGGGGTTCAAGGGTGCAGGATTCGACTTTTCATTTGTTGGGTTCTTCTGTCCTGAAGTGCGACACACACACACACACACGCGCGCACATGTACACACAGTTTTCTCTTTCTCTTTTTCTTTCTCTCGCTTTAATTCCTTAGTGCTGAGCAAAGCACAGTCTTATTTCTCATTTTCACAAAGCAGGATTTTGTCCCTGAGCGTGGGCCCGGCCCGCCCCGGCCCCGAGGCCCGGGGACCGTCTGAGGAGGTGCCCGGTGGTCCTGTACCCAGCAAGTCCCAGCATGGCCTCCAGGAGCCTCTGTCACGAAGCCGGGCCCTGCCCACCTGCCCCCGGGCTGTCACCCACACAGCCGGGACAAGGGCCACCAGGACAAGGGCCACCATCCCCAGTGGGCGGGGCCCGAGCCCACTTCTCGCGGGTTCACTGCAAGTTAGGGTTGGTGTTTCCGTGTCCCGTAAACCTTCAGTCTTGCTGTGAGTTATTCTGAAATGAGCCCAGAGGAAAGCGTGTGTTTGGAAATAGCCTGTGGAAATGCGGTGGCGGGTTCGTCCTAAAGCCCGAGTCACTGCTCGGCCGTCAGTGCCAGGTTTGCAGTAATTTGCTCATTCACGCGTTCCTTGGTGTCTCGACCACGGTTCAGAATTCCAGCCTTGTGGGCCGGGGTGTAACCGTGGCTGAATACCCTTCGTCACCGCGCACACGGCTGCCGGCCTCCGGGACCCCCTTGGGCCCAGCGTCCTCGGTGGTGCTCCGCAGGGGTCCTGGATGGGGGCCGAGCCGGGGCGCCTGGGACTGCGGCCTGTGTACCCCTGACTCGTGTTTCCATGTTAGACCCCGAGGAGTGAGTTATTTTCCCTAAAAAGTTAGTTGCCACTTAAGAGCTTTTTAAACTACATCTTTCACGCTTTTAACCTTTCAGTCCCCTGGGATGGGAACACGGAGCTGGGCCTCACCTTGCAGAGTCGTGCTCGGGGTCCTGAGGTCCGGCTGGGGAGGACGGGCCACCCGGCGGGCCCTGCTACTCCTTGCCACCCGAGGAGCCCGGGAGCACAGAGCGACCTCAGTGCCCGAGACAGCGGGGATGCCGCTGGGCTGGACCAGGCACTGAACGCCCGCCCCAAGGCGGGGGTCTTTTCTACCGGGGTCTGTTCGCTAGCCCTGGAGGGCTGACAGCTGTCCCACGTACAGAGCGAGTGACAGAACCTCCTTTCGGTAGCAGCAGATATTTCTCCCGAGAGGGCGGAGCCAGTGGTCGCTTTTGTGCGCGGGCCTCATAATCCGCACGTCCTCGCTGGGCCTTTCCAGCTGGACCCCTGGTCCCCCACCCTGCGACCACCCGGCGCGGAGGGGTTGATGTGGGATGTGGAGCCCCTCCTCCCTCCCCCCAGAGTAGCTGGGGCCACTCTGCGTCCCCGCAGTGCGGTGGTCTCCTGGCTGCCTGCCCTGGCCCCGCCCTCTCCTTCCATCACTGCCTCACCTGTACCTCATCCTCAGGAGCTGTCAGACCGGTCACCTGCCCGCTTCCCCAGGCTGCTCAGAGGAGTGACTGCCCGGCTGGGGGACGGGCTGCCCCAGGCTCCTCTCCACTCCTGCTACCCTGAGCAGCCCCAGGGCCCAGTGCCGGGCCCAGCCCAGCCCATGCCGGAACTGGCGGGCCAGGGGCTACCTGCAACCGGGGCGGGGGGATGGGCGGAGCTGGGGTGTTCTGGGGGGCTGCCTGCTGCTGGGGGAGGTACAGAATGTACCCGTGGGTCGCCTTGCAGCTAGAGGGGCCGTCCCAAAGCTGGGATTACAGCCAGGATGTGGTTGGGGGGAACCCCTTGCAGTCGGGGGTAGGGCCGGGATGTTCCCTGGGGCTCCCCACAGCCGCGGGCCTAGAGGCAGAATTTTGGTGACGGGCCTCCAGCCGTTGGGCCGGGGTTGAGCTGGGATGTCCTGGGGGTGCTCTCGGTATCTGAGGGTGGGGTGCGTAGGAGGTGCCCCGCTGGGGGGCTGCCTGCAGCTGGGAGCCCCAGAGAGCCCGAGGCTGCTGGAGAGGCTCCCACAGCAGAGGGACTAGGAGACTCTGGCCAGGGCCCTGCCGCTTCCTGCAGGTATTTGCTGAACAGGTGGAAGCAGCGGGAAATGCTGCAGGTCTGGAATTTCGAGATTCTCTTCTTCAAACCCTGCAGTAAGGGCCCTGGAGATAAGGGATTTCCTTGAGCCACAAGCCAGGGTGGGTCTGACGTCAGGGCAGCTCTGAGCTGTGAGCAGGGGGCAGCGAGGGGCTGGGTCTGAGCCTCTCAGGCCCGTTCTGTGCGGGGGCGGGGGGGGAGTTCTTTGTCATCGGGGTTCTCACAGCATCCTCCATCCCTGCCTTGGGGACCGCCCCAGGCCCCCCTTCCCGTGTGCCCTGCCCCTGTTGGCCACCCGCCGGGCATGGTAGGATGCTCCTGGCTTCAGACAGTGAAAACATCAGAAGGGGTGCAGGTAGGAGCCGGCCGCGAGAGCCCCGAGGGCAGGGACCGCCGTGTCCTGCGACACAGCCAGGGATTCATAGCCACCTGTGGTGAGCCAGCCAGTCGGCAGACATTACCTCTGGGCCCTGGCACTCATTCGGGTGGCACCCTCCGGCCCAGTGTGTTGTTTGTGGACACAGAGGTGCCCCGCCTCAGCTGCCCCCCAACTCCCCCCTCGCGTGTTTCTCAGCCCCTCGGGGAGACATTCTCGAGGACCAGGCTGCTGGGGTGGGCCCTGCACCCCGGTGCCTGAGCCTCGGCACCCTTGTGTGGGACTTGCAGCCTCCTGGGTCCGCTTCTGCAGGTGGGGAGCTCGGAGCCTTGGAAGCTCCCTTTCTGCAGACGCAGAATTACCGGGTGTCCCAGCCCCACAGGGGAGATGCGTGGGGAAGGAGGTCAGGAGTCGCTGAGCTCCTGAACCAGCACCTGCTCTGGGACCTGAGCCTCGTGCCCGTGGAACGTCCAGCCCAGAAACCTTGCACCTTCCCGCCTGTCTGCCGCTGCCGCCCGTCCTTCCCACAGAAGGGCTCCAGCCTGGGGTTCGCTGTGCTGTGAATTTCACAGCTGGAGCCTGCAGATCGCCATCACGGGGACCCCGGGACAGAGCTCGGGTCTCCAGCAGAGGGGTCCTGAAAACCCGGAGGAGATGAGATTTGGTACAAAACTTGGGTGATTCGGAGGAGGATTGAGGATGGCCAGGGAGGGTGCAGGCAAGACCCAGAGGCCAGCCCGGTGGGCGCCGGCGGCCAGAAGCAGGAGCGGGGCACCGGCTGTGGGCGCCCCCCACGTGTCCGCCCTGCCCCTCCAGGCCCAGCCTCCCCTCCCACACGTGGGAGGCTCTCCCCTGCACTTCCTTCCGGCTTTGCTCAGACCCCACCAGTTATTATCCTAGGGGCCGTTCTCAACTGCCCTGGAGACCCAGAGTCCACGTGGCAGGCGGCTCCCGGTGTCCCAAGCGTCCACTGCCCTGGCCTCCCGGGCGGGCTCCTCTGCCGTCTGCTGGAATGTACTGCGGCCTCCAGCCTGGCCTGAGTGCCCTGCCCGGCCTCCTTCAGGCCCCCAGTGCTGCGATCTCTGCTGCACTGCCCCCGAGGCCCCCGAGCTGCCCCTCCATGCAGACTGCTGACCCTGGGGCTGCCTTCCCACCTCCTTTGCCTGCGGACCATGGGCCCCACCACCCCCGGCTGCCCGCGGTGTCCGGGCACCAGGGACCGGCAAGCCCCGGCCCCGTGAAAGACCAGTGTGAGTGCCACGGCCAGACGCAGGCCGAGCCGGGCAGGATCAGCTGATGCGAAGGCTTCGACCTGCCCCCTGGAGCCCTCGGACCCTGGCTGGGAGGAGGAAGGGCCAGTGTGTGGTTCTCCTTGCCGCCTGGGCTGCAGGGCATCATGCTTCGGGTTCCCTCCGACCAAGTGGCTCTGATCGCTCAGAGCTGCACAGGTGTTCACTGCGGCCTCACAAGATCACCCTGTCAGCTGTGGTTGAAAATGGTGACCATGGTCATCTAGGAAAATCGCTCTGCGTTGGGCTGTGGGACAGATTTGTAAACTCGGTGAATTACCGAAAGACACTCATTTTGCAGAAGGCTCCAGATGAGGCGACACGCGCTAAAACTTGAGTTGAAAGCTCTTGAGTAGATATCACCGGGATGGTGGGGAAGTTGGGCCTGCTTGAGAGTTTGAAAGAAAAAAATAGCTCTTTAGAAAAGCTATATTTAATTTTAGATTTGAGTGGGAGAGCTAAGAAGAAATAGCTTCTATACGCAGTCAGCATGGGCTCTGGAAGGAGAGTTTTCCCAAGTGGAGGCACAGATTATCCTAATAGACACACAAGTAGATGGAGAGCCTCGGAGGTGAGGCAGTGGAGGCCTGAGGTCAAGAAGACAGTCACACCTTAGCAAGAAAAAGACACATGAGTCCAGTGTGAATTTGGGCACAGGATTTATGTAGATGGACAAACCCCCAGAAGAAGCCCAGGTACCCAATAAACAGAAAGTTCTCAATAAGCACAGGACAGGACCTGTGCCCCCTGGGCCCCCACTAGCCATTCCCCCCTCGCTGTTGACCCCTTGGATCTCTGGCCACACTTAGTGTTTTGTCTGATAGTAAAGAGAAGCCTTTTCTGGAGGGCAGCTGTGTGTGTGACAAGGTCCCGTGAACAGCCACGGTTCAGAATGCCAGCTTTTTCTGTTTCGCTTTTGCTTTCAAGTATTTTAACTATTCGAATTAGTTGTGAAAAGGACTGGTTATTTCCTATTTGAAGGCAGCATATGATTTGGACCGGAAGGCATTTTATATTTAATAAAGGTGTTTTGCTGATGGGGGTAAGCAGAGGGGATGCGTTTTCAGGTTGATTTGCTGGCTTTGCATCTCAAGCATCCAGAGCTGGTGCTTCTCCTTCCCAGCTGTGACCTCCAAGGGCCTGTGGCTTCACTGTGCCAGCTTGTAGGACTCTGTGGCAATAACTGTGCTTTTTCTAAGAAAAATAAATAAAGTTAGATGTGTCTTTTTCTCTCTCACCGCTGCGTCCAGCAGATGGAGTGTTCCCTCAAGGCTCTGCCTGCTTCCTGCCCGAGCGAGGCTGGGGTGCAGCCACCGGCTGCCCAGGGCATCAGGTGTCACCTTGGCAGTTTGAGCATCTTCTGTCTACTCTAAAGTAGGATTCTCAAAAACAGCTGGCTTTATAGTTTGTTTGTTTGTTTGTTTGTTTGTTTTAATACATGTAAGTAACAGCAAAGAAAAGATTGATTTCCTGGGTGAGGCTTTCCTCTGTTTCTCCCACGTGCCTTGGAGATGTTTCTGCAGAATTTGCGAGTCTCATTTCTAACTTGCTCCACGTGGAACAGCTTGGAGGTGACCAGGACCAGGCTCCCAGGAGAGCACAAGACCAGCCCCAGAACGCACTGCTCCCTCCCCTCTGCCCCAGCTGTGCTTGTCTCCAGAGGTGAGCTCTGTGCCCCACCGGGACTGCGGCTGACCTGTCTCCGGAGGCTCCTCCGGGTCGGGGCCGGGGCGCCTGTCTGACTCCCTCACTCCTCGCCCTCTGGCCCTCGTCTGTGGCCGAGGGGTGAGAGGGTGCTGGACCTGGCCCTGCAGCCTGGGGAAGGACCCTCTGTGGTGCCCGTGGGGGAGCCTGGGGTCAAAGGGTGACCCTGCAGCCATGCAGAACTCTGAACCCCGATCTGTTTTGGAGGCGGAGCCAGTAGGAGTTGGTAAGAAAGAGAGGTGGCGTGACTCCCAAGTGTGTGTCCAGGAACAGGCAGGTGGGCGGGGCCTGCTTGGGTGTCCGTTTGGGGGTTGTTGCCAGTTTTCCCGCTGATGCCTCTGGAGCGCTGGGCAGCTGGGACATCAGTGTAGGGGCCTCATCCACATCAGGCCAGGGTCCGAGAACGTGAGGGTGCTCACGGGAGGGAGGGGGTCCCAGGCCTGGGCTGCCCCCGCCCCCTCCGCCGCCAGGGCAGCCCCTTCTCGTCCAGGCTGCTCCTTGAAACTTGGCTTTGCTCCCACCAGCGGCTGACCTTGGGAAGCCGCCCCACCCCCTGGCCGGGCCTCAGTTTCCTCGCCCATCTGAGCCCATGCACTGTGGGTGCGTTCTCTCTCTGGGGGGTGGCCGGCACCCTGCCTTCCCTGGAAAGATCATTGCTGACGCCCCCTCTGGCGGCCTGTGTGCTGGGCGGGTGGCCAGGCCCTGCCTGCCTGCGTCCTGCACGGGGTGCCCGCGCTGTTTGGGAGGGTGAACTGATTTGCGGGGAGCTGACGGTCGTGTTCCTGGAGCTGCTTCCTTGCATCCTGTGAGCTGGTGAGCCATCCCCGTGGTTCTCTGCACCCGTGCGGGGTCTCCTGGCCTCTGGCACTTCCTGCGGCCACCAGTCAGCCCAGCGCCTGTGTCCTGGGGTCCCATCCTCGTCGGTTTGGGGAGACCCACAGGGCAGGGCACCTTTTGTCCTTCACACCTGGGATCTGGGCACCCTGGATGCTGGCTCCGTGCGCCCCAGGCCCCTGTGCTGGCCGTGCGTCTAGCACCCCTGTTAAGCCAGGCTTCACCTACCCCTCAACCCCACCACCGTGAGTGATTGGCCTACTTTCTGTGTGCTCACCGAGGTCCGCCGTCCTTGAAAACCCTTCATTCCAGGTTGTGAAGTCACCTAATTGGCTTGCACAGGGCGGTCCCGTCTTGTTTCGTGCCTTTTTTACCGACTGTCGCCCTGGGATGTGTCCTCTGTGTCCCGTGTAATTCATCGCTCCTCCCCTGGCTGGCCCCTGGTGTCTGTCACACAGGTGACCTTCAGCGTACCTGTCCCCCGGTGGCGCCCTGGGTGGCATCCAGCTCCGCTGCTACCAGCAGCACGCCCATGTGAGCAGCCCCTGGGGAGCTGGGCCTGGGCCCGCCAGCTGGCCAGGTGCCCATGCACAGCTCCCCACCCCGACCCCGAGCTCTCACCTGCAGCGCAGAGGCTCCAGCGCCGTCCTCACGGCCTGGGGACCAGCTCTGAGCTGTGGTTATTCCCAGAACCTCAGGAGCACGTGGACTCCGGCAGAACCAGCGGGCCCTGGGCTCCGCACTCAGTGTCCTTGTGGGCAGCGGTGCAGAGCTCTTGGCCACATGATGTCAGGGGCCAGCGCATCTGATGGTCCACATCTGTTCTATCAGTTCATGGATCTTACCCACTGCCCGAAGATGGTTTGTGGTGCCTGCGGTAGATGGAGCACCCAGCGCGCGAGGGCAAAGTCTATTCCCTTTTTTTTTTTTTTTAAAGTCCTGCTAGGATTTTTTTTTTAATTTATTTTATTTATATATTTTTGGCTGTGTTGGGTCTTTGTTGCCGCACGCGGGCTTTCTCTAGTTGCGGCGAGCGGGGGCTACTCTTTGTTGTGGTGCGCGGGCTTCTCATTGCGGTGACTTCTCTTGTTGCGGAGCGTGGTCTCTAGGCACGCGGGCTTCAGTAGTTGTGGCACACAGGCTTAGTTGCTCCGCGGCATGTGGGATCTTCCCGGACCAGGGCTCAAACCCGTATCCCCTGCGTTGGCAGGCGGATTCTTAACCACTGCGCCACCAGGGAAATCCCTCTTTCTATTTCTATCAGCATGATTTTCAGGAACTTTCTGAGAAAAGAGGTAATGGCCGAGGATGTGGGCTCAGCGCAGGGTTCGTGTGGCCAGCTGGCCCTGTGTGTGCTTGCTTATTACATTTTCTTTCATCATAGGAGGGAGTGAATTTCCCTCCAGCCGCCTGGTGAACGCGGTTCCTTTGGAATGGTGGGATTTCTTCCCGTGATGAAAGCACTGGCATTGGAAGGCGCCTTCGGGAGAGTCTTCCTGTGCCTGCCGGTCAACATGCTGACGGTCCTGATGTGCTGGCACCCAGCATCTGGAACGTCTGCTCTGCCTGTAACACGGCCGCTGTTCTCCAAGCTGCTGGCACCGATTCCCTAGTGCTTTCCTGGCCGCACGTGTCGTGTCAGGGTCTCGCACGGCTGACTGGGGTCCCTCAGCAGGCGTGTGCTCGAGGGCACAGGCATCGCAGCCCCCTGGGGCCTGTCCTCCCTGGGCGAGGGCCTGGGTTTCTCTAGAGATCTTGTCTCTTAAGTAACGCATTGTGTTTCCTCGTTGGTTGTGAAACATAAGGCACTTGGACCAACTTGGGTGATGCCAACGGCCTTGGTAGCCTTGGCAGGGAGGAGGGGTGATTGCCGGGCTGGTCTGAGCCGGGTGTTGGAACCTCAGGTGCTGCACCTGGAGAGTTCTGGACCCGTGGATTCGATGAATTCAGTGTGAACTGGAGACTGTTTTACATCCAAAACAAGAATTGTCACTTTCACAGTTCTTATCACAGGAAGTGTCAAATGTTTGACAACTTCTAGTGGCTTAACCCAAGTAGCTCAGCTGGGCACTCATTGCACGTCACCCTCAAGGGTTGTGTTATAAGCCCTCGCGTGGCCCTCGAGAAGGGTGACCATATAGTTGACCTGGCACTTTTGAGGGTGATGGGCCCCTGATGGTGGCCCAGGGCCGAAGCTGTGGGCACCGTCTCAGGAAACCAGTCCCCACTGCCCCCTGTGGGCTCCCGAAGGGACCCGCCTCCTCCCAGCAATTTCCACGGCCCCCGCGTGCTTGCTGCCTACCTCGTCCCCCAACCCCGGCCACGGCAGAGCCGAGGTGGGTCCCGGGCTCAGGCCACGTTCCGTCGGCACCTGCCCACCTCGTCTGTGGGAGGCCTGCCTGTTTGCTGAGGGTCGAGGCTGTGTGGTCACTCACACGTCCTTTCCCCGCTGGCTGCAAAACTCAGACACCAGGACCGTCTCCCCGATGCACACAGAGCGGGCGCAGAGATGCATCCTCTGAGAGGCAAATGTGGTCACATGTCTTGTCCACGGGGAGTGGCCGGTGAGCCAGCTTGCGGGACGTCCTCCGCTCATCAACCAGCAGTTTGCACGGCGGCACTTGCCCCAACTCCAGGGTCACCCCTTCAAGCCTCGCCGTCACCCCAGTTGGTCCGGACAGACTGCGGTGCTACCCCCCTGGGGCCTCAGAAGCCGTGGGGAAACTGGATGCTCTTTCTGGAACCCTGAGACCTGGTGTTCTCTTCTGTTACCTGCAGTAGCAGCCGTCCTGGCCGTGGAATGTGGCTGCACAGTCAGGCTGTGTCCGCGACCCATGAGTGCTCTGAGCGTGCTGGCCCCGGAGCTCCTGTCCGGCGCTTTGCTGCCTGTTCGTTCTCTCTATGGCACAGGCACCGGCTTTAGGGTCCATTTATGGGGACACACCACAAACTATCCAGTGACTCAGCTGCCCTGCAACCTGGAGGAGCAGCAGCCATGGGTCGTAGGCTGAGCGGGTACGCGGGGCTCCCAGCACAGCCCCCAGAGCCGGAGCTCTGGGCCGTCTAGGTGACAGGCAGACCGAGAGGCAGGGGCCCCGCCAGCGAGGAGGTGGGGTGTCTCCGCCCTCCCTCTGCAGCAAAGTTACAACAGCAAGGATGGACAAGGACATGTTTTGAAATGAAGGAAAGGCTACCTTTTAAAACTTGTGGGATTGAATTAAAGTCCTTAGAGAAAGCTGCCTTCTCCATGTGAATTTGGGGGAAATAAGGTATTTCTGAAAATATGCTCCAGGCTCTTCCCTCAAGAAGTTAGAAAGAGGGGTAGGGTATACTCAGAGTAGAGGAGAGAGGCCCCTGTAAGATACAAAATTAATGTGACTGAATAGGTCACAGCAGAGATAAGGAACAAATGCGCAAGTGGTTCTGTAAACAGATTAGTGGAGGGGAGGGCTGTGTATCGGCACAGGCTGAAGGGTCTCAGAAGCACAGACGATATGAACAACGACGCGTAGATCAGGGCAGGGTTGATGTAACTTCAAGGCTGCGGCTTCGCACGATTATCTTGAAAATGCACCAAGGGGGATCTGGTGGGAGGAGAAGCCTGCTGAGGACGCCCAGAGATTTCCTCCCTGACAGAAATACTGAAATAACTCCAGAAAATAGGAAATCTAGATAAACAATGAAAAGCATTGGAACAGCCATCAGGAAGCTCCATAGGAATTCCTCCAACGAGGTGGGCTGGTGTCTGGCGTGGTGACCGCAGGACCCGAGGACAGCGGTGCCCGAGGACGGCGGTGAGGGGGACGTGACCAGGCTCGCCTTCCAGACGCGTGTTGGCAAACAAACGTGGAGAGGCCCTAAGAGAGGTGGCTTCCCAGCACTGGAACCGAGGTTGTGACACCAGAGAAGCCGTGGCTGCCGTGGGTCACGTGGACAGGGTGACAGATGAGCACGTAATTATCCCGCAGGGAAGACTTGTGGTGACATTCACCCCGTTCACGCTGACCCCAAAACAAGATGCTTAGAAAACCCGGGGTGTGCGGCACGTTCCCGCCAGCACGTTCCTGCCCTGTCTGACCCCCTAGAGCAGACCACCCCCCCACCATTGAACAGGAAGCATTGTCACCAGCGGCGGCCACGACAGGTCCGGGGTCACCGGCCCTGTTCCACCTTGTGCTGAAACCAGAGGTTCAGCCAGGGGACCCCCGCCCCTGAAGGCGGGGGGCAGAGGCCGTTCAAAGTCACCAGCGTCACAGCACATGGAGATCTGGACCCACACCGGCCGTGGGTGGCACAGGCCACACGTGGCTGTAGGGCACCTAGAATGTGGCGCGCGTGAATGAGATGTGCTGTGAGCCCAGAACACACCGGATTCCCTGGACGTGATGAGGAGAGTGTGAACTGGCTCGTCCACGCCTCGTACTACGTACGTGGGGAAATGACAGTATTTTAGGCGTGTTGGGTTAAATAAGCTGCATGTTGAATTAATTTCATCACCTTTGTGTTTTTAAACATGGCTGCTAGAAAATGTAAAATGGCACACGTGACCTGCGTTGTATTCCTGTCGGGCAGCGCTGGCCTTGGTGGAGACCGCAGAGAATCAGGGAACGGTCAGCACGCAGGCCTGCAGGTGGCAGAGACAGGCGCGGCGGGTGGTGGTGGTGAGCAGCTTGGACACGGTACCACGGACCTGGGTCTCTTCCCGTCTTTTCTGTCTCCTGTGCACCAAACCTACGTATTTCAAGGGTATTTTCTTGCAAATAATCAAAAACTGCATCTGTTCGTTGTAAGGCTCCATGAGTTTTGTCTTGTCATCCCCTATTTTCTAATCGATCACCTGAGAGCAAGTTCATCACAAAACATGCCGTTCCTGAATGTCGCCCACCCGCAGTGTGGGACCAGAACGTCACTTTGTATGCAGACGTGCTGGGATCTCAGTCACAGCTGCCCGTCCACCGGGGCCCCTCCCTGAGCCTGACTTGGCCACTACTGAACCCGTGTGTCCCCCCTCACGTGCAGGGCCTGCCCTCCCCATGGAGCCCTAGCCTGTTTTCCCCGCGTCCACCGGACCAGACCCGTGGCTCTGGATGCCCCCCTCCCTCCCTGCTGGGCCCCCATCCCGTCTGTGACTTCTTGGGGTTGGAGAGTCCCCGAGTCCCCGTCTTCCTTGTGGTCTGAGCCCAGTCCTGCCCCTCTGTGCCTGTGGCCCTGTGGAAGCATCCTTGTGTGCAGGGGCTGCTGGGCACGCTGAGGAGGGGGCTCGGGGGGCGGGGCTGCCTGCTGGGGGTGCTGGGAGTGAGCAGAGCGCCGTCGGCCAGGAGGACACCCCGACCCCAGGCGTCCCCTCGGTGGCTGTAGGAGGGACTGGGCCGCAGCGCCCGCGGGAGGCGGGTGCCGGGGGCGGCGCGAGGAGCCCAGAGGACAGTCCCCCGAGTGACCGTGCCCTGTCCCCCCAGGTCGCCGTCATGACGCTGACACTCTTCCCCATCCGGCTGCTGGTTGCCGCCGTCATGATGCTGCTCGCCTGGCCCCTGGCGCTCGTGGCCTCGCTGGGATCCGCTGAGCGGGAGCCAGAGCAACCCCTGGCCTTGTGGCGGAGGTGAGTGCACATCTGTGGGGGCCCTGGCGGGTGTCGCAGGGCCGCGCTCCCCCTGCCAGCATCCTGCCCTGAGGCTCCTTCCAGGGCTCCGCGAGCCGAGTGGCCGCTGTGTTGTGCCCTGAGCACAGGGGCCCAGCGCGTCCCTGTCCCCTGCCCTCGAGGCCGCAGGTCAGCCTGCTTCCGCTCGTGTGGCCTCTGCTTTGTGTAGATGGACACGTGAATCCATCTCAAGTGAAGATCCCACAGGGGCCTCACAAAAGGACATGAAATCACAGCGTTTTCTTGTGTATTTAAATGCCTAAAGCTGTTCCTTAACTCAAACTACATGCCGTTTCTAGTGAAGGAAAACGTTGAGCTATGGGAAGGATTTTGGTGAGTATTTCCTGAGTGTTAGAAGACACTGTTCCGGTCGTAAAACCAAGTTGCTGGCCACCTCCTGTGTCTGCATCTCCGATCAATCCTAAGGGTCCTTGGACAGTTTATTCAGAACAGAAGTGTTCTTAGTTTAGCACAGGGGCGGTGGTCGGCAAAAGGGCCCACAGGCCAAACCCGGCTGCAGCCTGTTTTTGTGAATGAGGTTTTATTGGGATGCATCCCTGCCCATTCATTTGTACGCCATCCAGGGCTGCTGTCCTGGAGGGCAGGGGTCATTGTGGCCAAGGCCACAGGCCCACAAAGCCTAAACTACCTGCTGCCTGGCCCGCAAGGTTTATGGACCAGCTCAGGCCCCTCCTTTCTCTCCCAGTGTCTGAGCTGCTGGAATGTGGATGCCCTGAGAGGCTGTGGAAACTGGCGCCCATCCTGGACCTTGGTTCCCCGCTGCCCACGTGCCGTGGTCAGAACAGCAGTTACATTCAGGGCAGAGACAGCCAGTTAAGGTTCAAGGGTTTTCTGAGCCTTTCATGAGCATGGCGCCTGGGGACCCCTCACCCTCCTCGTGGTAATATTTCACGTCCTCAGACCATCCCCAGTTTCAAGTGAACCATGGTCTCTCCCCCTCCCTAGAAGCCAGAAGGTAGACGTGGCTGTTTCCGTGGGTGTGTCCCCAGCACGGAGCCTTGCCTGAGGGACAGGAAAGTCCCTCCCAAATGAACGAATGAATGGGTCAGTGAACGACTGAATGAAAGAGGGAATGTGTGGGTAGAGAGCTGGGTTTTCTCATCTCTTTGGAAATCAGTCTTTAACTTGAGGTTTTGGGTTTTTTTTTAAATGTTTTAACTGTAAAATATGAATTTGGTATCAAATATATAATCAAGCAAAATAAATCCAGACCAAATAGGAATCAGAATTTCAGTTTTCACTTGGTTGAGAACCCATAGCTAGAAAGCAGAGACTTTGTAGTTTTTTACACATTACGAATGAGTTGATCAAAAGTGCCTTAACTCCCTGTTCCCCCTGCTCTGTTCTGGGGCGGGGCTCCCCTCCCGCCCCGCCGTCCTGCCCCACGAAGGAGGAAACCTCGCACAAGCTCGGCGTCTGTCTTTTCAAAACAGGTGACTCTGGGCTGTTTCCATTGCCCTGTGTTGACTCCCTGTAGCTTTTCTTGTCTGCAATAATGTACTTGGTCTCATCGGGTGATAAATGGACCACAGCAAACTTTAGTTCCGACAGCCCGCTCACTTCACAGACACACCGTGTGTGTGTGCGTGTGTGCGTGTGTGTGTGTGTGTGTGTGTGTGTGACGTGCACACCTGATGTGCCCCACGTGGGGAGATGTGGGGCTAAGGTTCACGGGAGCTCTGGCTGCTCAGGTACGCGAAGACTGAGCATCGTTCCGAGTATATGTGTATATGGGCGTGTCTGGTGTATATGTGTGTATGTATATGTGTGTGTGTGTGTGTGTGTACATGTGAGTCTGTGCATAAGTGTGTGTGCGCATATGTGTGTGTTTATATGCGTACTGGCATGTACCCCCGCTGCACACGCCGCCCACATTGAATTCCCACCCCCTGCAGCCCTTGGGGTCTCCACACAGCAGCGTTTCTCGGGAACTCGGTGCACAGCCCTGGGCTCTGTGGAAACAAGAACAAACACCCGGCCCCGAGCTCCTCAAAGGAGACACAGTGACAGAGGATCCTGAGTTTGGGGCACGGGGAGTTAGGAGGAAACAAGTTTAAAATAACAGGACTCAGGGCTTCTCTGGTGGCGCAGTGGTTGGGAGTCCGCCTGCCGATGCAGGGGACACGGGTTCGTGCCCCGGTCCGGGAAGATCCCACGTGCCGCGGAGCGGCTGGGCCCATGAGCCATGGCCGCTGAGCCTGCGAGTCCGGAGCCTGTGCTTCGCAACGGGAGAGGCCACAGCAGTGAGAGGCCTGCGTACCACAAAAAAAATAAATAAATAAAAATAAAAAAATAACAGGACTCAGAGTAGAGGACATCATGTCATCAGCTGCGGCGGTGGGTTGGTTCACGCCAGGCACAGCTGTGCGGTTTTGAGCAGATTTTTGTTTGATCAGGGAGGATTTTTGCTGAATATAAGTTAGTGTCAGTCAGACCTTCCTAAAATAAAATCTTGGGTTTTCAATGAAAGGAGGAACGACACAATTTCGCATAAGACTCTGTGTTTCAAAACACAGAGTGTTGTAAAACCTATAGTATTTATCTTCTTACAGAACCCAATCAGGCAGGGCAGGAGACACTGCTGGCCAGTCCTGCAGGCCCTGGCCCTTGGCCGACTCAGGGTTCAGGAGGGTCAGTTCAGCCGTCACAACCAGGTACCATGGCGGGGCTTAGACAGCAGGATTCGTTTCTCACGGTTTTAGAGGCTGAAGTGGGAGGTCAGGGTCAGCAGCCATGGCTCGTGGCGGGACCTCCGTCCACCTGCAGACGCCGCGTCCTCGCAGGCGAGACCTCTTCCTCTCCTGTAAGGACACTGGTCCCCTGGATCAGAGTCCCACCCCGGGACCTCCCTGGACCTTAGCTCCAGATACAGTCATCTTGGGGTTCAGGGCTTCAGCATAGGAATGTGGGGTGACATGAGTCGGTCCATCGCAGAGGATGCCCTTTCCTGAGTGCACCGTGTGGGGACATCCATCCCTGGGTCATCTCCATGACGACTGTGAGTCGCCACGTGTATGCTGGTGGCGTTTCTCACTTTTGTTGGAGCAACGCGAGTTGGTGGTTACAGCAAAGTGGTGGGGAAGGGTGGGTGGCCGAGGGCAGGCCTGCAGTCCCTCCTCCCAGCGCCACGCAGATGCCCTCCGCACGTGTGTGTGGCTTTTCTGCCGTTGCCTCTGTCACCCTGGGGAAGGAGCCGTGAGCTCTGGGCCTGTCGGGTTCAGACCCCAACCCCGAGGGGCACCGGGTGGCCTGCGCATCTGCACACACAGGGCCCTGGGGTGGGTGAAGGTGGTGGTCAGCATCGCCATGTGCTTCTCTCTCGCACAGTTTCTCAAAGTCGCCTGCACATCTGCCTGCTTTGTGAAGTAAAGTCTGAACTTTACTTCTTGTATTGTGTTTTCCATTTTACAGAATTTCCGATTTTATTTTGCCTGTTAACCAAGAGAATAATGAGCCCTGAGTGTAGCCTCAAAATTCTCCACCCCAAAGTCCTGTGGCCGCTGCCTGGGATTCATTCTCCTCCCAGAGGGTCCGGGGCCCTGACCGCTGCGTGGCGTGTGTTTCTCTTCTGCTGCACTCTCAGCATGATCTGCATTTCCTGGGCCTGTTTTCTTTGTCTTTGTTTTTTGTTCCAAGATTTTCTGGAGTATTGGGTTCTCAGAAGGAGGATGTGCAGGAGGAACTCATTCACATCTTGTGTCTGGAAATGCCTTTATTGTCTCCTCTGTGTTGGTGTGTAGTTTGACTGGGTGTGGAATTGCAGGTTTCACATCATGTGTCCCCAGAGCTTTGGAGATGTGCTGCTGACACCTGCAGCTTTGATGCTAGAAACCCGTTTGTTTTAAAGTTTTCTCTCTGTCGTTGGAAATTTGAAAAATTCTCAAAGGAAAAAATATGAGTCTTTTTCATAAAATTCATTCTGCTCAGCACCTTGAGATGGTGCTGAAGATCTGGGTCTTTCTTCGACTCTGAGAAACTATTTTCTTTGTATCTTATAGCTCCGTCCCTTTCTTTTTCCTGCATGTTCTGGGAGGTCCCCTTCTCTTGTCCTCTGGACCTTTGCAGAGCATCCCGCTCTTCTGGCACTGTAATGTCCTGATGCGTGTGGATTCTTACACGTCTCTTCTGATGCCTGCCCTCGGGTCTCCTCAGGGTCATACTCCTCTTATCCATCATGTAGCTGGTTCTGCCCACACGTCCAAGTCTGAGGTGTCCGCCTGTGTGATGAACGACAGATGGAGTCGGGGTGCAGGTCCCTGCCCTTGAGCATGTAGATCTGTCTCCCGATTCCCTTCCCCTGGAGAAGCTCTGGCATCTCCGGTGTCACTGGTGCCCTTGCCTTGGGGACCGTGGTGCTGGCCCTGCACTGGGCAGTGGCCGGGGCTCTGCTCTGAGGCCGGTACCCACACCCATAGGCATCTCTTCCCCACAGGCAGCTTGGGGACAGAATTCCTCCAAGACCTTAGAGAATTACCAGATTTGGTTTTTCCTGTCCCAGGACATCACTGTCACTGTTTGACCTTTGGACCCGAGAGGTGGTGGGTGTGTCTCCGATGGAGGGGCTGAGATTTGACCCCCCTTTTCACCAGCTCTCCTCCTGGACCTGCCTTCCTGGGACTGGCTGTGCTCCCACGGCAGCCTCCCCCGCAGTCTCGTTTCTCTCTCCTTGTGCATCAATTGACATCCATTGGCTTTTATTTTTGTAAATGACTTTATCGTGAAAAATAACATGCATGCAGAGAAGTGCATTTTAAAATGTGCAGTAGAACAAGTGACTGGAAGTACATGCTTTGTAGTCACCTAGCTCTAGACGCAGCGCCCAGCGTGGCCCCCGCATTGCATGGGTGACTGTGCAGGACCTGCCTGTGGTCAGAGGACGTCGTTTCCGGGTGGCTCCTTGCAGGCGCGGTGCACCTTCAGAGACCTGCTCAGATCTGTCGGGGCTCATCTCGGGAATTCTCTTGAGAGGGTTGTTAAGCCCCTTGGGAAATCAATCCAATAAGGATTTAGGCTCTTGTGCTTCTATGCAGTGATTTTTACCCAATTTGATCACCCACGTAGCACAGCAGCACAGCGAGACATGGGTCCCTCTGAAGGTGGCCCTTCTCCCAAGGGCTCAGGTGCGTGGCCTGCAGTCACTTGCCCGCCAGGCCATCACTCACCCTGGTTTCAGGGACATGACAGGGACCTGGTTTGTCGTATCAGATTCCTGTGAAAGGGAATGTGCAGATTTAGATGCTTAAGTTCTCATATGTTTAGAAAAGAATAAATTAGAAGCAAATTCAGTTAATCTAGCCTGATTTTTACTCTGTTTTCCAAATTTATTGTGCATCTAATTTCATCCAGAAAAGGCTGGTTTCCAGAAGGTAACAGCTGCCTCCCGGAGCCTGAGGCCACCTGTGGGAGGCGAGGGTGCGGCTTCCCCAGCGTCTCTGCTCCTGACCTCAACTCTGCTGACTCCGCACAGTTCAGTGTGCAGTTTAGGTGCCGATGATTTCTTTTCATTTACAACTTAGATCCTCAGGATGCTGAGAGATCACCCGACGTGTCTGTGTCTCTAGTTTTGTCCTGTGGGCCTCACTCCTCACATGCTGCTGGCCCTGTGACGTGGCTGAGACGGCTTCCGTTTTCTTGAGTGAACGGGTGCAACAGCTATTCTGCTGCCCATGTGCACAGTCGGAGGGAAGAAAGCTCAGCCTCCTTCCCTTCCCTCCTCGGATGTTTCAGTGACAGTGGCGGCAGGTCTCCTGGGATTGGCACAGTCCCTGACGGGGTGTGGGCAATGGGGCTGCGTCCCCCGCCAGGCCTGGGTCTGACAGCTGCGCTTCTGTTGCAGGGTCGTGGACGTCCTGCTCAAGGCCATCATGCGCACCATGTGGTTTGCCGGCGGCTTCCACCGCGTGGCCGTGAAGGGGCGCCAGGCGCTGCCCACCGAGGCCGCCATCCTCACCCTGGCACCACACTCCTCCTACTTCGATGCCATCCCCGTCACCATGACGATGTCCTCCATCGTGATGAAGGCGGAGAGCAGAGACATCCCGATATGGGGAAGTGAGTGAGCCCCCCCGTCCTGCTGGGAGTGAAACCCCCAGTGCTGGCCAGTCCAGGTCACGGTGACACCACAGCCACGCCCACACAGCTCGTATACCCACGTGAAATAGGCACCGGGCCTTGCATCCCTGTTTTCTCTGTTGTGATTTCTTCTGTGATATTGTTGTGATTTTCATTTTTTATTAACACGCAAGTGCCCTTGGCTCTAAGGTGTTGAAGTGCTCCTTGAAGTTCTAACAAGAACGTGTCACCCTCATCACACAGAAGCTCTAGAAGTTGGGGACAACTCAGTAACTGTCCCATTGGGTTAGTGTCTGTACCGTAAATCCAGGTGTATGAGCGTCCTGAGACCTCGTAACCCGTCACCAAAGCTGAGGGCTTAAAATCACAGGAATTCGTCCTCTCCCAGCTCCGGGACCAGAAGCCTGCCATCAAGGTGCCCCAGGGCCCCACTCCTTCCGGAGGCTCCAGGGGAGGCTCCTTCCTGCCTCTCCCATGCATTTACCCACCGCTTCAAATGTCTTGACCACAGAGCTGCCCGCTGCGAAACAGGCATCGGGCCCTTCTTGTCCGGGCTCGGGGCTCGGGGGACAGAGACTGCGTTTCCCTCCTGTCCTCAGAAGCATGCAGTTCTCGGGTGGGACTCGGGTGGGGTCCCCACAGACACGCGCAGTCGGGGACCCCTGCCGTCCTGAGTCCAGAGAGCCCTCCGGGTTCCCCGCCTTGGGCCTCGGGTCCGTCCAGGAATTGGGAAAAGCCTCCTCATCCGCTTTCTTCTCTTTGCCGTGTAGACAGGGTAGCTCTGGCCGGTAAAACCCACCTCCCTGCCAGGTGAGCAGGCCTCCTTCCCCCTCGCCCCCTGGGAAGCGGCGCCGCGCTCAGGCAAGACGGTCACTGGGCTCACCTGTTTCTCTGCGCCCCGTCCTTCTGGGTGGTTCCACCGGACCTCCCTTTCCTTCTCATGGTCATTTTTTAGCAGCATCAGGAGTAATTGGTGAGGAAGGATAAAAGAGTTCCAGTTTGGTGAAGAAGCAAAATGTTTCAAGACGTGGGAAAAACTACCACTGAGATCCACTTAGATTTTATGAGTGCCATGGACCCAACTAGATAGAATTTTATTCTTTTTTAAAATGCTTTTTCTTTGCTTTTTGGAAGACCTCCAAGACGTAAAAGTCATGAAATATGACTCTTTACAAGTAACAGAAATGCTCAGAAAAGAAGCTCAGAGCTCATCTCAGTACCAGTGAGGCGTGGCCCTGCGGCAGAGCCGGGGGGGACGTGGCCTCACCGGCCCAGGAGGGTGACCGACTGCCACGGCCTCTGCCTGCCATCAGTTCAAAGTTTTCTAAGAAGTATCTTAGAAATACTAAGAAGTATCTTAGAAATACCACCTTTACATCCTCGTTCGAGAGGACCGGTGTGCTGGGTGTCGCCATCAGCTTCGGTCAGGGAGCCCTGACCTCACACACTTGCTGGGGGCCGTGTGTGTGGTGCTGGAATGGGGTCTGTGTGAGTGTCCTGGGGCAGCCGTGACAAAGCACCACAGACCACAGAGCTCAAAACTACAGAAATGTATATTCTCTCACTGTTCCGGGGGCCAGAAGTCCAAAATCAAGGTGTCGGCAGGCTGGTCCCAAGGGAGAGTCCATCCCAGGCCGCCCTCCGGTCTCCAGTGGTCCCGGCTCTCCTGGGCCTCCCCCGGCCATGGCCACATCACCCCGTCCTTGCCTCTGTCATCACGTGGCGATCTCTCCCTCTCTCCTCCTTACGGGGACACCAGTCACTGATCAGGGCCCACCCCAGCGCAGTGTGACCTCATCTGAACTTGACTGCATCTGCAGAGACCCTGTTTCCAAACGAAGTCAGTCACAGGCATCTGGGCTAGGACATCAGCCTGTCTCTATGAGGGACACAGTTCAGCCCGCAGCGAGGCTGATGGGGTCCGAGCCACGTGCCCCAGGCCCTTCTGGCTCTGGGTCCTCCCCACTTCCCCCCCCCAGCCCCCCACCGGTGACACGGGTGACCAAAGGCTCTCCACTCCCCATGGGGTCAGCCCCATCTGTCTCTTTCTCCTGATTTGTCATCTGTGGATGCTTGGAGTTGTTACTGTTGGCCCCGCAGTTTGCAGGGCTTCTGGCCATCCTCTAAGTCCACTGAAGCTTCAGTGCCCCCGCCCTCCCCAATCCCTCGTGGTCCGTGCTGGCTGGCTGCCTGCCCCATGGCACAGCCCTCGGGGCACCTCTGGGGGGCTCGCCTCTCACCGGGCGCTGTGGGCAGCCACCCCACCACGAGCACCGCCCCCCTCTCTTTCAGCTCTGATAAAGTACATCCGGCCCGTGTTCGTGTCCCGGATGGACCAGGATTCTCGCAGGAAGACGGTGGAAGTGATCAAGAGGCGGGCGCAGTCCAGTGGGAAGTGGCCGCAGGTGCGCAGCGCTGCTTGCGTTCTCAGCAGTTACTCCAAAAGAGGCGGCCTTAGCGATTGGAGGGGAAAGAGAGACACGAGGGCCAGAGCTTGCTTCCCTGGAGGCTGGCTTCCTTGTGTTTCGTTTTATTTTCAATGAGTGCAAATCCAAGAATGTGCCGGATATCAGGTAGTTTGGGTTCTGGCGTTCTAAAAATAAAAGAAATAGGGAAAACAATTCTCACATGCATCTCAAGTTGCCGAATCGTCTTTTAAGTTCTGTATCGGAAAGAGCCAGCTGCCCGACCCTGGGGTCGGCATGGTCTCGTGTCTGAATACTGCGTCAGGCTGCAAGGTGTACCCCGTTGCTTCTCAAAGTTCCGGGCTTGTCTGGCATGTGTCTGGTTCCCTCGGGGCATCGGGAAGGCTGCCCCGGGCCGGGGGGCAGGGGCCTCGGCCAGTGTTAGCTGTGGGTGCGTTTGACCTATGCTGTTTATGTATAGCTTTTCTTTTCACTTGAGCCGACCTTGAGAAGCTGGAAATCCCACAGGACTCTCTGGGTTCTGGCTGCTCAGAAGACATTGAAGGCCTTGCTTGTGGCACCCATGCCCGAGGACGGGCAGCCCTTTGGGGGTTCCAGGGTCTCCAGCTGCCATCCGCACAAGAATAGGTTGACCCCCTCCGCCATTCAGCTCACCTGCCTGACCCTCAGGCGTGCTGGGGTCGGTCCCAAGCTGACCCAGTGCCCCTTGGAGATGATCTTTCTCCTGGGCTCAGGACTGAAAGCAACCTCACGGGCTATACTTTCCACCCCGCAGGGGAAAGTTAGCGTACGTTATGTTGCTGGAAGCCAGTAAGAATGGGAGTGATTGGAGGCCCTGGTGAGGAAGGCGTTACTTCGCTGCTGATGCTCTGGGTGTTTGTGTCGCTGGCCGGGCCCCAGCCTCTCCCCCACCCCACCCCAGGCCCCGTACTCAGCCACGGGCTCTCCATCCCTGCGCCTTTGTCCTGCTTTGTGCTCGTGGCTGCCGGCTCCAGGCAGTGGGATCCCGTCTGCACAGCAGCTGCAGGTGGGCACTCAGGCCACTTGCTCACATATCCCACCGCCCAAGAGGGCACACGCTGCTTGTGTACCTGCGTTGCGTCCAGATTTTAGTCAAACCAGCAGTTAGAAGGGAAATTAATGAAGGCTTCTATATGCATCTTAACTTTTTCAACTGAACATAATTAAAGTACCTAAATCACATCAGGACTAGAGGAAATAGGTTGTGAAGTTGGCCCCTGTGAACTCTGAACTGTCCCTTTGATGCTGATTTTTTTTTTTTTCTATTTCAAGATAATGATTTTCCCAGAGGGCACTTGTACCAACAGGACCTGCCTAATTACCTTCAAGCCTGGTAAGTAGTTTTCTTAATTATTTCTTTTTTGCCTTGAGAAGGTGGGGGACACCCTCACTCCCACCAGAGTACCTCAGCCCGGAGATGCTCTTGTGCCTGTTTCCTGTGCCCCTGGGGTTTTCTCTGAGCGTCCACGGCTGGCACAGATGTTGAGGAAACCTGCCCAGCACTGAATGACTGCTGACCGGGAAGGCCTGTCAGAGAAGCCCACTTTGTTCTGAGACCCACACGGGAAGTATGGGCAGGGGACTTGCTGCCACGGAGATAAGAGGTGTCCCTTTCTCCCTCTGCAGGTGCGTTTATCCCAGGAGTTCCTGTCCAGCCGGTGGTTTTGCGGTACCCAAACAAACTGGTGAGTGTGTTTTCCTGGCACGAATGTCCAGTGAATTTCCTGGGCCTGAGAATTGCCCGGTATCTCAGGACACTGTCTCCATCTACCCTGGCATTCTGGAACATTCCCCAGCACTAGCTCACGAAGTCCCACCTTCATGGATCACAAAGCCCTGGCCCTTCCGCGAGCCTGACGTGCAGGTGTGAGACCCCCGTGTCCTCGGTGGCTCCTGCCTCCCAGGTCGCACTCTGGGACATTTTAAAACTGAGAATGTTTAATTCCCAAAGGCTGGCAAGCAGGAGGGAAAGAGGTTAAGTGCCTCCATGGTCCCTCTGCCAGGTGCACAAGGGTGGTCTTGACGGACCCCAGCTCAGCTCGCAGGGTGGGGGGCCTGGACGAGGTTCTGGTGCCTGTGGGCACTCCTCCTGTGCTGCCCTGTCTGTAACCCCCATGTGACATCTGTGGGCACCAGGGGCTTTCAGCCCTCCCTCTTCAGGGCCAGGGCCCTGGGGTCCAAGGTCAATGCACTGACCCTGTGCCCATGGGTGTGGACAGGCCCAGTGTGTGAGTGCCAGTCAGAAGTGGCAGCCACACGGGCCGGCAGACACAGCTGTTCTTACAGCTCTGAAGAGGTGCGTTCGCTAGCCAGTTTCTGAGAATGAGAATCCATCATCACCAGTGTGTAGGATTCTAGATTTTCCCCTTTTTAAGTTTGTTCCATCAGCTTATTTGAAGCACGGCACTGGGTTCTTCTGGGAACATTCAGCTCGGTTGTCGGGGAACGGTGACCTCTGCCTTGGGCTCATGGTCTATGTCACGTGCTCTTTGGCTGCTTAAGGTTTGAGCACAGACCTGCATGGAGGGGGCTGGGCTGGGGACTGCGTGTGGGACGCCCCGTGGCAGGTGGGTTTCCAGGAGCCATAAGGGTGTGGGTGGGTGTCAGGCCTGCGAGAGAAGGAAGCCCTGGTGGGTGACCGGTGTCAGGGTGGAAGCAGGACGTGTGTCACCCACGGTCCTCACCTAGGTGGCTGAGGATGGAGAGCATCTGAAATGTCCCCGTGGGACCCCGGGCAGGCACGGGGTGGGGGAGATGCGGCCCTGTGGCTTTGTTCCGCGCTCCCTGCCCCCATCCGGAGCTGACCGTCAGCGTCTCTGACCAAGTCCAGGCGAGGACCCTGGGGGCTCAAGTGGGTGTGGAGCTGGAAGGAGGCTGCCAACAGCATCACCTGGCTAGGTGGTGGTGATGGGCAGGGCAGGGCCTGCAGAGCACAGAGCAGGTCCGGGCGTGGACTGAAGTTGCCCTGGGCGCCCGGAGAAGGCGGAGGCAGAGGGGGGCAGGACGGGGTCCTGGGCGGACGCTGGGATGGGTGAGTCTGGGGGGACCTGCGGTGCTGGGCTCCCCCTTCTCCCCTGCCCCAGAGGGGACGTGGCTGGTAGGGAAGACAGCCCCTCTGCGGTCCCAGGTGGCCAGGGCGAGGGCCGGGGCGAGGCCGGCATTCCCGTGGTCGAGGAGGAGGGGCGCGGCACACACGGGCTTCCCTCCTGACTCATCGCTCCTTTCCTGCCCCCAGGACACCATCACCTGGACGTGGCAAGGCCCCGGAGCGTAAGTCAGACCCCGCCCTGTCTTGTTTGTCCTGTCCTCCCAGGAAAGCAGGCCCGCTCCAGTGACCGCCGTGCTGCTTACTTTAGCAAAGGCAGAAACCGAGCACAGGGCCGCTGCTGCCGGACAGCAGTTCGGTTCGGCCCAGGGAGGCCAGCTGCACGAGGCTGGCCTTCTTCACACTCCTGGATTCCAGGACTGAAGTTAATTGTCCTCGGCCCTGGCGGGAAGGTAGCTGAGAACTTCTCTTCCCGCCTGTGTCTGTCAGCTCGGCGCTCAGCTGCACACGGCCGGCCCCAGAGAGGAGAGGGGAGCGCGGGGCCTCCTCCCGCGCGGCTGCTGGGGGCGTACGGGGGTCCAGGCGCCGGCATGTGGGCTGGCGTTCGGAGGCGGAGGGCCGGGTGGTGAGGCCACGCAGAGCCCTCCGAGGCCCCTGGCGCGCCCGAGTGGCGCGGGGGGTCGGGGGGGCATTGCTGAGGCTGGAGGGCGGAGTGGGCGGAAGCTGGGGAATGTCTGGGAGGGGGATCCTTCAGGGTCCCGGTGACCTGGGCTTGGGGCTGGCAGTGATGAGGTGGAAGTGGGGGGTGGGCGGAGAGCTGAGGCCGGGCATGGGGATGGCATGATGTAGGGCCTGGGACAGCCAGGAGGGGGCGGGGTCAGGTAGATGAGACTTCCTGAGCCGGAGGACAAACAGGGCACAGCGGCTTCCAGGGCACAGCCAGGCGGGTGTGCGTGTGTTTAATAAGCTCAGCGGAGACTTCTGTTTAATCAAAGTAGCCCTGTCACTCAGTGGTGTGTTTAAGGTTCAGATTTAGGCTGAGGAAGGCTCAGCATCCCCTCCTGAAGGAGAATTGCCTGCTCGGTGGTGCCCTCTGCAGGGGAGCGGGGTCTGGAGGCTTTGCTCCAGAACTAGAAGTAGTTTAACTAAAAGGAATTGAGAATCTTTTAACCAGTGCTGTAAATCCTTTCATTTTTAAGGTTGAAAATCCTGTGGCTCACATTGTGTCAGTTTCACAATCAAGTGGAAATTGAGGTTTGTATAGATACAGTGTTACACAATGTTGTATGGGAGTTTATACAGATGCGATGTTATACAATGTTATATTGTCTGTATTGTTATAATGTTATATTGTGGTTTCTATAGATACAGTGTTACACAATGTTATTTTGATGTCTCTATACATATAATGTTATGTGGATACAATGATACATAGGGTTATACCATGTCATGTTGGTATCTGTACAGATACAAAGTTATATGTCATCTGTCTTGCTTTGAACTTTTTCCATTTCTCATGGCTCCTTAAAGGTGCTTCCCAAGGGTTTTGCATCAACTTTGTGTCTCTTGCATGACTTTTTATCCATTCAGATAGGATTTTAAAAATCAACAGGAAGCTAAGCCCATCATTCTTTTATTATGGTTAGCATAGCTTAAGGGCACGTAAGGTTGGCATACCTGCGATTAATGATTCTTTTGGCTTATATTTTTACCCAGTACTAACACTGCTGATATCGTACTGCTAACTTATCATACTGTTGTCCTGTTTAATACTTGGTCAGACCAGGTAGACTGCCTCCAGTATTCAGCCCGTTTCCAAAGTCACAGTACCTGTCCTCTCTACTCACGTAAATATGGTCACATTCATGCAGCCTGTAAATTTAATTGAGTGGATGAGGAATAGAGTTTATTTTCTTAAAAGGGGAATTAACTTGCTACTCCTACACCTGAAAATGAGAGATGAGTCTTACACAACTTAAAGCATTTCATTTGCTACCTTCTGATAAATACTGCAGAGTAATACTGAATTTACAAATGAGCCCGGCTTTCAGCCAGGTTTTTCACTTCAGTAGAACATAAGCCACTTAATTATAAAGGACTGGGCTGAAAGGGCCACGGCCTGAGTCCAAGGGTGGCTGGCCTGCAACCCAGGATATTTTATGGGGCTCGTTTGCTGGTGGCCGAGAGGCAGAGGCGGGGTGAGACTCCAAGGAAGATGCTCTATTTCAGACTGGTTTCTAATTTAAGAGTTGGGAAGAAACTGTATGGCTTTGTGAAATCACTCTAAATTCTTTCTTTGTGTCACTCCTACAAGACGCCAGTGCTAATATGAGGAACTGTTGCAACTTACAAAGTTTTTTAAAAGGTGGCAGTAAGTGAAAGACTAGAATTATATGATGAGAATTGATAGGATTTGGGGATGTTCCTGTATTCTTGAATATCCATACTAAAGAAAAGGGCTCCGTGATGGTCTTTTTCCTTTTCTACAATGGGGGGTTGGCACAGGGTGTGAGACATACTTATTTAAAACACGCAAAGACACACGTTCCTGGGACAGTTTATTATATTCTCCAAATGCGGTAGTTGTCAAAAAGCTAATAATAGTCTTTCATGTGGAAATAATTTGTCGTGTTACCCACAACACAAAACTGAGACTTTAGAAGTGGAAGCACACATGCGATTCTTTTGATTCCAAAGACTAAGCCCCTGTGTGAAATCATAAGCACGACTCACTGGCTTCTGTGTCGGAGGAGTGGTGCTCCTGGTGAGGAAAGGCGGGTTGTGAGTTTACACACGTGTGTGTCTGTGCACGTGTGTGCGTGCATGGGCAGCAGTGACGGCTCCAGAGACGATTCCAGTGGAGGGTGCTCTGACAGATCTTGACTTGTCCGGGAGGAGCTTGTCATCGTGGTGGTGGTGGGGCGAGGGCAGAGTCTTGTGCTCATGCAGGTAACCGGCGTCTCTGTGTGCACAGTTCCTTCCCGTGTACACCCCCTCAGAGGAGGAGAAGAAGGACCCCACTCTGTACGCCAGCAACGTGCGGCACGTGATGGCAGAGTGAGTGAGCGCCCCTTCCGCGGCGGGGTGGCGGGGTCTGCGGGAAGCCCCGGTGCCCTTGGCTTCCCTGAGCGTTCGTTACTCAGTGTCCTTGTCCGCCAGTGTCATGGCCTTGCTGTAAAACCAGTCAGCGGCATCGGGGAGGTGGCTGGAACCAGCCCTAGGCTGAGCATCGGCCAGAGTGTGCTTGGCTGCATGCTTTGTCTCCTGATTCTGTTGGAGGACATTTCTGCTTGTTCAACATTTGGAAGATGGTTCGTTGCCACTTAATTCTGCACATTGCAAACATCCCCATTAGCCAGCAGTCCCCACGGGGGCTGCGTCCGTGCGCGTCCCTTGGAGACAGGCAGCGGGGCCGCGGGCGAGAGCACTGGCCTGGGCTGGTGCGTCCTCGACACTTGCCGTCTACCCACACAGCGTTACTGAGGTTCTTACTCCGTCCCGCCGAGCTAAGTGTGGTAATGGTGCACTTAGTCTTGCGCTGCTCGTACAACAGTGTGTGTGTGGCCAGGAATCTTCTCACCTCCTATTTCCCTGCAGTTGCCGCTTGTTTCAGGCCCTGGCAGCCTCAGCCCAGACCCCAGGTGCCTTCCCCCTTCCTCTCAGTCCCAGCCCCTCCCTCCCCTCCTCTCTTCTCCCAGGCAGGGACTGCCTCTGAGTTCGGCCACTGCAGTGCCTGGAGGGGTGCTCGGACGGTGTCACCTGTGGGGACGTGCACACAGCTGCCCTGGTGCGACTTAGGTTCTAAGGGAAAGTCCATCTCCTCACTACGGATGCGTCGTCCCCGCTTTAGTGCATTCTGTGAGACACACTGAGCAAAATCTTGCGTTTAGCCTCAGCACACGTGAATTAAACTCAGCCAGGCGTTCAGTCTGCCCAGGCGTCCTCAGAGTGTTAGGCGCTGGGAATGGAGTCCAGCAAAACACGCCCGCTCCCCTCAGGCCCCCCTTCTCCGAATCCCACATGCGGACACAGAGCTGCCGGGATGCGGGAGATTCTCAACTCCCAGCTTTTGGGAAGTCAGGGCAGTGAGTGACACCCTTGATCAACCTCTAGATAAGAAAATAATATCCAGAGTCACAGACCGGACAGGTTAGGTGTAATTTTTTTTTTTTTTTAGTTTGTGTTCAGACAAATTAACTATTAAATATTTTAAATATGTATCCTAAAGAAACTTTTATGGCGTCATATGATCTGTGTTAACAGAGACGCGTCACGTTCAGTGGAAAAGGGCAGAAACCCATCGGGTCTCCCCTTGCCTCACAGCCAGAACCACGGATGTGGGCCGTCACCTTCCTGGTCTTTAGTCACACCGGGGCTGCACCTGGGAAGGGCCCGGGTCCTGACAAGCTTTGCAGGCGGCCCCTGAGCCAGCCCCCTCCCCCTTCCTGTGGGTAGCCCGGGAGCTCCTGGGGCAGTTCTGGCGTCTGTCCCCACGCGACCAGGCCTAAGTGCTCTTAATGGGAATTTAGCAGCCTCGGAAAGAAGCCTTCAAAGTCGCTGTTTCCTTATTACCTGACTGCACACAGCATTGCCATGGCAACAAGGAACTATAGCTGTGCCCCAGTACCCGCCAGGGACTGGTGCCAGGACCCTCGGAGACCAAAATCCAAGGATGCTCGAGTCCCTTAAGTGAGACAGTCTGGTGCAGCTGCCCTCTGTATCCTTGGATGTGGAACCACGGATCCAGAGGGCCGACTGTCCCATCGAAATGAGTAAACGCCCCTTCAGTTACGGAGGCGGGGTTGGGGGGCAGTTTTCTATATGCGGTCAATTTCCTACCATGAATGCACTTTCCAAACTAGTCAGGAGAAGGCTATTTTTCTTGAAACCTGACGCCGCTCTGTGGAATGACTGGGTTCTGACTCTCCCTCTGACTTCAGGGCGGTGCCGGCACAGATAGCAGTGGTCCCTGCGGCCTGCAAAGATGACTTGAGCCGAACTGAGCACCAGTGCGGGCAGCGTCGTCCTCTTTAAGGCGCTAGATGCGTGCTAGGTCCCTAGTGGGCGGAAACCACAGCGATACGAGACTAACCACGAAGCTGGGGCGGCCCCAGCTTCCAAGTAACTGAGATTTGGGGTCAGCTCTTCGGCCTTTATGTTTACTGCTGAATATGGTCTTTTTAATTTATTTGTTTGTTTGTTTCTATTTTGGCCACACCTCGAAGCATGTAGGGTTGTTCCCCGACCAGGGATGGAACCCGGGCCGCTGCAGTGAAAGCGCCAAATCCTAACCACTAGGCCACCAGGGGACTCCCTGAACGTGGCCTTTAAACGTCACCTTTCCGCCCACCTCAGCGTCCAGAGCACTCGCTCTGCTGCCCCGAGGGGGCGGCTGATGGCAGTGCCCTCCTCTCTCGCAGGGCCCTGGGCGTCTCCGTAACTGACTACACGTTTGAGGACTGCCAGCTGGCCCTGGCGGAAGGCCAGCTTCGTCTCCCCGCGGACACGTGCCTTCTAGAGTTTGCCAGGCTGGTGAGGGGCCTGGGGTGAGTTCCCTGCTCCTTTCTCTTGAGCGCCCAGTTGGAGGCAGCGCTCCTGTGGGTGCCTGTGACACCCACCAGGCCGCCGCAGGGTCTCCGCCCGGGCACTTGCTGACCGAGCTGGAGGTCACGGGTGGCGGGCAATCGAGATAATTAATGGTGCTTTTTCTGAGATTTGGGGTGTTTTTTTTTTTCTCTTTTTTTCAAATACCAGCTTCATTCCACACAGAAGTAAGTGTCTTAAGCCCTGAATGGTCGGCCCTGGCCGTCTCTGTATGGACGCCCCCGCCGCCCCCGTCCGCCATCCCCTGAGGACCTGCCCAAGGGTGGGGCCCGTACACCCACAGGGGTGTCAGTGCTTGTGCGGATGCTCACACAGGACACACTCGTGCCTTCAAGCTCCTGGAAGAGCCTCTTTTCTCGAGGACTGACTGCTGCTTGGTCTATGAATCCTTTTAATGTTTTGTTGGGGTTTAATACATAACAGTAAATCTGCCATTTTCAGCATTTTGTAATTTTATTGAAAAAAAATGTTCCCCTCATTTTTTGTTTAGGCTAAAACCAGAAAAACTCGAACGCGACCTGGACAGACACGCAGACAGCGCCAGGCTGAAGCGGGGCGGGAGGCTGACTCTGCCCGGGCTCGCGGCGCAGCTGGGGGTCCCCGAGTCCGAGGCGCTGGAGGACCTGTTTGCCCTGTTTGATGAGGTGAGGCCTTGTGGGGGGGCTTGGGGGCAGCTGTGTCCCTCGATAGAAACGTTCTTCAGGCAATTCTGGAAGCAGAGAAGGGGAGACCAGCCCTTGTTGCCCATCCTGCCAGCCCCCCCAGTCTTTTGGGGTATTTTCTCCCCCAAAGATGCTGTCAAATGCACATAGAAATTTGGCTTTAAATCAGCGTTTGCTGATAAACACGCCTGTAGTTGGGGTTGTTTTAAGCGGTTGCCAAAAGGCCTGGGACGTCACACGCACGCTCGGGACGGGGCAGGGCTGTCTCCTGAGAGCGTCTCTTCCCAGGGAGGCAGCGGGGAGATGGATGTGCGGGAGTACTTGGTCGCTTTGTCCGTCGTGTGTCGGCCGTCGCAGACCCTGGACACCATCCAGCTGGCGTTCAAGGTAAGTGTGGCGTTTACGTGACCTTTAAGTTGTGGGGTCGGTGAGACCGGGGTCACGTGAGACCTGTGAGGCTTTTCATAGCCCCTTATGACTTTGGTAAACGTACTGTTTGCCTGCTCTTCTCACATAAGCTTGTATTGGCCGTTGTTTGTAAAAAGGCCCGCAAACCTCTGATTCCTCCCTGCCCTCACTCATAAGATAAGAGTGTGGAGAAGGGTCTTCCTGAGTCCTGGATGCCTGAGCAGGACCAGTGGGTTCTAGCTCCCAGCACGGCCTCCCCATCCCATCAGCCTGTTGACCAGAGGAAAGCAGGGCTTCGGGACTAAGGAGCCGCCTGCCCCAGCATAGCCCAGAGCCAGGCCGTTCACCATGGGTGCAGTGAGTCTGGGAGACTGGGGAAGGCCCATGATGGGGCCCCGGCCCGCCCACAGATCCACCTGGCTGCCCTCAAGCATGGCCTCACCTGGTCAGTCCCCTAGGGTGGAGCTGGGCACGCTTTGCCACGTAGAGACATCCTGTCTGTGTCTCACAGGTGCAACTCACATTAGCCAGACTCACGAAAACATGACGTATAGGTCAGGAAGCCGCTGTCACTCACTGCCGGGAAGACCCCTTCTCTCCCTTCTGACCCCAGCAGACCCTCTCCATGGCACACTGGGGGAGTCCCCCACGGTGCAGGGCGGCTTCTGCGGGTCAGGTCACGGAGGTTAATCAGACGGCAGCGGCCCTCGGTAGCGCCCTGTCTCAGAAAGCCTGTCCCCTCCTCCAGCCTTGGCGGGCACCTCCAGGGTGGCTCTTGGGCTCGTCGCCCCCGTGCCGGTGCTGCCTTGGCCACGCCCTGTCTGGTGGCCCTGCAGCAGCTTCTCTGACATCTCCTGGTGGACTCTGCTGCCACGACAGTGGCTGGCAGGGAGGTGGCCAGCTTGTTTCTCAGTGAAACAGCTGAGCATGAGCATGGCCACCTTCTAGCAGCGCTACCAAGGCCCCCACCTGAGGGCAGGCGCGAGGGCCGCGGGGAGGACGGCGCCGCTCGTGCCGCCTTGTGGATCCCGGCACTTCTCCACGACGACGTCCCCTGCAGTGACCACCCCTCACGGGCCCCCTGGGAAGGCAGACAGCCCCATGCCCGGGCATCCGCACGGCGGGGCCGGTGTGTCCTGCTCATGTGGACATCCCGCCGCGGGAAGCCCACCTCTAGGCAGGAGGGCAGAGGGACCGCCCCAAGAAGTCCGGGGGGTTGGGGAGCAGGTTGGTCAGGGGGCCCCCAGCGTGGGGAGGAGAGCCTGCAGACAGCGCAGCGGTGATGGCCCCCAGCTCTGCAGCCCCTGGTCAGGCTGGGGTGGGGGAGGCAGGGGCCGCTCCTCCCAAACTGGGGCAGGAGGAGGAGGACATCAGGCATTTACAGCGCAGGATGGAATGCGGTCGTGTGCTGGTCTCAGCCCGTCGGTAGCCAGGGCTGTGGCTGGACCGGCCCCTGGGGCTCCCAGTGTGACTGCAGGATGCCCTCGGCGACAGCCATCAGGGAACTTGGAAAAGACAGGTCTATTACTCACAGGTCCCGGAGGGCACACGGCGTGCCCTGGGGGCAGCGAGGTCACAGGTCACGGGGCTCTGCCTTTGTCAGGGTTGAGGGTAGGGGCCTAGGGTTTTGGGGGTTCACTCTTTCTTGGTGAATTTAAAGCGTTAGGAGTGGGAATTAGGGCACAGGAGAGGAGAAGCAGGGTCCCTGAGGTGGTCAGTTATGTGGGTCACCCAGGGCCTTCTGGAAGGGGGACCTCACAGAGGCGGGGCGGCCTGGCTCCTTTCCTGGCAGTTTCACTGGTCACCGCGACTCATAGCCGCAGCGTGTTCATTCAGGTGGGCATCTGTGAAGTGGGCACCTCGCAGCCAAAGGCTGAACGCCAGGTCCTCACGTTGCAGTGTATATACCACCCTTTCTTGGTGGGTTTAAAACACAAGAGCAGGGCCTCCCTGGTGGCGCAGTGGTTGAGAGTCCGCCTGCCGATGCAGGGGACACGGGTTCATGCCCCGGTCTGGGAGGATCCCACATACCGTGGAGCGGCTAGGCCCGTGAGCCATGGCCACTGAGCCCGCACGTCCGGAGCCTGTGCTCCGCAACGGGAGAGGCCACGACAGTGAGAGGCCCGCATACCGCAAAAAAAAAAAAACAACACAAGAGCAGGGAACTGAAGGCTCCTGGCTGCCACCCTGCCCGAGGTGCTCAGTGCTCCCGAGGGCTCGGTCGTGCAACTGAGTTCCGGCCATTCTGACCCTGTGGTATCTGGGCCGGCCGGAGAGCTGGGAACGCCAAGGAGGAGAAGCAGCTGCCCTGGGTAGTCGGGGCTGGCGGGGCCACGGGGTGACGCCTGCCCCTGCCTTGCAGATGTACGGGTCGCAGGAGGATGGCAGCATAGACGAGCACGCCCTGTCCAGCATCCTCAAGACCGCCTTGGGAGTGGCCGAACTGACCGTGACCGACCTCTTCCAGGCGATCGACCAAGAGGAGAAGGGCAGGATCACGTTTGGTGAGTGCTGGGAGCTGGGGAGGCCACCCCTAGTGCGAGGTGGGGGAGGCACTGCCCCTGCCCTCTCGCCAGGCTCTCCTGAAACCTGGCAGGGCTGGGGTGGGAGCTTCCAGTCTCGCTTCTGCAGGCCATTAACAGAAGCATGTTCCCAGCCCAGCTTTAAAGTAGGCGCCTTCCCCGGGGCTGCGGCCGGGCTGAGATCAGGGTCCCCGGTGGGGGGAGGAACCCCATGCCCAGCCCATCAGGACCGATTCCTGGGGCATCTCCTCTCCCGGGGTTTTGGCTATGTCACCTGTCGCCACACAAAGTGGAACAGCCGAGATCCTCGGGAACGGGGACCGGAACCCGCCTGGGGACCGAGGCCGGGGGCGTGGGAGCAGCAGGAGCCCCAGAAGGCGGCCCGCTCAGCGCACCGGCCGCGTGCACATCTGAGGATGAGCCCATAATCTCCCTAAAGTAGGAGGAGACGTTTGCTCAGGAAAGGTCACTGTGCACGTCGTGTTTGGATGTGTTTTTAAATCGCATCCAAATGTCAGGCAGGTGCCGCAGCGCGTTGGTCTGGGTGTGCGCGCGTGTCTGCGCTAAAGGGGGCCGTGCCTCCTGGGGAGCGGGTGCTACTGCTGAGCCTCGGAGCCCTGACCGACCACAGACTCCCTGTGGAGGCAGCTCCGCTCCCCGCGGTAGCACGGCATTTCTCTGCAGCCGCTGGAGCTTGCAGTGCCCTGGGCCCGGGCCTCTGAGCATCACCGAGCCGCCAGGGTGCCCCAGTGCAAGCCCGAGGGCGCTCCCCACCCCGACGCCAGGACCCAGGGCCACCGGGAGAGACACAGCCGCGCAGGCCCCACGATGGCTCGGGGTGACTCTCTGTGCACCTGGTGTCCCCAGGGCCTAGCTGTGTCCATCGAGGCTCCTGCCTCGGGGGTATCAGGCCGCTGCCAGGATGCTGAGCACCCAGAATACATCCCTGACTGGATCCTTTAGTTTCCCCAAAGCAGGAGTAGCCGAAAGGACGTGAGAACCACCCTGGTCTTCACGGGGAATGGGGTACACAGAGAAAACTGAGGTGCAGTGCCTCGTGTGGCCTCCCGAGGGTCCACGTAGATGCCACGATGCCCCCAGGGTGTGAGTGGGGCGCCAGGGAGAGACCCCGGACTCTAGACCTTTGCCCCCGCAGGCCGGTAACCAAGGTGCCTTTGTCTTTCCAGCCGACTTCGAGAGGTTTGCCGAAGCGTACCCCGACTTCGCGGAGGAATACCTGTACCCCGAGCAGACGCACTCCCAGAGCTGCGCACAGACGCCCCCGGCTCCCACCCCCAACGGCTTCTGCGCCGACTTCAGCCCCGAAAACTCGGCCGCTGGGACGGAGCCTTTTCGTAAGAAGCTGGACTAGGACGTAAGGTTCTGGAGAGACGAGGCCTCTCCGCAGCCGCCGCCCCGTTTGCTGTGATAGCATCCGGGCTCCACGCTCCCACACGTGCTGTCCCTTTCCTGCCCGCGGGCCTGAGTCCTAGAGCAGCGCGGGCCCGAGGCCGTGGCCGTGCGTGCCCTGACGGGCGCGGTGAGCTCATGGGAGCGGCTCCTGGGGCTCCCTTCCAGGCGGCACTCGGGGGCTGGCCCAGGCATTGCTCTCTTTTCACCTCGAGCCTCCCGTTTTGTTTCCTTGCTCTCCCACCGTCCCTGCTGGCCCGTTCCAGGCTGCGCAGGCCAGCGGCTGCCACACGCACCTGAAAGCGGGACGTGTCACCCGCGTTTCGATTCCGGCACAAAGTCTCTGCCGACCTCGGTGGAATCGGTGGGCAGAACCGCCATCTGATTTTTCAACGTTTCTATATTTGCAGGAGCTCATGAGTATTTTATAAACTTCATTTAGATACTTCAGGAAACACTCAGCATTTTTTTACGAAAAGAGAATTGCTTTTCTACTTCATCTTCCTTGGAGGGTCAGGGGATGTTTCTTTATAGGCCCTTTTCCTGGCAGGCCCTGAGGCTGCCTGGGGCTCTGAGCTAACGCTCCCTCCGGCCTCTCTCGACCAGGGAACTCCCCTCCACCGAGGCTTCCGGCCCGGAACCACCTTTTTGTCTCCTCGGTCCTTTACAAAAACCCCCTCTTTTTATACCAGCTTTTGGGGTTTCTGTTTCCGTGTGACATGATCTACTTCACCAAAGTGTCAGCTCCGATCAGAGCATTGAATATTGGGGAGATGAGGTGGGCCGGGGTGGAAATGGGGGGGTTCCTGTCTCCCGGGCCGGGTGCCCCAGGGATGGTGACACTCTGGAAGGCCCCGCCTGCGCTGACCGTCCCACCATTCGCACCAGGGTTCTCGGGGCATCTGGAGACAGAAGGATGAGCCTCGGGGAAGGAGGGGCAGGCCTGGGGGGCTCCAGTCCCTCTCCGTGTCTGGGGGCATCAGTAGGGAGCAGTGCCGCCGGGCTCGGGGAGGGGCTCCAGGTGCTGCCTTCACCCTCATGAAACCACCTTGATTCACCTCCTTGTGACGTAACTAGAAACCTGTCGTCAAAGCACAATGACAACCACACACTGAGTTCCCTGAAGCAAAGCCTCTGGGTCTGTTTGGGAAATTTTTTTTGAGTTTCTAATATCTCTTGGGGGCATCTCCATAGGAAGTGACCACCAGAGCCAGAAGTACAGGGAAAATGTTTACTAACTTCCTGAGGCTTGGAGATGTGCGTGTCTCCAGTTAGACGTCAGAAAAGGAAACACCCTTAACTTCCGTTCATTCCGAAGCCCCTCCTGCCCCGCGCAGGGTGCGTGCGGGGTGACTGACATCATTCCAGGGCGCTCGCCCGTCAGGCGCAGAGCTTCCCGCACGGCCTTGGTAGCGAACAGGACTGATTTCATGATCGTGGGATGGGTGGAGTTTCATTTTTAAAAGAGAAAAACCCACACCTGGCAATGAAGGAGGTGAACAAGCTGAGATGTTCTGAGGAAGGGCCTGGGCCCTGTGTCTGTGGATGAAGGGTTTTTGAATGAAATGCCGCTGTGCGTTTTCAGGAAAAAAATCTCTGATAAACAGACATTGAATGGATGTTTGTTCCTCCAGATACTCTTTTCTCTTTCGTAGCGACTTAGGGTCGCGGGCATCCAGAACTGTGAACGTACAGAGCTCGGGACTGAATCCCCTTGTGTGGGACCAGGAGCCACAGGGGCGCCCGCCGCCTGCAGAGGCCCTGCCGGGCGCGAGGGGGGTGGGACGGGAGCCTCCCAACAATCTCGGGGTTTTCAATGGAACGAATAAAACGCAAAGTCTTACGTACTTGAGGACGTATTTGTTATGTGCGGTTTTTTTCATCGGAAAGACAACAGCAGACATGATGCAGGCTATGACAGGAGAACCAGCCCCACTGAGATTTCTTAGTGCTTTTCTAGGACGTTGGGGAAGCATCGTAATTGAACTCTGTAGAAAAAGCTTTCTGGATGGCAAAGGGAGGGTCGGAGGTTTCACTGGCACGCAGACAGCGGCTGACGTCTCAGAACTCAACCTCGTAGGCTGTTTGCCGACCTGCTGAGTTGCTCTCTATAATTTCTCTGTGAAACACGCACCTTCTACGTACGTTTTGTCGAGCAGAGAGAGACAGGAATCTTGAATTCGTCCTATTAAATCAGTGAAGGATTTAGAAATAGAAGTGAAAGAAAGAGCTGATGTACTGCAGTCCCGAAAACTATATAGGAGAAAATTGAGGTTGTGTAGCCAGCGGCTTCCAGATGGAGTGACCCTTGGCATCGTGTTCATGTCGTAAGTCAGGGAAGCCGGAGAGGGAGCCCATGGTCTGACCCCATCGGGGCAGCGGCGGAGGAAATGCACCAGAATGACATTCATGCACCAACCGGGGTAGGCGTTGGCCCTTCCTAACGTAACAAATAGGTGTTGCCTTTGAAAATGGTTAAAGTTTGCTCAAGTCTTTAAGTAAAAAAAAGGGCCAAAGCAAGCCAGGGTCTGGACATTTCACATTCAAAGCTGGGCACAGCTTCCCAGTCGAAGGAAGGGGACAAGCAGCCTCTGGGAGCTGGTGGGGGGGGGGGCGGGGCACACTGCCCTGGGACCTGCCGCGGCTTCTGGGGCTTCCCAGCACCTCAGAGGGGACGGGTGTTAAGGAGGGGTGGGCGCTCAAGGTGTGCCTGGTGGCGATTCCTACGGAAGCAGAAGGTTCACCTCTGCCCAACCCCCTGCCCCCATTTGCTGATCCGGCCGGAAGCCCCCTCCTGGGGCGGAGCTCCGCACGCGCGGGTGGGTGCCGCCGAGAGCAGCAGCGGCCAGTGGCCAGGACGGCCCGTCCCTCCAGCCACGCAGCGCCCATCCTCGCTCCTTCCCGCGAGGGAGCGACGCGCGTGATGTAATGGTCACTTCTGCAAACGCAGAGGCTCCGCCTCCTCCCAGAAGGTGAGGTCCCGGGGACCCTCGCGTCCCTCCCGGTGATGCTCATTCTTCTGGTGCTGGCAGACACCCCTCGACGCTCTGTCACACGGAAAACTAGGTTTTCCCTAGTTCCCGAAGTTCCTGCTCCTTACCACTGCCGACACACACACACACACACACACACACACGCGCGCGCCAGGCAGGAAGGCGGCTGCAAGGGCGCTGCTGTCCTCACTTCCGGGGCCGGTTGTGTGGCTGAGGCCAGTATTTACGACTTCCTTCCTCCCTCCCCTCCCCCGTCCCCCTTCCTCCGGCCTCCCTCCCCCCCTCCCCTGTGGCCCCCACCACACCTTGGACGGTTGGGTCTTTGCCCAGTGAGACGACTCACATTTTCACTCCAAAGTAATCGGAGCCTGTGGTCTTGCCTCTGCTGGTCACAGGATTTGTCCTGAAAGTGCCGAGAAGCACCCAGAAGAGCCCGGGCCCCCTTCCCCTGCTGCCGTTAGCCCCCGTGACACCCCCGGTCCTGTCACGTCGCTGGCCGGAGGAGCCCAACAGCTGGTGACCATCTGAACTTGCAGCGCGGAGGCTCCGCGGTGTCCCGAGTAGGAGTGTCTCATCCAGCGGAGCGGAGACCTTCAAGACGGACAAGCCCAGAGCTGCAGAGAAGAGAACAGAAGCATGTGGCTGGTTCTCGGGCCAAGATTCAGGGCAGCGACAGGTTCCCCCTCGCTCACCTGTCCTGGGGCAGCTCCAGCCGCCTGTCCCCGCGCATCCCCGTCTGCCAGCGCAGCCTCTCTCCAGGGTCCCGCCAGGCGGACGCACAGGGAAGAGAAGAGCCCGACGCTTCTGCACGGAAATAAAACCCTTCCCCTGCTCACATCTCCCCGGCCGGAGCGCAGCACGTGGCACCCGAGTCCCACAGGCTACGGCATCCCGCAGATGCAGAATCACACAGGCCACACCCCGCGGTCACCGGCCGTGAGGGTGAGAAGAGCGTTCCCACGGGCCCCCAGGTGCCGCGGACGTGCGTTGTGCGCGACCAGCTCGAAGCACAGCCTGCACGCCACGGGGGCACCCCGTTAGGACGGACCCCGGCCACTGAAACGTCAGAAGTTGTTTCTCTTCCCGTCAGGCCGGCAGCTTCTGGTGGGGGCTTGCTCAGAGCTGCCAGGCTTCCCTTGTGGTAAGGTAAATCCCTTCCTGACGTAACACAAGGTGGGCGGCGGGGAGTCAGCCGCCAGCTAAGTCCGCAGACCGTGCTGCCAGAGCCGCAGGGACGGGAAGGAAGTCCACCCCCGGCACAAGTGTATCAGATGAAGACAAGCATTTCCCCTCGAGGACGGGGGTCTGGTGCGAGCAAGCTGACGCCCAGAGAAGGGGCCACGCTGGGAGCTAAGTCCTGGGCCTGTGTCTGACAAGGCGGGGTCCGGCCCGGCCACACCAGCTGGGGCTGCTCTGGTCGCTCAGCTCCGGGTGGGGATCCGTGCTTCACCCAGCCCCTCCGTCCCCTGCCATGCTGTACTCGCTGGGTCGGCTGGGAAGAGAGGCAGACCCATAGCCACTAACCGCATCCCGCCCTGGGCAGGGGCACCTGAGAGACACACTACAGAGAAAACACCATGAGCCCATCGTGTAGCAACATGTGGGCCCAATGGAGCACAGACTGGGAAGAAAGCTGACCAAAAGAAACACCAAGGGTCCTATCACAGGTGACGGGAGGCCCAGGGAAGAGGAGGTTGGGACAGAAAAAAACTATTGGACAGAATAACGGCCAGAGTTTTCCCAAATCTAAGAGCTCAGATATCCAAGAAGCTCAACTCGCCACAAGCAGAAGAAATATAACAAAAATACAGCAAGGCACTTTACAAAAAATTCTGGAAGCCACTGGTAAAGAGGTAATCTTAAAAGCAGCCAGAGAAAAAGAAAATATTATCATGGAACAAAGGTAAGAGTGACATGCATGTGGAAACCTGGCTCTGCAGAGAGAATTAGTGTTATTTAAAGAGAGACCGTGAACACTTAAAAACGTATTGCAAGCCTTCAGAGAAAACAAAATAAAAACAGAGAGGTATTATTAGTTAATAAGCCTATAGATAAATAAAATGGGATAGTTTAAAATAATAATTTCACCCAAACTAAGCAGGAAAGTAAGAAGAAAAAAATAAAGAACAAAGGGCAGATAATACAAACAGAAAACAAACAGCAAGTGGTAAACTTAAATCCAACCGTACTAGTAATTACATTAAATATAGACTAAAAACTCCTAAATGACTGTTGCTAGACCAAATTAAAAATCCAACAAAAAAACCCTAACTATATGCTGTTTAAACACATATTGAAAGTTTAAAAAAAAAAACAAAAAATGGAAATATATGTAATGTGCAAACATAACCGCAAGACAGCTGATGTAGCAGGATTAATAATATCACACTAAGTGACCTTTAAGATGAGGAGGATTACGGTGTCAAAGACAAATATTGCAGAGCCATAAAGGGTTCAGTTCACCCCAGGACACAGTCATCCTAAAGGTGTACATCCCCAGTGACATACCTTGAAATATACTAAGCAAACATAGACAGAATGAAAAGAGGAAATAAATAAATCAGCAAAGTTGGAGGTTTTCACACAATTCTCTCAGTAGTCTATAGAGCCACCAGGGAAAGAAACACAGTTTTGTAGAAACTTTGAAAAACCCTGTTTACCAAATTGACTTAATTGCCATTAAAAATGCACATGAAGCAGTTGGCAAAATAGACTCTATGGTTGGCTCGAGAGTAAGTCTCAAAATATTTAAATCATACAGTGTATGTTCTCTCATCCAAAGGAAGCCGCCCATGTTCCAGGGGCAGAACCGACCTCCATGGCCCCCCAACCACACGAGAGTCTGGCAGGGGTCTACCACAGGATTGTCAAGAGCTGCTCAGGCTCTGATTCGTTCTTTTAAACTTAATAAACTTTAATGAGTCCACAATTTTGCTTCTAGTCACGATGGAGGGGCAGAGGCTGCCATCCTGGAAGGGGTGCTCAGGTGGAAACTCAGATGGGATTTGCCTGAGTCGTGAAGAAATCGTAACCCCCTCGGCAAAACTCGACTCTGGTCTTGCCACGCAAAGCTTAAAAGCAAGACCTGAAAGAATGACCAGACTCTTTGTAAGTAGCTTGCCTGCAGCCCAAAGTTCGAGAATATTCAGAGGAATATACAACTACCCAGCATCCAAAGGGTCAAATTCACAATGATTTGCATCCCATCAGAGGTCACCCAGATGCAAAAAAGCAGGAAAGATGATCTGTAATCAACGAAAACAGACCCAGAAGTGACTCAAGTGATGGAATTAGTAGATGAAGGCATTGACAATCATTATGCAAAATCTGTGTCCAAAGGCTAGCTGGAAGCAAGACTAACCATGTGTAGTTATGACATGACAGGTGTCTTTTAAAAGACACAAATCTAAATTCTACAGATAAGAACTACGATGTTTGTGACGCAAGATACCCTGGTTGGGATTAACGGTGGCTTTGACATCACAGAGGAGACAGCAAGTGAACTTGAAGAGTAGCAGTATGAACTATTCAAAACAAAATAGAGAAAAACGACAAAAATTTGCACAGAGCACCAGTGAGTGTGAGACTTCAAGTTGCCTGATATATATACCACTGGAGTCCCAAGGGCAAACAAAAATATTTGAAGAAATACAATCCCAAATTCAGTACAGACTATAAACCCCTGGGTCCAAGGAGCTCAATGAATTCCAAGCACAAGCGCCATGGAGGAAACATACCAGGAGCATCATAATCGAATGCTTAAAATAGATGATAAAGAGAAGGTCAGCCACCAGAGGAAAAGGACACAGAGCAACAACCATGTGCACAGAGCAGATTCTTCATCAGAACAACAGAAGCCAGTGAAGCAACGTCCATAAAATACGCAAAGAAAAAGAACACAGTCAACCCAGAATTCTTCACTCGGCAAAAATATCTTTCACAACAGAGAAATAAAAATGTTTTTAGACACAAAAGCTAAAAAAATTTGTCACTGGCTGGCAGACCTCACTACACAGTGTGTGAAAGTAAGTCCTTACAGCAGAAGGAAAGTGATTCCATTCTGAAATCTGGATCCACACAGAGGCCTGAGGAGGCTCAGAAGCTGTAATCATGTGGGTAAATAGAAACACTTGTTTCTCATCATTTAAATCTCTGTAAAGGATGATTGAGTATCTAAAGTAAAACTGACAATGCATTTTGGGGTTCATAACACATAGGTGACAATGGCACAGAGGCCGGGAGGGGTGACTAGAAGTGGCCCCAGGTCCGTCCTAATGACATGTACAGCAGTGTGATGCCACTTGAAGGTGACATGAAAATGACACAGCAAAGAGATACGGCTAAGAGTCCAACAGGGGAAGCAGAAGCAGAACATGGGACTTGAAAACTCCTCAGTCTGAAGGACAGCAGGCATGGTGGTAAAGGGGGACAGAGGGCACAGTGTAGCAGACGGTAGATTTAACGCAACTGTATCAGCACTACATTAAATGTAAATGGCCAAACACCCCAATCAATCAGCAGAAATCGACAGATTGGATGTAAAAGCAAGAACCAACCACAAGATGCCTGCAAGAAGCACGCTTTATCCAGCCACCAGTGGGCCAAAAGGAAAAGGACAGTGCCAACCCCATCAAAAGAAGGTAGGGTAAATGTTGATCTCAGAGACCAAGTGGTCAGCGGGTGTAAGAAAGGTCATTTCACAGTAAGGATGCAGCTCCCAGGGGGATGTGGCAACCCTAAGATGTGCGCCTGACAAGAGAGCTTCCACGTGAACCATGCAAAGACAGCAGAACCACAAGGACTATAAGACCAGTCCACATGGCTGTGCCTCAAGGTTTCAACACTTCTCTCCCAATGACCCACAGGACAAGGGTACGAAACTGATCTGTACCTTACACCATGGTAATTTAAAATGGCTCTTATACATAAGGATAGAACCTAAAATTTTAAAACTCTTAGAGGAAAACTTAGGAGAAAATTTTTGTGATCTTGGGTTAAGTAAAAATTTCTCAGATATGGCACTAAAAGCAGGATTCATTTAAAAATTTGATAATTGGGCTTCATCAAAATTAATAACTTCTGTTCTTCAAAAGACTCTATTAAGAGAATGAAAAGGCAATCCAAGATTGGGAAAGATATTTACAAAGCACCTGATAAAGGACTTGTATCCAGAATATGTAAAGAACTCTCAGAACTCAATAATAATATAACAATATAATATAACAACCCAAATGTGCAGAAGATTTGAACATCCACTTGACAAGAAGTGATACTGATGGCAACCACACACATGAAGGACTGCTAAAACACTTCAGTCATTAGAGAAATGCCAATTTAAATGGTAATGAGATACTACCGCACACTTATGAGAATGGCTAAAATTTAAAAGACCGGCCATTCTAAGTGTTGACAAGGACGTGGAGCAACGGAAACTCTTGCACTGTTCACGGAAATGTCAAACAGTATCACCACTTTGCAAAACAACTTGACAGTTTTTAAAAACAGTTAAACACACATCAAGCAAATGACCCAGCCATTCCACAACTAAGCACTTAACTCAAGAGAGATGAAAGCCCATGTCCACACAGAGACTTGTGCACAAGTGTACACAGGGGTTTGTTTTATTTGTAAGAGTCAAACGTCCATCAACAGGTGAATGGATGAATAGATTATGCTCTATCTATATGATGGAACACTACTCAGCAATGAAAAGGAATTCACTGATTCGTGTAACAACACAGATTCAGCTCAAACATGCGGAGTGGGAGGAAGAGACCAAAAAACAGTCCTTACTGCAGGTTCCATTTATATAAAATCCTAGGAAGAAAAAAGGAATCTATAGCTGGGGGACGAGCAGTTGCCTGGGTGGGGTGGATAAAGATGGATACACAGGAGCGCGACGATTGTCTTGAGTGGGATGAACATTTTATTCTCATGGTGCTCGCGTCCTGTGGCCACATAAACGGCCTCCCAAATTGTGCACTTGAGACCCGTGCAGTTTATGGTATGTCGATTAAACCCCAATAAAGCTGTCTGTAGAGCGAGGACACAAATGGAAAAATAATCACAGAAAATACAGTTAAGTTTTGTGCAGATGGTGGGATTACAAAGTTTCCTTTGTCCTCCAATCTCGTTCTTTTTTGGCATTGTTTTGGCTACTCTGGGTCCATATGCATTTTAGAACCAACTGGTTGAGCTGTTCAAAAGAGCCAGTTAGAATTTTGGTTGGAACTGGGTCGAATCTATAGTCAGTTTGAGAAGAAATTAACATCTTAATGATACTGAGCCTTTAGATCATGGACATGGTCTTACCACTCCACTTCCTTCAGCCCTTTTAGTTCTTCAGCAGTGTTGTCTAGATGTCAACATTCATGTCTTGCACGCACGCATTTTATGCCTAAGCATTTTGTTTTGGATACTGTTGTAAATGAAATTATTTTAAATTTTATTTTATAGTTGTTTCCTGCTGGTATATAGAAATACAATTGATTTCTGTGTATCCTATGACCTTCTAAATTCACTTGTTAATTCTAGCTTTTGTTTTGTAGATTCTTTAAGATTGTCTCCATAGGTGATTATGTCATCTGCAGATAAAGGCCTTGTCATCAATTTCCCAATTTTCTTTGAATCTCTTATCACACAACCAAACACTAGCCAATGTGTAAGAATCACTGAGACCCGTACCTCTGACCGTCCTCTTCTTGGCTAAGGAACAACCCTGTCCACTGCTCAGGTACCTGCCCACCGGGAAGATTTCCCTGTGTCTTCCGAGCGTGGCTGCAATGCTGCAGCCTTCCACTCCCCGGTGGGATTGGTACACTGTGGGATCCATGTTTCTGCAGTCAGATGGTCATAAGAAACGCCCGTGAAGCCCAGGTACAGGTTAAGGGGGTGATACCAATGCAACAAGCGGGGCACCTGTTCCTGCAGCTTAGTTGTGTCTGCAGCACCCGCCCGAGCCTGAAAGCGTGTATATTGCCTCCACTTGATGATAGCAAATTGCTGTCTGTACCAAACTTTACGGGTTGGCTGGTTCATTTATGACGGGCAGCTCAGCTTATATGCGAACTGAACTTCCATGAGTTTCTACTATGGCTCAGCGGTATACTAATTCAAACGGAGCATAAGGATTTTCAGAAGACTGTTTGGTTATTCTCCAAAACTCCAAGTGTTTGCACTGAGTCCCTGCAGGGGCTGCCAGGGGCTCCACGCTGCATCTCTATCTTCCAGAACCTTCCACTCCCCATGGGTCCGGCCAGGTCAGTGTTTCTCAGAGTGTGGCCCCAGAGCCAGCAGCAGTGGCACCCCCCGAGAAGTGGTTAGGAATGCAGGTCCCCAGGCCCCCCCTCAGACCTGCTGACTCAGAGTCTCTGAGGGTGAGACCCAGAATCCTTGCTTTGGGTGCGGGCAAGGGTTTACGCGGGCGACTTGGGAACTGCGCTGGGTCGCAGCCCCCTCTTGCCAGTGCCGCTTGCTCTGGGCTCCCCTCGAAATGAACCCTATGAATAACCTGGGAAGCAGGCCCGCCCACTGGCCTCCTGCTCGGTCTCTGCAGCTGCCTCTGCGGGCGTGGCCGGGCTTCCCACCGCAGACTCTGAGCTGGCCTGACGGAGGCCCTTTGGGAAGCGCAGTCCTGGGCTCCAGGCTCGGCACGTGGGGAGCTTGGGGTGCAGGGTCCAAGCATCTATCCGCACAGATGGCCACAGCAGCATGGAGTGCCCGGGGGCGCTGCCAGGCTGCTGGCGGCTTTTCTTTCTGTCTGCTCACTGCCCTTTGTCCCTCGGTGAGGAGCAGCCAGGCCAGGGTGGCCAGGGCCTTCTGAGGGCAGGAGGCTGCTGAGCACAGAGCCCGGCACTGCCCTGAGGGTCACTGCCGGAAGCGATTGTTATTTCGGTCCCTTTCACACTGTGTGAGGGTGGTCAGCAAGCAGAGGGGAGAACGGAGGCTGGGACACCGCATGAACGTCGTGTGACCTGTGAAATTGGGGTGAGGCCTTGTCCGGCCACCTGGAGCCCTGGCATCCTGGTCTGGTGTCGATGCCTGCAGCAGCATAGGGTCAGAAAGGGCGAGGGAGCTGTAGCAGAGACGCTCCCATGGGCTCCAAGCCCAGCGCCCAGTGAGGGTCCAAGCACCACGGTTCTGCTTGTCCCCTTACGTCTAAAGCAAAGCCAGAGGGAGCGAGGCCTGAACTGAGCCCCAGGTGCCCTGCCAGTGCCCTGAGCAGGGCATCCTCTCCCACCCTCTGCTGGCACCGCCCCGAGAGTCCCTTCTTCCCTGAAAGCAGCAGGACGCCTGAAGCCAGCTCTCCTGCACCCCGCTCTTCCCACTCCAAGACTTTGCACGTCCAGATTAAACTAGCCTGAGCTGCTGGGACCACGGGTCGGGAGGCTCTGACATGTTCTAAGCTGCTCCCCTCGAGAACAGGCCTGTTAAGGTTCTTCTTTCTTGTGGGTTGAACTGCGCCCCCAAATTCAGATGTTGCAATTCTAAGCCCCAGGACCTCAGAATGTGGCCTTAACTGGAGCTGAGGTCTTTGCGGAGGTAATCAAGCTAAAATGGAGCATTAGGTCCGGCCCCGATCCAACATGACACAGACACAGACACAGACACACACACACACACACACACACACACACACACAGAGAACACCATGTGAGCGTGAAGGCAGAGATGGGGTGATGCTTCTACAAGCCAACGACGCCAAGGATGCCAGCACACCCCCAGAAGCTGGAGGGGGGCCTAGGACAGACTCCCCCTCAATCCTCGAAAGGAAGCAGCCCTGCCGACGCCTTGATCTCAGACTTCTGGCTCCAGAACAGAGAGAGGATGCTATCCTGTTGTTTAAGCCACCCCATCAGTTATGGCAATCACTCTTTTTTTTTTTTTTTTTTGTGATACACGGGCCTCTCACTGTTGTGGCCTCTCCGGTTGCGGAGCACAGGCTCTGGACGTGCAGGCTCAGCGGCCATGGCTCACGGGCCCAGCCGCTCCGCGGCATGTGGGATCCTCCCGGACCGGGGCATGAACCCACATCCCCTGCATCGGCAGGCGGACCCTCAACCACTGCGCCACCAGGGAAGCCCGGCAATCACTCTTAAAATCTAGCCGGGGACCGACCTCATCACCAGTGTGGTGACACCTGAGCTCTCCAGCTCTTCCTAACAGAGCTTTGGGGTGGCGTCCCTCCAGCCAGGCACCTCCTGGCAGATGTGGATCTGGGGATGAAAAAGCACCTCCCCTGCTGTTGAACTGCTGTGCTCACCGGGCACCACTACCCCGCCCTCACCTGCAGGTGGCTTTCTGAAGCTCGGATAGGATTCTGCATTTATCCACCATGGCTCCAGCCTCTCGGGAATGTCGAAGGCCTTGACATCAGCGCATGGCCTGTGTCCTCCCGTGGATGGGGCACCTGTCGGGGGAGCACCCACGCTGCCTTCCAAGTCAGGGTGAAGCAGGCTGCTCGAGACAGGACACAGGGCAACGTCCAGCAGCGACCTCCTCGGTTGGCGGCACCCAGATGGGGGTCACCAGCGGGGCAGAGCCGCTCGGGGGCAGCAGCCAGAGCCACAGGCTCTCCCCTGGGCCCGCCCACGGGGTCTGCGGCTGCAACGGGTGCACAGCAGACAGCGAGCGACTGCCCTGAGGGTCGGCAGGATGGTACTGAGATACTCCGTCCACCCAGGGCTCTGAGCAGCCACGCCGATAATAAGCTTCGGGCAAAGTTCCAAGCATGCGAAGGCCGGCTGTGTAATCAGCTCTAACCCCACAGGTTCCACCCGCACAGGTGCCGACAGGGAGGACCCTGCCGGGGACGATGGAGGTGCACAGGAGCCGGGCAGCTGCCTGCTCTGCCTTCTGCGGCCAGGCTGCGGGCCCAGCTCCCACGTCATTGTGCTCCGGAGCACCCGGGCTCTTCATCCTGAGTCACTGGTAGAAGAGAGGGTCGGGTGGGGCGGGGGGTGCGGTGCTCCTGGACGCACGCAGGACTCTCCTCCTCGGTGCAGGTGCGCTGTTGGGCGTGGGCCACAGCTGCTCCCACCTCCCCGGCCCCGGCAGGGTTTGCTCCGCTTCCCAGGGGTTTCCATCTAGTATGTGTGCTTTTAACATACACATCTGAGCTCACTGGCTCTGCTCTGTGTTCCTGTGACCCTGTCCATTAGGCCCAAACCTAGGAGCACTCCTCTTTCTTGAAACTCACACTGTGGAGCATCTGTGCGGAGAGCCGGCCTGCTGTGATGGCCGCTGGTCACAGATTCAAGGTGGCACATCGCCATCTTCTGAAATCCCTGCCCCCTCCCCAGGTGTACGGAATGAATTGCGTTCCCAAAATTCATGTTGAAACCCTAACCCCCGTGCGATGGTCCTAGGAGTTGGGCCTCTGGGAGGCGGTCAGGTCATAGGGGCTGAGCCCTCATGAGTGGCACCCGTGCTCTTATAAAGGTGGCTCCAGAGCACTTCTGGGTGCTTCTGCCGTGTGAGGACTTGACTTCCAGCCAATATTTCCATGTCCGTAAGCTGCCCCGCCTGTGGCGTTTCTGTTAGCATAGCCAGCGGAGGCCGGGACCCTGAGTCGTGGCTTCTTCCATGGATCCCAGTCCTGCCTGGAAGAGCAGCCCCTGCCGGTTCTTCCCCGGTACCAGGTACCAGCCCTGTCCTGGGCACCAGCCCCTGGTGGGGAGGCTGCCGGAGGGGCGTGAGGCGTGGTCCCCGGGATGAGCCAGGGTGCTCTGCGGGCCCCTGGTACAGGGACACTGCTTCTGTGGCCCTGCCGAGGAGGGACATACGGCCCAGACAGAGTGGAGAGCGGCTGGCGTGGGCGCCCCCCTGCAGCCACCGCAGGGCAGGAAAACCAAAGCTTACACGGAGGGGGGAGGGGAAAGTTACGGCCCAGGCTTGGGTCACCAGGGCCTCCACCATGTGCAGAGCCAGGGTGCCACCTACCTTGATGCTGTCCTGCACCTGTGGGTCCTGGGCCTGCTTGGTGGTCTGGGGACTCCATTCCTCCGCATCATGAATGTGCAGTCTTGCTGGAGGTCATCTCAGCAATGATTCCGAGTCAGTCCGTTCTGAGCCAGTATCGACAGCTGCGGCTTTCCGGGCTGTCCCTGGAAATCGTGTCCCGATGCGAGTGTGATTCGAGCCCCTTGGTTCCAGTCGATTCGCGCTCCATGTGGGCAAAGCGCGGCGACGCTTCGCTCCTTGCTTGACGCGCGCGGACACTGGGTCCTGCGAGGGGTCGGCTCTCGGGCCACAGAAGGACCCGCGTCTCCGCAGCCCGGATCCGGGCGAGGATCGGGTACCTCGCGGCCGGGGCGCAAGGCCGGATGAGAGAAGGCAGAGACCCCGGCAAGGTCTGAGCCTGCCCGTCAGGGCAGGAGCAAGGGTCTCCGCGGCCCGGCTAGGGACGCCCACAGGACCCCAAACGCCAGGCGCAGGATCCCTGCCCCCAGGCCGGCCCAACTCGAGTGGGACTGGCTGGTGGAGGAGATGCCCCCAGGGCGCCAGACCTCGGGGGAGGGGGGGCGGCCGCGGCAGGAGGAGCGGACAGAACCGACGTCTGGGGAGAGGGGTCGGTGCAGCATCAGGAAGGCGGCCCCTGCGGCAGCGGCGGGAAGAGGGAGAGTGGGCAGGAGAAGGGAGGGAGGCAAGACCCGGCTCGGCCCCGCGCGCCCGCCGCCCAGCTTCCTCCCCGGGCGGAGCGGCGGGTGGGCCAGGGGAGCCCCGCCCCAGGCAGATGCGCGGGGCAGCCCCGGGGCGCGCAAGCTCGAGTGGGAAGGAGACGGAAAACCGCCCGTCTCGGTCCTGCGAGGCCTGGGACCCCGAGGTGACCCTGTTGCCCCTCGCCCCAGGTTCCGGGCGCGCGAGGCCTTGGGCAGAGCGCGCTGCTGGCAGCTGACTGGCGCCGGCGGTCGGGTCCCGGGGGGCGGGGCTCGGGGGCGCGTCCGCGCTCGTCCTCCGCCCACCCGGGGCGGCACGGAGGCGGAGCCAGGGCGGGTGAGCGCCCCCGGTGGCCGGCGGGGCGGGTCCCGGCGACAAGATAAGAGCCCGGAGCGCAGCGGGACCCGAGCGGGAGCTTCCTTGGACGCTCGGTGTCAGGACCCCAGCAGAGACGAGGCTGGGGCGCGCAGGTGAGGCCGGGCCGCCCCGTGGCCCGCTCCCCGCACAGGTGCCCCTGCGCATCCTCCGGGCGCTCCGCTCCCGCCTCTGACCCCGAAGGCTGCGGCCGAGGGGCGCCCGGCCGGGGCGAGCACCGTCGGGGGGCGCCGTCTCCCGCAGGCTGCGGCGTCTCCAAAAGTCGCCAACAGTTGGGGTGCACAGCGCCGCGACAGTGCCATTGGCGATCTTAAGGTGAGGTGGCCGAGAGGTGCGAGCCCCGGAGCGGGCGCGGGGCTGATGTGCGCCCCCGTGGCCCCTGGCCCCATCCCGCCCCAGGCTCGGAGAGACGGGGTAGGGGCCGGCGGTCCCCGGCTTCCCTGAGGCGCTGAACCCTGGGCACCGCGGCTCTTTGTGGCTGACCCCTCCCTGCTGAACCAGACCTGCCCGGGGTTGGGGGCACCTGGGCAAGCGGCCCCCAGAGCTAATAGGGGTGATTTTCTCAGCCATCGCTTCTTCTCACAGGGCTTAGTCTTTGACTTTTAAGATGGGGCAGGGGTGCAGGGTTGTGGGGTGCTGAGCGTCCAGGCTGTAGGGTCGGACTGCAGCTCTGTTTCTGCTCTGGGTGCAGAATCACACTTTCTAAGCACCACATTCGCTTCCTGTACCCAAACCTGGCCTCTGAGGCCGGGGCTTCATGGGTGGTGTGAGCTCACCCCAAATGCAGAGCCGGGGTCTCCCTGGCAGGTGGTCCCCGATGCGCCTGCGAGGGCCGCTGTCAGAGCGAACCGGCTGGGATCTGGCGCCTGCACAAGCCCAGCCCTCTGCACTGGACCCCACTGCCGGCCGGTCCCTCCCGCCTCTCCCCGCCCCCAAGTCCCTCCTGTCCCTTGTCATTCATCTCAGGAATGTGCTGTTGTGTTTGTCTCAGAGACGTGGTGCACACAGTGACATGTTGTGGGATTCTGTTCAAACTTGGATGCAGAGGAAAATGACCCCCTTACCGCTGCCGTCCTGCTACCTTCTGCTTCAGAGTGTGTGTGTGCGCGCGTGTGTGTGTGTGTACACATGCAAGCGTCTGCAGTTGAAACATCCAAACGTCAGAAGAAGTCGTCTTTGAAGCTGCTCTCGGCCGTGTAATTTCTGTGTTACACACTGTGTGTAATTTCTTCTGTTCTCCTTGATTATATTACCCAGAGTTTCATGAAGGTAACCTGGAGATGATTTCCCTGGTAAAGCTGCTACGTGCAGGAGCTAGTCCTGTAAACCCCCAGGTAAATCCTGACTGGAAGGATTTACCTGCCCGGAAGCCCTTGTCCCTGCCCAGCCCTTCCAGGTGTGGCCACAGGTGGACGCAGAATGTGCAGCCATTCCTTGAAGGAAACTCTTAAAATCGTTACTTTGAAACTTTGAATTCCTGTGGCTGACTCTGGCTTTAGAATTTTGCTTTTGACTTTGGTCTCTGAGTATAAAGAATGTATGTGCACTGTTGTGAAGACTTACTATTGAAAACTATTTGAAGGTTGTCAAATTACTCCCTGGCAATGTGGGGAGTGCGGAGGTAGCATCTTGCATTATTACTAAGTTGGAGAGGACACAGCCTTGCACTCTGATGGGAATGGAGAGGTCTGTCCTGAGGTCTGTCCTGAGGTCCTCAGTCTGCCCTGAGGTCTCCACGGCCTGTCTCCCGGCCCCACGAGGAGGGTAGCTCATCTCCTACTGTCCTCAACCCTGGCTGTGTCCTCTTGGGTGCTTGGAGTGCATTTGTTCTGCCCCAAAGAAATGGCTGGAAATGCCTCAGATCTGTGCTCACGCCGCCGGGTGCATCGTGATCTGGCTACTAAATCAGTGCATTCCTGTGCGTTTCTCTTTCATGCTGGCTGTAGACCAAGAGGGAGGAAGCGCTGAGTCCAGGAGGCCATGAGTAAGAGCAGGTGCTCTGTGGCACTGATGTCTTCCGTGGTGGCCACAACTAAGGAGGCCAATGCCACGGGCCCGAAGGCGGTGGAACTCGTCCTGGTCAAGGAACAAAATGGGGTGCAGCTCACGAACTCCACCCTCCTCAACCCCCCGCAGAGCCCCGCACAGGCCCAGGACCGGGAGACCTGGAGCAAGAAGGCCGACTTCCTCCTCTCGGTGATCGGCTTCGCTGTGGACCTGGCCAACGTCTGGCGGTTCCCTTACCTGTGCTACAAAAATGGTGGCGGTGAGTGCGTCCCCCCCTCCCTGTGCCCTCCTGCCAGCCAGGGCCACAAGGCTGGCATCTGGAGGAATGTGGCCTAAGTGGGATGCAGTTTCCCCAGATGAACGTCCTGGAACTGTAGACGTAGAGCTCAGAGTGGTCTCCTTCCCTGACTGTTCTCTCCAGCCGAGGACACTGAGGCCAGGAAAGCAGGATCCCCGAGGGAGTGGTCAGAGGCACCATGGCTCTGCTTTCTGTTTCCAAAGGTGACATTCACTTTGGAAAAGAAAATTCTCCAAGGCCCAGAGAATGGTATCTTTGGCTGATTTAACCAGTGTTTACAAAACATGTAGAGGCCCTGGGCAGTTGCCGGCACCAAAGATGCCCTGGGAGTGTGCCCGTCTCCCTCCCCCTGCACAGCCAGTCCCAGAACTTCCATGTGTGGGCTTGAGGCAGAAAACTAAGAAATGGGCCAGGGTCACCCCAAAAATTCAAGCTGAGAAGCAGTTAGGTTGTGCCTGTTTCCTGTGAGTCCCCCGACTCTGCCAACCCCTGTCGGGGGTCACTCCATGCCACACACTTGGGTGGGGCTTCGGGAGACTTCCTTGGGGAGGGCCTTCCAGGGTGCCTGTGAGTGGGTCGGCATTTTGGCACCCCACTTGAGGTCTAACAGGTACAGAAGTTGCCCCAAGACAGGCATCGCTCTGGGGTCTCCCTGTCTCCCCCGCCCCTCCCCGGAAGAGAGCCGAGACAAAGCCCCCTTATCTGAGGTGCAGCGAGGGGGCTTCAGGAGGCTGAGCCTGCGGGGGCCTGAACTCTGTGCCCTGAGCGAGGCTGCGGCCCTGATGGAGGCAGGCTCCAAATGCCAGGGGCCAGGCAGGGTCACATCCCGAGGATTCACAGCTCAAGGCGGCAGACATCTCCACAGCGTGGGGGAGGGGGGCACGGGGCAGGCCCCGCCGCGCAGGCGGGGAAGCCACAGCACCCAGGAGCAAAGCCACGACGCGGGCTGACCCACAACTGCGGGGGGGAGCTGACCGGAGTCCTGCAGGGATGCGCTGGGGCACGGATGACAGCGGGGGCCAGGCATGGAGGCGGGACGCTCACCACCCCTGCCTGCAGGGAGCTTCAGGGAGAAACAGGGACAGGAGACGGATGACAACAGTCGTGCCCAAGACACATGTGGTCGGCTGGGGCGGCTGAGCCCTCGCTCCAATGACAACAGGCCAGCCCATCCTCGGCCCCAGGCTGAACATGCTGTCGTGTCCCCCAGGTGCCTTCCTGGTCCCCTACCTGTTCTTCATGGTCATTGCCGGGATGCCGCTTTTCTACATGGAGCTGGCCCTCGGGCAGTTCAACAGGGAGGGGGCTGCCGGCGTCTGGAAGATCTGCCCTATCCTGAAAGGTAACGGCGGGGATGCCCCCTTGCACCTGGCGTGGTGTGGACCAGGGCAAGGCTGGAGCAATTTTGAAGCAAGTCAACCCCAGCTGTGTGCATTCAGTCCTGCTTTGCTAGGTGTCTAGGCACGTGGACACATCCTTTTAATTTTGGTCCTACTTTAAAGATCTGTAATGACTAAGGATTTGAGTGTGTCTCCTTGTTCCCAGGTGAGGCCAGCCTGCAATTGATGAGTAGTGTTTTGTCAAAGTGCTAAAATAGTAGAAGAGATAAAAAATACTCCTATCTCTGGATCTGTCATCTGTCATCTATAATCTGTCATTCATCTATCTATCCCCCTCCCTCCCTCCCTCTCCTTCCTCTGTCTCCTCTCCCCCTCCCTCTCCCTCTCATTCCCTCCCTGCCCCTCCCCTCCCCCTGCCCCCTCTCTCTCATACACACACACACACACACACACACGTGCACATACATACGCACACACACACCAAGTAGATACGAAAGGCACTCAGACCGCCAACAGCAGAGGAATTCTCTCCTGTTTTCTTCAAAGACCTGCCAATGAGTCTTGCAAGAAATGGGAGGCTGCTCCATCAAGGCGTGTCCTCCAGCTGGGGTCCTGGAATTACTATTTGTCCCCGACACCCTCTTCCTGCTGAAGCCAGCTCTGGGGAACGCTCTGGAGTGACCTGGCTTTAGTGGTGGAGAAGGGGGCTGTTGTCCCTCTTGAGGCCCGAGGATGCTCCGTTTCAGGTTGTCTGGTTAATTGCCTAAGATAACCCCCACTGTGTGTACGGCATGGAAAACACCTATTTTATCGACTATAAAATAATTTATTATATTTTGTGGTCAGTAATATTTTAGTGTGGTTTACCAAACTCTGCCTCTTTCTAAAAAGGAACTTTAAGTGGCTTAAAATTAAAAATGCATGCAGAGTTAATATTAAAAATACTGAACAAACTGAAATTTAAGAAACTTGACCTTAAGAGCTGTGAGTGAAGTTCACACTTGGTCTTGAGCTTCCTGGTAGCCGGACAAAAGAGGGACACGTCGAGTTTTCGTTCATATTTTCACTGGAAGTGTTAGAGGGGACCGAGCCTGCCACCGCCTTGGGAGGGACGTTTCCCGTGGCACAGAATAATAGAAGAAACGTATCAGGTGGAGCTGTAGAGTATATGATGATGTATGAACACTGATCATTCACTGAACAAGAGCATTCTCAGAGCAAACAGGGCAGTGGATTTCGTGTGGCTGGGTCTTAAGTGACACAAAGGAAGAACCTGACGGCAGGGTCGGTGAGGGGCTGCCCTCGGGCGGCCCAGGGCCAGGGCTTCCTGGGGCTCTGTGGTCCTGGAGGACAGAGCTCAGAGGGACCGAAAGAATGGCTGGTGCTCACAGCCACATTCCTAGGAAATCGTTCCTTCATGCAGGCCTCTGCGGCAGCTGGACAGCAGCGCCCTTGGATGGGGGACCCTCCGGGGCTGGTGTGCTGTGGCTGATGGGGCAAAGCTCACGTGCCCTGGGAGCCACATCAGCCCGGGGCACCCTTGTCCCTCTGCTGGGACAGCGAGAAACCTGGCCTGCCCAGCGGAGGGCTATCCACACGGCGGTGGGTTCAGAAGGCAGAAGCCGCTCTCTCTCTGACCCTGGATTGGATCTGCTTTAGTGTTTGATCAAAGGCTCCGTTGAGTTCCCCGAACTTCAAGTGGAGGATTTGGTGTGCAGCGTTGTCACCTTCCAAAGATTTCCGGGCAGGCACCCACAGCCAGCTCACCACCACGGAACACCTTCCGTGACACACGGGAAGCAGCGTGGCTTCCCGCCGACGTGGCTGCCGGGGCGAGTTCACGGGGAGCCAGCCTCTCCTATGGAGCTCAGGAAGCAGAAGTGCAGTAAAGTTATTCCACGTTGATGAGTCCACGTCGGAGAAGGCCTTCTGAAGGCACAGTCTGGGTTTTGTCATCGCTGCTACTGAGCATGTTTTCCAAGAGGGACCACGTACCAGGGACTGTTTGCTTTTAAATAAATCACTCCTGATACTGGATCTGTTTAATATCTACACGTAAATAAATTGTAGTCCCTCTCTTTTGGCTTTCAAAAGAGGAAAGAGAATTTTAATGAAGTGTCCTGAGCAGGAAAATAGCTTCTCCTAAGGGCTAGACCCATAAAAAACAAGCCAAGCCACTCCCCGAAAAAGTCGGCTTGAAGGCAAGCCCCTCCCCGGCCACAGGCAGGCAAGACGGGACAGGGCGCCCACCAGGTTCTAAGGCAGTGAAGTTATAGTTATAGCCCAAACTAGTCCTGGCAACAAAGCCGGGAAAGAATGCGGAAACGAGAACTCTGCATGAAGCCTGATACAGTCACCCGCAGTGATGGGACCCGACAGTGCTTGTCCAGCACTGAATAGGGAGGAGGTCTCACTGCCAGACCATCCGTCCACCTCAGCCAGGATGTCGCGTCTCCAAAGACTGCTCACCACTCTGTTCTGCTCCAGGAGCCAGGAGCCCCTCAGGGACTGTCACAAATCCCAGGGCTTGTGATCCTGGAAAGGGACTCTGACAAGCCCTGGGGGCCCCTGTGTGGTCATAGGTGACCCTTGGAGACCCTGAATGGTCATGCGTGGTCCTGGGTGATGTTGGGTAGACCCAGCTGACTCTGTTTGCCCTGAGTGGCCTAGAGGGGCATGGTTAGCTATGGGTGGCCATGAATGGCCCTGGACAGCTCTAGGTAGCCCAGGTAGGCATGGATTGTCTTGGAGGCCCTGGATGGTCCTGGATGAGCCTGGGTGGCTGTGGAAGAGCGTGAAACACCCTAGTAATCCTTTAGTGACTATTGGTGGCCCTGCGTGGCTCTGGGAGTCACTGGGCATCCCTGGGTGACCCTGGATGGCCTTCATGGCCCTATTGGCATGGGTGGCCCTGGGTGGCCTTAGGTGACCCTGAGTGGTTTGGAGTGGCCTTTGTCGACTTGGTGTTTTGTATCCTTGGGTCTTCCTAGATGGCCCTGGGTGGTCCTGGGTGCCTGCGGATGATTCTGATGGTTTTGTTTGGCCGGTGGCCCTGGATAACCCTGGGTTGAGTTGCCCTGGGTGACCCAGAGTGGCCCTAGATGACCTTAAGTGAGCCTGGATGACCCGGACTGGCTGTGAGTGATGGTGGACAGCCATGGATGGCCCTTAGTTACCCTGTATGTCTGAGGGTGACTTGGCTGTACCAGGGCGTCCCTGGATAGCCCTGCATGTCTGGATAGACGTCAAGGGCCATGGATGGTTTTGGAAGTGGGCAGCCCCTTCTCTGACTGTGACGCGAAGTCTGGGACCCACCCTTTCCTTCATCTTCTGGCGTGTCTGAAGGCGCTGCCTGGTTTTGGGACAGCCCAGGTGGAGCTGCGACCCGTGAGGGGAGGGGCAAGGGTGAGCTGCTGATGGGGCCATGCTCTCCCCACCAGGCGTGGGCTACACGGTCATCCTCATCTCACTCTACATCGGCTTCTTCTACAACGTCATCATCGCCTGGGCGCTGCACTACCTCTTCTCCTCCTTCACCACGGAGCTGCCCTGGACCCACTGCAACCACACCTGGAACAGCCCCCGCTGCTCCGATGCCCGCGCCCCCAGCTCCAGCCCTGACCCCAATGACACCTTCAGGACCACCCCTGCCGCCGAGTACTTTGAGTAAGTGGGGGCCTCGGGGTCTGAGGACACCCCCGGGGGTGGGGGGGGAAGCCGGGCCAGCCACCCGCCCCTGCCGCCTCCCGAGGATGTGGGGAGGACCCCTCGCTGGCCTGTGCCGCGTCCCGTCCCTCTGGGCTCTTGTGGGCGTATTTCTGACCCCACCTCCAGCAGCTCAGCACGGCTCCTGCAGGGAGACCTCGCAGGGAAGGGAAACTGGATGGGCTGCCCCACCTGCTCCCTGCGGCCCTTTAGGGTCTGTTGGGGGGGATGGCCTGTGACCCTGCAGATGCCGCAGGGAGGAGGTGTGTGGGGCTGGGCTCCGGGGGCTGCAGCACTGCCTCCAGAGGGGGCCGGGCTCCCCTTTCCCGGTCACCGCCCCATTCTCCCTCTGCTCATGGCCCGGCCTCCAGCCGGAGGCGGGATCATCAGACAGTTGCCCGAGGTCTTCCCTGAGGGAAAGCACTGTCCCACTCCTGGGGCCTGTGGAGCTGGGTGAGACACCAGGTGTGCAGGAGAGAAACTGAGCCTTCGGGCACTGGGAGAATCTGTCGTGTGGGGGTAGAAGTGACACCGCCAGAAGGGCAAGGGGTGTTCATGGAACCTGCGGACATTCAGCATCTGAAGTTGCGTGTTTCAGATACTCAGGGTCTAAGTCCTTTGCTCTAGAATCCCCGCCACACGTGGGGAACGTATCTCCAGGATTGGCTGCTTCAGAAAGTGGCAGCGATGGGCAGGAATGGAGTGAGGTGGGGGTTTGGGGGGCCTGGGGGGACCACCAGGGGGATGGGGTGCCTTTCTCAGGCATTATTAGGAAGAGCATGGTTAGGGTGGGGACGAGGGTTGTGTGTGATGGGACTTGTTTAATTTTTTGGAAGATACTCTTTTTGGCGGTTTGGGATTAGAGAGTGAAGGAGTCTGGGGAGGGCAGGGAGGGAGGTTCCGCGAAGGGGGGACGAGAGGGGCCGCTGAGAATCCACCTGCCCGGAGGAGGGAGAGTCCAAAGCTGGGGGGGGTGAGGGCCTGGGTCTCCAGGAGCTCTCAGGAGGGGGCGAGCAGGTTTCAGAGGACAGGCTGGAAACGAGAGTCCACCTGGGATGGGTCCCATTAGATCTGCCTGAAAGACACCAATGAGGACGTACCTGCGAGAAATGGAAACCCAGGCCCTGTCACCTGAGTGTGTGGGCAGGACTCAGAGTGACAAGCAAGCAAGAAATGATAGATTCGTCCAAGTCAAAGCAGAGCATTCATCCAAGTTGCTTGTGCATCTGAGGAGCTTGCTGCCGGCCGGTTCCTTACTGCACTTCCCAAACTTAAGAGCATCTCATGGACAGGTCAAAGCCCGGGCTGCAAGTACTCTCACCAGCGGCCCAGCTCTCAGGTTTAGTGTGTGATGGGAGACGGGGGACCAGAAAAGAGAGAGGGAGGGGTGGGGACCCCTGCATCAGAAAGCAGAAAGGGGAGACACAGACATGGCTGTGGACGAGCGCCTGGGAGCATCCCACCCGTCTCACCACTGACAGACATGCAGAGACAGCTCTTGCTACAGTTGGGTTTAAGTTATCATTTCACCAACAAAACGATGGCTATGTTTTCAAGCTAGTGTGTCTTTTACAATTTTAAGATGGATTTTGGTGCAATTTAGAATGTTTAGAAAGCTTTAAGAGATATCAAATGTGTCAGATGAAGCCATTTGGGGATACTTACCTTTTGTTTGGGAGGTGTGGAAAAAGTTGATTTATCTAAGTGATTTTTCAGATGAGAAAAATAGAGGGAAAAAACTGATTAGTCAATGATTTATTATTAAGAATGCTAGAAGGAAACATATGTGATAGGTGAATTAAAAAAAAAAAAAGAGCTCACTAGTGAAGTCTGTTTGGAAATTCCAAGTCTGGAAGAGAAAGATTGAGCTAGAAAGCTGCCTGAACCCTCCATGTAAAGGGCTGTTAGCAGGAGCAGATGTCCAACCGTAGTTGGAGGTGACCCTGGGACAAAGGCGGGGCCTTTGAAGGTTTACAACGAAGTCATAGATCATGAACGACACGATGGGTTATTAAACTGAACTGATGACACGCCAGGTGATTTCACTAACGGTGGTGACTGGGTTTTCCTGAGACAGGCCCCACTGACTGTCAGGTCTGCAAGGGTTTTCTGGAATGTAAAGCCACTTTATACCGTGGATCTTTGTGGAAAGCACTGCATCTTCTTGAAGGCACATGTACTTAGGGAGCTCACATCCCACCACGAAATTCCAGGATAACTATAGTCATTGAAGTACGAAAGCTGTAAGTGCTACAAAGTGCACGTGGGCTTTGGAAACCCCAAAATTGGCCCCTGTAACTCCAACTAGTGTTCAATTTCCCTCAACTCCATAAACACTTATCAAAACCACCTTCACCTACTTTCTAATATAAATTAGAAAGCTATACATTTAAAGCTACGAACTTGCCTCTAAGAGACTGCTTTAGCTGCCTCCTGCACATTTAATATGTTGTGTATTAAAGTATTCCCTGATCTGCCTTGTGATTTCTTCTTTGATTCACAGGAGATTTTTAGAAATTTGTTGTTTGACTTTAAAATATTTGGAGGTTTTCTAGATATATTTCTGTTATTGATTTCTAATTTAATGCAGATTTGGTGAGATAATATATTTTAAAACCTCATTATTCCTAAATATACTGAGATTTGTCATATTGCCCAATATATGGTTTATCCTGGTAAGTATTCCACGTGCACTTAAAAAGAATGTGTATCCTGCTGTTGTTGGGTAGACGTGTTGGCTAGGTCCTGTTAGCTCCTAGTGCTGTTTAAGTTTTCTACACCCTTACTGTTTATTTGTTCTATCAGTTACTGTGAAAGGTGTGTTGAAATCTCAATCATAATTGTGGATTTACCTATTTCCCTTCACAGTTCTATCAGTTTTTGCTTCATTCATGTATCTTAGAGCTCTGTTCTAAAGTGCACACATGTTTATGAATATCAAATCTTTTAATTGAGTCCTTTTCCGTTATGAACTGTCCCTCTTGGTACTATTCCTCATTCTTTTTTTTTCCCCTTTATTTTGGCTACGTTGGGTCTTTGTTGCTGCGCGCGGGCTTTCTCTAGTTGCGGTGAGTGGGGGCTACTCTTTGTTGCGAGGCATGGGCTTCTCATTGCGGTGGCTTCTCTTGTTGCGGAGCACAGGATCTAGGTGCGCGGGCTTCAGTAGTTGTGGCACGCGGGCTCAGTAGTTTTGGCTCATGGGGTCTAGAGCGCAGGCTCAGCAGATGTGGAGCACGGGCTTAGTTGCTCCGCGGCATGTGGGATCTTCCTAGAGCAGGTCTCGAACCCGTGTCCCCTGCATTGGCAGGCGGATTCTTAACCACTATTCCACCAGGGAAGTCCCTATTCCTCATCCTGATTTGTCTGATATTAATATGCCCACATCATATGATCACTCCAGATTTCCTATGAATAGGGTTTACATGGGATATCTTCTCCATCCTTATGTTTTAAACCTATATGTATCATATTTGAAGTGGGTTTCATGTAGACAGCACAGAGTTGGTTCTTGCTTTTTTATTCACTATGACAATCTCTGTCTTTTAATTAGAGTGTTTCCAATCAATAATTATCAGTATGGTTAGGGTTTAGTCTTCCATCTTGCTTGTCCCACCGGTTCATTGTTTCTTGTTTCCTCTGTTTATTTTCTTTGGAATTAATTAATTATTTTGGCTTCCACCTTATCTACTCCATTTGCTAATAAGTTCTAGCTCTTCTTTTCTTGTTTTGTTTTGTTTTCTTGGCCACACCACACAGCATGTGGGATCTTAGCTCCCCGGCCAGGGATCAAACCTGTGGCCCCTGCATTGGAAGCGTGGAGTCTTAACCACTGGACCACCAGGGAAGTCCATCTAGCTCTTTGTCTTAATTTTTAGTGGCTATTACAGGGTTTGCAATCTACGTCTTTAAGTTATCACAGTCTACCTTCTCCTGTCAGTGTGGCCCTGGGCCAGGGCTGGGCTTCTGTGGGCTCCCAGCGTGCGGTGGCCCACCTGCTCTTCTCACCTGGAGGATGGGCCCTGCATCTCCACTAAGGCTGGAGTCCTGGCCTTTCTGGGGTGGGGGGCGAGGGGTGGGGGTCTCCAGGCCCATCAGGCCAGGTCCCTGCTGCCATGCCGAGTGGGGGAGGCAGGTCTCTGCACAAGCACAGCCCCCTGTTCCAGTTCTGGGCATGGAGGCAGCCCCCCCAGGACACCCATCTCCTTCCTCTCCAGGCGCGGTGTGCTGCACCTCCACGAGAGCCAGGGCATCGACGACCTGGGCCCTCCTCGCTGGCAGCTCACATCTTGCCTGGTGCTGGTCATTGTCCTGCTCTACTTCAGCCTGTGGAAGGGAGTGAAGACTTCCGGGAAGGTGAGGCAGCAAGGCTCTCCAGCTGGGGAGTGGACAGGTGGCCGTGGTGGGTTGGGGAGTGGACAGGTGTGCCATAGTGGGTTGGGGAGTGGACAGGTGTGCCATGGTGGGTTGGGGAGCGGACAGGTGGGCCATGGTGGGTTGGGGAGTGGACAGGTGGCCGTGGTGGGTTGGGGAGTGGACAGGTGGGCCGTGGTGGGTTGGGGAGTGGACAGGTGGGCTGTGGTGGGTTGGAGAGTGGACAGGTGACCTGTGGTGGGTTGGGGAGTGGACAGGTGGCCATAGTGGGTTGGGGAGTGGACAGGTGGGCCGTAGTGTGTTGGGGAGTGGACAGGTGGGCCGTGGTGGGTTGGAGAGTGGACAGGTGGCCATGGTGGGTTGGGGAGTGGACAGGTGGCCATGGTGGGTTGGGGAGTGGACAGATGGCCATGGTGGGTTGGGGAGTGGCCGTGGTGGGTTGGGGAGTGGACAGATGGCCGTGGTGGGTTGGGGAGTGGACAGGCGGGCCGTAGTGTGTTGGGGAGTGGACAGGTGGGCCGTGGTGGGTTGGGGAGCGGACAGGTGGCCGTGGTGGGTTGGGGAGTGGACAGGTGGCCGTGGTGGGTTGGGACAGGCGGCTGTGGTTGAAGAATGATGTCAGGAGAGTGCTTTCAGCGTGAAGACAAGCACAACAAAATATTTTTGCTGATGAAAATATCTTGGTCATTATCTGGGCGCCCGAAGCCACGATGGCCAGAATGCCCCCGTCACTCGGGCTAACGCTTGCAGTGACTTTCCAGCACCTGAGTCTGCTGACGGCCACAGGCACTCTCCCCCACCCCCCACGGCCCGGAGTCCATCTGTCACGAGTGCTCCAGGTGCCCATTTGCACAGTCAGCGCACATCCCTCACATCTCCCTCGTCAGGGATTCAGCCACTGCTGCCTACTGCCATGGCCCGAATGCGGAGACGACGCGCTCCTTCCTTGCCAAATTGTTTGTCCTGTTTTAATCCCCGGGAAAGACAACATGCAGGATAGAAGGCACTGGACAGTCTTGCTCCAGGAGGCATTTGTTGAGCTGGTGTCCTGTGACTGATTGGGACGCCGGGCTTCCCAATCTGAGGCCCCCCTCTCTGAGCACAAACCATGAGGGTGACCCTGTGCCCAGCCATGCCAGCCGGTGGCCAGTGCGCCCTGGTGACACTGTGCCCTCCCCAGGTCGTGTGGATCACAGCCACCATGCCGTACGTGGTCCTCTTTGCGCTGCTTCTGCGAGGCATCACCCTCCCTGGGGCCGTGGACGGCATCAGAGCGTACCTGAGCGTGGACTTCCATCGGCTCTGCGAGGCCTCGGTGAGTACGCCCTCCACTCGCGGCCCCAGTCCACGTGGGCTGTCAGATGCGTCATGGGGCTCTACATCCCAGGCAGGAGACCCCAAAGGCTGCAGCTGGGCAGCAATTCTCACTCACCCCGCCGTGTGCTGGGCCCACCCAGCAGAGTTCCCCGTCCAGGTGAGAAGGGGCCATGTGGGCACAGCGAGCAGCTGAATGGACCGGAACAAGGACATTAGGGGACCAGGTCACCTAGGCTTCTGCAGGGAGAGAGCGGGCGTCGGCTGCCCCGCGACCTCTTTGCTGTGGGCTGTGCTGTCCCTGGAGGAACGCTCCCGGCTCCTCGGATAAGCACCTGGGGGCCGCCCGGTCTGTCCCCGAGGGTGTTGCTGCTCGACTGGACCGCAGCCACGAACTCTGGTCCCGGATGCATCCTCGGAGCTGGGCTGAGGCTGCGTGAGCTAGGGCCCCCCGTCGGGGAGCCAGACCTTGATGGTCAAACACCCCGGCGCCCCCGGCATAAAGGCGTGACGTGACCGCATCGTGGCCAGAACTTAGTCCACAGTCAGGCTGCGGGTTTCTTCGGCAAAGGAAGAAGCAATTCTGGGTTGAAATATGAGAAGACAACCTCGTGAAGAGAAGAGGCTCGGCGGGGCAATGGCGGGGCGGCGGGGGCTGGAGAGAGAGACAGGCAGCAGCATCGCAGGGAGACGGGCCCAGAACAGGGAGGCTGGGTGGGCGGCAGAGTCACTGGAAGATCAGGTGGACTGCACTGGGGCGGGGGGGGCCTGTGGCCACCCAGGGAGGCTGAGCTACCGGAGCAGCACGAGGGCGAGGGCGGTCTGGGCTGGGGTGTGGGGCCGGGGCCTGACGCTGCCAGGTTGTGCAAGGGTCGGCTGTGGGGCTCATCGGGCCGGAGGAGGCACCCCCTGGGGCAGCAGTGGGGAGGAAGGGCGAGAAGGGGAGGCAGACGTGGCTCCGACCCCAGGAGCCCTGGGAATGGGGGGCACCGGCAGGGGGGAGGTCGGGCGCCGAGGGGCAGTGAGAGGAAAGCACCACGGTCTCGGTGCCACAAGCGCACAGGCGAGGGCAGCCGTGAGCAGTGCCGGGCACAGGCCGGGCAGCCCACCCGAGGACCGAGGCTGTGAGGGCAGCACACGGGTCTCCACGGGAGGCTAAAGGGAGAGTCCGTCCAGCAGCGGGTCCAGGGCCCCACAGCTGCAGAGCCAAGCCCGGGGAGCTGAGAGGTCAGCAGGGCATCCGTCCTCGGGAAAGCCCACGGCAGCTGGGGGGTGCTGGCAGGAGGAGGTGGCCTCGGGCGTCCAAGGCCAGCTGGGCGTGATCTGGCAGTCAGGGAGAAGTGGGGCATCAGGCAGGAAGGTCAGGCAGCACAAGAGTGCGCGAGACAGATGCCAGGGGTGCAGAGAAAGCAGAGGAGAGTAGGAACCGGTGGTTGTCACGAGTGAGGTAGATTGGCGGATGGATGAGACAGATGATAGAGTCCAGGTGGACGGACGGACGATAGATCACAGACAGGCAGCAGGTGACGGACGATAGATCACAGACAGGCGGGCAGCAGATGACGGGTGGATGACGGAAGGACAGGCGTAGGTGGTGGGCGACGGAGACACACAGGACTGGACCTGACCTGAGTGTCCCCGCCTCTAACAGTCCCATCAGCTAGGGAGGGCAGGAGCAGAGACCAGGACAGAGCAGGCCCACAAGCACTGGGCTCCTGGGAGACTGCGGTCCCCAAAGGACAGGTCTATGCAGTCCCCAGCTCGGAGGGTGGGGCCGTTCCTGGTCCCTCCGTGGGGTTCTGGCTGACTTTGCACCACGTCCTCCAGGACAGGGCAGGGCCTGGGCCTCACCAGCTTGGCAGCCGTCCTGAGCTGTCCTCCCAGGGCTGCTCCGGGCCCAGGGGCTGCCTGTACGCCCTCTCCCAGGCTCAGGGCAGCCTCCGTCAGAGACCGAGCAGCCCCGGCACCCGGCAGTGGGGGGCCAAGTCCCACAGGCCCCGAGGGGATGTGGTTGGGGACTGGCCCAGATCGGGGTGCAGGGCCCCAGCACCATCCCAGGCTCGTCCCTGACCACCCCCTGGGGGTTCAGCCATGGTGGCTCAGTCCAGATGGGCTGCAGGGAGGGGCCTGGCCAGGTCCTCACTGGTCCAGGCCGGGTGGGAGCGGAGGTTCCACTGAGGGGCCTGCCCAGCAAGCGAATGGGTTGGAAGTAACTGTCGGCTCCACCCTTCTTGTGCCCCTGGCACCAGGGACCCTGTGCTGCTCTGACGTGGAGGCTGCCCTGCATCCTGGGGGCAATTTCTAGATCCCCATGGGGATGAAGGGGACTGCCTTCGGGGTCAGCGTCACTGTCCTCAGTGGCATCCAAAGGCCCAGCCCTTTCAGGCCATCCAGACTCAGTTGTTCATCTGCAGCTCTCGTGGAGCTGCTCCATCGGACAGGCGGGGTCTAGGCTGGGACAGACAGAGTGCTGTCCAGGAGGGCCCCATTCCAGCAGCAGAGAGGAGGACGGGAAGTAAAGGAAGGGCAAGTCCAGGTCAGTTCTGAGAGGCTGCCCAGGCGGGTCCCAGGGTGGACCGTGGCCTGGGTCTGGAGCTGGGTCCTAGGAGCGGCAGTGAGCAAAGGCCTGGACAGATGGCTGGGAGGCGTATCCTGATGGGTGAGCTGCACGTGCAAAGGCTCTGGGGTGGCCACTGCCCACAGTGAGGACCTGGGGTTGAGAGGAGATAGGAGTCCCCTGGCGACACCGGCTCCTGTCTGCAGCTACCTGCCCAGACGAGCTGGCTGATGACCAGCACAAGGGGGCCCCTTGGCCCCCTGCCCACCCAGCCACTCTAGGCCTTGAGGTGGGAAACATGCTGTCCCCAGTGCTGGGGTGACCCCAAGACTGGGCGTGCTGCCCAAAGGACCGAGCACCACTGGTCCTGGCGTGTGGGCTCCATGTCCAGCCCCCTCACTCAGTCACACTCAAGCCAGCTGCCCTGTGTCCCCAGCTGGGGAGCTCTGGAGTCACTGCCTGAGGACCTCGGCCCACAGGCCTGCACCACGGGCTGTGGGGACAGCCCCCAGGACCTTCCGGGACAGCAGGTCTGGCCAGTCCCCCAGGGTGGGTTTCCACTCTCCTCATCCCTGCCCCAGGCTGTGCAGGGCCAAGGGGGGCCTACATCACCATCACCAGCTGGTCTCCACATCACCCTGACCCAAGAGGGTCGTGTCTGACTTTTAAACTACCTCCTTGGTCCAGTATCGACTGCAGGCCTTCACTTGTCATGTGTGTCAGCACCCGGATGTCACCTGTGCCACCCCCAGCAAGCGCACAGAGGCAGAGCCACGGTCGGCTCCACAGGGCTTTCTTCACGTCCCGCCGTGTGCTCACCCTGTGCTCACCGTGCACTCACCCTGCACTCACCGTGTACTCACCATGCACTCACCGTGCACTCATCCTGCACTCACAATGTGCTTCCATGGGAAGGACAGAAAGTGGGTGTTGGTGGGCACGTGTCTGATTGAGGTACGCATGTCACACAGCATTTTCATAAATTACTGCTGTTACCAGGGTCACGGGCCAGACCAACCCTCACCAGTTAGAGTAATGGGAAACCGCAGGTCCTGCAACAAGACGCAGCCCCCCGTGTATCAGGCTCTCTCGGGCCAGCAACGCGGGAAAGGTTTATTCCCTGAGATGGCATTTGCTTGTTGACAATGATGTCGAGTTTAAGTTCGACCCTGTTCCTTGGAGCCCCTGGCATCGAAGATGCGGCCGTCTGTGGGACCACCCCATGACCGCCCCCTGTCCTTGGGCTGGCTGAGCCCCCCCGCAGGGACCTCTCACCGCCGCTCTGTCTGTCTCCGTGCCCCGCGCAGGTCTGGATAGATGCCGCCGTCCAGATATGCTTCTCGCTGGGAGTGGGGCTTGGAGTACTCATTGCCTTCTCCAGTTACAATAAGTTCACCAACAACTGCTACAGGTGAGTCCTGGGCTCCCGCGAGAGGGTCTGCAGAATCAAGTGGGGACACAGCTGATCTGCGGGGGCATCGCTGACTTTAGGAAATAATGTGTCCCTGGATGAAGGGAGGGGGAAATGAGCTGTGCTTGCAACTCTAAGCCAAATGGCTTTTAAAGTGGAAATTGAACAGGGAAGCTCGAGGCACAGTGTTGATTGTGGCTTTAAGGGAGCGTAGAAGCAGTGAAGATGCTGATCACCTCGCTGGGAGGAGGCGTCCCGGACCCCCCCCCACCCCCCGCCCAGGCCCCTTCCTCTGCCCCTCCTCCATCCCCTGCCCCACCCAGCCGGCCTCATCCTCCCAGCACTCAGGGTCAGTCTCCTCCCCCACGTGCCCCACGAGGAAGGGCCTGCATGTGTGCCCACCTGGCCTGCACCTAGGGATCCTGGGCCCCAGGGGCATCCCAGACTCTGTGCAGAGGCCGCCGGGGACCCGGCACCAGGACAAGCAGGAAAGTGGCTGCACTGTGCACCCAGAGCTCTGGCAGCATCTCAGCTGGGGCCGCCCAGCCCGGATGACCTGAGTGACCCGCAGCCACTTGCTGGCCCTGAAATCCTTCTGAAAACAGAGAAAGAATTTCATCCAGGACTGCTTTCTTTGACCTTCGTGAGCCTGTATTTATTCTCTTTCATATCATGAGGATAAAAATGCGGTAAAAATACAAAGGCGGTGTGCACAACAAAATGGCCAGACTGACTACTACCCAGAGGGCCACACAAAGGTGGAGTCTGGATGGCAGGGCCAGACAGCCCCTGCCTGAGCCCACCCTGTGCCCACCTGGGTCTGTGCACCCTGCCAACATCCTTCCACTCGGGCACCAGGAGGGCTGACCCCACACTCCCCCCAACCCGCTCTCTGAATTCTCAGCCGTCAGAGTGAGGCCCACAGGCCAGCAGCATGGGACCCCCAGGAGCGAATGGGAAACACAGCATCTGGGGCCCACCAGACCCACCCCGTCAGAACCTTCATCTTAACAAGCCCGGAGACATCTCAAAGCCCCGCCTGGCAGCCCCTGTCGAGCAGGGGTAGGGACCCCTGTGGTCGTCTGTGCTGCCCACCTGGAGCCCCAGCTTTGCTGGTGGGACTGTCTCGCCTTCAGCACTGAGTCGGGAGTCCCAAGAGTCCCTTGGTCCCCAGGCAAACATGGACGGGCCGTAGGGCCTGGCCTAACCAACGTCTGGCCAGAGCCCAAAGCCGCTCAGTGGGGGGTCCAGGTGGGAGGTCCTGTCACCATCACCCGGTGCCAGCCTCCCTCCCGCAGGGCAGCCCTGGACAGCCTCTGGGGCTGCAGGAGGGGCTGGCCTGCTCGACTGGGGAAGCGCCCCCCGGAGCTGCCTGCCCCAGACGCAGTAAATTATGAATAATGACTGGAAATTGCAGTGGCTCCAGGCCGGGTGCTGAGACGGCACGTCTTGTTCCTGCAGAGACGCGATCATCACCACCTCCGTCAACTCGCTGACGAGCTTCTCCTCCGGCTTCGTGGTCTTCTCCTTCCTGGGGTACATGGCCCAGAAGCACAGTGTACCCATCGGGGACGTGGCCAAGGACGGTGAGTGCCCCGGGGCAGGCAGGTCCCCCCTACCCCGCCCGCTCCCGAGGTTCAGGCTGCCCAGTTCTCGACCAGTGTTTTCCCTGCAAACCTAGAGGGAAATGCACAGGCCTCCAGAGCCCTTCCCAAGAGCTGCTGATGCGACTGAGAACAGGATCCTGGGTGCAGCGCACCCACCGCCTCCCCGCGCCCCCCGCCCCTGCCCCCTCGGACCACCGTGCTGCATGCAGAGGCTGGGGCATCTTTGCCCCTTGTCCCAGTGCGCCTTGCAGAGGCCACTCGGCTGCAGGACGAGGGTCTGGCTCCCCTCACTGGGCGACCCCCGCCGTTGTTTACACCTGGCCAGGGACGTGAAGCTCAAGGCTCCAAGTCGTTCCAAGCGGCACGGACCTCGGTGTGGTCAGCCAGGAAGAAGCTGGGCTGGTTTGGACATAGCAGTTAATCTGTTCCAAAGCTTTTCCTCCAAATACCCAGTGGCCATGGCACGTGTAGATGGGATTTGGATAATAGCTGAGAATCCCCTGAAGTCTCTGGACGCGGTGACAACAGAGACCCATGTTCCCAACCTGCTCACCATGCCGACACGGACACGGATTGTCTGCAAACTAGGAAGTTAGCTGAGGGAGAGTGGGCGGGGGAGGGCATGGGCCCAGGTGACACAGGGACCAAGCTGGGCCCCGCAGGAGAGAGCCCCCAGGGTGCTGGGCAGAAAGTCACGGCTTAGGCAGCCTGAAGCTAGGTCAGTCCAGGACCCCAAGGCCTCCCGCGACGGCTGCCACCCTCACCGGCCAGCAGGATCGTTCTGTGCATGAGCCAGGAGGGGCCTCCCCCGAGACTGTCCCCGTCAGGGGTGGGCCCCTCCCTTCCCCTGGGAAGCCCCTCTTCTTCCGGGGGGCTGGGGGACTGATCTCCTCCTGGTCTTCTCACTCTTGAGCAGGAGGGTGGCCTTCAGGGCGGGGCTGAGGGGGACAGACGGCCACCCCCACCCGCGCCCTGAGCTCTCAGCAGGTCGGCCCCGTCAGCCCATCCAGTTCTTGAGAATTTGAGTGCTGGGAGCCGCACTTTTTTTGTTTTCAATTTTTGAATTTTATTTTATTTTTTTATACAGCAGGTTCTTATTAGTCATCAATTTTATGCACATCAGTGTATACATGTCAATCCCAATTTCCCAATTCATCCCACCACCACCCCCGCCGCTTTCCCCCCATGGTGTCCATACATTTGTTCTCTACATCTGTGTCTCAATTTCTGCCCTGCAAACCGGTTCATCTGTACCATTTTTCTAGGTTCCACATATATGCGTTAATATACGATATTTGTTTTTCTCTTTCTTACTCACTTCACTCTGTATGACAGTCTCTAGATCCATCCACGTCTCAACAAATGACCCAATTTTGTTCCTTTTAATGGCTGAGTAATATGCCATTGTATATATGTACCACATCTTCTTTATCCACTCGTCTGTCGATGGGCATTTAGGTTGCTTCCATGATCTGGCTATTGTAAATGGTCCTGCAATGAACATTGGGGTTCATGTATCTTTTTTTTTTTTACAACTTTATTGGAGTATAATTGCTTCACAATTGTGTGTTAGTTTCTGCTTTATAACAAAATGATATACATATACATCTGTTCCCATATCCCTTCCCTCTTGCGTCTCCCTCCCTCCCACCCTCCCCATCCCACCCCTCTAGGTGGTCACAAAGCACCAAGCTGATCTCCCTGTGCTCTGCGGCTGCTTCCCACTAGCTATCTACCTTACGTTTGGTAGTGTATATATGTCCATGCCTCTCTCTCGCTTTGTCACAGCTTACCCTTCCTCCTCCCCATATCCTCAAGTCCATTCTCTAGTAGGTCTGTGTCTTTATTCCTGTTTTACCCCTAGGTTCTTCATGACATTTTTTTTCTCTTAAATTCCATATATATGTGTTAGCATATGGTATTTGTCTTTCTCTTTCTGACTTATTTCACTCTGTATGACAGACTCTGGGTATATGCCCAGTAGTGGGATTGCTGGGTCATATGGTAGTTCTATTTTTAGTTTTTTAAGGAACCTCCATACTGTTCTCCATAGTGGCTGTATCAATTTACATTCCCACCAACAGTGCATGAGGGTTCCCTTTTCTCCACACCCTCTCCAGCATTTACTGTTTCTAGATTTTTTGATGATGGCCATTCTGACTGGTGTGAGGTGATACCTCATTGTAGTTTGGATTTGCACTTCTCTAATGATTAGTGATGTTGAGCATTCTTTCATGTGTTTGTTGGCAATCTGTATGTCTTCTTTGGAGAAATGTCTATTTAGGTCTTCTGCCCATTTTTGGATTGGGTTGCTTGTTTTTTTAATATTGAGCTGCATGAGCTGTTTATACATTTTGGAGATAAATCCTTTGTCCGTTGATTCATTTGCAAATATTTTCTCCCATTCTGAGGGTTGTCTTTTCATCTTGTTTATGGTTTCCTTTGCTGTGCAAAAGCTTTGAAGTTTCATTAGGTCACATTTGGAGCTGCACTTTGAAAGCAGGAAACAGAGGTTTGGAGACGGGGCAGACAGACCCCTCTAAGACTGCAGTGGGAAAGCTGGGGGCTGGGGTGAAATCTCAGCAAGTGTTTCCAAATCCATACTCCTTCCTGTAGGAAAAAAAATCCAATATAGGCAGGAGAAAGGGAACATAATGCAAATAAATACAGAGCAGTGAAATTTACTCACTGTTGCATTTATGCATTTTCACCGCTCTTTTGCCCTTTATTATGATAAATAGCAATAGTTTGCAAGAACCTCCATTAACCCCTGAAGTAAGCTGAATGTATTCTATGCATTTCCATGACAAGCAAAGTAAATGTCATTTATAGCTCTAATTCTCCAGAAAACAGGGTGAAATGTTAACCCAAGAGCAGAAATGAAAGGTGAGGATATTGGCCTTGCGTTCAGCCGAGCGTATGGTTATCGTCCTCGGTTTGTGGCATTTAGACTGTAGAGCTTTTCAAATGAGACACCCCTTCGTTCCACAGCGGAAACCCTGCTCCCTCTGTGGGGTTGGGACTCGCAGAGCACAGGCCTGACACCAGGGCTCCTAAGAGACCTTGGGAGGTGGACCCTGGCTCTGGCCTTTGTTTGATTCTCTAGAAGGATCAGTAAGTGCCCTGTTCCTAACAGCTGGCACCCAACACAGGCCCCGCTGAGGACGAGGGAACCGAAAAAGTTATGTCACACCTCCGTGATCAAGTGCTCGGGAGACCATGCCAGTGAGCTACATGGCACATCTTTTTAAAGTTACCCATGAAAATGTTCAACTAGCAGTTTCCTGTGGGCATCTTTTTTACTTTGGGATCATTTGCAGCCAAAGTGCCTGAGTCTTGGCTGAGTCCTGAGCCCCTCCATCCCCACCTCCACCCAGATCCCACCTGCTGGGGGGAAGGGAGCAGGTGCGTTTCCCGCGTGTGCCCATCCTGACCCGGCAGTCGCACTCCCAGGAGAGTACCAAAGGGACAGTCAGAGGAGGCTCGTACATGAGCAGAAACACACCGCTTTGCCAGGAGCATCTGGAGAAGCCCTCGCTAAACTGTGGTATCTGTGCAACACTGCGTGGTTTCTAAAGTTATACTCTGAGTTATACGTTGGCACAGAAAAATATCTACAGTGTGGGCTGCATGACCCACAGCGTGCCCGTGTGTGTAGGCAGTGCACATGTGTCCACCGCAGGCACCAAAAACAAACCAGAGGCGCCCCGAGTGCTTGGAGGGAGGAAGGGTAGGACCCCTGGAAGCCCCTCCTGCCCTCCTCCCGCTGGCTGTGCCCCCTCCTCTCCCAGGGCCCGCACAGCCCCGGGAGACGGTCTGGGGCTGGAGGGGAGAGAACAGAGGCCCTCCCTCCCATGGATCCGGCTTCCATTCTCCAGAGTCCTGGGCCCTGAACTCCAGGAGGGAGGGCTTTCCAAGGAGAGCGGAAAGAAGGCAGTAGGCAGGGCGTTGTGCCCCCTTGTGGTCTCCGGGTGGGGGGGGCGGGGCTGGGGGTGACGGAAGGAACGGCGGGGTCTGCTTTCAGGGCCGGGGCTGATCTTCATCATCTACCCCGAGGCGCTTGCCACGCTCCCGCTCTCCTCCGTCTGGGCCGTGGTTTTCTTTGTCATGCTGCTCACCCTGGGAATCGACAGCGCCGTGAGTGACCTCGGTGCTCCGCGTGCCGTGGGCCCACCAGTGACAGCCAGCCCTCACGGGGCCAGGCCGGCCCCGGGTGCCCTTGCGGGTCTCCCAAAGCCCCGTGCCTGCACAGCGCCCCTGCGTGGGAGGCAGGGTCCCACAGTAACTGCAGGGAGGCTTCGGACCAGCTCGCCCCTCTTCTCCCCCCCGGGGGAGGGCACAGCAAGCCCCCTGCGAGTCCTAGACACAGGCACAGGGCCGGGGCAGCCCGACTCACGCCTTCCCTGTCCCCCAGCCGCCAGGAGGAAGGGTGCCCGCGCGGGGTGGGAAGCGGAGGCTGCAGCCGGGCCCTCTGAGCATCCTGTGGCGGCCCTGCGTGCGCACGGGCGCTGGCTCGGCAGGCGGACTTCCCCGGGCTACTCCTCCACGTGGCCTGCTGGGACCGACAGCCGAGACCTCAGGCCCCACGTTCATCCGAGCTTCCTGGAAAGTGCGGAGGACCGCGGATCCCCACTGTGACAGCCGGTCACGCACTGTAGCCCTCCACCTCCGTCTCCCCGTCAGCCTTGTCACCTGCCCACTTGGTGGGCACAGCCCTTGGCGGGGACTCCCATAATCAGCACGTCCTGGAGGGGGTGGTCCCAACAGAGCAGGGCAGAGAGGCCCCCCAGCTGGCCGGGCCTCGCGGGTGACACCCCATCACGACAGCACTGAGAGTCAGGAGGCTTAATCAGTGAGGACATGGCCAGGTCCTCCCCGGGAGCAAAACTAAGCTGTGCTTGTGGGACAGACACTTGCTTAGAAAAGCCCAGCAGAGCTGAGCCTTTGTGGCGACGCAGGGGACGGTATTACGAGGGCCACGTAGCACTCCACCCCCTCTGGCAAATCCTCACCAGAGGACAGGGCATCCACCCCAGGTCCTCCCTCTCCAGTGGCCGTGTGTCCGGAGCAGCCCTTGCCGAGGGTGCATTCTGCACCCCGGACACCGTGCAGCTCCTGACTCTGTGCGCGTCCGTCGAGTTACCCGTATGGGGGCCTAGGCGGGGCGCAGAGCGCCGGCCCCGCCCCCAGCGCTCCTCTGCCCTGTGTCGGCTGCAGATGGGCGGGATGGAGTCGGTGATCACCGGGCTCATCGATGAGTTCCAGCTGCTGCACAGGCACCGGGAGCTCTTCACCCTCCTCATCGTCCTGGCAACCTTCCTTCTCTCCCTCTTCTGCGTCACCAATGTACGTACCTGCGCACCTGCGCTCGCCCGACCGACGATGTCTCCTTAGCGTTTGGTGTTTGGCAGCAGTGGTTAGCGCTGTCAGACCAGACAGAACCACGGCATTTCCAAGGGCTGCACCCCTCCAGACAACCCGCGACCTGTAATACGCGGGTGGCTGTGGTCACTCTCGGGGTGGCCTTGAGCACATTCAGGGAGCCACAGTCACTCAGCGTCACCATGGTCTCACGCGGTCCCTGGGTGCCTGAGCACTTGGTCTGGAGTGTTTCGGAACCTGGACAGCTCCCTGGGAAGAGCCCGTGGATTTGTGGGGCAGGAGGGTCAGGGGAGGCCTGTCGGGGGGATGCAGGACCCAGGTCCTCCCCCTCACAGAGGCCCTGCCAACTTTGGCATTTGCTTTGCTTTCATCCCTAATTGCTGGGGAGGAGAGAAGTTTTTCTTTTCCGGAATAGATGGGTCCCTAAGTAGCTGCTTGTGGACTGAATTTTAGTGATTCAAATAACACTCTCTAGGGAGTAAAATAGACGTTGTCTGTCAACTGACACTGCGGGCCAGGTTTCTGCTTTGGCAAGCGCACTTTGGTGGGCGAGGTGTGCCACGCCGGGCACCCCGGGTTCAGCAGGCACTCCCCCCTCTCCTAGGGTGGCATCTATGTCTTCACGCTGCTGGACCACTTTGCGGCCGGCACGTCCATCCTCTTCGGGGTGCTCATGGAGGTCATCGGGGTGGCCTGGTTCTACGGTAAGGACGGAGCTTTCCTCGGGGGGCTGGTGTGCTCCAACCACAAAGACCCAGCCCCTGTGCCGTCACTGCGACCGGCTGGGCCGGCGTCCTTGGGCTTTGTCGCCGTGCTGCTTCCTTTTTGGCAAAGCTGCCCTCCACTGTGGTCACCACACATCACAGAGGAGGCTTGGCAGCCAGCTGTTCAATGGATCAGTGTAGACAGCCTGGACGGCAGCCCGAAATCCTTACTGCGGTCAGAGCACTCGGTGTGGCCACATAATCACGCTGCTGGTTCTTGAGAAGGAAGGATTTGCAAGGACGCTGGGACACTGGCTGGTGCTGGAGGCGAGGTCTCCGCATTTGCTGAGCACAGTCGACCAGCGCCGAGGTGGCAGGGGAGCAGGCTGAGTGGGCTTCTCTCTGGGGACGTGCCACTAAGGCCCTCAGCAGACGGGAGGGGTGACGGTAGTGTCCAGAGAGCCGCTGTCCAGCGTCGGGCCAGAACTCCTGACCCTGCGCGGACAGCACCACCTGGACTCCAGACTACCCCCCGCCCTGGTTCAGCGCTCATTCGTGGATTAGGACTGGGAGCCCCTCGAGGTCAGGGGCCTGCTGGTCAGCAGGCAGCCCCTGGAAGAGGCACGGCCCAGCCTGCAGCTGTGCTGCCCGGCCCCCCCTGGGGTGCCCGCCACATTTCCTGGGATGCCCTGCTGTAGGTTTGACAGCTGCAGAAGCTGTGCCCTTTCCAGCCTACTGCCCGGGCCCACCTTGCTCTCTCTCCGTTTCTTTCCTGTGACCTGGGGTCATGGTGCCACTCAGCTCTCCTGGCCAGGTATCTATGGGGGAGTTTGCAGTGAAAGCTCGAGATAACGGGCACACTCCCCTGCATGTGTATGTGCTTCAGCCCAAAGCCAAAGGCCTGTGCTGTTCGAGAACCACAGACTCGCAGCAGCCCTGGTGTCACATGAGGGGGTCATGGTCTCTGCCTCGGCCCTGGAATTATAACCTGAAAAGCACTCTAGCTTTGAGAGGCTTAACCTGGCAAATCGTTCATATCCCAAGAATACTCTTCCAATTATATTTACTTTTCTACAGAAAAGGGAAATATCAAGCTCTCTGTGCTTTCATTGGCACCTGGAATCAATACTTGTCTATAGCTTTAAATTATAATCTCCCCACCTCAAAATAAAACCTCAGAGAAGGAGAGAAAGTGCTTCAAATGTATCCCACAGCCATGAACGTGGGGCTGGCGGAGACGGGAGGCAGACTGGCCCTGCAGGGAACAGGTGCTTCCCAAAGCCTCCAAAGACAGAGGTCACGCCGTTTCTCCAGACAGCCATTCGCACCCAGAACGCGCCCACCTCTCAGTGCCCCCAGGTCCCTGTGGTCTCAGAGAGGATGACCCGGCGCAGGAGGGGCTGGCCTGCCCTGGACCTGCTTGAGGGCCCGAGGGGCCTGGTGGACACGCCCATCTTTGCTGGCCTTTGGGTTCAGCCTCCTCCACCCCACTTCTCCAGGGTCTGAGTCCGGGATCTGCTGATGGGGTTGGAGTGTGAAGAGGGGATTCTGCACGGAGGTGTAGCCCTGCTGTGTCCCCGCATGTGACACAGGACTCGGCCAACCAGCTTCTGTCACATGACCAGAGGCCAGGCCAGGCTCAGGGCAAGAGAAATCACTGTAAGGTCTGGAGAAAGCTGCGGCACATGGAGCTTCTAGAAGTAGCTTTCCTTACAAAAGCATGACTGTTCACACAAACGGAATGTCGTTCAGCCTTAAGAAGGGCATTCTGATGCATATGCTGCTACAACATGGACGGACCTTGAGGGCATTCTGCTCAGTGACATAAGCCAGCCACAGAAGGACAGATCCTGTAGGAGTCCCATGAGGTCCCTGGAAGAGTCAGGTTCACACAGACGGAAAGTAGGATGGGGGCGTGGCATGGGCTGGGTGAGGGGATGGGGAGTGAGCACTTAATGGGGACCGAATCTCAGTTGGGGAGGATGAGAAAGTTCTGGAGATGATGGCGGTGGTACTCACACAACAGTGTGAATGTACGTAATGCCACTGAGCTGTGCACTAAAAATGGTTAAAATGGTAAGTCTTATGTTACACATATTTTACCATGATTTTTGTAAATGAACAAAAAGTGATTACAGAGGGGAAGCAGGGATGACCGTGAGCCACGGGGAGGAGGAGCTGAGATGGGAGGAGGGCGGAGGCCCCACAGGCCCCCTTGGGGTCATCAGTGATCCCAGTGTCACCACGGGGACATGCGTTGGGCCCGGGTCAGCAAGACCCCTGGGTGGCTGGGTGGGGCGGCCTGGGCACCAGCGTGCAGCCCGGGCTCCAGGTCTGCTGGGGGTGGCCCCGGGGTTGGTGGGGGCCCGGCGGGGCCCGCGTCTCGGGCAGATGCCGTGCTGACCGCCTGCTTGGCCACCTTCCCGCAGGCGTGTGGCAGTTCAGCGACGACATCAAGCAGATGACCGGGCAGCGGCCCAGCCTCTACTGGCGGCTCTGCTGGAAGTTCATCAGCCCCTGCTTCCTCCTGGTGAGGCCCCTCCTTCCCCGCTCCCCCGCCACCCAGTCCAGCAGGGGCCACACATGCCTGATGATGGGGGAGGGGCTCGGTGCTGCCCGGGGACCAGGGTCTCCACGGGCGGGAGTCGGCGGGTCACCAAACTCAGGCAGGAGGGCAGGCTGGCCCCCCACATCCTCTGGTCTCCTGAAGATCCCCCCCGACTGGAGCCACTGAGAAACCACTCACGGGAGGCAGGGGTCCCACCCGATTAAGGCCCGTGTGCGTCCTGCTCGGCCCCTGTGCTTGGAGGGCGTCAGCGGACCTCTGCCTGGAGGCCCGAGAGAAGGGTGAGAACCTGGGAAGACAGGTGCTCAGATGCGAAGCCGGACGGGAGCCGCTCGGGTTCTGTGACAGCGCGGCCCCCAGGGCTCCCCAGTAGCTGCTGTCGTCCAGGCCAGGGGTCTGCAAGCTCGGGCCTGCGGCCAGGTCTACCCACCGCCTGTTGCGTTGGAACACTGCCGTTCTGGTTCATCCACGCGTCCACACCACAACCTCAGAGCCAGGTGGCTGTGGCCGAGCCCCAATGGCTCACAAAGCTGGAACTGCCTGCCCTGTCTGGTGGCCCCAGGCAGCCGTTCAGCGGCCGTCCAGCTCTGAGTGCAGAGCCCAGGACAGCAAGCACCTCGTGACCTTGGCCCTCCTCCTGCCCAGCCAGCCCAGCGGCCCCCAGGGTGTCCACGGATGGGGCAGGGGCCTCGGGCAGCACCCCCTCCACCCCGAGGGCCAGTGAGAGAGGAGGCGGAGTGGGGGTGAGGTTCCCAGTTCGAGCCCCAAGCTCCCTGAGCCGCTCCAAACCTGCAGGGGCTGCTGGTCACCCCCAGCTACCCAGCAGCCTGGGGCCTGTGACCTCCAGACCAGCCAGGTGTCCTGCTTCTCCCCGTGTGGCAACCTGTGAGGTTTACAAGGGACAGTGAGAGAATCCCCGCCCATCAGACTTCAGAATTGGAGGGGTGTGCGCCCCCCAAGCACCCCTGCCCCGTCCTGCAGCAGCCCCAGTCTGCAGAGTGCACACAGACGCCCGCTGCCTGGGTTCTCGGCCTAGTCCCGTTGCGCGGGGGACCCTCCACCGGAGCCACCCGCTGGTACCCCTGCCCCAGCCGCCCCTGACCCCTGCCCCTCGGTTTCAGTTTGTGGTCGTGGTCAGTGTCGCAACCTTCCGGCCCCCGCACTATGGAGCCTACATCTTCCCCGAGTGGGCCAATGCGCTGGGCTGGGCCATCGCCGCCTCCTCCATGTCCGTGGTGCCCATCTACGCCGCCTACAAGTTCTGCAGCCTGCCCGGCTCCTCGAGGGAGGTGTGTATCTGGACAGGTCTCCTTCACCTGCCCTTCCCCCCCGCCCCCGATCGTGAGGCCACCAACAAGGTCAGGCAGGTGTCCCTGTCCCAGGCCTGCCCCCGCCTGCTCATCTGTGCCCAGCAGGAGGGGCTGGAGGGGCCAGAGATCATGCCAGAGACACGTGGGCTGGTGTGAGGGTGGGCTGTGCCTGTGCGTGCGTGCGTTCGTGTGTGTGTGTGCCGGTCTTTGTGTGTGCATGTGTGTGTGTGCACGCCTGTGTGTGCCTGTCTTGGGGTGTGTGTGTGTGCGCTCGCCTGTGTGTGCCTGTCTTGGTGTGTGTGTGTCCTCACGTGGGCACATACACGTGCGTACTTGCCTGTGTGTCTCTGGGTGTGTGTGTGCACGCCTGTGTGTGCCTGTCTTGGGGTGTGTGTGTGTGTGTGCGCGGGCCTGTGTGTGCCTGTCTTGGGGTGTGTGTGTGTGCGCGCTCGCCTGTGTGTGCCTGTCTTGGGGTGTGTGTGTGTGTGCGCTCGCCTGTGTGTGCCTGTCTTGGTGTGTGTGTGTCCTCACGTGGGCACGTACACGTGCGTACTTGCCTGTGTGTCTCTGTGTGTGTGTGTGCACGCCTGTGTGTGCCTGTCTTGGTGTGTGTGTGTCCTCACGTGGGCACATACACGTGCATACTTGCCTGTGTCTCTCTGGGTGTGTGTGCACGCCTGTGTGTGCCTGTCTTGGGGGGGGGTGTGTGCACGCCTGTGTGTGCCTGTCTTGGGGTGTGTGTGTCCTCATGTGGACACATACACGTGCGTACTTGCCTGTGTGTCTCTGGGTGTGTGTGCACGCCTGTGTGTGCCTGTCTTGGGGTGTGTGTGTCCTCACGTGGGCACATACACGTGCGTACTTGCCTGTGTGTCTCTGGGTGTGTGTGTGCACGCCTGTGTGTGCCTGTCTTGGGGTGTGTGTGTCCTCACGTGGGCACATACACGTGCGTACTTGCCTGTGTCTCTCTGGGTGTGTGTGCACGCCTGTGTGTGCCTGTCTTGGGGTGTGTGTGTCCTCACGTGGGCACATACACGTGCGTACTTGCCTGTGTGTCTCTGGGTGTGTGTGTGCGCTCGCCTGTGTGTGCCTGCCTTGGGGGGTGTGTGTCCTCACGTGGGCACATACACGTGCGTACTTGCCTGTGTGTCTCTGGGTGTGTGTGCGCTCGCCTGTGTGTGCCTGTCTTGGGGTGTGTGTGTCCTCACGTGGGCACATACACGTGCGTACTTGCCTGTGTGTCTCTGGGTGTATGTGTGCACGCCTGTGTGTGCCTGTCTTGGGGTGTGTGTGTCCTCACGTGGGCCCATACACGTGCGTACTTGCCTGTGTGTCTCTGGGTGTGTGTGCACACATGCTCTACAGTGTGCAGTGCAGGTGGAAGGGCAGTGGTCTGAGGGTGGGGGTGGAAGCAGGGGACCCGCCTTCTCCTGGGGCCGAGTCCACGTGGGGCCGAGCAGGGCCAGCGGGATCCCCAGGCAGGCACCCTCGTGTGGGCTGGGGGTGGCTCTGGGCCTCGCAGTCGATCGGGCGTGCTCCTGCGTCACCTATGAAGGAGGGGGTGGGTGGGCTGGGCACGGGGGTCCCTCCACCTCACATCTTGGTGCCGGGATTCCTGGAAGAGACGGAGGACACCTTTGCTCAGGGCCCACCGTGAGCTTGACGTGGAGACGAACCTCCTCCAGTAGTGGCTACTTCCAGTTGGGCTGGACTTTGCTCCAGGGTCTAAGGAGACCCAAGCCATCAGCTCCCACATCGACAGTAGTTGACCAGGGCCCATTCACCCCGCTGAGGCTGGGCCGGCGCCCACAGTTGCTCCTTCTCTTCTAGAAACTGGCCTACGCCATCACGCCCGAGAAGGAACACGAGCAGGTGGACAGAGGGGAGGTGCGCCAGTTCACAGTGAGTGCCACTCTCCCCACTGCTGGCTGGGGGCGGAGGCGCCCTGGGTGGGTGCTCCCTCCTCCAACCCCAGAGCGAGGTGCTTGGTCAGGACGCCAGCATCAGCTGTGAATGCTGCACAGCCAAGTCCTTCCAGGACGTGGACACTCTGACTCGAAAGCTGTGTAAGGGGCATGATTTTAGGCAGGGGTGGGGGTGGGGGCCTATTGGGACAGAGAACTGCCCCTTATGCAGCTTGAAGGGTCGTGACCTGGTGCAGGATGCTCTGTTTGTGCTTTGCTTTCTGTCTCATTCATTTCAGCTCTGTCATTATTTCTCCCTCCTACTTTCATTGGTCTACTCTGTCATACATTTACTAACTTCTTAATTTAGACCGTGGATCATTAATTTTCAACCTTTCTTCTTTTCTAACATAAGCATTCAAGGCTAAGAATTTCCCTCAAAATACCCTGTTGGCTGTGTTCCACAACTTTTTTTTCTTATAATTAGAAATTTTTGTTAACATCTTTATTGGAGTATAATTGCTTTACAGTGTTGTGTTAGTTTCTGCTGTATAACAAAGTGAATCAGCTATATGTCACAACTTTTAACATAGCATTTTGTGTATCATTTAGTTCTAAGCATATTTTAATTTTCATTGTGACTTCTTCCACCCATGAATGCTTAGAAGTCTGCCTTTAAATTCCCAAATATATGGGGATGTTTCATTTATCTTTTGGTTATTGATTTCTAAATTAATTGCATTGGGTTCAGACACCTTTTTACTCATTCTTTGGAGTGTATTGATACTCCTTTATGGCCAAGTACCTAATCAAATTTTATAAATGCTACGTGTATCTTCAGATGAGATGTGTTCTCCAATTGTTGATATGCAATTCTCCTTCTGTCCATTAGATTGGGCTTGTAACTGCGTTGTTCAAATCTTTTACAATTTTGCACATTTTAGCTCTGTTTAACCATCAGTAATCCGTAGATATTTATGGGATATCTGACCTTGAAAGCATATTTGTCCAAGTTTCCCTTGTAGTTCTACTGGGTTTTGCTTTATCTATTCTGAGCCTGTTTTCTGGGACAGCTATGGGTTCAGAATTATCACATCTACTTGGCCGATCCTTGCTCCCTTGCTGTGTTTTTGCTCTTAAAGTCCTTCTTGTCTGAGGTGACTACAGCTGCACTAGGTTTCTTTTGAGTTTACCTGAAATGTCTTTTGTGATCTTTTAACTTCCAACTTTGCAATCATCTTAACATTTAGGTGTCTTTAGCAAACCTCGAACACACTGGAATGCTTTAGTCTGGCAACTGGGCAGATTAATCCATTTATATTTGTTGTGATTACTGGTACAGTTGGGCTTGATTCTGCTATTTTTTAACCTGTTCCATTTTTTAATGTTTACTTTTCCACCTTATTGTTGCCTTTTATGATTGATTTTTTTGGTCTTTTTTTTTCTTGTTCTACTCTTTCCTCTCTGTTTGGAATTTATATACTTTATTCTATTCATTTTATAGTTGTTTGTGAAATTGTACCATGCATATTTCACTTTAAGTATAAAGTTAAACATTATCTGAACACCCATCCTGAATATCACAAGGACTTAAATTTTCCTCCTACAGATGAATAAGCTATTATTGTCCAATATTCCATTTATGTCATTTTTAACCCACAAATTACTCACTATTATTATTGTTGTTATTTTGTCCAGAAACTTCCCTGGACAAGCGTGCATGTCCAGTGTTTATTTGTTCACTCTACTTTTTGGCATATACGTCTTTCGTTTGAGGACCATTTTCTTGCCTTTCTAAGAAGCATCCTTCAGACATTCCTTTAAGGGGGTGTCTTAATAAACTTCCTCACTGTTGTGTGTCTGTGAATGTCTTTACTGGGCCCTTACTTATGACAGAGTTTCCACAGGCATGTGGCTCTCGATCAAGTTATGGTCTTTCGGCATTCTGAAGATGGTGGTTCTCCACCCGCAGCCCTGCAGCCCTGCTGAGACATGTGGCCCCATGGGGCGGGGTACTTATGACGGAGTTTCCACAGGCATGTGGCTCTCGATCAAGTTATGGTCTTTCGGCATTCTGAAGATGGTGGTTCTCCACCCGCAGCCCTGCAGCCCTGCTGAGACATGTGGCCCCATGGGGCGGGGTCCCCGGACCCATTCCAGCTTCCTTTGCATTTGGTGCTGCAGTTTCCCTGTGACGTGTCTGGGCATAGATTTCTTTTATTTATATTATTGCAAAGTTATTATAAGTAGTTTTATTTACGTATTCCTCCTGGCATCTCTTGTGTGCCCAGGGTCTGTAAATTCATGGTTTTTGTGAGTTCTGGGAACTTTGCAGCCCTGCTTAAATCTTGCCCCTTGCTTCTCTGCTTCCGTCCTGGGCTCTGCCATATGGGGCTTCCCTGGCTCCTCCGGGTCTCATACTCTTTCAGGTGTCTTTTTAGGTTTTGTGTCCGGGTGCAGCATTGTACATTAGCCCACCCGTGGCTGTTTTTCATTTATTTAACCACATAACAAAATAAACCCTTGTGAATAACCATACAAAACTCCACCTTGATAGTAACTCACGTCTACCTCCGTGTCTGCCACCCTCCTGCCCCTGAAGTCAACACCATCTCAATCTAGCTGAATATTTCCCATGCATTTTCTGCTGCACAGTTTTGTTGCATCTGTAGTTACTGCTGTATTCCTGAAAAGTAGACTCTTTGGTTTCAGTTGTTTTTAAATTTATTGAAAGGGCATCACGCTGCCTGAGTCTTTGGGTTCATTTCTCCACCGTGCACAGTTACAGTACCGTACTTCATGCTTCTCATACCCACAGTCCGCTGAGCCTTTTAGAACTGTGGGTTTATAATTTTCAGTGTATTTGGAAATTTTGGGCTATTATTTCTTCCATTTTTTTCTGTCCCACCCCCTAAGGTCACGGGCTCCAGTTACCCATATCTTAGGCCACATTAATTCTCTTCCCTTTGTGTGTTTTATTTTGTGTGCTTTCTGTTGCTTTTGTTTGGTCCACTAATTTTTTTCCTCTGCAAAGTCTAATCTGCTAATAATCCCATCTAGCACACCTATCATTTCACACGTTGTCGTTTTCATCTCTAGAAGTTCACGCTGGGTCTTTTTATGTCCTTCATCACGCCTCTACTTACCTTTTGGACATATGGACTGCAGTTATAATCACTGTGTAATTCCCTCATCTGCCAGTGTCAACATCTGTGTCTGTGCCGGGTCAGTGTCAGTTGACTTTTCTCATAAGGGGTTGAATTCTTCTGCTGCTTCACACATCTGGTCATTTTTAATTGGATTCTGAATATTGTGAGTTTTACCTTGTTAGAGGCTGGATATGTTTGTGTTTCTTTACGTATTCTTGAGCTCTGTTCTGGGTCGTCATTAAGTTACTCGGAGACAGTTTGATCTCTGGGGGACTTGGTTTTTAAGACTAGTTAGGTGGGACCAGAGCGGCATTTAGTGGGGGGCGGTTTCCAGTGCTGGTGCAAGACCTGGGTGAACACTCTACCTGGCGCCCTGAAATCCAGGAGATGCTCCAGCCTGGCTGCAGGGCGGGCACAGCTCCTGTCCTGTGAGTTTCAGAGACATTTCCCGAATCCTGCCGGGAGGGTGTCTCCAGCCTCGAGTGCCCTGAATGCTCAGCTGAACCCTCGGGTCCCTGTGCACGTGCCCAGGGCCCTCAGTGCCGCACTCGCCCCTCTGCAGCTCCATCCTGTGAACTCCAGCCGCCTTGGGCTCCCCAGCGCTCACCCCACCTCATCAGGCCAGGGGGTCGCTGCCCCACCTGGTCGTCCCCTCCCCCGCTGAAGCCTAGAAAGCCCCTCGAGGCCGCAGTGGGGCAGTTGGACAGATCCCCTTGCTTGTCTCCCTCGGGGAATCTGTCCTCTGTCGTCTGGCCTCCTGTGTCTGAAAACCCATTATTATGTATATTTTGTTCATTTTAAGCCGTGTCAGATGGTAGAATGTATTCAGTCCCCATTACTCCATCTGGACCAGAAATATCCTTCTTTTCTTTTTGGCTGAGCTGCGCACCTTGCGGGTTCTTAGTTCCCCGACCAGGCAGTGAAAGCGCCGAGTCCTAACCACTGGACCGCCAGGGAATTCCCTGGACCAGAAATGTCGTTGTCTGTGGCTGTGGCCGTTCACCTTGACGCTGCACACGGAAGTGTCACGTGTGCAGTGATGGAGACGCGTCCCCGTCACGTGCCCCCTTCCTGTGTCCCCCGTCGCTGACGGTTACACTGTTCACTTCTCTGGAAGCAGCAGTGGGCCCTGTGAACTGTGCAGCACGTAAGTGGCATCTATCACTTTTTAAACCATTTCTTACACAGCTGCCCAGTAATCCGAGGATCACAGCCTCTCTGGTCCGTGGGGATCTGAACTGGAGTTTCTGGTTCTTGCCGACCCGCTCGGGGTGGCTGCTGCCCGTGTTTCTGCTCTCCTGGTTGCAGCTTCATGGCTTGATCTCCACCTGTGGGGACTCTGAGCGGCCCCGTAAGCACGCCTTCCTCTGAGAAGGTCGCCTTCGGCTCATCTGTGGCCAGGACAGAGGGCCACTTCACCCCCGGGGTCGGGTCTCAGCTGGGGTCCCAGGTGTGGCCCCCCGGCCTCAGCACTGGTCTGAAGTCACCAGGGAGCCACTGCTCCGGCCCACGGGCCGTCCCTGTTCAAGCCCTGCCCTCTGGCTGCCCTCTGGCTGCTGTGTGGGTGTGTCCTAAGCAGGTTCTCCTGATGGTGATGGGGGGCCCTGCGGTGGGACCAGAGGCAGCACCTCCTACCCCAGGTGTGGCTGTGTCAGAGACAAGCCCTGCCCGTCTTTGTCTGGGAATGTTTACACAACACGGTTCTTTTTTTTTTTTTTTTTTTCAATTTAGAAGATATCATTTAAATTTTTTTTCTTTTCTTTTTTTACATCTTTATTGGAGTCTAATTGCTTTACAGTGGTGTGTTAGTTTCTGCTTTATAACAAAGGGAATCAGTTATACATATACATCTGTTCCCATATCCCTTCCCTCTTGCGTCTCCCTCCCTCCCACCCTCCCTATCCCACACCTCTAGGTTAGTGCGATCGAATGGCTTGTGCTCAAAAATAGGCTGAACTAACAGCTGGGTAATAACAGGCGATGACATTTGTGGACAACTAAATAGGGCCCCTGTCCATCTCACCCTTTCCCGAGCGGTGAACGAGGCCTCATCCCCCACCCACAGGGTCACAGAAAGCAGACAGCACCACGGGGTGCAGGGTTCCACTGGGTCGGGATCAGAGGCCCCAGGGGGCCAGGGGCATCGCAAGTCACATGCGAGCCAGTAGGCGAGTGCTGTGGACCAGCCCAGGCATGCTGGCATCCAGTGTCTGTCCAGCATCTGATGTCACACTGGCCAGGGATGGCAGAGGCTGCTGGTCCATGCTCTGGCCCCTTGAGGCCACTGTGCCCGCCGACAACATCTCTTTGTGAAGTGATGACTTGTCTCCATAAAGTTAAAAAGGACGTCAGGTCTGTGGTACCCCAGGAGCAGTGCTGGTCCCCCAGCCGCCCGCTGGGCTCAGGGATCTCCCAGCTACAAACCGGGCCGCCAGCCCAGGAGCTGCTTTTATCCAAGGAGCTCCTCCCTTCACGCCTGAATAAGCCCTGTTTTCGTTCCAGCTCCGCCACTGGCTCGTGGTGTAGAGGGGAGCGGAGGAAGGAGACCCACAGGGCACCATCCACAGCAGGACAGAGGCAACGAAGAAGGAAAATCTGAGCTTTGAGAGAAAGGAGGGCTGCGCCCACGCCATACCTGCTGCTTCGCTGGACACACTCAAGCCCTTCCCCTGACTGGTCACACCCTCTGTGCCACAGGGAGCCGACCCTCTGTCCGCCGTGTCACTGTGTAACTTACCTAGTCTGTGCCCGTCCCGCAGGTAGAAACGTCTGAGTCGTGTTCTGTGCGTTAGAGCTGCTCGCTTCTCCCGTGCCCACCCCAGGGCCCCCTGGAGCCCACAGCTTGCTGTCATCCATGTGTGCAGGAGAAATACGAAAATTATAGATTACGGATTCTCTGCTGAGAATCCCAGTGCTCACAATAGCTTCTTGGATCCTTTGTTTTGCTCGTATTAAAAAAGCCGAGTGTCATATTTTGCCTAATTGTGCAGAGGTGAAATGGCGGAAGCCATACAAAAGGTGACGAAGTGGGACCACGTGTCCCCACGTCACACAGGTCTGCTCAGAGCCCACGGAGGGCTAGGGTCCGGGTGTGAGATGGGGGTGCTATTTATTTCCTTGTAGCTACAAGAAAACTCCATAAAATGCATGTGGGCTGCCACCACCCCTGCCCGACGTGGACCCCCAGCCACGGAGAAAGTGAGCTCGGCACGAGCAGGAGTGTGTCCCCCGTGGGGGTCTCCAACCACGCAGAGCCCCCGAGGTGGCAGCCTGGAGCCCCGCAGTCTTGGGAGGGAGACCCCGCCAGAATTTTCTCTGAGGCACGTGTCACGTCAGGAACAGCACTTGTTTCCTTAGGGAACGGCTTTTGGAATCGTATTGACATGGGAATCAAAGCCAGTTCTCAGAATGCAGGGCTGGTTTCTGAAATCTGTTTGCTGACGTTCCTGTGGTCCTTGGCGAGGATGTTGGACCCTCAGCTGAGAAACGCTCCCAGCACTGCCATCCTGGAGGGAGCACGGCCGAAGTCCAAGGACGTGCTGCTGGGCCGCAGGAGAGGCACTGCCAGACAGGCCCACGGAGGCTTCTTGGCCTTCCCTGAGAATGGACCTCGGCCCAGGCCTGTGGAGCCAGCCGCTCAGGGGAAACCAGCTTGCGGACCGGAGTGCGAGAGGAGTCGGGCCCACCCTGTCCTTCCAGGAGTGTTGAGCACTCGTGTAGAAAACCCACGTTGTCCACGTCCATCTGTCTCACAGTGGCCTCTTGTGTGGTCGTCACCGACAATAAAAGAAACCCATGGGAAAACGGCCGTGGCTGAGTAGCCAGCTTCCTGCTCGATGTCGTTTTGTGCTGGAGGCTGCCTCGGGCCCCCCACCCCTTGAAAACCTTCCTTCACTCACCTCTCCCTGGCCAAGAGCAAGCACAGCCCCTGGGCCTCCCAGGTCCAGTGGGCTTAACCCAGACCCACCCCAGGGCCCCCGCTGGCTGTGCGCCATCCCCTCCTGCCCCCTATCTGTCCCACCTCTCTCTCAAGCCCCCACCTGCCTGGTCAGCTCCCCTGCAGTCTCCCCAGGTGTCCAGACTCCAGCCATGTGGTCTGACCACTGCTACTGCCCAGCCCAAGAGCCTCTTCTGAGTCCTGAGTAGCTCCCTGCCTTTGGTCCCTAAGGATCTCTTGTCCACGCTGGCCAAAGAGGTCCTGCTAGACACCAGTCAGCTCTGGCCACAGCCCAGAGGAGAGCTCTGTGGTATATCATTATGCTTGGATGCCACCTCTGGAAGTCGTCTCTGACCCCCGCTTCTGGGTTCTGCCCCTGCTCAGTGCTCCTTGAATGCCCACTCTCCCCAGGCCTCCCCAGAAGGTGTCCCATGGAATGGAGAGTGCTCACTGCCTCCCCAGTTTGAGCAGGAGCTCCCCTGGGAGCAGGGGCTGAGCTGGTCTCATTCGCTTCTGCCATTGTCTTAAATAGACTTGGTACACAGTAGACAGTGGCACTCAATTTATATTTACAGATGAATGAGTTAATGGATGGGTATTTAGGTGGATGGGTAGGTGGATGGATAGATGGGTCGTTGGTGGACAGGTGGATTGATGGATGGATAGAAGGAGGAAATGGAGAAAGCGAGGGAAGAGGGATAGAAAATGGATGGATGGGTGTGTAGACAATGAATGGACAGATGACGGAGGGATAGATGAATGGATGGATGGAGGGCTCGTGAGCAAGTGGTTAGATAGATAGACGGATGATGAATGTGTAAGTGGAGGAATGGTGGATGGATGGATGGGTGAGTGGACGGTGAGTGGATGGATGGATGGATGGACGGGTGGATGGATGGATGGATGGACGGGTAGATGGATGGGTGGATGGATGGGTGGATGGATGGATGGATGGAGGGAGGGCTCATGAGCAAGTGGTTAGATTGATAGACGGATGATGAATGTGTAAGTGGAGGAATGGTGGATGGATGGATGGGTGAGTGGACGGATGAGTGGATGGATGGATGGATGGACGGGTAGATGGATGGGTGGATGGATGGGTAGATGGATGGATGGATGGATGGAGGGCTCATGAGCAAGTGGTTAGATTGATAGACGGATGATGAATGTGTAAGTGGAGGAATGGTTGATGGATGGATGGGTGAGTGGACGGATGAGTGGATGGATGGGTGGATGGATGGGTGGATTGATGGATGGGTGGATGGATGGGTGGATGGATAATAGGTGGATGGATGGGTGGATGGATGGATGGAGGGCTCATGAGCAAGTGGTTAGATTGATAGATGGATGATGAATGTATAAGTGGAGGAATGGTGGATGGATGGATGGGTGAGTGGACGGATGAGTGGATGGATGGGTAGATGGATGGGTGGATGGATGGATGGGTGGGTGGGTGGGTTGATGGGTGAATGGATGAATGGATGGATGGATGGTTGAATGGATGGATGGGTGGGTGGATGGATAATAGGTGGATGGATGGATGGATTAGATGGATGGTTGGATGGATGGATGGATGGATGGATGGATGGATGGGTGTGTGGGCGGGTGGATGGGTAGATGGATGGGTGGATGGATGGGTGGATGGGTGGATGGATGGGTGGGTGGATGGATAATAGGTGGATGGATGGATTAGATGGATGGATGGATGGATGGATGGATGGATGGGTGTGTGGGCGGGTGGATGGGTGGGTGGATGGAGGGCTCATGAGCAAGTGGTTAGATTGATAGATGGATGATGAATGTGTAAGTGGAGGAATGGTGGATGGATGGATGGGTGAGTGGACGGATGAGTGGATGGATGGGTGGATGGATGGGTGGATTGATGGATGGGTGGATGGATGGGTGGATGGATAATAGGTGGATGGATGGGTGGATGGATGGATGGAGGGCTCATGAGCAAGTGGTTAGATTGATAGATGGATGATGAATGTATAAGTGGAGGAATGGTGGATGGATGGATGGGTGAGTGGACGGATGAGTGGATGGATGGGTGGGTGGGTGGGTGGATGGATGGGTGGGTGGCTGGGTGGGTGGATGGATGGGTGGATGGATGGATGGGTGGGTGGGTGGGTTGATGGGTGAATGGATGAATGGATGGATGGATGGTTGGATGGATGGATGGGTGGATGGATAATAGGTGGATGGATGGATGTATTAGATGGATGGTTGGATGGATGGATGGATGGATGGATGGGTGTGTGGGCGGGTGGATGGGTGGATGGATGGATAGATGGATTAGATGGATGGTTGGATGGATGAATGGATGGATAGATGGATGGATGGGTAGATGGTGTGTACTTGGGTGGATGGACAGGTGGGTAGATGGGTGGAAACACAGATGGTGGAAAGTCCTGTATTACATCTAAAAGTCTATCATTCTGGTCCAGTCTCACACACCCCAGTGGTGCTAGCCATCTGAATGCTGTGTTTGGCGTCTGTTCTCCAAGGGGAGGTCAGGTTCTTTAATACAAGCGAAACATGTCAATTTTGAAACACCTGAAGAAGTGTTTTCTTTCCACACTAACCTGGTGCAGAAACCAGCTCCCTGGGCAGGAAGAGGCTGCCTGTGCCCTAATTCTGTTGATGGGAGGCCTCGGTCCCTCTGTCTACATTGCACTTTGCCATCAGATCGACACTCTTCACCCAATGACCTTTAGACACAAAATCTGGGTGTTAAAGCCCAGAAAAGCCATGTGATTTTTCCTTTGAGAGGAGCATTTTAATAAAAGTTTGGCAACAGTGAAATAGGTGATTTGAAGGGTAACTGGATTCCTCCGTAGTTGGCTTTCTTTGGTTTTGCTCCACAACTTCTCCCTTAATCTCTATAGATGCACCTGACCAGCACCTTTACCTGTCTCCTGGTCACTGACAACAGGAAAAGGTCACTTTTTTTGAGACACTTAATTAGCAAGTCCTGTGTTCCGTGGTCCCCTGTGGAAGATGCTGCCAGGCCCTGACCTCGGGGGAACTTCCTGCTCCCCTCATCCCCCCAAGGACCCCCAGGGCCCCAACACCACTGACAGAGCCTCCTAGCAGATCGGGGGCCTGCAAACCAACCTCCCACTGAGCACAGGAGGCCCACTCAGAGCTAGGAAAACAAAACCAAAGACTATAGTCCACCTCCCCAGCCCCTGGCCTTAGGTAATGGTGCCCCAGGTGATCCCGGCAGCCCCTGCACTGGGCCACAGCAGACAATTTTTGGTGCCATTACGCAGAATGGGAAACGTTGGACTATGCCAACTTAGTGAGTCTGGCTTGAGTATTTTTCAATTTAACAAAATAGAAAATATCAGAGTCAGTGCATCTAAGAAGGGCAAGGTCTGTTTTGTGAAACGTGTTTCAGGTATGCATCTTACCTGCGTGAGGGAGCGACAGAGAGACAGACAGAGTCAGAAAGTCAGAGACAGAGACAACAGGGTGGGGGGAGACAGGCCCTTGCAGGTCAGGGTCAAAGGCCTGGGGGCCCCACCCTGGGTAGGGCAGCGACCACCCCAGTCTGCCCGGTACCTCCAGAATGGCCTAGTCCCCAGCCCCCTGGGGCCCCACTGCGTCCCCCTGCACAGGCTGGCTTCCATTTACTTAACAAAACTTAAAACTCAAGTCAGTATTGACTCTGTGCTGAAGATATTTACCTAGAATTTGAATAATTCTACTTATTCCAGAAACTAAGTTCTTCTTTGCTTCAAGTTATTTGTTGTGTAGACGAAGGATTCTGTGGGATAGGACGTTTCTCTGGGTTAAAACCCGCCTGGTGTCTGTATTTACGCAGCAGCGCAGTCGGCCAGCTCCTTCCCACTGGGATCAGAGGTTAATATTTGGAGCAGCTTTTTCAATAAATGTATTCAAAGATGGTGTTACGACCCATCAGCTATTAAATGCTCTGATATCTTTAAAGCCTTGTTCACACAGAGAAACTAAATGTAATTTCTAAAATGTTCTATTACACCAGAAATGATCACCTTGAAAGCTTAGAGGTCCAGCCCCGAAGACGGTGAATGAGAAGCCGCCCGGAGGGTGACCCTGGCCTCCACCTCTGGTGATGATGCCGGGCTAGGCTCACCCTTTATCACCCAGGTGGGGACTTCAGCTGTCTGAGTGAGGACGAAGTGGGAGAAGGAGGCAAGGGCAGGGCCGGCCCGACTGTCCAGGTGAATAACGGGCCCTACCGCTGCCTGGGTGCTCACTGTCCACCTGTTTGCCCACCCGTTATAGGTGCCTCCCCCTGCCCACCTGGGTGGCTATTGAAAGGATTAAAGTGTTAAAGTGTGGAAAGTGCTGAGAGGTCCTGGATGAATGTGGCTGGTGGTGTTTCCGTCTGCTCTTAGCGGTATCTCAGACAGAGAGCTGACAGTTTCTAATATGCTTGCTGGTTATGGCTGGCATGTAGAAAAGTTGTTTATAATCCAGTTAATAGTTGTTTTTATGGCTCTATCTGACTTTGGAAATGCAAATTTATTTGAACCCCTAAGTCGTCCGTTCCTTCGCTCTCTGACCACAGCACCATTACCTGTGGGCGCGTTGGGACGCCCGTCACTCTGGCGCGCCCCCTGCTGGCGTGGCCCGGGTACGCCTCCCTGCAGGCATCCACGGTGCCGACGTGGATACAGGGCCAGGGCTTTGGGGATGTGGGCGCAGCCTTGGCCGGGAGATGCTCTGCCCGTGCAGTGAAGTGTCCATAGCAGCCGACGAGGACCGGGAAGGAAGTGCCTCTTGGGCAGGAAGGAGGGAGTGGATAACGCCAGTGAGGGTGGGCACTCACGGGTCTGAGGCACACCCCCCCGGCTCCCGTGGGCCCCGCTCTGAGAACCTTGTAGATGCAGGGCCCGTTACACTCAGCAGACCGAGGGCAGCGCTCACAGCCCCTCCTCCAAGTCACCATCCCCTTGCACCGCGTCTGACTGACGGGTGTGACTTTGGGTGAGTTGGGAGGGCCTGGCCGTGGCCTCCAGCCCTGCGCTGCCCTGCGAGGCCTCTGGGTCCAGGTCTAGAAGTCAGGCTTTAAATATCTGCTCTCTGTGCTGAGGCTCTTCAGCTGGGAAAAAGTCTTAGACCTCCTCTTCTCTGATGGAAAAACACATCCCTGCGTTTGGGCTCATATCAGGAAACTCTTCCTTGTTTTAGCAAAACAACAGACTTTCACCAAAAACAAAAAAAAATGCTTTGAAATTAAAACGGCACAAAATGAGATTCAAGCTGACAGGCAGGACTGGGAGATTCCAGGGAGCACGAGGGCAGATTAGAGCCTCAGACGAGTCCCGAGGCCCCTCCCACAGGCCTGTCGCCCCCGAACAGGAACAAACAGGGCAGGGGGGAGGGAACACTGGGAACGCCCCTCCCTCCGCCCCCGCCCCCGCCCGCAAATGCCCTGCTCGTCTCTGAGTGTCCTCCGGTCCCTTGGGTCCCTGAGCGGCTTCTCCGTCCTATTCACGTTGACCAGACGCTGATGCACGTGTGCACTGGCCTCGCTGGGGCATCTTCTCTGCTATCCCCGCCCCGGGAGGGTGTGGCCCATGCACCCAGGCTGCCCCACCAAAGCCTCCACCTCCACCCCAGGCCCCTCCAGCGACCCTGTCTCCAAGTGCCATTGGAGGAAACGAGCCCAAATGGGGACGTGTGACCCTTGCCCTGTGGCCTCTCCCCTGCCCCATGCCGCAGGCCTCCTCTGCTCTGAGGGGTCTGGCTGCCCCGCCTCCCAGAGCTCACGCCCTCGGGAGTAGCCTCCGGCCAGCAGCCAGCAAAACCAAGTCCGGGCCGTGGCCACAAGAGCAACCTGGGGGCTTACACACAGTCCTTCCCCGTCGGGCCTCAGACAGGCCGTGGCCCGAGACCCTCTCCTGCCCGGCCCCCAGCCTCCTGTCGCGGCAGCAATGGACAGACTGGCAGACCGGTGGCTGAGCAGGCCAGGGCATGAGGCCCCCATAGCTCAGGGGAGGCCAGGAGGGCTCCGAGTCCCCTGGGCTGGGACAGGAGGGCAAAGCATTCGAGGGGCCCCTCGATGGCCCACTGCCTTTCCTGCATTCGGGTTTGGGCGCCAGTTGGGTCCTGCGTGCATGTGAGCCCCTGGCCAGGAGGACTCAACACTCAGTGTGGACGCGTTGAGTTGGGGCTGAAGAAAGACAGAGGCCCTGAAGGAGAGCTGGGGCCCGCAGCCTGGACGCCAGCCCCCGGGGTTTCCAGGACTCCACCCCCACTTCTTGTCCAGTTAGGGCTGCCCTTGTGCCCCCAAATTCGTGTTGAAGTCCTAACCCCCAGTACCTGGGAGTGTGACCTTGTTAGAAATGGGGTCTTTGTGAATAGATGTGGTTAAGATGAGGGCACACTGCAGGAGGCCAGGCCCTGATCCAGTAGGACTGGTGTCCTTGTAGAAACAGGACATTCGGAGACAGACACATTCAGGGAGACGCCATGTGAAGACGGGGCAGAGATGGGGCGATGCTTCTACAGGACACCAGCAGAGCAGAGACGCTGGAGGGGCCTGGACCAGATCCTCCCTCGGCCTTAGAAGAAACCAGCCCCACTGACACACTGACCTCAGACTTCCGGCCGCTGAACAGGGGTCACGGCAGCCCCGGGACACTCACGCCTCCCCTCCCTCATTTTTCTGTCCAGTGAACACAGGCACCTGGGAGGTGCTGCCGAGACAACGGGGCCCCAGACAGGCCTGGCCATGTGCTGGGGTCCACAGCTCACCGGGGAGACTCTCAGCCTAGCAAACACGGCAAATGCACTGACGCTGACGCACAAAGAGGCCCCAGAGCCCCAGGGTCCCAGCACAGCAGGCGGGATGCAGAAGAGATGCTTCAGCGGCAGCTGCAATGATCTGATGAGCTCATGGGGACGCGGGAGAGGAGAGGGCCGAGGCCCCGAGCGGGGCTGACGTGGGGCGGGTCTGGCCGCACAGCCCCTCCCTGCCGCTCCGTGAGTCCCACCAGAAACACACAGACGGGTGGGAGAGGCAAGGGCCGTGCTTCCCGGCCTGCAGGTCATAACCATCAGTGGATGGAGGATCCAACACAAGGGTGGCAACTCTTTCTTTTAATAAATTAGAAAGCACCACGTGTCCTGTACGTTACAAGGGTAAGAATTGTTTCCGGAGAATTTTGTTCAGTTCCTTATACACAGGTTACGCGTGCCCTGGGCTGAGTAGACTGCTTCCTGTCTGATGCCGCGAGTGCCCACCAGGAACCAGATGCACACGATTGATCCACACCTCGATGTCCGGCCCAGGATGGAGGAGGCACCTGGGTGCCAAGACGGCCCCAATGCCTTCCACAGCGGGCAGAGCCAGGGGTCTGGAGCCAGACCGCCAGCCTCTTCCTGAGCGACGGCCGCAGGACAGAGCCTGGGAGCCGGATCCCAAAACCTCACGTGCCAACAGATGCCAGCTGTGCATGCCCTATGCTGGCAGTCCCCATCTAACGCTGCACAGGACCCCAGCTCCCACCCGCTGCCCATCCTGGAAAGTGCATGATGGCCCAGGGAAAAGAGGATTCCCACCAACGTGACTGGTGTCGTGGTCGAGAAAGCACGTCACACGGTCAAGGGAGTGATGTAGGTGCGCTCGTGCCAGCGCACGCGTGAGTGTGCACGTGTGTGTAGATGTGTGCTCGTGTGAGCATGTGCACGCGTGTGGGGTATGTGTGTGCACTCACCCACACACACCATCGTGGTGTCGGGCTAGCAGTGGAAGGTGCCTGGATCTCTTCCCCAAGTGACTCAGGGAACAGAAGCCAGAGAGGAGCCCAGGGATGCACAACAGTCACTGGACGGTGAGATCCAGGGGAAAGCAGGGGTCGATGAAGGCGAGGGAGGCGTGGCCAGCCCTCCAGGTATCACAGCAATCTGGGCCCAGGCCGGGGGGCAGCCGAGGAGCGGGTGCTGGGAGCACCAGAGGCGCTGCCCTCTGCACCCAGTCCAGCCGGTGCCCACCTGAGGCCGCATCGGGACTCTGCTCTGCATCTCCCTCTCTGCCACCCTGCGAGGGGCTCCCCACTGCTCCCTGTGCCCCGCTGGAAGCTGGAGGACCAGTTGCATGTCCACGTGCTCCACAAGGTAGGTGTGTCCCGAAACGCGAGTCTGCACAGGACTTGCTAACGAGAAATGGGCACCACGAAGCTTCTGCAGGTCCCACCCACAGCGCCAAGCCACAGCGGACCGAGGCTGCCTCTGCAGAGCTGCCCACCAGGGCTGGCCATCCACACGGCCACTTCTGACCGCTGGCCAGGCTGCTGACCGCTCGTCCCACACAGGAGGAGCTGCATCTGCCCCTGGGCACCACCCCCGTCATCCTCCCCCTGGTTCTCACGGGAGTGATGCTAAGCCGTTGCCTCACTCGTGGGGTGAGTTTAATTAAAACTGAATGAGCTGGGTGACCAGGTGCAGATAAAGCACAAACATGCCAGGCCCAGCCACCGGCCTGGTGCCCAGCTCGTACTCCTGTCCAGCCAGGCGGGGGCCAGCCCTTCCCTGGCCCAGGCCTGAGTGTCCCCAGGCCCCTCCCTCTCCAGCCCTGCATGCCACTCCTCCCTCAGCCCCCCTCACTGGGCTCACCAGCCGTCCACTGGACCTAGGGTGTGTCAGTCCAGCCTGTGTGGGTGGACAGATGGACACCTGACCTCAGCCCAGCCCGGGTCACTGGAAGACGGTGTTTTGACTGAGAACTGTAAGACATAGAACTGTGCCCTAGTTAGGGCGTTTGTTTTGCCCAGAGATGATTGAGCCATCCTGAAATTGCTCTGTATTTATTCTAGAATTGGGCAAGCAGGCAAACGCGTAGGTAATCAGAACGGCTGCACAATTTGCACGTTCTGTTCAAAATGAGAACGCAGGGCCCTTGTTCAAAACTCGTTCAGAATTTCAGGACGGCAACAGCAGAGCCGTGAACCAAGCCCCTCCAAGTGCGAGGCCCTGGACAATGCGAGTGTGGGCTGGAGAAAGGAGCCGCAGGTCAGCAGGGGAAGTGGGGAGTGGGGCTGCCGCCCCACGTGGGAGTCCGCACGCGCTCAGGACTGTAACACAGACATGGGTGTGGACACGCACGGCCAGGCAGGCGGGCGGAGACCTGGGCACAGGTGTGTGTGGAAGCACATTCTGAGCTCTGGTCTCAGACACCACAGCACCCAGGTGGGCACGGAGCCCCCTCTGAGCCCAGACCACCGTTCCGAAGATCCCTCTCCCGCCAGAGGCATCAGGGCGCCCTGGAGAAACCTCTGATTCCAGAGCTCAGGCCCGGAAAGCACCAGCGAGCCTGGAGTGTCCTTTGGGGCCACAGAGGGAGGACACAAAGGGGGGCCCATGGGAAGGACAGAGCCACCCTGTAGGGCTCCCGAAGGCCAAACTCGGGACAAGCTGACCAAAGAAAAACAATGATGAGACTCCTGCCTCAGCCCAGGCTGCCCCGACAAACACCACAGATGGGTGTTTAAACAACAGGCAGATTTCTCACGGCCCCGGAGGCCCCAGGCCACGGGGCTGCAGGGTCCTCACGCAGTGGACACGGACACCAGTCCCACCACAGGCCCCACTGCACGGGCGCGTCTGAACCCAATGGCCTCCAAGGCCCACCTCCCCGTACCTCCCACGGCGGGGTCGGGGCTTCAACACACGGACTTGGGACACACAGATGTGCAGCCCGTCACACCAGCTAGGAAAACAAATGCCCAGACAAGGAGGAGAAGCTGAATTATGGTTCATAAACGCAGAAGGGCCAATGGACTCAGAACGGCCACTCAGCAAACACCACAGTGATCACTGTTTTAGGCCAGAAGCATCGAGGGCTGTAAAAATTGGTTGGAAAATTATGATAAGAAGTGAGATAGTCTCCCCACGAGACAGTGAATGGAGACGCAGCAGGTTCACGATGGAGCAGACCACGTGCCGTGCACACGCGGACAAGAGGCCCCGGGAAGGACCAGTGCCGCCCCTGTGGGTTCCCGCTCAGGGGCGCCTCCTCAGCGTGGCCACAAGGCAGCAGCAGACGAGCCCCAGCTGACAGGCCTAGCCGGGGCCAGTGTCCCCCAGACGTCCAAGAATGAGGCGCTGCGCCCTTGGAGGAGACCCAGGAGACATGGCGACTAAACGCCGTGCGTGTCCTGCAGTGGGTCCTGCTCAGGAAAAGACATTCAGATGAGGCCACGTTGCACCGGCGTCAACAGTGCTCACGGAGCTGGGTCAGCGTTCCCTTCCCAGCCGTGAGCAGGGCACGGCGGCGATGGAGTCGTTGGCTCCGGGGGTGCAGCTGCAGGACACGCCGGAACGCCCTGTGTGGTTTTGGTCCCTTTTTTATGAGTCCAAAGTCATTTCCAAGCCAACAGTTAGAACGTGACCCTAAAGTAAACGACGTTCCTTTGTCCTTGGCATATACCTCACTGACATACAGTGTGAGCGCTGTGCTCGAAGGCGGTTTGGAAAAATCCTTCGATTTGCGTGGTTACGTAACCGCCGCTTTGACCCACGGCTGTGCCCGCGTGGAATGGCACCTCCCCAAGTTCATGTCCACCCAGACCCAGAACAGGCCCTTATTTGACGTAGGGTCTCCGCAGAAGTGGGTGGCCAGGACGAGGCTGTACCGGGTGGCACGGGCCCAGTCCAGCGCAGGAGTCCCGTAAGAAGAGGGTGGGCACGCAGAGGGGAGCCGTGGGAACAGGAGGGTGGCCCCCGCTCAGGGACCCGGCCCCGAGCTGCCAGAGCGGGGCAGGTTCTCCCCGGGCCTCAGCAGGAACCACCGTCTGGCACCTGCTCCCAGACAAGAGACAATAAACCTCTGTCGTTTTAGACCCTGCAGTTTGCGAGCTCGCTGGGCAGCCCCAGGCGCTTGTTCCCGTCGCCTCTTTCTTTTCTCGCGCATGTGGGATCTTAGTTCCCTGGCCAGGGATCAAACCGGTGTCCCCTGCAGTCCTGCAGTGGAAGCATGCAGTCCTAACCACTGGACAGCCAGGGAATTCCCAGCGGTTGCCCGTTTCTTTGTTTCTAACATCATGATATTATTCCATGTGTGGGAACTCCATGCCCTCAAGTGAGAAGACGAAGCCGATTCACCCGAGGTTGGCCGTCCTCAACCCCGACGGCTAGATCAGTGCTTCCATCATTATAGTGTCGTACAGAGCATCCACCGCCCTAGAAGTCCTCTGTGCTCTGTCTGTTCATCCCTCCCCACAACCCCTGGCGACCACTGATTCTTTTACTGCATCTATAGTTTTATCTTTTCCAGAATATCATACATTTGGAATCACACAGTCTGTAGCCTTTTCAGATTGGCTTCCCTCACTTGATAATATGTATTTAAGGTCCCCAGTGTCTCTTCACAGCTTGATAGCTCACTTCTTTTCAGTGTCTGATGTATCACAGTTTATTTATCCCGTAACCTACTAAAGGACACTTTGGTGGTTTCCAAGTTTTGGCAGTTATGAATAAAGCTGCTACAAACATCCATATGCACGTTTTTGTGTGGACATAAGTTTTCACCTCCTTTGGGTAAATAGCACAAAGTGTGATTGCTGGGTCGTATGGTAAGAGTAGGCTTAAATTTGTAAAAAGCTGCCCAGCTGTCTTCCGAAGTGTCTGTACCATGTTGCGCTCCTGCCAGCAGTGAATGAGCGTTCCTGCTGCTCCACATCCTCGTCAGCACTTGGTCCTGCCAGTGTTCTGGATGTCTGCCATCCTCACAGGTATGTGATGGTGTCTCACTGGTGCTTTAACTTGCACATAGGATGTGAAGCAGCTTTTCATATGTGAATCTGCCATCTGTGTATCCTCTTTGGCAAGGTGTATACTCAGATCTTTTCCAATTTTTTAAATGGGGTTGCTGGTTTCGTCATTACGGAGTGTACGGAGTTCTCTGTATCTGTTGGATAATTAGTCCTTCATCAGGTGTGTGTTTGCAAATATTTCCTCCCCATCTGCGACTCTTTTCATTTTCTTAGCTTTCACAGACACTTCATTAGTTTCAATGAATTCCAACTTGTCAATTCTTTCTTTCATAGATCATACTTCTGGTGTTGTGTCTAAAAACTCATCTCCAAACCTGAGGTCATGTAGGTTTCTCCCGTCTTATCCTCTGGGAGTTTCATAGTTTTGCAGTTTCATTTTAGGTCCCTGATCCATTTTGAGTTGATTTTTGTGATGGGTGTGAGGTCTCGATTCATCTTCTGTGTGGACGTCAGTTGTTCCAGTACCCTTTTTTGAAGAGACTGTCTCTGCTCCGTTGCGTTGTCTTTGCTCCTTTGTCAAAGATCAGTGACCACATTTATAGGGTCTGTTTCTGCGCTCTGTTCTGTCCGTTGATCTATATGTCTATTCTGTCCCCGACACCACACTGTCTCAGTTTCTGTAGCTTCACAGTAAGTCCTGGAGTCGGGTGACGTCCGTCCTCCAACTCAGTTCTTCTCCTTCAATGTTGCCTTGGCTGTTCTGGGTCTTTTACCTCCTCTCCATGTTAATTTGAGAATCATTTTCTTGATATTCACTTACAATAACTTGCTGGGATTTTGATTGGGTACATCTCATTTTAAATGGTTAAACTTACTGATCTTTTATTTGTTCTTCTGAATTGTAAACTGTAACTAGAAAGGCTTTTCTCCCCTGTGTTTTCCTCTAGAACTTAACATTTCATTTTTTTGTCTTTATATCTCTGGTCCTTCGGGGGTTATTCTGGTGTAGAGTATGAGCTAAGCATTCAGCTTTATCCTTGTCTAATGGCTACCCAGTTGTCCCAAGAATTTTTTTTTTTTTTTTTTTTTTTTTGTGGTACACGGGCCTCTCACTGTTGTGGCCTCTCCCGTTGCGGAGCACAGGCTCCGGACGCGCAGGCTCAGCGGCCATGGCTCACGGGCCCAGCCGCTCCGCGGCATGTGGGATCCTCCCGGACCAGGGCACGAACCCATGTCCCCTGCATCGGCAGGCGGACTCTCAACCACTGCACCACCAGGGAAGCCCTGTCCCAAGAATATTGTTTTCAAAAGTCCATCTTCTCCCACCTTTACCATAGGCCAAATGTCTATGTGCATCTGATTCTGTATCTCCTATTCTACTGGTCTGCTGTCCAAAAACTGAAATTTCATATTCAGGCCAATAGAAGAATTTTCAAGAAGGCATGACGAAAACCCTCATCTCCATCCACCTGGGCACAAGAAGGCGCTGAGAGTTGCCTCCAGGGCATCCTCGGCTGCTGTTGCCCCTCGGGTGGCACACGTTCCGTGGTCACAATTCCCTCGGCTGTCGTAGAGGATGTTCACTGGCTGTCCGTGAGTCCCAGTCTTGCTGACCTTGGTGCCTGCCTTTTATAACAAACAGTTTCCCGTCCCCTCTTGCTCTGCCGAAATGAAAGTCAGGATCAGTGTTACCTACTTGTACGTATCATTTCAGAAAAATTAATGTAACGGCCTGTCATAAAGGTGCAGGGGGTGACTAAGTTTGCACGTGCAAACAGGTACTTTGGTACCTAGTTGCACAGATGCCTCTCCTGGAAGGCAAGGTATTAGAAGCAGTGTCCCCATCGTGGTGCTGTGGGGCTGCAGCCGCGGGGAGGGCAGGTGACACGAGTGCCCTGTTGTCCAGAGTGACGGCCACTACCTGTTTGTTCTCCACAGAGCCGAGCGCCATCCTCCCCGACCACCTTATTGCAAATTCCTAGAAAGATCAGACTTGTTAAAATCACGCAAAAATTATGTGTTTATATGTAAATAATCAGAATCTGGGCTCAAGCTTTCCACCGGGTGTCCAGCAAGACCTTGCAAACCTCTCACACAGGGCCAGGGCCTCCTAACGACCAGGCACAAGGCGACCAGCCAAAGGCCCACAGTGTCCAGAGAAGCCCTTGGGCCTGGTCCCTCCCGGCTGTGGGCACCGGGTCACACGTGAAGACAGAGGGAGGACAATGACAATGGCAGTGGGGGAATCTACGTAACTGGCTGCCTGGACCCATGGCCACGCGGCACCACCGTCCAGCAGCTGCCTGTGCGCGAGGCCCAGCTGCCTCCTTCAGCCCTCGGCCCCCGTCAGAGGCCGCGGTCGTCACCAACTTGCCCATCCAACACCAGCTTTGACGCTGGACAGAGGCGGAGAGAGCTGGCTGGACGTGTTAATTCCTGCCCGGGGTCTGTCTTCCTCAGGCCTCTCCTCACCGAGATGACGACCCGGATGGCTGAGCAAGGCGGGCTTCCACCCTGAAGGGCGATGAACGGACCCTGCCTTCCCCTGGGTAGATAATCCCAGCCCCCACCCTGCCAGCCTCCGACCCTCCCTCCCTCACTCCCCCCCAGTCCCCTGCGGGGTGACGGGGGGTCCTGGCCGTGTTGCACCCCAGGGCAGCGGTCTCCTCGCGGCGCCGAGCGGCTGGCCTTCTCTGCCCACTCCCCGTGTCCTCCTCTTCCCTCTGCTCTCCTCCCTCTGCCTCAGGACCTTCCACATCCAGACGCTTGGTCTCGTCCTCCTGTCCCCGGAGCCGTCACCTTCCACCCACCTCGCCCCACGTGGCCTCCTCTCTCTGGCTGTCCCTCCAGTCCTCTGGAGTCATTCATCCCATCACTGCCACCCCAGCCATCGGTCGGGCTGGTGTCACGCCCCCTTCCCCCGATGCAGACCCCGCGTTTTGGGCCTGAGCCCCTCCTTCCATGCAGCCGGCCCTCCCTCACCTGACAGCCCAGCCACACTGCACTCAAGGCTCCAAACGCGCCCAAACCCAGCAGCAACTGTGCCCCCAACGTCACCCACCTCTCGAACCCGTGAGGAGCTCCCATCCGCCCGCTCCTATTGCCACCTCAGACCGTGGGCCCCCGAGCCCCCGTGCCTGGTGAGAACGGGGTCCTGGAGGGCGCCCTGCCCTCTCCACCTGCTGCGGATACGCGGTCCCTCCTCCGCGGAGGCCTCGGCGCCCTGTGCTCTGCAGCCCTGCTCGGCGGATCCCCAGAGCTTTGGCCTCTGCATCTCCCTCCAAGGCGGCACCCCGCCACCCCGAAGTGGCACCTGCAGTTGCCCCGCGGACCGCCCGCCCCTCCTTGTCCGCTCCCCCATTCCCAGGACTCGCCACTGCAGGTGTCCTCCTCCTTCGGGTTTGCATGTCGGGGACTGCGCGGCAGCCTCGGGTGACAACACACCCACCGTCGTCAGGGGCCCGGGAGGATGCAGCCATGGCCAGGGCTGTGCCCCCCTCCGAGGGACTGTGAGGGTCTCCCCAGGGACCCCTGAGGCCATCCCCCCGTCCTTCTCAGCACCTCTCTCTGCAGGTGAACCCTGAGCTGCGGGTTGGCCCCCAGGTCATGTGACCTCATCCCTGTGCGGGGGAGGGGAGGGAGGGAAGGAGGCAGGCGGCACCGTCTTGCTGCACGTCCCCCCCGCCGGCCCCCCAGGTCTGCTCTGTGTCCGGGCGCCGGTGGTGCCGGGCGATGTTCTGCAGCTGCTGGCTGCGCAGTGCGAGGGTCCCAAGACCACCCCGAGGCTCACTGACTCACTAGGACCCAGCTCAGCAAAACTGACTTATGACGTATGACAGCCAAGCGTCCAGATTACAGCCAGCCGGCGGGGGAGGGGTGTGCAGGAGGGAGACACAAAGGCAGGGACCGGGGGAGCCCGGGCACCCTCCCTCCGAGGGGTCCCGGACGGTGGCAACACACCCAGGATGCCGACGGCCAGGAAGCCTGGCCTGAGCCCTTGAGTCCAGGGTTTTATTTGGTGTGACCACATGGCACGGCTGACCTGAGTCATGTGGCCAGGGAAGCAAGGATGCTCTCATCAGGCCAGACATTCCAGGGCCTTGGAGTCGGGGGGCAAAGGGCCAGACCCTGGGCAGGGCAAACCCTCCGCTGCACAGGCCGGGCCACGGACGTCGGCTGACAGCCTCAGTGTCCGCATCATGCTGGTCCTGGAGAAGCCGCACCGTGGAAATGGTGGTGTGTACGGTCCCGGTCAGATTTTTAGTTAATTCAAGTGGGGACAAGGGACTGGCCAATGGAGCTTCTGCTCTTCTGGAGAAAAGACAGCAAATTCTGAGACACTTAGCTTCACACGAGAAGGAGGGGCCTTGAGTCAGCTTAAAGGGAAGCAAAACTCGAGATCAAATTAACAGAGACGTGAAAACTGGAGGCCACCAGTGAAGAACTGGAAAACCTCAGATCTTAACTCAGGCTGGAAAGAGAGACGTTGAGCAAAGATGTGAAGGAAAAGAAAGCTAACCGTTTAGAACAAGACGACCTGGTGGCCAGAGGAGCATGACCTGGAGCTCCCTGGGGACGTGTCCAGCTGGGAGCAGCTGAAGAGAGTGGCCTCGGAAGCCCATCAGGAGATGTACGGCTGCAGACAGCAAGGACGGCTCCCTGAGTCGCGGTATCCCTCCTCACCCCCGCACCCCAGACAGAACGGGCGATTCTGGAGGCCCAGGGCCCACCTGAAGTCACACGGCTGTGCACCAGCTCCGGTGGATGTGTGACAGGGGTGACTCTCCCGGGGACAGCACCACACAGACACACTCTGTTCAGACAGAAATGTAGTTATTTCACGAGCAGATTGTCTCCTGTCCTCCAAATCTGGACGCCGTACGGAGGGCTCGCACTTAACGTTTCTGCCCAACCCCCCACCACGGTGAACCGCACGGGGTTTGCCTGAGCAGCTGACGTCATCGGAGGCATTTGGGACCCAAAGTCCATGGAGCGAGGGCTGTGCTCACTCTGTGATGAGCTGTGAATGCTGAGCTGACCAGCCCAGCCTGGAAGAAAGCCCTGCTCACAGCTCTAACGAGCTCAGCGTACACAAGGCCTGGCCCGAGACGGGCCAGCGGGAGAGGCCGGGCGGGGACACCGTGCGGGACGCCACCCGCCCCCAGGAGACCGGCCCCGGCCGTCCAGGTCTGAGCACGGGGCCCGGCCTCCCTGTGCCCACCCCGCTCCCGCCTGGCCCTCGCCTGCGCTGGGGCAGCCTCGCTGGACTCAGCCCCGGCTCTCCGTGCGCACCCGGTGGTGGGTGTCAGCTGCACCTGCGGCAGGTGTGCAGAGCCTCTGTGCCCTCTCCTGGGAGGGATCCGCACCCTCGCAGCGGAGTCTCCACGTGGAAGATCCAGGGCTGTCGATTTTTCTCTCAGTCCGGGGGGGGCGGGGGTAGTTACAGCAACAGTCAGGGCCCAGGGCTGGAGCTCAGACAGAGACATCAGAGCACAAGGGAAGCAGGACAGAGCTCCAGACGTGGCCATGTCAGATTGGCCTCTTCCTGCCATGAAGAGCTACTTCCTGAAGGTTTGTGGCCTTCAGGAGCTGTTTGGCTCCCCGCATGCTCCAGAGAAGAGCATCTATTGTTTATTCAAAACCACGTTTCCAGTACTGACACGGAGTCATATTAGAAGCTCTGCAGAAAGGCTAGCCCAGCTTTTTGTGAGACAATAACAGGGCTGAGTGCTCTAAGGCTGAAACCTGTCATCACATTGATTTTCCTCCTGGAAAGTTGGTCCGTCGATGAGGGTACGGCCGGGGTGGACCACCAGCACCTCACTGCGGGCAGAGGGATCTACGGATCTACCTCCCAAGCCCCTCAGAACGTGACCCACACCAGCCGCCAGCTCGGGCAAGGACGGCGCATGCTGCCCCTGGGGTGGGGACTGTCCCCTGGGTCCAGGGCCAATCCAGCTGTCAGAGGATCAGAGGGCGTCCAATTCCTGTGAGGCTGAGAGCCGCTTCACCCGCTTGTCTGCACCCCTCCCTTCCTGCGCCCCCACACTCCTCCTCGCCGTCTCCTCTAAGCCTCAAAAAAGCAGATTTGGGTGACTTCCAGGAGGGTTCACCATGGAGTTGGAGGACGGGCTGTACGGGATGAACTGTCCCCTCCAAACTTACATGCTGACGCCCGAACCCCCAGGACCCCAGAATGTCACTGAATTCAGACATAAGGTCTTTAAAGAGGTAATCAAGCTGAAAGGGGTCACCAGGGAGGGCGCTAATCCAATCCGAGCGCTGTCATTGTAAGAAAAAGAGATTAGGACACAGACAGGGACAGATATGAGGGCACAGTGAGGAGATGGCCCTCAAAGAGACCTTGATCTTGGGCCCCCTGCCTCCAGACCTCAGACAAGGGATGTCAGATGCTGAAGCCGCCACGGCAAACCCACACGGGCCCAGAGCCAGACCCTTCTGACCCTCCCTCCAGGCCGGCCAATGCCTCACAGGGCAGCCGTCCAACAAACGAAGGTCCGGCGGCCAGGACAACCTAGTAGGACCTGGCTGCTTCTTCGTGCTGGGCTCTGGGCTGCGGGTTTCCAACATCCGCTCTCCTCAACTCTCCGCCAATAGGCGGATTATCCCAATTTCACCAAAGGTAACTCTAGGAGGAGGTATACGTCTCACCTGAAAGCTGAGTCCAGTGTCCAGGACTGACTGGTCAGGGCCAGCTTCACTCCGCTAGCTGTGACCACACCTAGGAATACAAGCCAACCCACCCCAGGGGAGAAGGGGCCCAGAGGCCGGCACCCACCCCATTCGGCGCCTCCGAACTGTTCCCGCTGTTTCCACATAGCAGCACCTCACAGTTTCTCTTCACAGGGTTTTATTTTTACTGATAAATAAAGCCTGCAGAGTCACCTCCGACGTGCCAGGATGAATGGGCTCAGGAAACACCCCAAGTTCAGCACAGAATGAGGCTCAGAAGAGCCACAGCTCTGCCCCAACACGGCCAGGTGTTGCTCGTCTTCACAGGGACACCCACGCAAACTCCCACCATGTCCCAGCACCTCACCTGTCAGACTCTTTGACACTGGACCCCGCAGGCAGAGCGCCAGGAAAGCAGGCACGCTCACACCGGTGGTGAGGATCTGAGCAGTGTGCCGCCGGGGAGGAAACGTGGCTGCACCTGGTGAGGACCCCTGCACCCACCATCTGAATCCACGCCTCCACCTCTCAGAACCTATCTCAGACACACCGTCAAAAGCTATGAGAAATTGTGTATTCAAGGGTATGCATTACAGCCCTAGTCTTCATAACTGAAGGCTGGAAACAACCCAGTTGTCTATCAATATGGAGACCATAAAATAAACTGTGGTACATCCACAAAATAGAGACATGTGTGGCTGTAAAGAGATACAAGGAATACCGTTATTTACTATAGGGCGTTTTCTCCAGATGCAGGAAAAAAAAAGAATAAAAGACTCAATGGAGGGGCTTCCCTGGTGGCGCAGTGGTTGAGAGTCTGCCTGCCAATGCAGGGGACGTGGGTTCGATCCCTGGTCCAGGAAGATCCCACATGCTGCGGAGCAACTAAGCCCGTGCACCACAGCTACTGAGCCTGTGCTCCAGAGCTCGCGAGCCACAACTACTGAAGCCCGTGTGTCACAACGACTGAAGCCCACACTCCTAGAGCCCGTGCTCCACAGCAAGAGAAGCCCACACACTGCAACTAGAGAAAACCCACGCACAGCAACAAAGACCCAACACAGCCAAAAATAAATAAATAAAACAAATAATTTTTTTAAACTCAGTGGAACTTCTAGAGATGAAAAATATAACATCTAAAATGAAAAATTCACAGGATAAGCTTAATAGCAGTTTGGAAACTGTAAAAATATACCAGGGAGCTTGAATACATAGCTTTAGAAAGTACTCAAATCTAAGCAAGGAGAGGAGATAAAAGCTGAAAAAGTAAACAGCCTCACTGACATTGGGAGAGCAAGCTGTCTAATATACATGTCAACATACATACCCCAAAGAAGAGGCAGACAAAAAGTATTTGAAGAAATCCTGGCTGCAACATTTTAAAGTTTGATGAAGTTCACAAATTGAATAAGTTCAACAGGCCTCACACAGCACAAACAAGGGAAACCGCTACAGCAAACTGCCGAAAACCAGTGACTTTTTATAAAAATTCTAAAAGCAGCCAGAGAAAATAGACAGCCTACATAAAGTGAAACAAAGATAATATAGCTATAACCGCTAACTTCTCATCAGAAACAATGCAAACTGGAAGATAATAAAGCAATATTCTTTAACATGTTGGAAGAAAAAATGCCCATCAACCTAGAATTATACACTTAGTGAAAATCTTTCAAAAAAGTGAAGGCAAATTAAAAAGAGTCTCATACAAGCAATAGTTGAGAGAATTTACCACCAGCAGATTGGCAGAACAAGAAATGCTAACGGAAGTTACTGAGGCTAAAGGAATAAACACCAGCTAGAAGCCAGGGTACGTACACAAGAGCCAAGAGCACAGGTGTATGTACAGAAACAAAATGTATCTTTGCTCATTTTAAATTTACTTAAAATATAGTTGACTGTTTAAAGCAAAAATAACAATGGACTTGATGGCGTACCTGGAAGTGAGGGGGTACGGAGGAGGTTTCTCCCCCCCGATGGCAGCCCCCTCCCTTATCCTGGGAACCTGGGTCTGTGGCCTCCATCCAGGGCTGTCCATAGTTATTCATCCACAGGGGCATGGTGAGTAGTTCTTGGACCCAAAAAATAAGATAAAAACTTGGGATCATACCAGGAGTCTGCTCGATTTGGGAATTATCATGAATGAAGTAAAGAAAGGCCTTGGGCGGTGGGGGCGCTCCCTGCGGCCCTGGGCGCAGCAGCAGCTTCCCCTTTCTCCAGGTGACCCCACCCCGTGAGGAAACAGCGCAGGACACCCGGCTGTGACGGCCTGTGTGGTGTGTGTGTGAGCACTGGAGTTCTGATCTCACACAGCGCCCGGGGGATGACATTTGAGGGGCCCTGAGAACAAGCCTCACTCTGGAGGAAAGTGATTAGCATTCGAGGGACCCCAACCAAATGCCCACCCTCAACAGTAAGTTCTCCAGATATCACCTACAAACCAGCACCAGGAGGGCCGCTCAGAAACAGGAGCGCTGTTATGAGTAACTTTCCAACACTGAGTATCTTTTGTGGGTGGAAAAGAGAACCCCGTGGGAGCCACATCCTCACCGAGAGGGCTGGGCATCGGACACAGGGCGTGACCTGGAGTCTGGAAGCTGTGTGGGCCCCAAGCTCCCACACACCAAGGCCTTTTCATAGCTCCTGGACGCACAAACAGCGGGACACCCAGCTCTGCGGGACAGCACTCCTCCCTGCAGGACAGTAACTAGCTGCACCTGGAGCAGAGTTCAAACTGGATCAAAACTCAGTCTGCGAGACTGGGAGAGGGATCTGAAGCTGCACCCCAGAGCCCCCCCTGAAGCCCGGCTGTGTCCTGGCCTCTGGATGCCATGAGGTGCCCTGCCCTGGGTACCCCACCCATCCCCTCGTAGGCTCACAAAACCGGAGCTGGCCTTTGTTCCCTGCAGACTAAGAGGCCTAGAGCAGGCCTTCCTCCGCTGCACAGAATAGAACACCGAGGACAAAGCCGCGGAGCGTGGAGCAGCCCAGCCCTGTGGGTGCTCCCCAAGTGTGGCAGGAGCACAGTGCATGACAGCTGAGGGCACAGGGCTGGTAAGCCTGCTAAGGAGGATGGATTTTATACTCAGGGCAACAGGAGTCAGCAAAGGGTTTCCAACAGGAGGGCAGGTGTGCCGAACAGGGAGCAGGCTGGAGGGGAAGGTGGAGGTGGGGGTCCAGCTACATGCTACTCCAATGGCTGAAGCCAACATGGCCACAAGATGCTACAGGGGAGGGCGAGTACATGAGGGTGCAAGAAGCAGGGAAAAGTCTCCGATGCCCCTAAGTCTCTGACCCATATACCAGGGGGGTGACCCAGAGCCACCGCTGCACTCTGCCCCGATGCCTTGCTCCTGGGAGGCCTCCATCCCTCCACCGTCTCTGCAGCAGCAAATTGCTCTCCCATCTACTCAGCGAGCCCCCACCCCCTTCTCTGACGCCCCGAGCAATTTATTGGGTCTTTAACAGCATCTACTGTTTCTATAAATGCTTAGCAATGTTTTTGATTGTGAGACAGAAGGAAAAGAGGAGAGAAGTGGATGTGAACGCGAATGAGGATGGCGCATTCTCCATCACAGAGGGCCGGCCACTGGGCATGGGAGGCTCCAATGAATCAAAGGTCCTGATTCCACGGACTCTTTAATGCAAACAGGAAGAGCACGTGCCCTTCCAGGGGCCAACTGGGCAGCTTTCAACAGGAAAACATGAGCACCATCAAGCCTGGACAGGGGAAATGAGTTCCCTCACTCCCTGGAGCCCCAGCTGAGCTCTCCCTCTAGCGGGCGGGCGGCTGGCCCTAAGGGGAGCTACTGAGGATCCGGTCCAGTCCTCAGCAGCCTCGGCTCCTGAGAGGCACTGGAGGGTGATTTAAAAAAAAAAAAAAAAAAAAAACTTCACATATTGAGATATAGGGAAGTCGTTCTGGCTTATATATGAATTAACTTGAATTTGATGCTAACTAAAATAGCCTGTTTGTGGCCTATCAAACATACATTGTACATCTGCTTTAATTATTAGAAAAAAAAGGACACATTGACCAGAAGTAAAGAATGTCCGTGTTAAAAAGAAAAGATTAAATGGCGCTCTTCCTGGGACGCCAGTGCTGGTCCTCCTTTGATGATAAGAAGCCCTTCCTAGGCGCCCAGGCCATACTGATTCGCTGTGTACGTGCTGACCTGTTCTTTTTATTAAAACCTTGAAGAAATGTTATTTCTGATTTAATGTTCTTTGTTCTGACGAAATATAAAACTGTGCTGAAAATCATGCTTATCCGGAGAGTTTCTCAGGGAAACCTGGTAAGCGGGCTTCTGGGCTAGTCCTCAGCTTGGCTCAAATAAAACTTTTCTATTATTATTATAGATTGTTTATCAATTACTTTCGTTGACAAGGGCCTCGGCCTTTCATTTAGAAATGCTGTTTTTTTTTTCAAAGGCGCCCCTCTGGGGGTTCATATTTAAAGACGACGGAAATCAACACGAAAGGGTCGCTGACTTCAGTGAGTCTATTTTTTTTCTCTTCCATTTTTCACGTTGACATAACGCCAGACTCAGAAAGGCTGAGAACAGCGCACACCCCGGCCGCGTCTCCAGCCCGGCTCCTCCGCGTTCACACGCCGCCCCGCCGTTTGGCCCAGGGGCGAGGGTCCCTCCCGCTTCTCCGGTGGGGGCGGCGCTGGGGAGCCCTGCGCCCCGGTCCTCCCGACGCCCCCGCCCCATAGGTGCCCCCGGACCCGCCGAGTTCCCACCGCCCGGATCCCGCGGGGTACGCTGGGAGGACGGCGCAGGCGGGTAACGTCAGCGCCGCGCCACTCACGCAGGCGTGCGCGCGTGCGCGGCGGCGGCGGGACTACGCTTCCCAGGGGGCCGCGCGGCGCACCCACTTCCGGCGGGCGGCGCGGGCCCGGAAGCGGCGCACCGGCGAATCCCGCAGCGACAGGTCGGCGGCGGCGGGCGCGGGAGCATGCGGGGCGGCTGGCGGCCCGCGGCGCACAGCGCGTTCTTTCCCCGGAGGTGGCGGCGGCGCGCGGCGGCTCTCCTGTGAGCGGCGGCGGCCGGAGTGTCCGGCAGGGCGCCGGACGGGCGGGCGGCGGGGCCCGCGGCTGCGAGGCGGACCGGGCCGGGCGGCGGCGGTGGCGCCATGTGGAGCGGCCGCAGCTCCTTCACCAGCCTGGTCGTGGGCGTGTTCGTGGTGTACGTGGTGCACACCTGCTGGGTCATGTATGGCATCGTCTACACCCGCCCGTGCGCCGGCGACGGCAACTGCATCCAGCCCTACCTGGCGCGGAGACCCAAGCTGCAGGTGAGCGCGGGCCTTCGCACCTGACCTCTGATCTCGGGCTGGGCGCGGCCGGGCCCTTCGCACCTGAACCTGACCGGGTCTGAGCTGAGTCCTCTCCTCCCCGCCCCCGAATCCTAAAGCTCCTGACCCCGCACGCTGGCCCCCGTGCCCCTCTTCACCCCATCACAAGGCGCCCAGAGTCCCTGTACCCCTGCCCCGTTCATCAACCAGCCACACACTTTAACAGGTTGTTCCTTTGCAGCAGGCGTGTCCCGGAACCTCCTGTCACCGGGCGGAGTTGTGTCCCTTGGGGAGTTAAGATGCACCTTTCCCTGTGTGGCTGGTCAGGTCTCTGTGTGCTTTCTGCCAGGGGCCTTGCCCAGCTGACTTTCTTGACGTCTTTTCCAGCTCAGCGTGTACACCGCCACACGGTCCAACCTGGGTGCCGAGAACAACGTGGACCTGGTCTTGAACGTGGAGGATTTTGATGTGGAGTCCAAATTTGAAAGGTATGGTTGTGGACAGGGTGACAGGCAGGCATCATTGACGTTGAGATTGTTGACAGGTCAGCGTTCTGCACGTGAGGGGGTACCACAGAAGCAGCATCACCAGCCGTCTCGGGCGCGGTAGAGCGTTTTCATTGCGGGCGTGTGTGATACGCACACAAGCAAACTTTGTTTCACTTGAAAGTAGCAGACGCCGAGTTTGTCCTTTAGGAAGTAGCTTACCCAGCATCTGACAGCTGTGGGATACTGTGCGGCCCTGGGGAGCTTCCAGAGGAGTGGGGATTACGGTGGGGACTATAATCCGTTCAGAGTTTACACACGCAGTTTCCCACAGAAAACAACTTGCGTTTTCCTGGCAGAAGTGGTTCAGTTATGTCGTCTAGAAGGGAAAAGGGAAGGGGACGGAGGGAAGAATTTAGCAGAAAATCATAATTAAGTGAAATGTAACTTTACAACAGAGTAAGCAGTATAAACGTTGACATCTGTAGAGTGACTGTGTGAAGCTGTATTTAAGCTATGGTTCTAGTTTCTTAAATTCCAGTAAGTTTAACTTTAAAGATGATGTGTTTGTCACAAGTTCTCTTCTTCCCTCTTGGTTGTCTGGGAGGCGTCAGAGTGAGCACCGGGGTGCGTGGTGTCTTGCAGGATAGACATTCTCTAGCCGCCCGCCCATCGCCCCTCGGAGAGCTGCTACGGGGGCGGGGCACACATTTGGTGTTGGCCCCCTTAGCCTGTGACCTCAGCGCCCGGAATGCAGTCCTTTCAGCTTTTGGGCAGCTGCCGTGCTTTCAGGGTGGGTGTGTTCCATAAATGTGCGCACTCAGGACTTCAGTAACATCCAGGTAGCTGGGTTTCGTTTTTAGTATTTCTCAGCTAAAATTAGTTGGTTTTGGTTTGAAACAACATTTTTTATAGAAATATTTGCATAGTCTCCACTCTGTGTGCACACACAACATAATGTGTACATGGTTGAAATCATCACTTGTTTTGTTGCAGGACAGTCAATGTTTCTGTTCCAAAGAAAACCAGGAACAACGGGACGCTGTATGCCTACGTCTTTGTCCATCACGCCGGCATCCTGCCCTGGCACGACGGGAAGCAGGTGCACCTGGTGAGCCCGCTGACCACCTACATGGTCCCCAAACCGGAAGAGGTCAACCTGCTCACTGGGGAATCTGCCGCACAGGTGAGTGGTGCCGGCTGAAGGAAACCTGCTGACCCCCTTGTAGTTCACACACACGTGTCTGCACGTACAGTTTGCATCTGGCGCTAGACTGCTGGGAAGTGAAGTGATCAGGTGTTACTGTCACATACATTTTCAGCTCAGTAACTTCTCATGGGTTTGCAGATAAATTTATGTCAAATTAGTGACGTGCAGTTTAAGTAGTTCAGTGATTTTTGTTTTTTATTTTTTCTGGCTGTTCCGCGTGGCATGTGGGATCTTAGTTCCCCAACCAGGGGTCGAACCCGTGCCCCTTGTAGTGGAAGCGTGGAGTCTTAACCACTGGATCGCCAGGGAAGCCGTTCAATGACTTTCTTTACCCAGATTCCTTCTCAGGCCACAGGACCTCTCAGCCCCCAGGGAGTGTGTGTGCACCCCAGTGGGTCCAGGGCAGCCCCTTCTGCGGAGCTCAGCTGCAGTCAGAACTTAGAGTTGGGAGACGCTGCACTGTGTGTAGGACAGGACAACGCTTGAATATTTATTCCAAGGATATAACTCAAAATTATGAAAAAGGTGTGAGTGCAAATTGTATCTTGTCCACCCGTAGAAAGCTGTACGTACAGGGAAAGGCTGGAGATCGCACACGCGGTCGTTACCGCAGTGGAGGGTGGGACGGACGGATCCTGGTGTTCGGGTCCGCGTCGAATGCAAGGGGAGTCACCCATGCCAGGGGCGGCAGCTGTCTCGTGTGTGTCCTTGGAAAGACCCCTCACTTCTGTTTCCCTGGGGACCGCACGACGCTGCCTCGTGGGCCTTTCTGGGGCGCCAGGCGGTGGTGTGAAGGGTGGAAGGGGTCTCTGGGAACTTACAGGAGCTGAATCAACGTTCGCTGTCGCTGCTCCTCGGAAGGCTGTGTTTAGTGTGACTGTTCGTGCTAAATTGTAGCTTTAGGGAGGAGATAAACGTTGATAGAATGACACGGTTACAGAGCTTCTCAGATCTGAAATCAAGATTTCCTTGCCGGGCAGAGTTTGTTTCTGAGTTCAGTAGCTTTAGGCTTGTTCCCTAGACACGGACATGCCCCTTTCCAGACAGCAGGGTGGAGCTGGTTTAGAAGCGTCTCCCTTCAGCCTCCTTGCAGAGGGCGGGGCTCTCAGCTCCAGCACCTCCCGCAAATGTGCCGGAGGCTCGTCCTTCTCGGGATCCCTGCTCCGGACAAGGGCCCGAAACAGGAGGCAGTGAGATCCAGGACCCCATGGTGCGGAACAGCACACCCTTTGGCTTCTGTTGCGAGAAGGCAGCGCGGGTTTGAGAGTCGGGGAGCTGGCAGCCGTGGGTCCTCCCACGCTCCGCTGGCCCTGCTCACGGTTGTGCTCGTGGGCTGTGCCCAGATGCAAGTGCCAGCAGCTTGCTGCCTCAGACCCTCCCGGGCCCCTCCCGCCCCAGCCTTGGTCTTTTCCTGCTAAGTCAGTCCTTACGTGTAGCAGCAGATGGAGGCTGAGAAGAGGCCAGCAAGTGCCCTGGACGAACCCGTGTCTCACTGGAGACCAAGGCTGACCCTGAACGTGATGGTGGATGACTTCGTCTTTGACGGGGCCTTCCTGCCCGCTGATGTGCATCGGTACATGAAGATGTAAGTGCTGTGGTCTGGCCGCTGAGCTGAGGCCCAGACAGTGGGAAGGCCACTGTAGTTCACGTTCACCTGCCCAGCTTTGCACATCGCTCATTCACTCCCTGAGCGGACAGCAAAGGGGTGACCTGGTGGGTGGTGGGTGGAGGGATCGTGGCCGGCCAGAACCCTAAAGCAGATGGGCCGTACCCACATTCCTGAGCCTTCTCTGTGACGAGGGGCCTGGGGTGCTTCCTGGAGCACCCCAGCCTGTCCCTCCTCCCTGGGGGTCTTGCTGATCACGGCTGCCGCCAAGATATGGAAGGGAAACGATGACGCGACAGGCAGTCATCTTGCCCTTTGCTCTTGGCAAAAGCTGGAAGGGAAAGTGGAGAGCCTTGATGAGACCCTATCCCTCTGCACCCTGCGCAGGAGGTTTTGTCCTGTCTGCGTCCTGTTAGCTCTGACTCGGTTACCTTTGCTTAAAAATGGATTGTTAGGTTCTGTTCCCATCACTTGCTGTCGTAAGCATGACTGTTAAAATTGACTGACCTAGATGATCCCGTGTCTCTACACTTCAGGGAGCCCCCCTGTGAGATCACAGCCTGTCACTGGGTCGTCACATAGCACCTAGAAATGGCTCTGCTGAGAATTGTTTCCTTCTTCAGTTTCCAGTGGGTCCTGTGGTGGTGTCATGAGGTTTTCCCTTTTGTAAAACTAAAATCTAATTTCTGAACGCGTGATCCATTCACACGGTTGAGAGTGTGAAAGGCACAGAAGGGTCATGGGGTGAAAGCCAGATGTGGAGGGTAGTTGGGTACTGGCTTCTCACCGCGCCGCGGGCTGCCCTGTGTCGGCGCACACGCGGCCCCTCGCTTCCCCTCGCGTCCTGAGTGGTGTCCCACTGCACGCCTGGTCCCCACCTCCTCCTGGTGTCAGCTGTGCAGGGAACGAACGTAGCTCACGGCGCCCCTGCTGCCCTGGGGAGGCGTGTCCTGGGGCTCCTGCGACCAGAAGCCACTGAAGACGCGGGGGGGTGAGCCCTGCGAGGTAACCCAGCGTCTTGGGGCCACCTTCAGTCCTGGGGGCCCGGGAGCTCGCTGCGGCCTTGAAACGGCTCCGATCCCCCAGGATCCAGCTGGGGAAGACGGTGCACTACCTGCCCATCCTGTTCATCGATCAGCTCAGCAGCCGGGTCAAGGACCTCACGGTGAGTAGCCAGGGCTCCGTCGGGCCTGTGCGCGGCTCGGCCGCTCGGGTGGGCCCCCAGCTCCTGCCCAGGAGGCGCCAGCACCCGGGGCTGTGGTCGCGAGAGACACGCAGGGTCCGGGTGGTGGGCGGGAGGTCAGGGTGCCAGGGCTTCCTGGGGGAGGCCCCCTGCCGGGGCCGCGAGGACAGCTGGGGCCCCACAGGAGGAGAGGGCAGGGGAGACGCGGCCTTGGGTCCGGGCAGAGCAGCGCGCGTGGGGCTGGGCTGTCACGGCGCCCTCCCCGCAGGTCATCAACCGCTCCACCACCGAGCTGCCCCTCACCGTGTCCTACGACAAGATCTCACTGGGGCGGCTGCGCTTCTGGATCCACATGCAGGACGCCGTGTTCTCGCTGCAGCAGTTCGGTGAGGCCGCTGGGCGGGCGCCCCGGGTTCAGGGGGTCAGTCCAGCCCGGGAGCCCCGGAGCCCGGCTTCCATTCCGCCTGTGAGATCGTCCCCCTTGAAAGGGCACGTTTGGCCCGCGGAGCTCTTCCTGCTGATGAGGTGTAGCCCGGCCAGGGCTCTGGTGGGGGGTTGGCGTCGTCCGTTCACGCAGGGTCTGGTCCTTTGCAGGGTTTTCAGAGAAGGACGCTGACGAAGTGAAAGGGATTTTCGTCGACACCAACTTGTACTTCTTAGCGCTGACCTTCTTTGTGGCCGCGTTCCACGTGAGTGCTCCCGGCCCTCAGCAGGGCCTGTCCCCCGCCCCGCTCAGGAGAGGGTCTGCACCTCGGGCACTGACCAGCTGAAGGACCTGGGGCTTCGTCTGCTGCCTTTGGAAGCTGTTTTGAAAACAAACCCAAAATCAGTGATATCAACGAATGACTTTGCAAAATAAGCATTTCCTTGTGGGAGGTGTGGCGCGGCAGTTCAGAGAGTGACGCGTCAGCCCTGCCGGCGGAATCCCTGTTAGACACGGCGGCTGGCGGCTGCCAGGGAAAGCCAGCCCGGGGGCTCGGGGGCGAGGCCGCAAGGCACGGGCAGCCAGCTGCAGCTGGTTCCCAGGGCCTGGGAACTGGCCGCCAGTGAAGCCAGATCTCGCCAGAGCTGTGCTGGGAGACACGGGTGTTACTGAGAGGCCGGCATCTGAGGTCGAGCCCGGGCTCGTCTGCACAGCTTGAGGGGCGCATCACTGTCCTGTTTTCTTTCCAGCTGCTTTTTGATTTCCTAGCGTTTAAAAATGACATCAGTTTCTGGAAGAAAAAGAAGAGCATGATCGGAATGTCCACCAAAGCAGGTAGGCGCTCTCAGAACGTGCCCCCGTCCTCAGACCTCTCCCACCGCTGGCTGATGCAGGCAGGGGATAGAGCTCGTTTTGAAACCTACAGCTTGCGATCACCCGTGGCCAACATGGCTCTTGTTCGGGAGGGGCTTTTCAATCCCCTGTGGTAGCACCCCGGGAGGGTGCCGTCTCCGCAGTCGTGGCGAGCGTCACGGAAGCCTGGGACCGTGGAGGGCAGGTGACACGGATGCTGGTTCATAGTGCCCGTCTGTGTCGGCTCACAGTCTTGCTCGGCTCCCAAGCTGGGTCTCCAGCAAGAGACGGTTCTTTTCCTCCTGCGGAAGTGACACCCAAGTGGGTGGTCTGGGATGCTGGGGCGGCCCCCGAGTCCAGAGTCCACGTCTCGGGGTTTTCTGTCGTGACCTCTGGCTTCCTTGGAGGGGCGGGTCCCCCGCTGAGCCCTCCTGCCCCCTCCCCTGGCCTTTTCAGCCTGTGGCATGAGCGGGGCTTGTGGGTCCCGGGGCCTGAGCTCCTGACGGAGAGCACCCTACAGGGAGTGTTTCCACGGCTGTGGCATCTCCTAAAGCACAACCCGAAAGGACAAAGTGCAGCTTTTAAAGGACAGATGCAGGCTCCACAGGGCCAGTGTGAAAGCAGGAAAGCCTGAGATTAGAGTGCAGGATCCCTGTCAGGAACCAGTTTTCTTAGCAGCCTCGTGTGCCTTTTGTGTCTGTAAGTGTAACTTACGCATGTCCACCTGCTGAGGTTGCCTTCTGTTGGGTCCATAGCCTTTTGTAATCATCTCGCGTTTCCCGTCGCCGCCTGTGGTCCGCAGGTCCCTTTAGTGGACAAAGGGGCAGAAGCGGTTAGGGTGCTGGTCCCCAGGCCTCAGCACAGCCCGTTTCTCCCCAGTGCTCTGGCGCTGCTTCAGCACCGTGGTCATCTTCCTGTTCCTGCTGGACGAGCGGACGAGCCTGCTGGTGCTGGTTCCTGCGGGCATCGGAGCTGCCATCGAGGTGAGCTGCCCGCTGGGGCGCTGGTCGGAGCGCCGTGCCTGTGGTTCCGGGGCCCAAGCGCTCGGCGCGGCCGGGACCCGCGTCACTGCCGAAGGAGCGGCCACCGGCGCTGCAGCACGGCGAGGGCGCGGCTTCTCGGGCGGAGCTGCCGACGCCTCCGCGTTTCTCGTGGCCCAGAAGCTTCAGCTTGTCCCCTCCGTCCGTGGGATGTGTTGACCCGGTGGCTGAAGCCTGTGCAGCTCTCGCTGCGCTGGATGCCGTGCGAAGCAGAACGTGTGACGCAGGGGCAGTGGAGGGGCGGCAGGCCTCTGGCACCACCCTGACCGGGACCCCCAGCTGTGGTCGTATTCCAGGGCCCCCGCCAGTGGGCACTGGCTCACACGGCTGTCGGGTTGGGGGCTGCGCTGGCACCGCCTATCGAGGAAGTGCTGGCGGCACCCCCCTTATGGGCACCAGTCACCATGCGGAACCGACCTCACGGCCATGGTGCCGGTCCCACCTTAGGGAGGGTCCTGGAGAGACCCAGCCACAGCAGGGCGTGGGGCTTGGGGTCCCCCGGGGAGCAGAAAGAAGGTGCCGGGGTGAATCTGGGGACGGGCGGGGTGGGGCATCAGTGCAGGTGGGCTGGGCGGGGGGACGGCCCGACCGGCGCCACCTCAGTGGTCCCAGGGAGGGGGTCGGGTCCACGTGGGCGCACAGGCTGGGTGGGTGTGGGCAGGAGACTGGGGGCCGTCCCGGGGTGTCCCCGCCGGCAAGGCGAGGAACAGCGGGGAGCCGAAGGGTCGGGCTGGGCTGGGGCGCGCGGGGCCTGAGCGGCCGGTGCCCTGGTCAGTGGCCGTCCGAGGAGCGGGTCCTGGCTTTTTCCTGGTCCTGGAGCCTGAAGTGTGGACTTTTCAACTTCTCAGCTGTGGAAGGTGAAAAAGGCCTTGAAGATGACCGTCACCTGGAGAGGCCTGAGGCCCGCATTTCAGGTAGGGGCCCAACCGCACCCTCCCGGGGATCCGTCACTTCCTCCGGCCTTTCCCAGCCCACCTTCTTCGTGTCTCGGCCGGTCTGCTCGTGCAGGCTGACTGCTGATGTGTTTCCTAGCTGCGTCCCGGTGAGATGCAGGTCACCGTGAGGGCAGGTGATCGTCACGTGGTCACATTGCTGACCTTCCGACCCCAAGAGCAGCTTGTCACCTGCAGACCAGCAGGGAGATGCAGACGCGTCTCGGGGCGAGTGGGCGGGTCACCGCACCTCTGCAGCTCTCCCCACGAGCCTCCGGGGCTCTGATGCACCCGGGGTCCCCAGCCGTGGACCCAGCACCGAGCACGCTGAGCAGCACCTCCGCCTCCGTGACCAGACAGGATGCTGGTCGGCCAGGCTCGGGTGGTACTCCCCACTCCCGCGGGGGTGTGATGCCCCCGCACGACAGCACAGTCCCTCGCTTCCCAAAGAGCCGCCCTTTGGTGTGGAGTCTCCTGGGCAGGCTCGGGCGGGGGCCTGGGCGTCAGTGTGAGCTTTATGGTCGGGCAGCTCGCTCTGCTTTCCGGGCCTTGGGGTTTATGACACTCCAGGTTTCCAGGTCAAGGGCAGGTCACTTGGAGACGGGACGCAGCTTCTCTTGATCTAAGTCAGCCCAGTGAATCCACTTTGATTTAAGAGCAGTGTCTTCACTGCAAAACTCAGTGGAACTGGGAGCAGGAAGCAGCGCGAGGAGGGCCGCACAGGCTCACGGGCTGCTTCCGCCTCGCGTCCCACACACTGTGGCTCGCGGGCTGGGGCCATCGGGTCCGCTGCACCCCCGGCTCTGAAGCGGGGGCGCTGCCACGCCTGGGCTGAGGGTTCCCGCCTCTCAGCCTGCAGCCCTGTCCCTCCTTCCGTGGTAGCCGAGCTGAGCCCAGATGCCTGCCTGGCCCGCGATTTAACATGGTTGTATTGAATTTCGTTGCAGTTTGGCACTTACAGTGAATCTGAAAGGAAAACGGAGGAGTATGACACTCAGGTGAGCGGTGATCCGGGGCGTGCATGCCTACCTGGAGGTGGTGTCCTGGCTGTGACCGTCCCCATGGAGAAGCTGTGTCCTGGAGCCAAGACCCCCAGGGAGCCTGCCTGCCTGCCTGGGGTTTCTGACCCAGGAGGGAGGCCGGGGGCTCCTGTGTTTCCCAGCCCCTGCAGGCGCCTGTGCTGCGTCCTGTACCACCGGGAGATGTCTTATTCCCGGTGGGCAGCTGTGGGACTGCGAGCTGAGCCTCTGTCCCTGAGACGTGGTGACCCCAGAGGCTCTGCGTCCTAGGCCATCGGACTCCCCCTGCCGAGGGGAGCCGTGGTTTTCAGTTTGATTTAATATACATTTCCCAAGCAGGGATGATTTTATTTTCTGGTTTAATGGGCATCGACTGCATACCAGTTTTTATTGGGTTTTTGATAAAGTTCAAGTCAGAATTAAGGGTGATAACGCTGCGTTGGTTGGAAGGCAGCCCTGCACCCGGGGTTCTGGGAGCGTTTCTGCAGGGTTCTTTCCGAGACATTTAGTCATTTCTCTGCCATGCGTCGGTCTGTCAGTTTGGCTGTTTTTCACGGGCCGGTATTGTTGCTGTTCTCTCTGCTGTGCGGTCTTCATGGTGGACGTTCTGTGGGGTTTGCACAAATGCCCACTGACACGCGTCCTCCACACAGACTAGCTTCGCTGCCCTAAACGTCCTGGGTGTTTTCCCCTTTTTGTTTATGGGTTCCATCAAGAAAGTTTCCGCAGGTTTGATGGTGGACTCTCACTGGACGTTTTCTGTTCCCCGTAGGCCATGAAGTACTTGTCGTATCTCCTTTACCCTCTATGCATCGGGGGCGCAGTCTATTCTCTGCTGAATGTCAGATATAAGAGGTAGGACGTCACCTTTGCTACTCTTCAGCTGGAGACCACGGTCACTGACTGGGCCAGCAGCGGGGCTGGCACTGGGACGCCCCTTGGCCGCAGTCCTGGGCCTGCCCGCCGCTGCTGGCTCTGCGCGGCCCTCTCTGGTCCTCGCGGGGTCGGGGACTCTCACGGGAGCAGGCCTCGGGCTGGAACACACTGCCCGGAGCCAGAGGGGCCGAGGCGTCCACAGGCGTCCATGGTTTCCCATCTCCCTGGAAGTCGTGAAGGAAAGTCCGTAGGTGCCGAGTCTCTGTCCTCACCTCGGTGAGGGCTCCGGGGAAGCCGCTCCCCGTGCAGGTCACCCCCGGCCAGCCCACAGGGTCCCGGGGCTGGAGAGCAGAGCCCAGCCCTGGTGCTGGCGCTGCAGAGTGTGAGGGCGTGTGTGGGGCTCGGCGGTTAGCAGAGACGAGCGCCGGGGCCCGCGGCCTCCGCCATCACCCGCCCCTCCCTTCCAGCTGGTACTCCTGGTTGGTCAGCAGCTTCGTCAACGGTGAGTCCTGGTCTCCCGTCTCAGAGACACAGCGTTTACGGCGGGTCACTTTGTCCCGCTGCTGTGGGGCCCGGAGTGGTGAGAGGTCCCCGCCAGGCCCCGCCCTGCCCCGCCCCATGTTCTCCTCGCTGGGCCCTGTGTTGCCTGCTGGGCCTGTGGGACTGGCCATGGGCGGTGTGCTCTCCATGGAATGGCTGGGTGCGGGCAGTGAACCCCTGTCTTAGGGCACGCCGGAGCCCCGGCCCCCAGCCCTGTGTCCTGGGAGCATTGCCCACCCACTAGGCTCTTCCTGACCGCAGGCCACCGCATTCCCCGGGTGTGGGCAGGGGCGCCGTCTCACAGCCCCGCGGGCGGAAGGCGGGGGGTTCAGCCCAGGACGGTGCTGTCGGGCGTGGGGGGTCAGGTGGTCCTGAAGCCTGGGGGGCGGCCGCAGGCCCGAGCACGGCCCGTCTCCACGCGCGTCCGTCTCCTCAGGCGTCTACGCCTTTGGCTTCCTCTTCATGTTGCCCCAGCTCTTCGTGAACTACAAGGTAAGACGCGTCCCCGCGTCCCCGCGCCGCCCCCCCGTGTCCCTGCGCCGCCCCTGACGTGCTCCGTCTCCCTGTCCGCAGATGAAGTCGGTGGCTCACCTGCCCTGGAAGGCCTTCACCTACAAGGTCAGTGCCCCGCCTGCACAGGGCCCTCAGGGACTTGCCGTCAGGCTGGGCCATGCATCAGGCGGCCCTTCTGTGGAAGAGCGTCGGGGGCTCCTTTAGACATAGGGTGCCCTGCGGCGACTCTGAAAGGCCAGGCTTGTCTGTCACAGCGGCACCAGGCATTATCCGAGTTAGAGCCGTGCTGCTTCTCGCCAACATGAATCAAAGAGCAGGCAGATGCCCTTGACCCGGTGGCCAGGGTCTAGGGTTCTGGGTCCGTGTCCACCCAGACGGCGCGTCCAGTTTCCCGGGGCCGGGCTGGCCGGGGGCTGTCTTGGTGCATCATGGCCTGTCCGACACACACAGGCGGGGACCACGCGGCCCTCCGGTGCTGTTGGCTGTGAACTAGTGCGAGCGGCATTGGGGTGGGGGAATGGTTAGAACATCCTTCTGTCTTCGAAACCGGTTGGCCGTTCTCGGGCAGGCCGGCACCGTGATAGCCAGGCTCCCAGGTGGTGCTCCTGGGTCCCACGTGCGGAGAGCAGGTGGGACGCTGGGCCTTGGGGTCTGTGCAAGGGGGGTACCCTGGGCGTCAGCCCCCCCGCCCCCCCAGCTGGCTCTTGCTTCGTGGGGTGGCCCTGAGGTCACTGGGCGGCGCGAGTGCAGGGACGTGACCACGTGCCTGGGTGGTCCGGGTCCCACGGCCTCGCCCGCCCGCAGGCCTTCAACACGTTCATCGACGACGTGTTCGCCTTCGTCATCACCATGCCCACCTCCCACCGGCTGGCCTGCTTCAGGGACGACGTGGTGTTCCTCGTGTACCTTTACCAGCGATGGTGAGTGCCGGCCGGAGGCGCTCCTGCCCCAGTGGACTCGCTCGGGCCGCAGACCCGCGCCTGGTCCTGCGGGGAGAGATTGGCGGGTGGCGGGTGGTGCCTGGCGCCTGGGTGCCGGAGCGCTGCTTTCTGTCTGATTTGATCGCCCCTCGAGCACACGGCTCTCCTGCGGCGTGAGGGTCGCTCGCAGCTGCTGTTTAGCGGAGCCCGACGGAGGAGCTGCCTCAGCCCCTGTGCTGCACAGCGGGGGCCCGGGGTCAGGTCCCCTGTGGACGTGTCCCAGCCCTGCCTGTCCTTGGGCATCACTGTCCTCGTCCTCTCATCGGCCTCGAGAGCAGAGCTGTGGCCTGACCATCACAAGAACGTCGGGAGGGCACGAGGCAAACCCACACGCACATCTCCCGCGGTGAACCGACCGTCCGGGTCTTGGCCGTCGAGCACCCAGGACACGCGCATGCGTCTGTCCAAACCAGGTGGCGTGACGCACCCGTGGTCTCGCTGCAGGCTTTATCCCGTGGATAAGAGCAGAGTGAACGAGTTCGGGGAGTCCTACGAGGGGAATCCCCAGCGGAAACCCCACGCAGAATGAGCCCGACCCTGGCTGCTCACAGCCTCGCGGAGGCTTTGGTGGAACTGCCTGACATCACGCCCCCTGCGCTGCCAAAACCCCGAATGTCCCTCACGTCCCCGGGTTCCGTCACGCTGTGTCCGACGGGCGCTGTCAGCCCTGCCGCTGCTGCTCGCTGGACGTCTGTCCGGTCACCACGGCTGCGGGAGCGTCCGGTGCTGGCGGGGGCTGCACTGTCACTGCCCTGCCCCCACCCGGGGGAGTTCGTCTCGGGGTCTGTGAACAGTCCTTGAGGGGATATCAGACATCTCTTTGACTCCATTCCGCGCAGACTCTGGGATCAAATGGCTTTTCTCCTTTTTGTTTAAAATTCGACTATTTTAAAGCTTAACGTATGTATGTTTCTATTTTAAAATAAATTTCTCTGGCTGTAACACTTTTTTTGATCTGGTATAATATGTAAGGTTTCAGATGCTGGCATTTACCCCATTCCCAGAAATGAACGTGTGATGTGGTTTTTCTCTATGTTTGTTAAAAGGAGCAAATTTAAAGAATCTCTCGGGCCAGGACTGTTCTTAAAATGCCTGCGTCTGGTATTGAAGCCTAAGTCCTCGCAGTCCTGAGGGGTCAGGTGGATGGGGTTTTGTTAGAGAAACGCCCTGGGTAGCGCAGAGGGAGAAACGGGGCAGGAAGGCGTCTTCGCTGACGGGACAGGGAAGGGCGAGATCTGGAGGGTGACGGGGTCGAGTCACGATCAGTGAGGTTAGCTCCGCGGAGCCAGTCCTCACCGTGTGTGGGCACACGAGCACACACGGGAGGCGTGTACGTACGTCAGCGTCTCGGCCCCTGTGCCTGGCTCTGAATCCAGTCGTCCTCATCGATGGGGTCATTCCTCGGCGATGTCTACACTGGCAGCCTGTGGCCTCCAGAAGTTCATCAAAGGGCCCCTCCCTGGGCAGAACATGGAGCCGAGGCGGCTGGGCACTGGCTGGTGTCTGGAGGCGGCTCTCGGTCAGGGTTGTGTGTCCTTCCCACGAGTCCTCGCAAAGCCAGACTGAGAACTGCATCCAGAGGTCAGCGGCCAGCATGCACCACCCATGTTTTAGAAGAGAAGCTGCCGGCTTAGAATTCTTTACCCACTGAAGGTATGTCTCAGGATACATTTTAAAATGGGATTTACAGACATCCAAAAGCTGGAAGAATTCATCACAGCAAATCTCTGTGAGAAGTGACAGGGAGTTCTTCCATCAGGGATGAGGGCCGCAGGTACAAATCTGATCTGCACAAAGTAGGGGAAACCCCGGAAACAGCAACCACATGGGCACGTGCAGACTTATTTTCTTATTTAAATGATCTAAAACATAACAAACCACTTAAAGCTAAAATAATAACAGTGTTTTGTGAGGTTCATGTCATGTAGCAGTAAACTGTGTGATAGCACAAAGGCCCGCAGGGAGGTTCTTGCTCTGGGTGTGAAGATGTGCTGGGACTCCAGGTGGGTGGAGGCGGGTTAGAGACAAGTGGCCTCTGAAACAAAACAGCCAATAAGGAAAACAGAAACACTCAGCGCAGGAGAAGGCAGGGCCATGTGGAAAGGAGCGAGAACAGTTGGGATGTGTTGAAACCAGTAGCAAAACTACACTTAAACCCAGCTTGTTAATAATCACATTAAATGTAAATGGTTTAGACACCCCAACTAAAAGGCAGAGATTACCAGACCAAATAAAAAAGCAGGACCCAAGGACACAGACAGGTTAAAATCAAACACTGAGAGAAGATCCACCATGTTAACATCAGGAAGAGTATATTTTAGAGAAATAATATCACCAAGAAATAAAGTCTTTTCATAAAAATAAAGGTATCAGTTCATCAAAAGGACAAAACAATCCTAAGTGTTTATGTACCCAATAACAGAGCTTGAGAATATATTAAGCAAAAATGTTTAGAAATGCAAGGAGAACTAGTGGAGTCCACAGTTATAAGAGATTTCAATGCCATCTCAGTAATTGATAGAACAAGTATTAGGAAATCTCTGTCAGAACAGAGGAGACTTGAACACTTTCACTCTACGTGACCTATTTACAGACACTCCACCCAACTTCAGAAGTGTACACATTCTTTTCAAGAGCATACAGAGCATTTACCAAGAAAGAATATTCTGGGCCATAAAACCAGCCTAAACAACATTTAAAATGCTTCAAGTCATACAAATTATGTTCTTTAGCCCCAGTAGAATTAAGTCAGAAATCAATAACAGAAAGATCTGGGAAAATCTCCAAATATTTGGAAATTAAATATCACCACTTTGAAATAAGCCATGAATCAAAGAAGAAACCAAAAGGGAAATAAGGAAGTATTTTGAAGTGAATGAAAATGAAAACACGAAATATCCACATTTGCGGTACTTGATGGGGAGATGGAAGCCCAGCTGAAGCCATGCATAAGAGGGGTGTAGGGCACTAAAAACCTATAGCAGGAAAAGGTTTCCACAACCTCAGCTTCCACCTTAGGAAACTAGGAGCAGATTAAACCCAAAGGAAGTAGGAGAACATAACATGTATCAGAGCAGAAATCAGTGACACAGGAAAAAGACGATACTGGGACTTCCCCGGCGGTCCAGTGGTTAAGACTTCGCCTTCCAATGCAGGGGGTGCGGGCTCGATCCCTGGTCAGGGATCTAAGATCCCACACGCCTCAGGGCCAAACAATCAAAACATAAAACAAGCAATATTGTAACAAATCCAATAAAGACTTTTAAAATGGTCCACATCAAAAAAAATCTTTAGGAAAAGACAATACGGAACATTAATGAGCTCGAAATCTTGTTCTTTGAGAAGATCAATAAAATGAATAAACCTCCAGCCAGACTAATTAGGAGGAAAAGAGGGAAAACGCAATCACAGCATCAGTTGTGAGGGAGGTCACATCACCAGATTCTACCCATGTTTAAAGAATAGTAAAGAATATCGGGGCAGCTTTGTGCCGATACAGCCAAAAACGTGGGCAAACGGACAAATCCCTGGAGAGACCCAAACCACCCAAGCTCTCACAGGAAGAAACCTGAAGAGCCCTGTCTCTTCTGAAAATTCAATTTGCAGTTAAACCTTTCCCACAAAGAACCTTAGAACGAGGAGGCTTCTCGGCGCGCCCACCTGACATTTAGGGAAGAAGAGGTGCCAGTGCTGTGGCCTCCCAGAAGTCGGAGCAGGACGGGACGCCCCCCGACGCCCAAGCAGCGTCACCGCACATCCAGGCCAGACAGGCCTCGCGGGAAGAACGTTTCAGGACGTTTCACTCCGAGCCCACCTCGGGGCCGCTCCCGCGGGGTCCTGGCCGTTTCTCCCCGAGCCTCACGAGCGAAGCCTCCTCCCCTCACACGTGCTCCCATTCCCTGGCCCACGTCTCTTAGACCAGACCCTCCTTCCTGCAGCACATCCTTTAGGAATCCGGCTGCTGGTAAGACCCTTCCAGGTTTCTTCTGCACACAGGGCTTCACTTCACCCTTATCCTGAAAGGTGCTCCCGGTGGATGGCGGTGCTTCTCCCGCTGCCTGCAGTCTTTGCAGAGCCGCTGTGGCCTCTCCCGTCTGAGTCCGCGATGCTCCACCACGTGTGGCATCCTTGCCGTCTCCCTTTCCACGTGTGATGCACTGATTCGCACAGCGTGCTCGAGTCTACCATCGACAGTGGGAGAGCCTCGGCCACTTTTCCCAGAAGCGCCTCCTCCACACGTTTCTTCTCTGCTGAGATCTGTTCTGTCCACCCTCCTTGCTCTCAGCCCCCTTGCCCCTCTGCGCCGAAGGCAGTGTTGTTTCCAGAGAGATCTGTGTTTCCACGGTGCTAATTTTCTCGACTTTGGTACTTAGTTCATTTACTGAATTGTTCATTATTCAGTCATCTGTATGGTTCCGGACGTTCTATTTGATTTTAATTTTACTTATTAAACCTCCTGGTCTGTCTGAAGGGTCTTCTCTGCCTGCTTTCCCGCCTCTGGGTTTGGATAGAGGTCGGGTCGGCACTGGGGGTGAATGTCCTCCGGTGGCTGCAGAGTCTGCAGGCCTGATCCTGCTGCTTTGCTTTTGTTGGGGTCCATCTGCCCTCACTCACGGTCCTCCTGTGTGTCCAGGGGTTTTTGGTTCTGAGCTCATATTTGGTTAAGACTGATCTGTGGGAATCCTGAGGCCAAATGTATGGGTGATTCCTTCCAGGAAGCATTAGAGCTCGTGTCCCGTCTGCCAGGTCCCGGGCTCTGTGGGCAGAAACACCTTGAGACTCTCCGAGGCCCTGTGAGCCCAGGGTCCAGGGTGACGCGTCTGGGTTTTATTCCAGGAGCCGTGGAAGGCTCTGGTGGCTGTAATACGCTCTCACTCGGGCTTTTCTGAGATCATTCTGGCGCTTCCTGGAGCGTGGCTGGCGGCCTGGAAGGAGCTAGAACCCAGCCACCCCCTGCCTACCCCCCCTCCCCCGCCGAGCTGCACCACTGGCCCCCCCGAGCTGCACCACTGCCCTGCATCCTGACCGGGGGCTCGGTGTGTCTGTGGGGAAGACCCTGCCCACTCCTCTCAGCGAAGCTCAGACCCTGGCCCCTTTTCTCCCACTCCCCCCTCGCTCTTGTGACGGGCGGGGCAGAGTGACCCCATGGCTCACTGCTTCTCAGTGACCCTGGTGAGGACCCCCTCCACTGCAGGGCTTTGTAGACGCCCCCCGCCCCGGCCCTGGGCCGTGCCCACTGGGGAACTGGGACACGGCTGGGCCGGGAGCGATTAAAGGGCTTAATTCTGTAAGTAAATTCCACCATTCAGCATCCAAGTGGGTAATTTTATCTTACCGCTTCCTTAAATTTCATCAAATAACTTTCAAGTGTGCAGAAAGCCAAAGGTGTGTGTATAACAGGAGCTGAACTGTGTTTGCCAAAGTGCGAGGACGAAATGCCCCATGTGGAAGGATTTTTAGTCCTAAGCACTTTTTATTGGTTTTCATGAGGTGGTTTAAGGTGTGAGAGAAAGTACACAAAGGCGTGGAAGCGGGTCAGACGGATCTGAGGCCAAGCTGCCGCCGGCGGAGATCAAAGGACTTGTCCACTGAGAAGCCGGGGAAAGAGGATTGTATTCCCCGGAGTCGCCCTCCAGGCAGGCAGTGAGCCTGTGGGCTGTGTCCCTGGGTCCCCCACCCAACTTGCTGCCTCTTCTCCTGGCTACGCTGTGTCGCCCCAGCGCCAGCTGGCTGTGCGGCGGGACACCGTCCTGGCTTTGCCCCACGGTCTTGGGGGCTCTCAGGAAGCCGCCACGCGGACCTGCAGGGCGGGATGAGGACACCTGCCCACCTCCTCCGGGGCCGCTAGGAGCTGCTGTGTGGGAAGTCGCTGTGTAAAGTGCCACGAAAACGAAGACCGTTCTTCATGTTATTTATCTTTACCTCTAAGAATTAAACAACCGTTCCAGTAAACTTGAAGCAGGACAAACCTCCACAAAATAGGGGCATAAAAACACCCACTGCATGAGTCGGCTCCCGGAGATCCACCCAGGCGCCTGACCCATGAACCCCATGAGATAATAAAACGGTGGCTCTGAGCCCGCACGTTGGAACAACGGGATCCTTGGATTCAGAGAACCTGGGAGACGGGACAGAGGCCGAGGTCCTGGAGGGCAGCGCTCCACCCAGGCTGGCTCAGGGCAGGACGGCTGCCGCCTCCTGCCCGCATGGTCCCCGCCGCCAGGACCGTCCTCCTCGTCCTCTGTTCCGTCCCCTTCCCAGCGGGCCCCTTGGCTCTCCCTCTGGTGCCCAGAGGAGGTCCGGCCCCCCTGGCCCTCTGCTTCTCCAGAAAACACCTCCTAAATGCCGGTCCCTAAAGCTGCCTCGGCGATGTCCCCCCGCCCCCCGGCCCCTTGGTGTCCAGCAGGAAGGACAGTGCCCTGCCCGTCATTTGTCTTCTCTGTTCCCTGAGCCAGACTCACCTCGGCCCACGCACAGCCCTGCTGTGGCATCAGCGCCCCCTTCCGGGTGTCTCTAGCGCTGCTGGAGTCCAGGCCTCTCAGGACCCGTCTGTCCCTGCGGGAAAAATCAGCGACACCACCAAGTGCAGGCGAGGGACCTCTCATACGGCACTGGTTGGGATGCAAAACAGAAAACTAGACATATACTTAGGACGTGACCCAGCGACCGGACCCCTGGGCGTTGGTCCCCGAGCGAGGAAAAGTCATGTAACTGTGTACATTACGTACAACAAACACCCTGTCTGCAGTCACTCATGACAGCTGTATTTGTAATGGTTCCAAAGTGGGAAAAACCCAAATGCCCCTCAACAGGCCGCGTGGTTACATTAGCTGCCCATCCAGGCCCGGAACGCTGCTCCAGGATCGAAGGGGCAGACGACTGCCACACACAGGAATTATGCCGAGTGGAAAAGCCCCCGTGGGGTGACGTGTAATATGGTTCCATTTATGTAAGTGTCTTGAAAGGCCACGGCTCAGCACAGAGTAGGCGAGTGGTCACCAGGGGTCACGGCGTCCGTGTGTGCGTGTAGGGGGAACTCGGGGGCCCAGCCCGGAGGTGGCGGGCCACTTCTGTATCCTGATGGCAGTGCTGGGCACGCGAGTCTACACAGGTGACAAAATGACACCGACTTCTACCCACACGCTGCACCGGGGTCAGTGTCCCGGTCCTGGCTTGGTGTCCACTGCGTCACAGGGGATTAGCCACCAGGGGCGCTGGGAGAGGAGCCCAGAGGAGGAGCCGCTGCCCTTGACCAGCTGCACGCTCTGCTGCATCGAGTGTCGCGGGCCGAAGGGTGGCTCAAGGATGCCCCTTCCTAGGGGCTTTGAGGCCGGGACCCAGCCCTGGACTAGCTGGACCCTGAGTCAGTCGCAGGCTCCTTGTCAGGGTCAGGGAGGGGGACGCAGCCACAGAGGCAGAGGTTGGGGTCAGAGAGCTTGGTGGGTCCGCAGGCCACCCCCCTCTCTCTCCCTCTCTCCCCCACCCCCCTCTCTCTCCCTCTCTCCCTCTCTCTCCCCCATCCCCCTCCCTCTCCCTCTCTCCCTGCCTCTCTCTCTCCCTCTCTCCCCCACCCCCCTCTCTCTCCCTCTCTCTCTCTCCCCCTCTCTCCCTCTCTCTCCCTCTCTCCCTCTCTCTCCCTCTCTCCCCTACCCCCTCTCTCCCTCTCTCCCTCCCTCTCCCTCTCTCCCTCCCTCTCCCTCTCCCTCTCTCCCTGCCTCTCTCTCTCCCTCTCTCCCTGCCTCTCTCTCTCCCTCTATCCCCCACCCCCCTCTCTCTCCCTCTCTCCCTCTCTCTCTCTCTCCCCTCCCAGAATCTGGTCCTCAGGCCCCAGCACTGGGCTCGGGGCTGCGCTGCTGGCCTGCTTTGTTTTTACCCCGCTGTGTTCAGAAGTCTGCATGTGTCCCTACATTGCACTGCATCTGTTTCAGCCGCCAACCTCCTCAGCTGAGACCCTTTTGGGTCCTGGTGGTGCCGTCCCACGTCTTGGCTGCAGATCCAAGGGTGCCTGGGTCAGGGGACGGGCACGTGCATCAGGTGTGCCAGCCCGTGGGCATCGGGTGGTGCCAGACCCATCACTGTGGCCTGTCCCCCTCCCTGGGCTGCCCTCCAGAGCCGGCCCTCCTGCGCCCGCGGGGCTGCAGTGTCCCGAGGCCAGTGGCAGCGAACACAGGAAGCAGCCGCTGCCCCTCGGACAGCCCTGCTCAGGAACCAATGGCTTAATCGTTTATTTCAACACTGGCCAGGGCTCCAGTCACGCCCACTGGTTGGAGTCTCTGGGGCTCTCTTTCCTCCCGTGGCTGGGCTTCTCCCTCTCACGCCTTGCGGTGACTCCTTGCAGACAGGGGGCGATGGTCCACTGCCAGCCCTGCAGGCCCCCCACCAGCTCTCCAGGAGCAACCCCGCTGTCCAATCACTGCACACGCTGTAGGACACCTCAGTCGGGCTACTGTGTAAGTGGGGGGCGGGGGGCCCTGTTTGCCCCCTTCAGTGACAAACGACACGGCAGTATTTGGCTCCTGGCACGGAATCCACTGTTTAGAAATTTCCGGGTATGAAGTGTGAAACCCATCCATTACCTTCCAGACGTTCTAGAATCGGATTTTGCTGTATTTTGTCATAAGCCAACAATATGAAATTTTTTCTGGGAACATCTTCATGTTTTATGGCGCAGTGACTTAAGACAATCCCTAGATTTCCAGAGACAGATTAACCGCGCGTGTAATAGTGCACAGGGTATTCGGGAGATGAACGATTTCCATTCTCTCTAGGAAAAGTTTCCTCACTTCAACATGGTATATTCATACTGCTTCTGTTTCTTCTTTAAAAAAAAATTGTTTTCCATGCTGGTTTCTCCAGTTTCTAGTTGTTGGAAAAGAACAAATTCCCCAAAGCCGCCCCAAATCCTCTACTGGCAGAAACAAGCAAGTCTCAGAGACCTTGCGGCGCTCACGCAGTGGACTTCCAGGAGAGCCACCCTTAGTCCCGAGGGTTACGAGCCGGGCAAACCAGAGCAAGCGGGATGAATGTGAGACGGCGTCGTCGACGGAGGGGTAGCGGAAGCCTGTTTACGCCATGAAGACAAGCAATTTCTGACCACGCTTCTTAACGTTGTGAAAGGTTAACATTTGTTCAGCCGCTCAGTGTTTGCCAAACTCAGGTGCATCATCCCCGCAAGCCTCCCAAGATCCAGAAGCTTCCCATTTCTTACGACTCAACCTTGAACAATCTGCAGCGTCTGGCTTTGGGTGGAATGTCATTAGGGTGACTGCTCTGAATTGTCTGGCTCACATGACCAGCCGTTGTTGTCAGAACGGTGCCCCAGGCCTGGGGAGGGTCTGCGGCTGGGCTGGAAGGCGGGGCTCCTGCTCTCCCTAGGGCTGCGAGCCTGGGGGCAGGCCCTTGACCTGTCCAGCCTCACCTTCCTCCTGGTGCTTGTGGAGGGAACGGCAACTCTGGGTATGGAGGGAGGCCATGGGCAGGTGCCAGGAGCCTGCAGGTGGTGCCCCAGGGAGCCTACGGCTCCACTTCTCCCCCTCCTTTGCCCAACCCATCAGGTGGGTGATTAATAGGGAACTGATTTGAGGATTTTTGTTTTTGGTGGGGATCACAGAAGAACTCAAAAAGAAAAACTACAGCCTGGGGTCAGGGAGACCAAGCCAGTGGGGGAAGTGCCGCTGTTGCCGGCTGACCACTGCCCGCCGCCCGCTGCCGGCTGACCACTGCCCACCGCCGGAGCCGGGAAAGAGCTCCAGGAGCCCCACCGCGTGCCGGTCCAGGTTCAGGGTGCGCCTGCTGCCTTGGTTTCCCCAGGCCCGCCGGGCAGGGGCGGTGGTCCATTCTCTTCTTTGCACATCATTACACATTCGCTGCCATGAGCCCCTGCTGGACCCCAAAGCATCCCTCACTGACCGGTCACGGCCCACGTGAGAAAGTAACACACCAGCAGGACCCGCTCCGCGGGGGCGCAGAATGCACCGGGTCCCCCAGGGACCCCACGTTATGGCCCCCTCCCTCGGTACCATAGAGCCTCTCCTCTGTGCGACCCTCGCAAGACCTCTGCGCCCTGGGAGGGGTCACGGCGTGTGGGTGGGGACACTGCCGGGAGCAGCTGCGCTGTCGGAGCAGGTTCTCGTGGCACCTGGGCGCAAACACCTCTGGGGCCACACCCGCGGCCCGCAGGGTGAACCAAGGGCGGGGCGGCGGGGCTCCCGCGACCCCGCCCCTTCCTCCTCCCGACCCCGCCCCTTCCTCCGCGCGGACCACCCTGGCTCCAACGATGCCGCGCGCGCCCAGGTGCCGGTCGGTGCGCGCCCTGCTGCGGGACCGCTACCGGCAGGTCCTGCCGCTGGCCACCTTCGTGCGGCGCCTGGGGCCCGAGGACCGGCGGCTCGTGCGGCGCGGGGACCCGGTGGCCTTCCGCGCGCTCGTGGCCCAGTGCCTGGTGTGCGTGCCCTGGGATGCGCAGCCGCCCCCTGCCGCCCCGTCCTTCCGCCAGGTGGGCTGCCTCCGGGGACTCCGGTCGGGCCCGCCGCGGCGGTGGTGGAGGGGGTGGGGAAGGACGTACCTGCGTCCCCAGCGACTCAGGAGCCCTCCCCGGCAGGTGTCCTGCCTGAAGGAGCTGGTGGCCAGGGTCGTGCAGAGGCTCTGTGAGCGCGGCGCGAGGAACGTGCTGGCCTTCGGCTTCGCGCTGCTGGACGGGGCCCGCGGCGGGCCGCCCGTGGCCTTCACGACCAGCGTGCGCAGCTACCTGCCCAACACGGTGACGGACACGCTGCGCGGCAGCGGCGCGTGGGGGCTGCTGCTGCGCCGCGTGGGCGATGACGTGCTCACCCACCTGCTGGCGCGCTGCGCACTCTACCTGCTGGTGCCCCCCAGCTGCGCCTACCAGGTGTGCGGGCCGCCGCTCTATGACCTCTGCACCGCCGCCGCGGCGCGGCCCACGCGAATCGCGGGCGGAACCCGGATTGGCCTCGGACTCACGCGCCAGGCCGGGAATGGCGGCGACGGGGAGGTGGGGGGACCCCGGGAGCTGCCGGCCAAGGGCGCGAGGCGGCGTCGGGGCGGCGCGGGGGGCCGTCCGCCTCCAGCCAAGAAGCCCAGGCATGGCCTGGAGCCCGAGCAGGGTACCGAAGGGCAGGCGCCCGGGGCCCACCTGGGCAGGGCGCCTGGGCGGAGCGACAGCGACCCCCGCGTGATGACACCCACCAGAGCCGCTGCGGAAGCCAAGTCTCGGGAGGGCAACGTGCCCAGGACCCGTCGCCCCTTCCCGCTGGGGGGCGGCGAGAGGGGTGTTCGCTCCCCATCCCGGCGGCCGTCACATCCCCAGGGCGAGCCCGGTCCCGGAGCGTGGGCTGAGACCAAGCAGTTCCTCTACTGCTCGGGTAGCAGAGAACGGCTGCGCCGCTCCTTCCTGCTCTGCTGCCTGCCTCCCAGCCTGGCGGGGGCCCAGAGACTCGTGGAGGCCATCTTTCTGGGCTCTAAGCCCCGGCCACCAGGGGTTCCCCGCAGGATGCGCCGCCTGCCCGCGCGCTACTGGCGGATGAGGCCCCTGTTTCGGGAGCTGCTTGAGAACCACGCGCGGTGCCCCTACGGCGCACTCCTCAGGGCGCACTGCCCACTGCCGGCCTCCGCCACCCCGGCGGGGCCAGGCGATCAGGAGAGCCCTGGAGTGGGCGCCCGCCCCGGGGGGAGGCCGGCCGCTACCCCCGAGGGGGACGAGGGCTCGCGCCGCCTGGTCCAGCTGCTGCGCCAGCACAGCAGCCCCTGGCAGGTGTACGGCCTCCTGCGGGCCTGCCTTCGCCGGCTGGTGCCCGCCGGCCTCTGGGGCTCCCGGCACAACCAGCGCCGCTTCCTGAGGAACGTGAAGAAGCTCCTCTCCCTGGGGAAGCGCGGCAAGCTCTCGCCGCAGGAGCTGACCTGGAAGATGAAGGTGCAGGACTGCGCCTGGCTGCGCGGGAGCCCAGGTGAGGAACCCGAGCTCAGGACCTCGAGTGCGGCAGGGCCTTCTCCGTACCTCGCTCGGGGGGGGGGGGGGGGGCAGGGGGCTCCTTGGTGGCTGTCGGGTGGCTCCCTCTGAGTTCTCTGCCTCCGTCCCCCTCTCCCATCCGGTTTGCATAAATCTCCCGACGTGTTTATGGGCTCAGGCAGGTTCTGGGCTCCGGGGAGGGGCGGTGAGCAGGCGGGACACGTGGTCTAGGGCTGCACCAACAGACGGGGGTCAACAGGAGGTCCTGTGGGCGTGTCTGCGGGTCATTCATAATCCTTTTTGATGTCAAGGTTTATCGCCTTGGCGTGGTGCCCCGCTGATAGAAATGGGGGCTGGGCCCAGAACCCCGTTTATGGGGTTGGGAGGTGAGGCTCCTGGGTCCCCCGCTGGATCTGGTCAGCCCACACGCGGATCCGGATGTGAGTTCTAATTGTGCCTCCGCTAGGCTGGGGCCAGGCAGGCGGGAAAGTGAAAAGACCGTGTCCTTGAACAAGGCCCCAGCGTCACCAGGGGTCAAAGGGGAGCATCAGGACGCCGTCCGCTGTCTCCGGGCAGTGGGCAGCCGCGGTGGGTGCTGGCAGGATTTTTTCTGTGAAGCTGAGCCTGCGGTGTCCCTCCCACTGTGGTGTTCTGGGTTTGATATTGGGCTTCCTCCGGCCCAGCCACTGTCAGCCCCGCCTCGGTCAGCACCCTCCGTGGCAGGGCGGAGCCAGGAGTGAAAGGCCCAGCACCCTCCCTGCTCTCCCTGTGTTTGACCACCCCACGCTCCTGAGATGGTCAGGACTTCTAGAAGGAAGTCGTCTGTGAGAGCCAGGTTTGCCCCCCGCCTCTCCCGTGCGTGTGACAGTCCCCGGGGTGGGGTCCCCGAAGATCGCGACTGTGGTGGCCTCAGGTGCAGCCGGGGCACGCCCTTTCTGGCTCCCCAAGAGACCCGGGGCAGGTGACGCGGACAGTCAGGGTGACCTTCAGTAACTTGGTTTAAAAAAATTTTTTTTAATTGTGGGGACGTAACATGAGACCTACCCTCTTAAACAACGCTGAAGTGGACAGCGCGGTATTGCGCAGTGTACGCTCGGTGTCCTACAGCAGATCTCCAGAAACTTTGCATCTGGCGTGACGTTTACACCCCCTGACCAGCAGCTCCCTGCACGTGGGACGCCGTGGATGAGTCTCCAGGAGGCGGGCTCAGGAGACCAGGCCCTCACCTGACGCCTCTGTGCTCGTGGGGCCCCAGCCCGCTTTGTGGAAGGAGGATCTGAGTTCTGTGCTCTGGCCGCGATTTCAGATGGGTCCCCGTGCCCCTCGAGCTGCAGGCACTGAGGAGGTGGTGTTTTCCCAGGCGACTGGGCCCCAGTCCCTGGACCTCCCGGAACCTTGCTCACCTGAGCTGTGCCCCTGGCCATTTGCTCCTTTCCATGGCCTCGGCCACGCCTTCTACCCGCTGGCTGAATGAATGCTGCTCTGAGCCGCGGCTGTCCGGCTCTCCGAGGTCACCTCTTCCACCCTCTCCTGCCGGAATGCTGCCCCTTCCTCCGTGCCGGCCAGGCACTCCGTCCACAGTACAGGCCATTGTCCTGCCTGCCATGCTGCCCACTGATCCCTGTCAGCTCCCTGATCCCCAGCCCCGGAGGCCAGACAACTGGGCTGTCCACATCTGGAGCCACGTGTCACTAGAGACGTCACCAGAAGGATTCCTGCTCGCTGCCTTAGCCTCTGGTTGGCCCGTCCTGTCCGCCTACATCCGACCACGGTTGCTTTTCCTGAGCTGCGGGTGGGAGCGCTGCCCGCTCCCGCCCCTGAGCCCCACGGACCTGAGGCGTGGCTCTGACGTCTCAGCGGCGCGTCGGCCTCTCTTCATTTCCCCACCTCTCTCCTCCTCAGTCAGCTGCCGCCCCTCCGACTCCCTCCCGGGCTGTGCGGTTCCCCAGCCCCGCAGTAGCTGCCCCGTGTTTATATCAGCCGCTTTTCGGTGTTCTCTGTTTCTACTGCGATTTCTCCATTGATCTTGGAGTTATTTTGGACGATTACTTTTTATTTTCCGAATGTGTGGCAGTTTTAAATTGCCTTTTACTGTTGATTTCTGACTCAGCCATGTGCGGGTCCGTAGGACCGCGGTGGCCTGGAGCCCGTGGAGACTGGCTTGGTCTCGTGTGTGGCGTTTGCACTAATGGTTCCCGTGTGTTTGCAGGCCGGGCCTGGTGCTGTGGTCACCATGTCAGGTGCCATGCAAAACGCGTCCTTCCAGATGCTGTGATGCTGAGGGTACACGGCCCCAGGGGGTGGGTGTGTCCTTTCCTTCTTGCCCCGTGATCTGAACGATGGGTGTGTTAGCTGCAGGCACATTTTAGACTTAATCTTCTTCATGAATGTGTAGTGGCCTTTTTTACCATAAAGTGTGTTTACCTGCTTTCCCGTTGGTTAGTACTTCCCGCTTGTGTCGTTTTTCATTATTTTTTATCTTCAACCTGTTCATATCCTATGAGGATACGGGGTTTAAGTGTCTTAACGACAGCACTGAGCTGATGTGTTTTGTTTTGTTTTGTTTTGTTTGCGGTACACGGGCCTCTCACTGCTGTGGCCTCTCCCGCTGCGGAGCACAGGCTCCGGACGCGCAGGCTCAGCGGCCATGGCTCACGGGCCCAGCCGCTCCGCGGCATGTGGGATCTTCCCGGCCCGGGGCACGAACCCGTGTCCCCTGCATCGGCAGGCGGACTCTCAACCACTGCGCCACCAGGGAAGCCCTGAGCTGACGTTTTACGTTTATTTTCGATCCGTTCTGACAGTCTTTACCACTTACCTCGAGTAATTTTTTTTCATTTTCTGGGATGATAGGCGAGTGTGGATGCATCTTTTCACCTTGCAATTTGTCTCCCTCTTCCGTGTCGTTATTCCTTGTTTCCTGATGTGCATATTCTCACGTGCATGTGCGTGCGTTGGTTTTGCTTCCAGCGTTAGCTTTGTATTCTCCACTTACTCTCTCTGGGTGGTTGGTTACCTTGGGAACCGTGTAAGGGACTTGCGTGTTGGAACCGGATCACACTTGAGCTGTTCCCTCCACTAACCCAGTTGTGTCCCAAGTTAGATGCTGCTGGTACTGTTTCTACAGTCGATGTTTATGTAGCTTCATCCCCCCTTCTCTTCTCCTTGCTCACCGTTCATTGTCCTGCCCCAGACCTGCCTCTGGGGCCCCTTTTTTCTCCTCTGTGTTTCTTTCATGCCAGTTACGGGTGGTAAAGCCCTGGCTCTGTCTGCACTGAGGCCCCCCTGGCAGCCTGGTGATGGCTCTCGAGATGCACCTCTGCTGGAGATGTGTCCGAGTGCACAGAATAAAATGCAGAGGACCGCAGGGGAGAGCGCTCACCTTGGCCCGTGGCTGGGTCCGGAGCCCCGCGGCGTGTGGCCGCGTCTGCTCGCCCGCGGCGTTCAGCCTGGAAAACTCCAGGCGTTTCTGGCTCTTGCCACCCAGGCGCGAGGCCTGAGACTGCACACCAGCCTCAACCACCCGTCCCCCGTGTGGAGAGCAGTGTCTGCTTCCTCCAGCCTGTGTGTAAAGGGGACAGATGTTCCACGTCATCACTGCCCAGTAGAAACATAACGTGAGCTACGTACAACATTTCAGGTTTTCCGTAGCCCCAATAAGAAAGTAAAGAAGGAAAGGTGAAACTAACTTAAAGACATTTTTTATCAAAGCGTCGTTGCTGAGATACCCGCGTTCTCCTCTGCCCGAGGCTCCGAGTCACGGCACGTGGGCCGCATGTGCAGCCGTCCAGGCCCGAGGGGCCACTCAGGCAGCATGTGGGGTGAGCACCGGCCTCTCTCCTCCCAGGGGCTCGCTGCATCCCAGCCGCCGAGCACCGTCTGCGTGAGGCCGTCCTGGCCAGGTTCCTGTGCTGGCTGATGGGTGCGTACGTGGTCGAGCTGCTCAAGGCATTCTTCTATGTCACGGAGACCACGTTCCAGAAGAACCGACTCTTCTTCTTCCGGAAGCGCGTCTGGAGCCAGCTACAGAGCGTCGGCATCAGGTACGGCCATCGGGAGCCACGGCCTCTCCCTGCCCCGGGCTCCTCCCCCAGCTCCCCCAGGGACCCCGCCCTCGGCACGGACTCCTGCAAGCCCTTTCTTAGCTGAAAGCCGGGGGCTTGGGCTGGATGGTCTGTGCGGTCTAGGAGTCTGTCTGGACTGAAACAGTACGGGCGGGCTGCTTACTTCCCCCTGGCACGTGGGCCTGGTGCTGTTTAATCCGCACGGAACAGATAGGATGACACGAGATGACAAACCCGCCTACTTGACGCCATGCAGTGGGGCGCGTCTGGGGCAGAGGCGTTGCCGTGAAGCAGGCCTCCTCGGGGCTGAATGGCCGTGGGGTGGCCATGAGATTTGTCTCAGTTGCTCACTGACTGTCTTATGTCTTTTTTTTTTTCTTTTTTTTGCGGTACGCGGGCCTCTCACTGTTGTGGCCTCTCCCGTTGCGGAGCACAGGCTCCAGACGCGCAGGCTTAGCGGCCATGGCTCACGGGCCCAGCCGCTCCGCGGCATGTGGGATCTTCCCGGACCGGGGCACGAACCCATGTCCCCTGCATTGGCAGGTGGACTCTTAACCACTGCACCACCAGGGAAGCCCTGTCTTATGTCCATTTTGAAAGACTAGGCGGGTGTCAGCTGGATTGGGATCCAGCCAGGATGGATGGGGTGACAGCCCGAAAGACACGGGCTGGGCCTGGCCGAGGCACCCAGTGTGAGGGCTCAGCTGTGCATTTGCGCCAGAGCCGTGCCCTGCGTTACGTCTGTGGAGGGAGCCGGGCCGGGGTCCGTGAGTGCACGTGCTGGGGCCCATGTCCTCCTGTGTCTGGTGCGGGAGGCTCTGGACGCCTTTATCGTGGTCTTGAGTGAAGGCGCCCCATTTAAGTATTTCACGCTATGTGATCCAAAGTGGCTGTTTAGGCTCTCCTTGTGGGGCCCATGGGGCCCAACCCCTGCCTGGTGGGTGTTTGAATCCCATGATGGGCTGTGCTTGGAACCACGCTTCACTCCTGGGGCCACCAGCCCAGGGAGCATCCTCACCCCAGCGGTCAGGAGGCCAGGCCCTTCCCTGTGGGTGGTTTTGGGGTAAAGGCTGAAGGTCATAGGTAACAAGGAGCTGGCAGGCCCATAGGGAGACAGTTCTGTTCTTCAGGGGGGCTACGCCGAGCACTCTCTGCCCATTCTGTGTAGAGCAGGGTGGGCTCTCTGGCCCACGGGTCCTGGCCTGCACCAGCCAGGGCTCTGTCCACCGGGAACCGGGTGTCCTGGCCCTGCCAAGGAGGGGCCTCCAGCAGATGCCTGGCCACCCCGCAAGTCTGGGGTTCTGGGCATGGGTTCTGCCGACTTCATGGGCGCCGGTGGCTGCCATGCTTGCCCGCCCCGGCTTCCCACGGGCACCTCTGTTTCAGACAACACTTAGAGCGCGTGCAGCTCCGAGAACTATCCGAGGCAGAGGTCAGGCGACGCCAGGAGGCCAAGCCGGCTCTGCCGACGTCCAGGCTCCGCTTCGTCCCCAAGCCCAGCGGGCTGCGGCCCATCGTGAACATGGGCGACGCCGTGGGAGCCGGGAAGCCGCACAGAGACAGGAAGGTCACCGCTTGTGCCGCTTTTAGGCAAAGTGCATTTGAACCCCAGGCCTGGTGGGTGTAGTCAGAGTCTCGGGGGGCCGGCAGCCCCAGTGAGGCCGTGGAATGGTGGGGTGCCGTGGATGGGGGTTCCCGGGCCCAGAGAAGGAGCTCCTGGGAAGGCCAGTCCTGTGAGGTGCTGGATGGGCTCCAGGAACCCCCTGCGCCCCTGGCCCCTGGAATCCTCCGGGGCAGAGGGGCCACGCGATAGCTGTCACCAGCCTGCCAGGGCCCCGAGGACCCCCGGAGGACGTCACCCCCGTGGTTAGCGCCCCCGTGACTGCTCTCCCCGCCACAGCACCCCTGCCTCACCAGCAGCTCTGACCCCTTCCATGCGCCTCCCTGTAGGACTTGGGGGTGATTCGGGGGTGATTCCACCATTAATGAGAAAGAGAAGCTGTCGCGCTGCTGATGGGGGTTTGGTCCGTGAGCGAAGACAAAGTGCTCGCCCAGTGGGCTGGGGTCCCCCAGGAGGTGGTGCCCCCCTCTCCGCTGGGGCTGGGGTCCCCCAGGAGGTGGTGCCCCCCTCTCCGCTGGGTGGGGGGACCGGGTAAGTGGAGGGGACCAAGGGTGTAGCTAGTTGCATTTTTCCACACGTGGTGTCCGTGATCCCAGGACGGGTCCCTGGGGAGACCCTGGGGTCTGGGGTGGGCGTGGAGGGGGCAGCCCTTCTGCGGTCGGAGGGAGGCGGGGTAGGCGGGGATGGCAGCGGCGGCGGCACAGAGCGGGGGCCTGACTCTCGTCCCTGGGGGCCGTCTGACCCCACATCCCCTTGGTCTGGGGCCCCTCTGGTGACACTGGCCGTCCTGGGCTGGGCCTGCAGGTCCAGCATCTTACCTCCCAGGTCAAGACCCTGTTTGCTGTGCTGAACTACGAGCGGCTGAGGCGCCCCGGCCTCCTGGGGGCCTCCGTGCTGGGCATGGACGACATTTACAGGGCCTGGCAGGCCTTTGTGCTGCCCCTGCGGGCCCGGGGCCCTGTGCCCCCACTCTACTTCGTCAAGGTGGGCGCCCGATTCCCACCCCCCGGCCCTGCAGGTGACCCCTCGCATCAGGTCCCCGCCGGTGTGGGGAGTGGCCAGCCTTTTGCAGTCCCGTGTTTGCCGGAACGAGTCACCCCTTGGTGGAGCTGCGTCCATGTCCCACAGATTCTCCTGTGAGCGGGAGGGCAGGGGACCCCGTCTCCATTTGGGGGTGTCTGGCTCCCAGGGGCAGAGGCTTTGTGCCTTCCCCTCTGGAGTGGACTCCGTGACTGCACCCCAACTCCACGGGAGCTCCTGCCCTCGGGATCCCCTTCAGGGAAGGAAACACCTGCTCAGACCCCAGCGCCGGGTGCCCTGGTACCCTGGTCATCCGCCAGGGGCCTCCTAGTCACCAGCTTGCAGCTCAGAGAGAGGGGCGAAGACCCGCCCTGAGGGTGCTTAGAGTCCGGGGGAAGTGGGTATCTCAGCGAGAGGCCCGTCGGGGGCGGGCGTGGGGGACGGGGACGGGACAGTGTGAGGGGGGTGCAGGGTCTCCCCAGTCCCCTGGTGTACGATTCACCCCAGGGTTTGCTGACCGCAGGTCAGAACCAGCAGGACCGGGAACTCGGGGCCCAGGTGAGCGCGTCCTCAGGCACTTCGGTTCCCACGTAGGTGGACGTGGCGGGGGCGTATGACGCGCTCCCCCAGGACAGGCTGGCGGAGGTGATAGCCAACGTGATCCGGCCCCATGAGAACTCGTACTGCGTGCGCCAGTATGCCGTGGTCCAGAGGACTGCCCGCGGACACGTGCGGAAGTCCTTCAAGAGACACGTAAGCCCCACCGGGGGTGTGTTCGGTGCTGGGGAGCGCGCTCTGCGGGAGGCTTGCGTAGGGTGGAGGGGGCGTGGTCTGCGGGGGGCGCGGTTTATGGGAGGCGCATGCGCCGTGGTGGGGGTGGGGGTGGGGGTGATGGTGATGGTGATGGTGATGGTGGGCGTGCGCGGCGGGCCCTCCTTCCCCACCCCCGCGCGCATGCGCACGCGCCGTCGTCGTACTCACTCCTGGTGTTCCCGTCGGGTCCTGTCCTCCCGCTGCCCCTTCACAGCCGCGCGGCCCCGACTGCACACCAGGCTGAGCAGAGGGGAGGGACCCTGGTGGCAGCAGAGCCACGCGTGTTTCCGTGGTGTCCCAGCGGCCACGCAGCAGGGCCGCGTGTGCTCCATGGGAGGGGAGGTGCCACCGGGCGCCTCGCCCGGGACTCCTGGGCCGCGCTGCTGTCCGTGTGTGCGCAGTGGGGCGAGGGTGGAAGGGCAGCCCCTCGCCGCAGCCTCCGGCACAGGCAGGGCTGGGAGGGGACAAGGGCATTCGGTTGACCCCGAGGCCATCAGGGTGGGGGGTTTCCTAGCGCTTGTCGGGAAGGCTTTTGGACCACCTCCCCACCCCACCCCGGCTGAAACAGCGTGTGTACTGGAGGCGGGGGGGTGTGGTGAGTTCCCCTAGAAGTTCTTGGAAAAGGCACGTGTGAAGACCTCAGCACAAGGCGCTGGTGAGCATGGTTTGCGAGTCCTGAGTGTGCAACGCAGGGATCTTGGGTTTGTGGACAGGGATGGAGTCTCCTCCGCTTCACAGTCCAGAACAGCAGCGCCCGTGGGACTCCCTCCCACCCCCGGGAGCCCACCTCTCCTACCCCGAGCACGGCGACGTGCTCGCCTGTCTCTAACTCTGTAATGTGAAATCAGGGAAACTCTGACCTCCTGTCCGGTTTCCGCCGCGTCTGGGGTCCAGCCGCCCAGAGCAGCCTCTCCGTGTTCCGTCCGAACAAAGCCCTCGTTGCCGTGGGCGGATTCCAGGCTTGTGTAGTTTTAGGAGACATTGCCCCAGAGGTTCCAGCGCGGCTGCAGGCGCTGCAGGGGGCCCTGGCGGCGGTATGGGTGGTACCGAAAGACCAGGGCTGCAGCTTGCAGCCTGGCCGCCCGGTGGGGCAGCGCAGTCCTGTCTGTGGGACTCGGTCTGGGGAGATCCGGTTCTGGGCACCTTGTGTACCGGTCACGTGGTTGTGTCCTCTCATGGGGTGCCCATCCCATCTCCCTGGTGCTGCCAGGCTGTCTCCTTGGGCGTCCATCTTAGGGGATCTTCCCACGTTCTGGGGACAAGTCCTTGGGCCACTGTGGGCTCCCAGGCGCCTTCTCGGCCTGTCTCACCTTTTCTTTTGCGAGTGGAGTCTCCACAGACAGATGCTTTTGTTTTGATGGATCCAGCTTATCCGCAGTTTGGGGCTGAAGCCGTGTTGTGCTTGAGCAGCCTAACTGCCTGGCTACCTGACCGTAATGCTCCTTTAGAATGTTTCTTGTTAGAGCTGCGGCGTTCAGTCCAGGGTCTGTTGTGAGTTCATTTTTGCGCTGCTGCTTTAACGTGTTCCGTCTGCTCGAATCTGGGCATTTATAGACCCGTCTTCTGGTTCACTCGCCTACTCTTTTCTGTCCCTGATTTTACACCCATTTATGAAATTCTTAATTTTAGCCAGCCTATTTTTCAGTTTTAGAAATCCACGTGAATTTTCTCACAGATTCTAGGACTCTGGTTACATCTTCCATCTTTATTTTGTTAGCAATGTTATCTTGAGTGATTTTAAAATTCCAGAAACTCCATATCAGCTCGCCTGCAGGCAGGTTTCTGTCATGTCTGTTTCTGCTGATTTGTGGGTGGTTTTGGTCACACAGGCCTGTTCTATAGCTTTTGGAATTTTTTCCCGGTGTGCCAGACTTTGTAAATAGGGATTTTAACGTAAGGGTTTTGCGAGCTTTCCTCCAGAGTGGATGGTATTTTCCTGGCAGTGGTGGAACCGTGACCTTAGTCCTGCTGGGGTCCATTCTAGACAGTGTGGTGCCTGGTCTCCCTCACTTGGCCCTTCCCCAGTGTGGTCCCCTCGGAGGGGCTGGGCTCCCTCAGACCCACTCGGCATGGCTCTGGGGGCGCCTGCTGCTGAGGGTGCTTTCTCTGCAGCCCCTCCCCCGGGAACTGCCCCTCAGTCCCAGCTGCTTCGTGGCTCTGAACCCCAACATCTTCAGCCTCAGAGCCCCCACATCTTCAGCCTCAGAGCCCCCACTTTCTGCTCGAGCTCCACCTCCCACGGTGGATACAGGCCTTGGGGAGAAGTCGGGGTGAAGGTGGGATGCACCCCGAGGGCTGAGACCCCAGCCCACCTGCGTCCCGCCTCCCCAGTGTCCCCAGGTGGCCGTGCTCTGCATCTCATCCCTGGTCGTAGCGGCCATGGCGGGGGCACCACAGAAGCTGTAGGGCGGGGCCTCTCAGGCTCTGTTCCCCGTTCTGAGTGTGCCCTTGCTATCGGGACTTGGGGAGGGGGGCGTCCACCCGCGTCACCCCGTCTTCTCGGCCAGCAGGTGTCCACCTTCACGGACCTCCAGCCTTACATGAGACAGTTCGTGGAGCACCTGCAGGCAACGGGCTCGCTGAGGGACGCCGTGGTCATCGAGCAGGTCAGTGTGGGCGCTTGCTCACTGCTGGGTCCGGGGCAGCTGTGGACACCCTCTGTGGCTGGCAGAGACTTGCACCGCCTTAGGCCATGTTTTCCCTCTTTCTGGGCCTCACGCACCCTCTGCCGCCTGCCCGCGGCTCTGCTGAGATTTGCTGTACGTCTTCGCTCTCAGTTTCGGTCTCGAGGTCACACGAAGGCAAGTCCCCTTCCTCTAGGAGGACAGAGGGGGTTTGCCCCGTAGACCCGCCTCGAGCTAGCCCATCAAGTGACCTGTTTTCTTGTGTGAGCAGAGTGTCCCCAAGCCAGGTTTGCCAGCAATGGGTCGGCCCTCGCGGTTCCTGTGCTTTGTGCACAATAGTCTCGGAGCGACCCTGCCACGATGTGAGGCTCCCAGACACCAGACGCCTTCCTTTGGGTCCGGGGCCCCCACCGCGAGCCGTCCGGCTGGCCCGCTGGCTCGCCCAGGGCGGCATCCACGCTGGTGAACGCCTGCCTGTCTTCGCAGAGCTGCTCCCTGAACGAGGCTGGCGACAGCCTCTTCAAGCTCTTCCTACGCCTGGTCCACAACCACGTGGTCAGGATCGGGGGCAGGTGAGTCCGGGCCCCCCAGCTCCCCCTCACCAGCCCCCGGACAGGCACTGCGGCCGTGCGGCCGGGTGACGGAGCAAGACCCCCACGGCTGTGGGAAGTGCTGGCATTCAGAAGCCGGCAGATAATTCTCTTAATGTGTGTGGAGCCAAACCGGCCTGGGCGAGTGCCTGAGCGAGACCCCGTGTGTGACCGAGTAGTGCAGTGGCCCTGGGGCTTCGGGCTCACGGCCGCAGCCGTCACAGGTCGGCCTGGACCGTGGGGCCTCCTCGGAGGTCCTTAACCGTGGGCCACGCTCAGGAAACCTTCTAGTTAAATGTGTTTTCATTGCTGTTATATTCTCAGTAATTACAGCACTTACTGAAAGATAATCACATTAAAATATGAAAAAAACACGTACACCCTGGGGAGGCACACGTGCCAACTGCACAACAGGGCGAATTTTGACAAAGGGAACACATCTGCACGTGCATGTAAATGGCACCAGGTGGGAAGAGGACTTTCTCCACGGGAAAGGCCACGCCTGTGGCCCCTGTCTCCTCCCCAGGGGCACCACCACCCGCTGTGACCTTCGTGGAGAGGGGTCGTGCCACGTGTGACCGAGGCATGGCAGGGCCTCGCAGGGGAGCGTGACAAATCTTGATTCATGTCCCCCCAGGCGGGTGTGGCGTGGGCACACGTGTCCATGTATGTCTGTGCATGTGTTTACGACATGAGCGTGAGGCCCACCATGGCTGGCCCACCTTCTAACCACATCCTGCCCCCCAGGTCGTACGTCCAGTGTCAGGGGGTCCCCCAGGGCTCCATTCTGTCCACCCTGCTCTGCAGCTTCTGCTACGGAGACATGGAGAACGAGCTCTTCCCCGGAATCCAGCGGGATGGGTATGGACCCCTCTGTGTTGGCGGATGTTGCCTTGCTTGGGGCCTGTTTGTATTTTTGGTCCTGGATGTAGACGGGGCCTCACCCTTTCTTCTCGTAATGGCGCACAGGAGGTGGTCAGCAGGCCTCCGGCGGGGAGTAAACGTGGCTTTCTGCGTGGCTGGGGCTTCGGACCAGCGCCAAGCTCGTGTGCTTCTGGCCCAATCGTGGGGCCCCTGCTCGGCATCCCCAGCTGGAGCCGAATCCCACAGAAACCAAAGTCTTTGGTTAGATTCTTTGGAGAAGGTCACTTTATCCGTGTCCACGTGAACGCAGACGTTAAATTTTTCAGCGTTGGCTCCCGTGGGAGGACGTTGCCTGTGGGTGTAAAGCAGTATGTTCAGGGTCTCCCCTCATCTCGGGGTCAATCCGTGTCCAGGGTGCTCCTGCGCTTCGTCGACGACTTCCTGCTGGTCACCCCTCACCTGACACAAGCCAGAGCCTTTCTCAGGTAAGGGCCCCCACGTGTGTGTCTCTGCAGGCGCATTTTGGCCCACGTACGACGGTGGGACCTGTGTGCGAACGCCCGTGCCCCCGCGCCACATCTCCGCGTCCCTGGAGAGTGTCATGCGGCGCGGCCCCGCGGCTCTGAGAGCCCAGAGCGCCGTCGCTTCCTCCTGTCGCTGGCGTGGCCGTCAGGACGCAGGTGCCGCCGCAGGAGCTCAGGCAGCAGGACTGGGTCCGCAGAGGCTCCTTGGAGGTTCCGTACCCGTGATGCGCTGGTGGCGGACGGGGCAGAGGCTGTGCGCTGCGCACCACGGGGGACGGAAGAGAAAAAGGCCTGCACGGCTCACCTGCGGCTTCCCCGCGGAGAACGTTTGTGAGAGCGGGGAATTCAGACGTGTCAAGAAGGAGGGGTTACCAGGCGTGGGGATCGCATGGGTTTGGTGCCCAAAGCAAACCCGGCACCTGGGACCCTTTGGGCTGTGGCTGCAGTGCCCCATCCATCCCGGGAGTCTGAGGGCTTGTTTCAAAGCGTGGTTTTCCAAGGGAGAAGAAATTTCAAAACTGAGCCCTCAAGGCGTCCCCGCCTGACACTTTGGTCACTTTGGTCGCTGGGCTGCCTTTGGAGAAACCCACCTGGACAGCACCCGCGTATCCTGTGTCTGCCTGCGGTACACCCCAGGCTTGAAGCCTGTAGAGTCAGCCCACTGTGATGTTCTAGGGCTCCCTGTGGCAGCCCCAGCACAGGACACTGCAAATGTAAACCTGTCAGTTAAATCCAGTGGTGCCTGTGGGTCCGCGTGGGCACCGGCCACAGTTGGAGAGCTCAGTGGCCACACGTGTCCAGTGGCCACCGGAGGGGACAGTGCAGAGGTCGTTGCCTCCGTCACGGGAAGTTCTGGGAGCGGTGCTGCTCTGTGGTCCTTGGGCTGCGCCGGGAGGTAGCTCTGAGCGTGTCCGTCGGGTCCCACCAGGGGGCGCAGCAGACAGGCAGACGTCCAGGAGACTTGCCGCAAGGAGCTGGCTCGCGTGATGGTGGGGCTGGCCGGGCAGGTGCTGGGGCTGCAGTCTGTGGGCGACCCCCACAGTCAGGACACCCCCTTTTGGCGCTCAGGGCCCTTCCCCAATGGGTGAGCCCACCCCACTCCGCGAAGTGGCCTCCTTTAAAGCCGGCTGGTTGCAGGTGTCAGCCCCACCTACAGACCCCCTAGTCTTACGCAGACTCGAGTGTGCACACCTGGGGACCGCAGCCTTGCCAGGTGGACACATCGGCTGGCCGTCACAGAGAGGACCCGTCCCTTGGACTCTGCCTGCCCTGCGAGCCCCGTGTCTCCCGGGTCCCAGCTGCCTCGTCAGCTCAGTCGCCCACCTGTCTTACCTGGAGGGCCATCCCGGCGGGCCCTCGTCCTTCAGGACCGGCCCCTGGGGCTTCTGTGCTCCCCTCCCCCGCTGCCTGCCTCTGCCCTTGCTGGCCTGTCCACCCTGGCCTCTAATCGCTGGCACTTGTTTGCCCAGAAGCCTGGAGGCCAGAGCAGGGCTGTGTCCGGCCTTCCTCGCGGGCCCGTGGTCCCAGCCCTCCAGTCCCCGCCCGCCTCGCTGGGCTGTTAGGTGACGTTGACCCATGCCTCCGAGACCTGCGGGTGGCATCCCCTCTGCCCGGTGGCTGACGTGGCCCCCCTGATGCAGGACCCTGGTCCACGGCGTGCCCGAGTATGGCTGCCTGGCGAACCTGCAGAAGACGGTGGTGAACTTCCCCGTGGAGGACGGTGGCCTGGGCGGCACGGCCCCCCTGCAGCTGCCGGCGCACTGCCTGTTCCCCTGGTGCGGCTTGCTGCTGGACACCCGCACCCTGGAGGTGCGCTGCGACCACTCCAGGTGAGCACCACCGCTGCGCAGCTCCATGCATCCTCCCGCATGGCAGGGCCCGAAGCCCCAGGGGGTCGGGCCAGCGGTGGGCACTAGGGGATGGACCCTTTGGGGGAGCCGTTTTCTGGGCGCTTTTTGGTTTTTTGGTTTTTTTGGCTGCGTCGGGTCTTGGTTGCGGCACGCGGGATCTTTTGTTGCGGCGTGCACACTTCTCTAGTTGTGGCGTACGGGCTTCAGGGCACGTGGGCTCCGTAGTTTGCAGCATGCGGGCTCTCTCGTCGAGGCGCGCGAGCTCAGTAGTTGTGGCACATGGGCTTAGTTGCCCCGCAGCATGTGGGATCTTAGTTCCCCAACCAGGGATCGAACCCGCGTCCCCTGCATTGGAAGGCAGATTCTTTACCACTGGACCACCAGGGAAGTCCCTTCTGGGCATTTTTGATAAAAGGAAATCGCGTGGCAGACGCGGGGGCACCACGTGTTCTTCCGGGAAGCGTGTGGATCTGAACCAGAGCTTCCAGGACCTGCCCGACAAGGGTCCCCGTGGTCTCACTGGGCGCCAGGATTCGTGGTCACCTCTGGCCCATCGGGGAGCAGGGCTGCCGTGCGTGTGGCCTGCTCTCTTCACAGTGTCGTGGGTCCCTGCCTCGGTCGGCTCAGGCTGCCGCAAGAAACACCACGGACATTTCCGTTCTCTTGGTCCTGGAGGCTGGAAGCTGAGGTTCAGGGGTCACAGGCCGTTCTCTCCCGGGGCCTCTCCTGTGTGTGCGTGTGGGCGCGTCTGCTCCCCGAGGCCTCACACAGTCACCCTCTGTGTTCAGCACCTCAGTGTCTCTTCTTGGGACACCAGTCCCATGGGATTAGGGCCCCACCTTTATGATTCCATTTTGCCTTAATCACCGTCTTAAAGGCCTTATCCCCAGACGGTCTCGGGGGTCAGGGCTTCAACCTGTGAGTTTGGGGGATGCAGTTCGACCCCTGAGAGCCCGTCCCCCCACTTCCCCCACACTGAGCCTGAGAGCACGCAGCCCAACCTCAGGCTCTGTGCAGACAGAGGGCCTCGCGATGCACGTGGACGCAGGAACCTGTGCTCTTTCATGAATGAAAAGCGCAGGTGTCAAGACGGTGGCGGATGGGCGTGCCCGTCCTGCGCTGGTACTCGGTTCCGCTGGGGCCCTCAGGGCTGCACTGGGTCCTCCTTCTGGGGTCTCCCGGGAAGACACAGGTGCAGGCACTTTCCAGGCGCAGGTCCACGCGTCCGTCTGCTGCTCCCCCTGCCCCCTCTCACGGCCGGGCACCGACCACACCGGTCAGTCGTGAACTGTCCACCAGGTTGTCTGGCTCCCCGTGAAGCCGTGACCATTTGGGGGGCAGGCGCCCGTTCCGGCCCAGCGCAGCGGATGGGCTGGACGTATGTGGTCGGAGTGTGAAGTGGACACACGTGTTTCCTGGAACCCCACGCTGTCTCACAGTTACGCCGGGACCTCGATCAGAGCGAGTCTCACCTTCAACCAGGGCTTCCAGGCTGGGAGGAACATGCGGCGCAAACTCCTGGCGGTCTTGCGGCTGAAGTGCCACGGGCTCTTCCTGGACCTGCAGGTGTGCGGGCCGCCCATGGGCGGCTGGGGCTGCAGAGCGCAGAGGGCAGCTGGCATCACCGAGGGCTTGTGCGCGCTTCGTAGATCCTGGGGGGTTGTGTGTGTTTGTACTTGTGTGCGGGCACGTGCACGTGTGTGGAGGCGCTTCAGGCATCACATACGTGTGCACCCTCATGTGTACGTGTGTGTGAACGAGTGTGTGCCTGCGAGTACGTGCAGGTGGGTAGCGTGTGGGTATGCGTGCCTGTGCATGTGCCTGTGTGTGCAGGTGTGCACTGTGTGGGTGAGTGTGCGTGTGTGTGTCCAGGGCCCCCAGCCCTCACCCTGCCGCGTGGCTGCCCCGCCATCTTCACCCGGGCCCCTCCTCACAGGCTGTAGGGCCCAGGACCGCTGTGGCCTCAGCGCTGGAGCCGTGGGGCCCAGGCCATCGTCCAGCCAGGCTGGGCTCTCCCCCTTGTCCTCCCCGCAGGCCTGACTCCACCGCAGCTGCTGAGGGGCCCCAGTGAGGACCTGGCGGGTTTCACGGGAGAGACTGGTGGATTCTTACCGAGATGGTCCTTTTTCTCTTTCTGTTTGATGGGGCAATAAAGCAAAAGACAAACTCAAACACCAGAGGTATCGCCAACGTTTCTTTTTCCTTATGACTCCAGGTGAACAGTCTTGAGACAGTTTTCACAAATGTTTACAAGATATTCCTGCTGCAGGCCTACAGGTGGGTCCACGGGTGGCCGCCCCACGAGGGAGGTGACGGCCTCGCCCTGGGGAGCGCGCTGCCCCCGGGTCCGTGAGGAAGCAGCGTCTGCGTCTCAGCGGCAGACACCGCCTCTCCGCAGAGCCCTCGTCAGCTCTGGAGGTGCTGCTCCCGGGCACCAGATGGTGCTGGGAGGCCGGAGCGGCCCGGGGTGGCCCGAGTCCCTGCGGCGGGAGGGGCTGGCGGGAGGAGGGTAGCCGCGGGGCGGGGCGGATAGGAGAGCAGAGGGCCGGTCAGTGCACAGGAGCGTCTGTGGTCCCGAACCCTCAGGTGCACCCAGAAGGGATGGCGGGACGCAGCTCCCGGTCAGTCCAGCCACTCTTCCGGAACGTTCCCTGCCCTTGGGTGGCTCTGCGGCCCCCCTCCGAGAACCAGGGCCGGGCAGGTGACCGTGGAGTCCGGTGCTTGTCCATCCTGGGGAGGTGGACCCCATCCTTCATTAACCGCGCCGGCTGGCCTCGGGGACCCAGAGCCAGGCTCGCCGCCCGTGGTCTCCAGGGAGCCCTGCCCCGGCAGCCTGGGGAGGCTGGGCCCTGACAGAGCTGACATCCCCAGGTTCCACGCGTGCGTGCTGCAGCTCCCGTTTAACCAGCCAGTCGGGAGGAACCCCTCGTTTTTCCTCCGGGTCATCTCTGACACCTCGTCCCGCTGCCACGCCCTCCTGAGAGCCAGGAACGCAGGTGTGCGCAGGCGACCAGGGCAGGGCTGGCGGGCCGAGGGGTCGCCCGGGGCGCTGGGCATCGGGGTCACCCCCATGCACTCCGTCCTGTGCCCGTCCCGGGCCCCTTGTGCCCCGCAGCCACTGCAGCACCTGCCCCTCCAGCAGCCCGCCGCCCTCCGCCCCGTGACTGCAGAGTGACGTGGCGCTTGGGGCCGGCTGGTGGCCCTCCTCCCCTGGGGCTCTGGGCGCTTGTGTCAGGCCGGGCCAGGGTCCGCAGGAGGCCCTGGGACACCCCTGCCCACCTCAGGGAGGAGCCAGTGAGGGGCACCCATGCCAGCCGTGCGCCCGCCCGCTTTGGGTTCACTGCCCCTTCGCTTGGTCCCCTCCGGGGCGTCCCCCCCTGAACGCTCCCGCTGGAGTCCCTGTGTCTGCACCTCTGGCCTTGTCCTGGGCGTTTCTGATCTGTCTGAGGTTCAGGCTGTGCGTGTCTCTGAGGTCCTGGGTGTAACAGACTTGGCTCTTCGTCACGCCTGTTTGTGGAGGTTTCTTGGAGAAGTTGAAGAAAACGTCTCAGTTTTCAGAATTCCTTGGTGCTCATGTCGGGGTGGCCCCTGAAATGAAGTGGCCGGTCTCCCCCCCCCACCGCCCCCAAGACCCCACTCATGCCATCAGCCTGGAGGGACCCCCGGCAGGAGGGCAACGTCTGGGGCCCCTGGTATCCCCGGGGAGGAACACTGGGGCGGGGCCAGCGGGGCCTCAGCCTCTCCTCGTGTCCCCCAGGGATGTCACTGGGGGCCAAGGGTGCCTCCGGCCTGTTTCCTTCCGAGGCCGCACAGTGGCTCTGCCTGCACGCCTTTCTGCTCAAGCTGGCTCGTCACCGTGTCACCTACAGCTGTCTTTTGGGGGCACTGCGGACAGGTAGGTGTGGGTGGAGTGCCAGGTGCCCCTTTGTGAGGTGCAGGCCCTGCCCTCTGGTGTTGGGGCCCCTCCGTGTCTGAGGGGCAGATGGGCAGGTCTCGGAGCCCCCAGGTGAGGGGTGCGGGTGCCCCGGGGGTTACAGGCCCCCTCCCTCATCCAGGGGCCTGGCGTGACCACCCGGGTCTCGCCACCTCTCCAACGCCCCCAGGTCCTCGTCCTCCGTGTCCCCTGCAGCCCCCCACCTGCGTGTCCTTCCTCGCACCCCCGACCCAGGTCCCCCTCGGGCCTCTGCCTGACGGTCCCCGTGCTCCCGGCAGGGGTGGGGTGCTTGCCCCCTCCTGAGGTGCCCACCCCAAGCCTGCCTGCACACAGGGTGCTTGGCGGTGTAAGTGCCCGCTGCTCTCAGCAGTGCCCCGGGCCCTGGGGAAGGGCGGTCTCTGGTTTCTCTGGGGCGTGGGTGGGGGGTTTGGTGGTCTGACTTCAGTCACTGCCTTGCAGCCAGAGCCCGACTGGGCCGGCGGCTCCCGAGGGCCACTCTGGCCGCCCTGGAAGCAGCAGCCGACCCGGCCCTGACCGCAGACTTTAAGACCATCTTGGACTGACGGCCAGCCCTGCTCACAGCCTGGGCTGGGCTCTGGGGCCCTGTGGGAGGGGGCCAGCTCCCCGGCGAGGCCTGCACCCTCCCCCGAGACCCCGGGAGGGGTCAGCCCCCAAGGCCTCAGGGAAGCAGGGCCCAGGCGCTGTGGCCTTCCCGTGACGGGGTCCGTTCTCCAGCTGCTGACCACGGGGAAGAGGCAGGTGGGGGAGCCGGGCATCGGGCGTCAGGCGTCTGGACGGGGCGGGGGGCCCTTTGTCACTCCCTTCCCCTCGCTGCAGGGGCTGCCCCGGTCTGGAGTGATGGCACATGTGTTCCCGAGGGCGCGGGGCAGCACGTGGGGCTGACCTGTGCAGTCAGTGCCCAGCTCAGCCGTTCACACCCACCTCGGGAGCAGTGCCTGCCCCGGGCGCCTCTGCCGGCTGCGTCCACGGTTCACACCCCGTGGCGCTTTCCGCAGAAGCGAAGGGCCCAATCAGCTGTTTGAGGCCCGGTTCCACCCGGCCCCGCCCCTGCTTCTGACCCCGCCTGTCCTTAAGCTCTGCACCCGCCCGCACCCCCATCTCTGGACCCTCCCCGCTGGTCCCCTCTCAGCACATGGCCCGGGTCGTCCTGATTGCACTCCTGCACCGCCTCCTACCCCCTGTCCTGTCACCCCAGTGAAAGGAGCCTTTGCTGATTGTTTTCACAGCTTACAGCTGTTCTCTCAGGGTTTGTATTAAAACACGTACTAGCGAGCGCTGCGTTCTGTAATTATAAACACGTGCGCCTGTTGGGGTGCGAGATCCACGTGGGTCCTCGGCCTGGCAGGGGTCGGACGGGGGTTCCTGGGGTGGGGGTGTGGAGGGAGGGGCGGGTGGCTCAGGGCGCTCCCACGGGACCCGGCCCAGCACCCCCCACTGCCTGCAGCCAGCTCTGGCCGAGCTCCGTGGACACGTGGGGGAGGACAGGCAGGAAGGTTCTGAGGTCCAGGACGTCAGGATTCCTCCTGAGCACGTTTCTCCTCTACCCGTTACCTTCTCGGGACCGTGGGATTCTCCTCTTCCCAGAGGGCTCTGTGGCGTGGGCAGCGAGGGCCACACACACGGGGGTCCGAGTCCGGCCCCATCCCTCCCCCAGAGTGCTTGTCTGCTCACCTGTCCCCGTGTGCGGGACCTGGGCAGGTGGACATGCTCAGGCAGGCAGTCCCTGGCTGTCCACCCCGTCTGCCCCCCTCTGTCATCTGGGTGACGTGCGTGCTGACCGCTGTGGGGCTCCTTTGGTCACATGCTGTCACATCCACTTAGCTGGACTCAGGCAGAGCGCCTGGGGTGGAGAGGACAGGCCTGGGAACAGGGCCTCCCGGAAATGGGGGGCTCTTCAGAGGGGAGCTGCTTGGGTCCCCGAGGATAAGAGCTCTACGGGGGTCTTCCTCATGCACGGGGGCCTCCCTGCACTGCCGGGGCATATGGGGCTCTGCTCAGGGTCAAGGATCGTGCTTCGGGGGGCCGTGTGGAGGACCCGGGGAGAACGGTGGTCAGCCCCTGACCGGGCCGTGGCCAAGTGCCCCAGAGCTTGTCCAGGGAGCCTGGGGGCTTGGAGGCAAGGGGCAGATTTCAACCTGGGCTCGCTGGTGGGGGGTTGAACCACACAGATGCCACCCCTGGTCCCCTGGGGGGGTGGACCACACAGATGCCACCCCGGTCCCCTGGGGGGTGGACCATACAGATGCCACCCGCACACACAGACACGTTTCCGGCCCAGCAGGTCTGGGACTGTGAATCAAACTATTTCTAGGTGGTGGTGGTGCTGCTGGGGGGCAGGGAAGTTGGAGGCTGGTCTTGGGGCTGTCTTCCACGCAGTGACCTCCCGGGATGGAGCTGACAGAGGCTGGCTGGGTCCAGCGTCAGGGCCAGGGCTCAGGAGGTGGGTAAGGGCGAGGTTGCGGGGACACGGCTCAGCCGACACCAAGAGGGACTGAGGTGCCGGGGGGCTTTGTGAGAGCAGGCCCAGGCCCTCCTTGCAGCAGCCCGTCAGAGTCCCTCTGTGTCCCTGGTCGGGTCCCCGCCTCCGCGCCCAGCCCGACCTCCGGTCCCTGTGAGGCGCCTCCACCCGGAGAAGCCATCGCCCGGGCCTGCGCTGCTTCGTCTGTGCTGAGGCTGTGCCCTTCAGAGCCCTGCAGGGCACACAGAGCAGGAGGGGCAGCTCAGGGGGTGACCTGGGGGTTGGCTGTCTGCCCTGTGCCCAGGGACGACACGGAGGCTGGAAAGCAGCATTTTGATGACCTTGAGCAGTTCCCAAGGCTTCCTTCCAGGATGTCCCTGATGGGTCCACATGATGTGGCAGGTGCCGTCAAGTGTACCTTGGACGGCGTCGGTGCTGACGCAGCCCAGATCAGCTGAGCGTGAGTGCAGGGCGCCTGCCGGGGTTTATGGCTGTTGCCTGTTTACTGCCACTGCTGCAGCGTCCGAGTGACCGAGCATTTATGACGGACCCAAGTCCGCAAGCGCATCATAAATGAGCAGTGCGGGACTGACCCCGCCCACCTGCTGCCGGCCTGGCGGTGCCCCTGCTGGGAAGGACTGACCTGCTGCCCAAAGCGGAGAGTGCTCCATGCAGGGGGAGGTGACCTGGACCCCACAGCTGCACCCCACTGACCCGCCACCGGCCACCACAGGCTCCCAGCGCCCCTGGACCCGTTTCCGGCATTTCCAGAAACAGGTCAGTCATTGCTCAGTTTCCTGACCTCTACATGCCTCTGGAACCTTGTTTGTCTACTAAATGCAATTTGTCCCAATTTTACTCAAAGTCACTTGTATTTTTTTTTTTTTTTTTTTTGTGGTACGTGGGCCTCTCACTGTTGTGGCCTCTCCCGTTGCGGAGCACAGGCTCCGGACGCGCAGGCTCAGTGGCCATGGCTCATGGGCCCAGCCACTCCGCGGCACGTGGGATCCTCCCGGACTGGGGCACGAACCCGTGTCCCCTGCATCGGCAGGCGGACTCAACCACTGAGCCACCAGGGAAGCCCAGTCACTTGTATTTTTACTAAAGTGTAAAACTCTTGGAAAGGACGTATGCTCTGGTCAGGCTCAAGTGAGTAAGACCTCACTCTGATTTATCTATTTTTTAAAATCACCATGCAGACTACCAAGTCTCCTCAGGGTGAAACATGAAAATAATAAAATTCTTAGAAGCAAAGAAAAAACGTCTAGTTTCTTGGGCTTCCCTAGGTCTGAACTGCAGGTGAAGGAGCCTCTGACTCACGTGCCCCCAGATGTGTGCGCAGCCAGAGAAGCCAAGGTGAGCAAGGCACGAGGGGCAGGAGTGAAAGCAGGGCACAGACAAGGCCCGGGGGGCCCTCGGCCCCACGGCTCCGCTCCCCCCACCGCCACAGCCCTGGTGCGTGCTGGCGCCCAGCCGTGGGACACTCACCTGTGAACAGAGCGCTTCCCACACCTGGCAGCCCAGAGTCCCCCAGGTGCCGGTGGGAGAATAATGACCCCCAAAGACGCCACATCCTAACCCCAGGATCCACATCACCGGACGTGGCAAAGGGGCATTACAGGTGCAGGTGGAGTTTGTAACTAATCAGCTAACCTGAAGGCGGGACGTGATCCCGGATCCCCTGGGCGGACCCACTGGAAGCCCAGGGCCCCTGAACGTGGAGGAGGGAGGCTGAGAAAGACTCACGGCTGTGTTGGCTTTTTGATGGGGGAAGGGGCCACGAGTCATAGAGTGTGGCACGGAGTGGGCAACATGCGGGCCCCGGGCTCCCTGTGCAGCTTAGGACTCACTTTGGGGGCACTCTTGGGTTAACCCCGCTTTAATACTCAGCTCCTCTTAGGTGGGTGGTAGCGCACGTGCTTCTGTTTCCTGGGGTCTGGGCTGCCGAGGGCCCCCTCACGCATGCCTGGCCTCACCTGGTCCTTGTCAGCTGGGGTTGGTTCAGCACCATGGACAGCGTTTGCCCAGCCTGGGACTGGAGCTTAGCGGGAAGTGTTCCCAGCACGACACCAAGGACACACATGGTCTCCTTGAGTGAGGCCGTGGGGCTGGGGGTGGAAGCAAGCCCGTGTATCCAGTGCCCAGCACCTTAGAGCTGACCTCTGGCTGTCGGAGGAGGGCCAGAGCAGAGGAGGGCGGGTGGAGGTGAGTGGGCTCAAGAATGGGCGGGTCTTGGCTGAAGGAAGGGCCGGGCGTGAGGGAGGAGGGCCTTCCCCTGGAGACAGTCGAAACCCGCGTGATAATCGGCCTTTTTGCTCATTCCTGACACATTTGACTGAGAAAGTCTCAGAAGAATAAAAGGCAGTGCTTCTGAGCCAAGCCTGGGAAGAGCCGGCCTCCCCGCTGGCTTTCTCGCCGCAGCTCCCTGGCCTTTGAGAGCAGGATGGGCCATGCTTCCGTGACAATTCTCTGCATTGGGCAGCCCGAGCATCGGTCGAGACGGACCCACACCCCCGAGATTCCCCATCACGTGCAGCCACACCAGACCCTCCCCATGACCCCAGGGCTCTAGGTAAAGAAAGGGGCTTCTATGGGGCGGGGCCTCGTGGCAGAGAACGCAGTCTGCTTTTCCTTGGAGGCCGGCCCTGCCTGCAGGTTCCCAAATTCGCGTGGCACGAGACCCCTCGGCTGTGGGGTGTGGCTGGGCCTTCCCAGATGTCCCCCTACCGCTGGCCTGGCTGTCGGCACCCCAGTTGTTTGCCCATGGAATCGCCGGGCACAGTGCCTGGCTACCCGCCGCAGGGCCCAGGAGGCAGACAGTGGGCTGCCCCCCATCTGGGGAAGTGCGTGGACTGCGATGTCGGAGCTGGGCTGTGCCATGAGCTGATCTGGAGGGCGCAACGGTGTCGGGAAAGACGACCATGGGCCTCGAGTCGGGCGAGTGTGTGCCGGTGTGGTCACGCTTTGGCACAGGCAGGGCCCTCCCTGCCCCCCGCCCTGCCCTTGGCCGGTACCCCCGGCCCTGCAGCTTCGGACGCCTGTCCTGCCGCATGTCCTGCCACTTCTGTCTGCGCCGGGTGAGCAGCGGGGCCAGCGTGACCACCAGGACCCTCAGTTCAGGCCGGAAGGACAGGAGCACACAGGTGGCCCGCACCCAGCCCGGGCGGGGCTTCTCCTGCCCCGAGGGGAACTGAGCTGCAGGGCACAGGGCCCCGAGGTGGGCATTGGGCAGGGGACAGGTTCCCCCCACCTCCACTCCCGGATGGAGCAAGGCGGACGCTCAACCACAGGGGCCATGAGTTGTGTGGGGCAGCTTCACCCCATCTCTTCCCGAGACGAAGCACCCAGGGTGGGTGGATGGAAAAGGCACACGGCCAGGGGCCGCTCCCCGGGCCAGTGGGGACTCAGGCAGCTGAAGCTCCGGGGCTTGGCTGAACCTCTCGTAGGGTTTTGGATCTGAGAGACAGGCCTGGGATCTGGGGCGTCGGGTTCTGGAGAGAGCCACTCCGCACACCCCTAGGGGCCGCGGGGCCTCGGGGCTGCCTTGGCCTGATCCGCTGGGCATCGTCAGACCCTATGCTCCCTCCATAAGGGGGGCAGCACCGCCACCCGAGCTGAGGCTCTGTGGCGAATCTAACAGGACCACAGTCACGAGAAGCTCTTTGAGAAACATGGCACCATTCCTCCTGTGCCTGCCTGGTCCTCTGGGGCAGCTCCTTTCTGGGGAGAATTTGGAAGCAGCTGCTTCAACACTCCAGGTAAGGGGCAGCTCTGAGCCACCAAACGGCCGGCAGTTTGGCGGGACCCATGCGGCTCAGAGCACAGCCTGGGGCCAAGAGCTGGCTCGAGTCGGGGCCACGCGCCCACGCTCGGACCGGCTCAGTGGCGGTTTCTAGTCTGGGACCCGGCTGGGCGTTTGCAGAGCCCGTCCCCACGGCACTGGGGAAGTGTGGCTTGAAGCCACGTCCCTGTGGGAGGGGCTTCAGGGACCCGTGAAGTCGCCGGAGTCTGGAAACTGCTCCTGTGCTTCCGCCACTGACTGAGGCCCTTGCCCAAGGTCACCGGGGCTGCTGGAATCGGCACCGTTGCCCCAGGGGACATCGGGGATCTGGGGATCTGGGGTCTCAGAGCAAAAGCAGCCCACGTGGCCCTTAGGGCACGAATGTCCACTGTGAGGTCCCCTGGGCCCCGAAAGGCACCAGGGAAGGGCCGGGCCAGGTCTGAGGTGACCCTAGTGCTCCCGGCCCCCCACCCAAAGACCTACGTGTTGGGGGTTCCAGGCCTTGTAGCCCGGGGGTGAGCTGGCCAGGAGGGCAACGTAGGCCACAAAGCTGGTCAACAGCAGCAGGGGGCTGACAGCCTTCCAGGTCACCTGCCAGTAGAGGCCGGGCCGCCACCCGGTCATCCACGCTATGTCGTCACAGAACCTGCCACAGAGACACTCAGATCTGCCACGGGCTCAGATCCCCCAGCCGCTCGACCAGTAGCCTTTGTCCTGCCACAAAGATGTAGCCCATGGGGCTGCCCCACCTCCACTCTGACCTTAGCCCCGCATCTTCCTGAGTGGCCCCCGGACCAGGCAAACTTCTGGGGTCCTGATGAGGACTCAACCCCCAGGTCAATGTGTGGGGAAGGCCAGAGGGGCAGGTCAGCCTGGCCCGGGGAACAGCAGGACCTGTGGATTCGGCCTTGGGGGCAGGGAACTCCGGCTCTGTGAGGGGTAGGGAACCCTCCACTGGCCCGCTGTGGGAGGGAAGGTGGCACCTGACCCGGGCCCCCAGGATGGAGACAGAGGCCGGGGATGTGCAGCTGCCACTGCAGACCCAGGAGAAGGTATCAGCCACCCAGGAGCCGACCCTCCTGGGGCCCCTCCCCTTCCTGTTCCCCACCCCCCAGGCCACTCCTCCCGGCTCCTGAGGGTCCCCTTCTGAGACCCACAACCCGTTGAGTCCAGGGGCTCACTGTTCCCCCCTCATCACCACGGACCACTGCCTCTTACTCCGGTCTCTCGAGGCGGATAGCATCCCTCCGGGGACAAGCCCACTGTCCCAGTGCCCACAGAGCAACATGGAGGCCCTGGCATTTGGGGCCTCTCAGGATCTCCTAGAATACAAGATCAGGGGGCACAACCTCCAGGGTCATCTGGGCAGGGCTACGGTCAGGGTGACAGGTGTGAGTCCAGGCGTGAGTGACCATGAGAGTGACAGATATGAGTGCAGGTGTGAGTGACAGGTGGGCCGCAGGCCCGGGCCAGGTGTGGGTGGGCAGGACCAGTGTGGGGCCTCCTCAGAGGCCTCCAGGACGGTGGGGCTTGGAACCCTGGGCAGGGCCTCCCGGTGCCCTAGTGTCCACCTGTCCTTGGACTTTAGGAGTCCCCCCGCGTGGCTGGGGACTGGTCATTTTGTCACTAGCGTCCCCACAGCCCGGCGGGTGGGTCCCAGGGGTGCATCTGTGGACGGGTTTGTTTGGGGAGGGAACTCAGATGGTCCGTGTCATCCTGTAGCCGTCCAGGAGACCGGCTGCCCGATGCCCACACGTGTGTGTACTTGGGGACGCTTGGAGCGGAGGGGCGGGACCCCTGGACGCTGACTCCGTTTCATCCCATAAACATAAATGACACCAACCACCTCGGAGAACGCAAAGAGGATCAGGCCCGGGGAAGCGACGTAGCGGTCAAAACTCTCGAGCCAGTAGTTTCCCGACCGCAGGGTGGAGCAGGTGGCTGAGAGGACGCCGAGCAGGCCGGCCAGCCCCGGACCCAACCCCATGCTCAGGCGTCTCCCCTTGTCCACTGCCCCCATCATGTCCCCCTGCACCTACGGAGCTGGAGGGCGTGCTCGGCTGGGGTGGCCGCCATGGGCCGTGGGGGGCGGCGTCCCCTGCCCCCATCCTCCCTGACCCTCAGCTCCCCTGTGATGATCCCTGAGGCGCTGAGTCAGAGCTGCGGGGTCAGGGCCCTCCAGCCCTCGTGGAGGCGGGGCGTCTGGACGTCGGGCAGTGTGGACAGAGGGTAGGGGCAGCAGAGCAGTGGGGACAGGCCCTGCAGGGGGGCCTGGCTGGCCACTCACCGGTCAGGGCCTCCTTGGGGACCCATCTGGGCATGACCCTCAAGTCCAGGAGTGGTGTGATGACGCTTTCCGTGTTCCTGAACATGGATGTCAAGCCCAGGCTGAACAGCATCCGAAGAAGAGCGCGGCCCAGACGGGGGCCCCGGCACGTGGAGGGCGGCCTCCGTGAAGACGAAGGCCAGGCCTGTGCCCGAGGCGCTCTGCAACGCAGCGCACGGTGGGCCCTCACATCCACACCGGGGCACGCATGTGCACCAACACGCCCACACAGGAACACGCGTGTGCACCAACACTCTGCTGAGTCAGGCTGCGGCAGCCCTGTCCGGGCTGTGTTATAACAAAGTACAGGTACACCTCCAAAGGGAGGGGACTTGTACCCCTAAATCCCCTGCATCAGGTGCCGTGGGGCCTGGGGGCCTTAGGCTCAGGAGCCCATCCGACCGCTGTCCCGAGGACCTGCCCTCTGACTGCCCCCAGCCTGCTGTCCCCATCCCCTCATCAGCTGGCCCCGTGCGTGGCTCCAGACACAGCCTGGCTCCGTGGCTATGCTCAGGCCCCTCTCCCTGGGCTCTGGGCACCCACAACTCCCACTCTCGGGTCAGCCTGGATCTCCGCCTGCTGGGCAGGGCCCGTTGGACCTTCTGCGTTGAGGCCGTGGGGTTTTCTAGGAGCTCAGAGAAGCGGGGCACAGGGTCAGCCCCGAGCCCTTCACTGCTGACCCCGGCTCAACGCCTGCAGCCACCTGCAGCCTAGCCACAGCCCCTGGGGTACCTTATCCAGGAAATCCTCCAGGCAGCAGGCCTCCAGGGGGAGCCGCCACCGCTCGGGCTGGGTGGAGTCAAGGTGCGCGAGGGCAGCCGCGTAGTCCTTCCTGGAGCTGCTCTCGGGGAGATGGAAGACGTTGATGTGGCAGAGGATGTCTCTGCAGGGTGGCAGGTGGAGTGAGCAGATGCCCTGGGGGCAGACAGTGGGGGGCCCGGCCTCGTGCACACACGGGGGACAGAGGCTGCAGCCTCGGGGCCCGGGTACAAATGGGCCTGCGGCTCCCTGCCTCCCCGACTCGAGGGCCCGATGGCCCTGGGGGTGGCGCTCCTAAAGCTGCCGCGGTGGGGCTGCGGGGGGCAGCTCTCCTCGTGCCTCCACGTCTGTCTCAGGGCTTGAGGGTCAGACTCCGCGGGGCTTCCACGTTTGCAAATTCTCCTGCTCGCTAGAAGGAACTTGTCACCTTGCATCCAGTCCCCACACCATCCCGAGGGCATTTGCGGACGTGTCCAGAGTGGCTGACGCGCCCGTTCCCGCCAGACCCCCGGGACGCTCTGCCCTCTCATCCGCGGAGCTGTAGACAAGCCTCTCCCAGGCTGGCTGCGGCCGCGGTTTTCGCATTTTTGTGCTTTTTGTCGGTGATTTTGCTGTTTAAGTGCTGTCCAGTTTCCCAGATGCAGCAAAAAGACGGGGATGCCGCCTGAGGTATGGCCGTGGGCAGGAGCCCAGTGGTGATGGGTCAACAATTTTGTTCGCTGCGCGTCTCGGTGGAGCGGCTGGAAGAGCTGCTGTCCCGCGGGGGTGACACTGCTCGCCGCTCGGCCGTGGCCACTGCAACCTCTCCGGAACGTTCCAAGAGGCGCGTTTGCTCAGCAGTGCCTGGAGCGCCTGGCGGCTGCCTTTAGGCATCCCCCCACGCTCTGCTGACACGGCCATCGTTCCGCTGGCCGTCCGGGGCCGTGGGGACGTTTAGCAGCGCCCAGAGGGCAGGCTTGTGCAGCTCTGATGGGCTCTCACCCATAAACCATGTCTGGAGGCCACCAGGCCATCCGTCTAACGTGGTAACTTCAAGGGTGGGGGCATCCTAACAGCATCAGCTCCCGGGGCTGTTGTGACAAACGACCTCAGCCTGGGGGGTCTTAAAATAACAGGGATTCGGGCTTCCCTGGTGGCGCAGTGGTTGGGAGTCCGCCTGCCGATGCAGGGGACGCGGGTTCGTGCCACGGTCCGGGAAGATCCCACATGCTGCAGAGCGGCTGGGCCCGTGAGCCATGGCCGCTAAGCCTAAGCATCCGGAGCCTGTGCTCTGCTGTGGGAGAGGCCACAACAGTGAGAGGCCCGCGTACCGCAAAAAAAATATAATAAAAAATAACAGGGATTCATCCTTTCCCAGCTCTGCAGCCAGCCGTCCAAGATCAAGGTGTGGGCAGGACCGCGCTCCCTCCGGAGGCTACAGGAGAGGGTCCTTCCTGCCTCTTCTAGCCCCTGGGGCCCAGGTGTCCCCGGGCTTGTGGCCACGTCCCCCCAGCCTCTGCCTCTGTGGTCACCCGGCCTGCTCCTCCGTGTCTGTGTGTCCCCCTTCTGTCTCTTATCAGGACACCAGCCATTGGATTAGGGACCCACCCTGTCCAGGACAACCTCACCTTAACCAGTCATCCCTGCAAGGACCCTGCTTCCGGGTCAGGTCCCATCCCAGGTTCTGGGTGGACCCTCCACCCCACTGCTCTGGGGAAACAGAAGGTCATCTTGGAGATCCCCACGTGGGGGCTGAGCTCGGGGCCGCCTCACCCCAGAGCCCAAGGGCACCGTTCTCACCCGTCCAGTCAGCGCCCGTGGTCGCTGGCCGCCTTGACCCCCAGGACAGAGAAGACAGTGATGGACGCACAGAGGGAGGTCATGCCGTTGACCAGGGCGATGGTCACCGCGTCCCTCTTACAGTTGTTCCTGGGTGGACACACATGTCATCAGGGCCCCCGGGGACCTGCCTGTGCTTCACCTGGAACACGGTTCGCTGCTGTGCTCTGAGGACATCTCAGACACCTCCCCGCCGACACCCTCCCGGGGGTCCGGCTCCCACTCACCCAGTGGTCCCCACTCCCTCTCCTGCACCCCACCCCCGCCTGTCCCCACGGACAACCACCTGGAGGTAAGTTTAAGGGCATCACTGCTGGCACCGTGTGGCTTATGACCTGCGGTCATGCCTGGTGCAACGGCCAGTCCGTCCCATAAAGAGGCGTGGGCCTGGCATCTATTTTAAGTAACAAGGAGGTGGACACAGGCGGTATTTCTGCTTTTATGGCCCCATGCGTCACACACAGGCAGCCCCCGGTTATGGCCTTGTTCCAGGGTTTGAGGACCGAGGTTCTCTTCCAGCAGCCACTCCGGAACTTGCTGGAAGCTGCCCCAGAGGGCCCCAACCTCCCAGCCCTTGGGGGATGACTCAGTAATTGCCAGATCTTGACAGTCTGTCCTTATCAGAAGCTCACACCAGATCACCCTCCGTCCCCGGCAGGAGGTCACGGCAAAGAAGTGCTTGGTGTGTCTCTCTGAAGCCTGGCTCCCTGCCCCCAGCCCGACCCTACCTGGGCGGGTAGTAACCTGCAAAAGCGATGTGTCCTCCGAAGGCCAGGGACAGAGAAAAGAATATCTGTGTGGTTGCATCCAGCCACACCCGGGGGCGCTGCAGGACCTGCAGCTGCAAGCAGATAGGGGTCTGAGATGAGCAGACGAGCTGCCCTGGCCCAGTGCCTCCTGTTCTGGAATGTTCCCAGCATCCCTGGACGCATCCCACGAGCAGTGCCACCTGCTCAGGCCCCAAGAAAAGCTGGGGACCGCACGCGAGGAGCAGTTGACATGGCCGACTCCAGCTGCCTGCTTGTGACGTGTAATGGCGCCCCGGGTCCCATCCACACAAGACGTGTGGCCCTGAGCGCTGGGGGCACAGCCCTCTCGGGGCTGGGAGCCGAGGCTGAGCAGCTCGGACTCAGGGTGTTTGTTCTGCTCCCCCTCAGGCCCGGGGTTCTGAGGACTTGAGGGCCAGGTGGGGCCCCGTGCACACAGTGCCTGATGCTGCTGCTGCTGGACCGGGCAAACCTCCGCCTGCTTGCATCCCAGGGGCCTGTCCCTCCCCCGGGGAAGGGCTCTGCCTGGGAGGCTGCGGGGTGAGCTGTGCAGCCCCTGGGGTCCCGGGGATGCTGGGGCCCCGGAGACTGTGGAATGGCCCAGTGGTCCTCGCCTGGTGGGGCTGCACTGCTGCACTTCAGAGGTGTGGGGCCTGGGACCCCAGGGGTGGGACGTGCGGGTCCCCAGCCGGCCTCCCCCCTGAACCCCCATTTCATCGGGGTCTCCACGTTCCAGACCGAGTCCTCCTGTGCTCCCTCCCCACCGAACCTGACCCCTGGGACCCCAGGCTGCCCCTCCTTGTGACCACGTCTCTGCTCCCACAGCCAGGGGTTGGGACGAGCTGGGCTGGGCAGGGGCCCCAGCTCGCGTGCTTCCAGAGGCTGCACCCCGCGGGGCTTGGATTCGGGACCCACTTACGTCGGGCATGAATAGGTAGGTCCGTCCTTCGGTCCCCCCAGGCAGGGTGAGTCCTCTGATGAGGAAAACTGAGAGAAGCAGGTAGGGGAACAAGGCCATGAAATAAATTGCCTGAGAAAGGCCGGCTGTTAGTCTTTGCAGTGTGTCTGTTCCGCGTGCACCCCTGAGAGGGGTGGGTGTACCGAGATGCTTGGGTCCACCGCCACGTCACCTGTGGGACCCGGGAGGGGATGGTGGGGTGTGAGCGCCAGTCAAGCTTGCAGCGTTTGGGGCTCCCCGGAAACCCATACGTGGACTCCGCTGAGGAGGGCGACGGGCTCCCCAGGGCGGGCAGACTCCCCCTCGTCCACAGTCAGGCCCCTCTTCCTTCCACCCTGAGGCCCCCAACTGGCCGCTTCTCAGGGTCCATGGGGCCACACACCTGCCCACACCTCCCACAGGAGGACCAGCCCCCAGTTCTTTCAGGGTTGGGGAGGGGTCTGCACACACGGCAACTGCGAAAAATAAATCTGCAAGTGAAAGCCCTTCCCTCCTAACCCCCAGCCCCCAGTGTAGACACCGGGGAACTACCCAGTGCATCTTCAGGGACTTTCATGGCAGGATTATTCGGGGCTTCTGGCTGGCTTGTTGTGACTGATGTGGCTGCTTCCAAAATTCCAGTCCCCCAAGCTTGGAGCCCCTCACACGAGGGTAATCACCACCCTCACACGGTAACCGAGAAAAAGCACAGGCACACGTGCACCCTCGGACCTGCAGACCTCCATAACCACGGATGGGAGACCTGGTAGAAATGCATGGGATTTCGTCACAGTCATTTAAAGGACAGACATATAAAACTGGACTTATCCAAGCCCAGAAGGAAGAGAAGGTGGGAAGCCCTGTGCTAGGTGCAATTTGAAAGGCAGGCTTGGGGGCTTAGGCTCAGGCTCCCCTGGTCCTTATTGCATGGAGACCAGGTAACTATCAATATGTTTTTTCTCATTGTCTAAGTCTCTTTAAAAGATAATCCACTGTTTGAAACAAAAATGCTGAGAATGCAGGAGTTTCCTGGCAGTCTAGTGGTTAGACTTGGCACTTTGGTCAGGGAACTAAGATCCCACAAGCCGTGGAGTGCAGCCAAAAAAAAAAAAAAATGCTGAGAACGCACTTGGTGTTTATAACACATTGCAAGTCACATGTATGACAACAGCGTGGACACTGTGGGGAGGGAGGGTGATGCTGAGAGCTTCCTGTGTGCAGTGCTGCAGCATTGCTTGGAGACAGACCATGATGCTACCACCCCTAATTCAACCACCAAGGTGCTACTGATAAGCAAAGCACATAGAGTGGGATCAAGAAATACTCAGCAAAAGAGTGAAACAGGAACAAAGAACAGAGGGGACGAGCAGAAAAGAAGTACAAGATGACGAGCTAAACCAAACCGGATCAATAAGCACATTATATGTAAATGGCCTAAACGCCCCAGATAAAAAAGGCAGGGGGGCTTCCCTGGTGGCGCAGTGGTTAAGAATCCGCCTGCCAATGCAGGGGACACGGGTTTGAGCCCTGCTCCAGGAAGATCCCACATGCCGCGGAGCAACTAAGCCCGTGCGCCACAACGACTGAGCCTGTGTGCCGCAACTACTCAAGCCCGCGCACCTAGAGCCTGTGCTCCGCAACAAGAGAAGCCACCGCAATGAGAGGCCCACGCGCCGCAAGGAAGAGTAGCCCCCGCTCGCCACAACTAGAGAAAGCTCACGCGCAGCAATGAAGAACCAATGCAGCCAATAAAATAAAATTAAAAAAGGCAGGGATTGTCGGACTGGATAAAAAAACAAGACCAACTCTATGCTGTCTACAAGAATCACGCCTCAAACAAAACGGCCCAAAGAGGTGAAAAGAAAACAATTGGAAAAAGCGCACTGTATTAGTTTAGTCAGCGAAGGCTGGAGCATCTCCTCTAACATCCCAGTGCACTCGGAGCAGACTATTGCCCGGCTGCAGAGCTTCACCTCATGGTGACAAAGGCATCAGTTCTCCGGGGACACGTGACAGTGCTGATGCTGCGCCCCTCCTCGCCGAGCCTCTGAACCCCGGAGGCCGGCAATGATGGAAATGGGGAGGGCTCCTCTGGGGCTGGTGGGAGCGGCGTCTGGCCTGTGGGCTCTCACCTTCCCGGGGGTCTCAATGCCTCTGATGACACACAGGTACACCGTGGCCCAGGAGGCCATTAAGCAGACCGGCAGCCACCACTGGACAGAGCCACCGTCATTGATGTCGGCCGTGATGTTCAGTGTCTGCCAGTACCGGGGGTGGCTCACAGCGCTGCCGTCCCGGCATTCCTGCACAAAGCCTGGAACCAGCCCGTGCAGTCATGGTCTGGCCATAGACTGCAGGTGACCTGGGCACACAGGGCAGGACCACGGCCACCCTGAGTGAGGGACAGGGAGGCTGACTGCCAGTGGCCTCTGTGGCCGACATGGAGGGCCTCCCAGCCCAGACCCTTGGTCTGAGCCCCCAGGGCCAGCCTTGTCCAGCGCGTGCCAAGCACAAGTTTCTGTCAGCCAGAGGCAGGAAGGGAAAGAGGTCAACCCAGCTTTACGAGCGAACTTGAAAACCATGACTGTTTCCCGCATCTGGGAGGTGTCCCCAGATGACGCCCTTGGCTGGCGTCTCCACCTAAAGCCTGAGTTCAGGGAGCGCAGCAGCCTGTCCCTCACCCTCCTGTCACCGGGCACACGAGCGGCTGCGAGGGCCTGGGCGCTCCTCAGTGAAGGAGCAAGGCTTCCGGGGCCCTGGGGCCCGCAGTGGACAGGCGACAGCAGGGGTGACAAGCCTCAGTGTCCAGCTGCCGGCCGAGGCTGGGCTTCCTGCCCAAGAGCAGTGCCCGTGAGGTTGAGGTCCGGCGGGCAGGCGCTCCAGGGCAGCGGGTTGGGAGGAGCTGGGGAGGTGCCACAGCACCCAGGCCAGGACCGGGTCGCAGTACCTGCTGACTGGGACAGATGTGATGAAGCCGCCAAGCCCTGCAGGCACCAACCACGGTCAGCGTCCCCCTCCTGGCTGCCCCGTTGCAGACCGTCCTCAAGCACATCCCACACTTCTGCTCCCTACGTCGCCCCAAAGGGCTCCCACTGTCTGCCCGCTGGCCTGCATCTGGCTGCGTCCGCCCGCAGGCAACCCACCATCTTCCCGGCCATGTGGTGCTCTCTGGCTGGGCCACGTTTGGCTCTCCACCAGCCTCAGGCTGCTTCCAGGTGGGGCTTTCCGATGGCCTGCAGCCGCCAGGTGTGTCACAGGCCTGGACGGTGATGCTCGGGTCCCGTACTGCAGCACCCACCTCAGGGGCACACGGGGAGCTGGGTCTGCCCTCTGCCTGGTCTCCCCTGGTGCATGAGCTCCTGGGATAAGCAGGCTCGGCGCTCTGCATGCATGAGCTGGGTGACACAGGACAGCCCGCTGCTGCGCCGAGGCTGGCCCGCCGCCTCTGCCACCGCACCCAGCATCCAAGTCCTCCCACAGGGATGCCGCTGCCCAGGCCCCTGCATCTTTACATCAGGGCACCTCCCGTGTCTGCAGGTTCAAAACCACTGGATATGCACTGGAGTGATGATCAAACACCCATGAAACACGTATGGCACACGTAAATGCCGCCCGCCCCCGCCCCGCTACCCCCAGCAGCTGCGGGCAGGGATCAGAGAGAGGTGCGTACCCTCTCCACCCAGGTAGGGCGAGATGGCCACCCACACCCCGATGCTGCCCCTGCGCAGGCGCTGGCCAATGGCGAGCTCGATGTGGAAGCGGGCTGCCCTTGAAGGCCGTCAGTGAGGTAGGGGATGAGGAAGGCACCTGAAAAGACGCTGCGGTCAGCCAGCGGCGCCATCTGCCTGGCCAGGCCTCGGGCCGGAGGACGACACAGGGGTGAGGGAGAAGTGCTCGTGGCCGCCCAAGGGGAGGATAGGGGACCCCCATGTCAGGGGGTTGCCATTGTTTTAAATGACTTGGTGTTACCCCACCATCTGGTGCTTTATTGGTGGTTTTCATCCATGGACAGGCTGCGTTGTTCTCCCTGAGGCCCTGTGACCCCTGGTTCCGGGGCTCCTGAGTCGGGGAGCTGGTCGGCTCACGTGGAGCCTCGGGTAGGAGACACCCCAGACGGTCTCCCAAGCTTCGCCCTGAGTTGGAGCAGGAACCTGTCTCTCCAACCCTTCACCCCAGTCCAGATGCTGGGAGGTGGACCCAGCGGCGGCGGGAGAGGGCGCCGAGGCCCCCAGGACGGAGCACGTACTGACCGACGCCAGAGCCCGAGGGAAGGACAGGCAGAGATGGCGGCGGCCCTTCTGCGCCGCGAGCCCCCGCGGACAAAGTGGGTGCCGCTAGGTGGCAGGGCCCGGCCTCCCCGAACCCACAGACCTGCCAGGCCTGCTGGGGAGACCCCGGTTCCCCGCTGGATGCTCCCACGCTGTCGGGAGGGCCACTAACTCCCCAGCACTGAGTCAGCGATGTCGGCGTCTCACCTGAGGGCCCTTCCCTCTGGGTCCCCGCCAGCCGCGTGCTTTGGACCAGCATGTGTGGGCACCTCGATGCTCCAGGACCGCCGGCAGCTGCCCCCAGCCCCGCACAGGTCCAGGTGACCCCGCGGGGCAGCTCAGCGTTGGCTGCTGGCCAACGAGGTCGGTCGGCGGCGTCCTCCCCACACTGTCTGCAGGAAGCTTGGACTCAGCTCCCAAGGGCCACTGGCACGCACCACAGGCCCCCGTGTCCTTCACCAGCACAGCCTCCGTCTGGCTTTTCGTGTCACAATCCAGGGTTCGGAGGCTGAGTTGGGGCCCTGGAGGGAACAGGCGGCCACGGAGCCCTCAGCCCACGTGGGCCTCTGACAGGACTCCAGGGCCAGCACTTGGGGCAAACAGTGCTTATTGGTGCCTTCTACGTAGCAGCCAAAAGGCCAAGCCGCATTAAAGGAGAGAGTTAAATTCTGGAGGCACTCAGCCTCGGTGGAGGCGCTGGATGCCCCAGGGATGGGAGGGCATCTGTGGGCTGGGACTCGGAGCTAGAGGGGTGTGGACAAAACCAGGGTCACCCAGGGAGCCCCTGGGGGGAGGGGCCGGCCACAGGGCCGGGGCCCAGGGCACAGACGGAGGGGCCCTCTTCCCTGCCCGCCCCGTCTCCATCCTGCACTGTGGGGTCTCCTGCAGGCGGGCCTCCCAGCCACCCTCAGGCCTCGGGACGCACAGCTGCAGCGTGGCGAGGACCGACATGGAATGGCCACACGGGCAGGGACTGAGTCCTAGGTATGTGATCCACTGTCTAGGAAGGGCTGTAGCCTCCAGGCTAACCAGACCTTGGCCCCCTTCCCCCTCCCCCCTGCTCTGAGGGGAAAACCCCGGTCAGACGGGCCCAGGTGGGGGCCTTAGGGGCGGCTGAGGTCAGCATGACTGGGTCCACCCAAAGGAAATATCAAGGGAGGGCAAGGGTTCTCCTGTGGCTGAGTCGCCACGCTGGGGGAGAAGAGAACCAGAGGCATTTCTGTGACCACGTGGTGGGCAGCGTCCACCCTGTGCGTCAGGTGCATTTCAACCCCAACGGGACTGCCGTGGGGACAGGAACTCAGGTCACAAACCAGGCTGGGGCGCTGGGGGCAGGGCTCAGAGGGCTCCACGTCCAGCGTGGGCACCTGCCTCCCTCAAGTCACACAGTAAGTTCATTTCTGCTGGATCTGAAGGAGGGAGGAGAGTTGGTCCACCATCGGGTGGACCTCAGCGCAGGGTTCACACGATCCGTGATGCTGGGATGAAGCAAGACCAGCACATTTGGTCCTCATCCCGAAAAGAAATGCATTTCGGTGCTCAGAGCTCCGAAGACCCTCAGCCTTTCGCGGGTGATGGGAGAGAGAAGCAGCATCTGCCATCCGTGATAAGCCCTTAAACCTTACCTGGGCTCATGCCAATGAGGTCTAACTCCTGGAGGATGGAGCTGGTGGCCAGAGGCCCTGACCACGCCCACCAGGGAGACCGAGTTAATCACCAGTCAGTGGCCAGTGGTTCCATCAAAAACCCTGCCTGGCGGGGCTTCTGGGTGGGTGACACTCAAGGCACAGGAGGGTTGCCCCTGGGGAGGGCGGGGTCTCCGTGCCCCTCCCTGTGCCTCGCCCGTCACGTCTCTTCCATAGGGCGGTTCTGAGTTGTATGCTTTATAATAAACCTGTAAACCTAAGTGTTTTCCTGAGTCCTGGGAGCCATTCTAGAAAATTATTGAGCCTTAGGAGGGGTCGTGGGACCCCTTGAATTCGTAGCCAAGTTGGACAGAAGCTGTGGGTGACTTGGGGACCCGCTACTCCAGATTGGCATCTGAGGGGGGCATCTTGTGGGTGAGCCCTTGGCCTGTGGGGTCAGGCGGTGTCAGGGTGGGGTTAGGTCGTGGGGCACCCAGTCGGTGTCCACTGAGAACCGGAGACCCGGTCGGTGTGGGGAAAACCTCACACATTTGGTGCCACAGCCCTGAGAGCAGGAGGGGCACCAAAGAGCAGGTGACACGGAGCACGCAGCCCCATCGGGGGACCCGCTGTGCACGGCTGGGGAGACCAAAGAGCTGGTGACATGGAGCACGCAGCCCCATCGGGGGACCCGCTGTGCACGGCTGGGGGCACCAAAGAGCTGGCGACACGGAGCACGCAGCCCCGTTGGGGGACCCGCTGTGCATGGCTGGGGGGACCAAAGAGCTGGTGACACGGAGCACGCAGCCCCGTTGGGGGACCCGCTGTGCACGGCTGGGGGCACCAAAGAGCTGGTGACACGGAGCATGCAGCCCTGTCGGGGGACCCGCTGTGCACGGCTGGGGGGACCAAAGAGCTGGTGACACGGAGCACGCAGCCCCGTCGGGGGGCCCGCTGTGCACAGCGGCCCACTGGCGGATCTCGGAGAGCCCCACCCTCACCCTGCGCTCCACCAGACCTCGCAGGAAAGGGGTTCCCAGGCCCCCGACTCTGGCAGCTCTGAACAGTGAGTAAGATTGTGGGCAGTGAAACGTTTGCAGACGTCAGATCCCCAGCGTACGGAGCGTCGCCGAGGCCCTGACCTGACGCCAAGGGCGCCGAGAGGCCCCCGAGAGCCCCGGGTCGGGTCTGCCGCCTGTGCTTCTGCACTTCCCGAGGGGCCCTCGTCAGAGAGGCGCTGGCCAGGAGACCCGGGGCCCAGGCGCCCGCCCGACCCCAAACCGCGGGGGCTCCGGCACCTCTGGGGCAGCTGTCGCAGGGGCGCCTGCACTTTCAAACTTCCCCGCATGCCCTGTATCTGCTCACAATCAGGAAACAAAGACTTTATAAATAGGCAGTGTCCTTATGGCCAGGAAGCTCGGCAGGTGGCGCTCACGTGGGGTCTGCTTGCCCACCGTCCACTGCCCCCTATCTCGCACGGAGGGCTGGCTGTCCACCCTTGAAAGGACAAGGATGCCTCCCCGACCAGAAGACGTGGCGTGAGTTGTCACCAGCTCAGCCTTTCCCATCTCCTGGGCCCTGAAAGAGACACTCCCCAAATTTCCCACCAGAGACCAACTCAGGCGGGCAGGTCTGCAGGTGCCGGGGAGCCGCCGGTCTCGCACGGGCAGAGGAGCCTCAGTTCAGAACCCACGAGAGGACGAGGCAGCCTGAGAAACCCCCGCCCTGCGCCTGGGGACAAAACGGGCCACGTCCACCCCCGAAGGCAGTGGTCCGGCCAGCCTACGGCCTCATGTCCCCAAGAGCAAGCGTGACACAGGAGAAGGCCATCAAGCGAGAAGCACCCCAGGCTGAGCCGCTCCGGCTCCAGCCCACGGGCTTCGGTGCTGGGAGCCTGAGCAAACCCCTGGGCTCGCGGTCTGGGGTGCTGCCAGCAAGGCCGCAGCACCTGCAGAGGGGGCCTGGGCGCCCTGACCGCTGCAAAGCCCAGACGGGCAGCCTAGTGAGCAGCACCGCCAACCTGAGGCCACTGGGCCTCAGAGGGACAAATCCCCCGGGGGCAGCAGGTCCCTAACACCGCGGAGGCCGCAGGTGGGGACAGATGTGGAGGGTGTGCGGCTCACCCCGCCCCCGCCCCCGTAGGTCTGGCACAGGTACAGGGACCTCCAGAGGTTGCCCAGGCCCACGGCAAACCCGACGAGCTCAGGAGGCACTGGAGCTCGTTGCCCCACTTGGGCCACTCATCTCCACCAGTATCCACAGGTGGGTCCGGCTCCAGGGTGCCCGCCATGCCCACCACCAGCTCCTGGCCGCAGCCCGGGACCTCCACTGGGGATGGGAAGCTGCAAGCCGTCTCCCCTTCAGGTGTGATTTTTCATGATTTAAATGAAAACCAGTGGAGCCGGTTAATTGGTAACAACCCCCCGCCCGCCACAGCTGCGTGCCCCTGCCCCCCGCTGGCTCCCACCCGATGCCAACAGCCTGCAGCTGCTGCTACCATCAACACGAGAACCTCAAGGATTCCAAGGCTGGGGCACATTTAGTTGTTTTTATAAAATTTTACTTTTAATTAACTTCGTGAGATAATTGCAGACTTACACGTTGTCGTGAGGAATAGTACCAAGTGCCCACGCACCCAGGCCCCCAGTGGAGACATCCTGCAAACACCTCGCCAACGTCACAGCGGACATGTCCATCCCCGAGGGTCCCTCTGTCCCCTGTGTGGCCGCACCCCTGGCGGCCTGCATCTGCTCTGCGTCGCTATAGATTTGTCATCTCGAGCACATTGTATAAACCGTGTGACCCTGGGGCTGGCCTCAGTCTCTGGAGACCCACCAGGCGGGGTGTAGTACAGCCATGGGGCTCCGTGTCCGCTGCGCACTGACCGGGTGGGGCTGTGAGGAATAGCTGAGATGAACATCTGCACACGGCTTTGTGTGGATGTGGGGCAAATGCCCAGGCAGGACTGCCGGGCCTGGGGCCGTGTTTATTTTTAAGCCACATTTATTTTCCAAAGAGATTTCCAAACTTCTCAAATTGTCTGAATGTGAACTTTCCCTCTGGTTCCCAGTGTTCCTCTTCTGAGGATGCCCAGGTAAGTTCCAGAGGATCAGCCCTCCCCTCTGCATCCGCTGGCACCCTGGTGCCCAGGAATCCATGCTGGGTGTGAGCCCACCATTAGCCACAGGGGTCGTGGAGGGAGTGGGGGCCTGGATCCTCAGGGGGCTCCCTTGGGTGGGAGGGTGACACCAGGGCACAGGGGAGAGGGCTTGGCCAGGCTGGGGGGACACGTGAGCCCTCGTCTTACCTCGGAGCACCTCCTGCCTGCGGGCTGGAGAGGTAGTGAGCTGTCACGGTGGATTCAGCCTAAGCCTCCCACCGGGGGCTCCCTGGACACGTTCCCGCCTGACCCAGCAGACACTTCCACTAGGACAGGCCAGGGCCCTACAACCATAATCTCAGGTTTCCTGGACGCTAGTCTTGCAGCCGGGCAGCAGGATGCCAAACTTGGGGGTCCCGGCAATGCAGGCCCCAGGGGACACATTGTTTAGAGATCCCTTTTTGGGTGAGAGGAAAAAGTGAGAAAAGGGAGAATCAGAGAAGATGGAAAGCAGTGGGGGGAGGGGGAGGGGAGGCTGGAGATGGGAAAGGGGAGGGCAGGCCCAGCCTCGAGTTACCCACACAGGCCTTCCCCTCCGTGCTTCCTGCTCCCTTTTTTCCCTGTCCCCCCACAGTGACCTGGCCAGCAGCTCCCATATCCTGAGGTCAAGGCGCACCCACCCCTGCACTCCACCGGGCGTCTTGGGTAACGGGGGCTCCGTGGGCGCAGCAGAGCCGCAGTCCGGCCCCGTCCCTTCGAGGATGGGGCTCCGCTGCTTGTGCGTCCTCTGCATTTAGACAACATTTAGGCCAAGAGTGTGAAAGGGAGTGATTTATTCAGACAGATACACGCGATGCCCACAAAGCCCGAATTTCTAACAATTTGCGAAATGTGAAGTCTGAAAGAAGCCCTCACCAAGCCACAGAGAGACGGACGGGCCAGCCCCGCCCAGGTCACGCCTGGGAGCGTGTCCCCCTCCATGCCCCGGGGCGGGAGGTAGGGGCGTGTGTCCACAGGGTCCGCAGCAGAGCTGTCCCAGAGGAGGGTTGGGACGCTCTGGGGAGCAGGGAGGTGGGGTCCTGCAGAAGCTGGTGGGGCGTCTCCAGGTGGGAGGGACATGGCACCAGGACCCACTCCCACTAGGGTCTCCCATCCTGCACAGAGAATCCTCAGAAGGTCCAGTTTAACTTAAACTTCCAGATTTTTCATGGAAAGTGGAGGTGACCGGTTCTTGGAAACAAACACCCAAGTGCCACGTGACCTGGGCTGAGAATGGGTGTCGCATCCCGTCCCTGACTGGGAGAGAGGTGCTGACGCCTTCTCTGAGCGACACCTGGTGGACGGCCCTCCGGGCCCTCGTGGCTCCTGCCGTTGCTCGGGACGCGTGGACCGTCCTCCACCTCGGTGGCCAAGGCTGAGTTAGTTACCCTGTAACTCGTCTTTTCCAACACCTGGCTAAATATTCATGCAGTTACTGTCCTCTCAAGAAAACACAAAGTGGGGTTTTCTGCCCTAAATCGCCCAAGCTGAGTTTTATTAACTATTTGTCTGTTCATGGCGGCCAGATGTAGTGATTAAGTGGGTCAGCCTTCACGACGCCGGAATGTGGCCAAGACTTGGGGGCTCTTCACAGCCGGCAGGTGGGCGGGGCCCCACAGGACTCTGCCAGGTTCTCGCAAGCTCACTGGCCTCTTCTGGACAGGCCTTGAGAAGGGCACTCCTAGCCACGAGGTAAAAGCCCCGACCTCACCGCGGGAGTCCCGAGCTTAGGAGGTGACAGTGAGGGGAATGGGCGGGGGGCAACGAGATTATGTTCCTAGGGGCCGAGACGAGCAGGACACGCCCAGCAGGCGCACCCCCGCTGCAGCTCTGACTCTCCCTGGGAGTGCGGGCAGGGCGGGGGGGACCACCAGTCTGCTCCTGGGCCGCTGGCCTCACCTGGCAAGCATGTGTGTTGCAGGGCAACATGCATGTGTACACACATAGCCATAGGCGTGCATGTGTACACACAGACACAGCTGTGCATACACATACATACGCACATATGCACGAATACACGTGTGCATGGTGCATAGACGCACGCACGTACATTCATGCGCCGACTCACGTATACACCTGCTCACACATACGTGTACAAGCACACATACACACGCATGGGCATACACACTCACACGTATGTATACCCGCACCGGGAGGGCCCCTCCTGTCCCCTTCTGTGCACACATGCTTACATATACCCACACACGCACACATACACTTGCACATGTATATACACTCACCCATACACACATACCTATGTAGGCACACACCCACACACTGTGTACACACTTTTATACTTGTACACTCGCAATGTACACATACACACTCACACGTACACACACAGCATCCACGCATATGCAAACACTCTTGTGCACGTACGTATATACACTCACACACATGCACACGTGTACATAGGCACACACTCGTGCCCATGTACACACGCTCCCCTGCAGGCACACTCACAGAACACACATACACACTTGTGCACACACCCACGCTCACACATGCACACACGTGCAGCCCACCCTCTCCTCTGACACCACCCCCCATGCCGGGGGCTGGGCCACTCAGGACTTCAGGTCCCCGTTCACCGAGACCGTGGACAGCGTGCCAACCAGCCCCTGCTGGTCCCCTGCCCTCTGGAAGCGGTTCCTGATGAACCTGTAGATGGCGAGGCCAGGGATGGCAAGGCAGGGCACCCCAGCCACGACGACCACCACGCCGTACACCCAGTTCGGGTACTTGGATTTCTGGGATTTGGGAAATTCCTCCTGGGGAGAGAGCGACCTCAGGGTGAGCAGACAAGGCAGCGGGGTCTCCCTCGGGGCGAAGTGCCCTCTACCCCCCGTGACTCCCTCCTGGCCTCCAGGCCGAAGGGAGGGAGGGCCCGGCCCCCAGCCCCACCCCGAGGCCCAGGGCTCACGTAGGCCGGGTTCCAGACGCTGTAGATCAGCTCCTCATTGACACTGATCACGAAGAAGAACAGGAAGATGGTCAGCATGAGCAGGGGGCTCACCACTCTCCACGTGACCTGCCAGAAGATGTTGGGCTTGTGGCCGATCATAAACTCGATGTCCCTGTTGAACCTGGAAGCAGAGGCCGAGGGGGCTGTCACCGGCGCACACTGAGAGGCCTTTAATCCCAAGAAGGCAGAGGGCGGGCAGCCTCTCCACTCCCAGACAGACGGTCCCAGTCCTGCGACGCCGCACCCTGACCCGTCACATCCTTCTGGGCAAAGATGCGCCTCCCCTAGGAAGACCACCACGGGCACAGCAGAAGCCGATCTGGAGCCTCTGAGAACCCCCGCTGGCCCACGGTGCCACTGCCCAGCTGGACTCGTGGACTCTTGCCAGAGGTGTCATCCTGCTCAGGCCCTGGGCAGGCACTGATGCGAAGGAGGGGTCAGAACTTCTGGGGGTGGCGGAGGGAAGCCGTCAAAGCTCCTGCCTCAGCCTCCTTGGCAGGGCAGCAGCCCTGACCCTGGGGAGCCTCGCCATCCCCCAGCCTGTGCCCGATGCCCTTCTGCACAGATGCGTTTGTCGTCTGCAGAAATCAGAACAAAGTGGGCAGAACGTAAACGTGAGCCACCCAGGGCCCGGCGAACCCAGAGGATGCTGCTGGAGAAGCGCAGGCGCCCAGGCCTTGTCCCCTGTGGGGCTCAGGAGCCCCGTGACCGGACTCTTCCGCTCGGCCCATCCTCCCCGAGGCAAGCGATACAGGGTAGCTGCCCGGAGCCAGTGTCTGGCTTCACCGGTCTTCCAGCTGTTCACAGAGGGATGTGGTCTTTCAGACAGTTTCACACCTGCTGCAAGGCCGGCATCACACGTGCGGTGACATCCGTACCCTTCCATCCCCACGTTCCTCCCTGACATCTGCGGGTGCTACACACAGCAGGTCTCCCAAGCGCACCTCAGTCTCCCCACGGCGCCACCCGGCTGGTCCAAGTTGTGTTGCTGAGTGAGTCCCTGCACGTGTGTCCTTACACACGTGTGCCCTTGGCGGTGCAGGGAAGGGGTCCCGAGGTGGCCCCCTTTATGGGCTCGTGCAATTTAATGTTAATTGATTCCAGCAGATTATTTCTGGAGCTGTGGTGAGTCCAGCTCCTACTAAGAGCACAGGGACCATCTCCTGGGTGCCCACCGATCCCCGATGCCCTGAACGACTGGCCAAGGGATGGCTGGCCGGGCCACACTTGCCTGCCTTTCTTTGCCTGAGAAGCCCCCCCAGACCCCTGGGGGCAGCCCTGGCTGTGCAGCCCGAGCTGGGATAAAACACCCAGCTCCCTCCCCACAGGTGGGGTCCTGGGGAAGCCCCTCTACCCGCAGCAAACGGCCTGCCTGTGCCGCCACCCTGGCTTCTCTCACCCTCCCCGAGACTGTGCTGTCTCCTTCCGCTGCTGCCAGTGCTTATCCTGGGGCCTGGGAGCATCTGGAAGCTGGAGGGGGTACGGTTTGCATCCACGCGGGACCCCTCTTCTCTCCCTGTCGCCCTCCCAGGGCCAGGCCCCTGCCTACACCATGCCGGGCCGGAAGGGAGATGCAGGCCTGGTCCCGTGTCTTCGCGGGCCGGCCGCCCCTTTTCCCGCCCCGAACGCATCCCCTCGTCCCATGATGGGAACCTCCCCTGGCCACTAGAGGTGGTCCTTCACTTTCCCTCCTACCTGTCCACACCGTACACGTAGACGACGGAGAACATCTCGAAGAAGGCAACGATGAGCAGGGGGATGGAGCCCGCGTACCTGTCCAGCAGAGACAGCCAGTACTGGCCGGAGTTCAGCGTGAAGATGAAGGCGAGGAGATACGTCCCCAGGCAGATGAGGCCTGTGGGGCACGGAGCAAGGCCATCGTCACCGGGGCAGGGCGGGCCGCTGGGGACACAGGCTCCACGTCCGCACCACGGCCAAGACCCCCCGGAGCCGATCCTCCCAGCTCTGCCCGCACGGCCCCGGCCCCAGTCCAGCCTACCTGTGAGCAGCTCCTTGGGCCAGTTTTGGGGGATGACCTTGAGGTCCTGCAGGGGCACCACCACACCCTCCATGTTCCCGAACATGGACGACAGGCCCAGACAGAAGAGCATGATGAAGAAGAGCACGGACCAGAGCGGGGCCACCGGCATCTTGGTGATGGCCTCGGTGAAGACGATGAAGGCCAGCCCGGTGCCCTCCACGCCCTGCAGGGTGGGGCAGGCGTGTCACCCAGGGCCTGCCTCTGAGGCACCCACAGGCCAGTCTGACCCTGTCACCGGATGGCTCTCCACCTGCCAAGCCAGCACCACGCAAATATGGCTGATGTGAGCCATTCTGTGAAATGACCAGATCTTGTCTTTTAGCCCTGACCGTATTTTCAAAAGCTGAACTCGTTTCACGACCGGGAAGTGGATCACACGGTCCAGTGGTGGTCAGGGCCCCGTGCGGCTGGACAGACACGCTCGGCAGACGCACACGGACTGCCACCTGCTCACTGATGGGCACCCCCCACCTACGTCTGGGGCCAGGGCACTAAGTGACTTCAGTGGGCCTGAGCGCGAGTCCCCAGAGCAGACACCCTGGACGTGCGCCCGCCAGCAGTCAGAGCAGCCCGCGGGGCAGGCAGCGCCAAGGACGGGCCCGCGGGTGCATAGTGGCCACGCTCTGCCCGGGGTGGGTGGTCCTGTGCGGCCACATGTGGCCCACACAGTTCAGCGAGGCTTCAGGCACCAGCTCCCCCTCTTGGGGGCCAGTGTTCCCGGGGGTAGAACCTCCGCAGAGAAACCTGAGCTCGCAGGGACTGAACGGGGAGCCGGCAGCCCCCGCAGGACTCACATGGGGCCGGGATCGCATCAGAAGCGGGGGCCCAAGGCAGCGTAGCAGCATTTACACGAGGGCCCAGGACACAAGGACTCGGCTCCACGCAGAAGAGTGGGAGGCTGAGGGGCGTCGTCACTAGCGGCCTGGTGCCCACACCGCAGAGGAGCGTGTCCGGGGGTCTAAGAGCCCAGACCCCGTGGAAAAGACAAAAGCACATCTGCGCTGCCCGGGGCGTGGGGAGGGGGGCAGGAGCACTGCTGACGGAGGACTTCCAGGGTGTGGGACTGCGTGAACTTACGGCCTGAACTTGCTAAAATCCTGCAAACTGCGCTGGACACGGGAGAGCTTCCAGGTGAGAACTGACACCTCGATAAGGTTGCTTTTTAAAAAGAAAGGAAATTCAGTCTCTTGGCGGGGGAGGGGGTCACTGTGACTCCCTCCCTCTCACCTGGGGCTCCCAGGGGAGAGCCAGGCAGGGAGGACCCTCTGCTCTGTGTCCGCTCCTGGCGAGATTGTGCTGTCGCTGGAGAAACAGTGCCAGGCCCTCAAAATGCTCCACGTGCCCCAAAATGTGGGGTGGCTCCAAATAAGAAAATTGCAAAAATAAAATTAGTAAATGTTGGCCCATGAGCAACACAGAACGAAACGTCACTAATCATTGGAGTTGATGTTCAAAGCATTTTGCGTCAGGCAAGGGTTTCCCAGCACCGTGACAGCCACCAGGTGTCGAGTGATTTCAAAAGTACAGTTATGGGCTTCCCTGGTGGCGCAGTGGTTGAGAGTCCGCCTGCAGATGCAGGGGACACGGGTTCATGCCCCGGTCTGGGAAGATCCCACATGTCGCGGAGCGGCTGGGCCCGTGAGCCATGGCCACTGAGCCTGCACGTCCGGAGCCTGTGCTCCGCAGCGGGAGAGGCCACAACAGTGAGAGGCCCACGTACCGCAAAAAAAAAAAAAAAAAAAAAAGTACAGTTATAATGACTCTGACCTTTTTGTAGAAGAGATTAAAGTAAAAATGGACCACGGGGTGTTTGACCTGAGGCCACGGAGAGGTCAGGCCCATGGAGGCCCTTGAATCCCTGCCTCTGCATCACGGGGCCTCACACTTGGGGTTCGTGGCCCAGCAGACGCTGGTGCCCTAGACCCGGCGCCCAAGGGGCAGGGTGGGCCGGCACGTGGCAGGGGGACGGGTCTGTCGGAACTGAGCTCCCGGGGGAAGCTCGGTGTCCACCCAAGGTGCCCGCTGCCCTGCCTTACGGCCCAAGGTGCCTACCTGCGAGAGGAAGGTGTTCATGTCGCACGTCTGGAACTTGAGCTCTGCGTAGGCCACGGGGTTGGAGACATTGCACCGCTGCTGCGTCTCAGCGAAGTTCTCCTGTGTCACGTTGCCTTCGGGCAGGTCGAACCCATTGATGAGCGTCAGGATGTTCCTGGAAAGAGAGCGAGGCTGACTCCAGCCCTGGGCGGGCTCCTTGGAGGCGGAGGCGGGGGGTGGGGACGCAGCGGCCACCAGGGCGCCAGCCAGCCACTCACGTGCTGAAGCAGTCATCGAAGCGCTCGGTGGCACGGAAGCCGATGATGGAGTAGACCACGGTGGCCGCGTACACGGACGTGAAGCCGTTGATCACAGACACAATGACCGAATCCATCTCGCAGTTGTTGCTGCGGACGGAAGCGGCTTCGGTGACCACAGGCCCGGGACGCCGTGTGCGCCCGGCCAGCCCGCGCCGGCACAAGTGGGACAGTCGGAGCCATCGGGCCGGCCAGAGAGGCTGAGCCGTCCCTGGGCGTGGATGGGGGAGGGGGCTCTCCCACAACCCGCCCGAAAGCCAGGTGACGGTCCCCAAGCCCTCCTGCGACCTGGTGGCCCCTCGGTGCCCCCACAAGCCCCGGGGACCCCCAGAGCTGGAGCTGGAGATCCCTGTGTTCAAGTCTCGGCTGGGCCAGCGTCTGCTGTGGGCTCAGGAGGTGACTCGTCAGCCCCACGGGGGCAAGACAGCCTGGATCTTACAGCCCACCAGCCACAGAGGCTTCAAAGAGGCAGCCTGGGCCAGGTCTCCCCCACCCCCTGGCCTGGACCCCTCCCCTCCCCCCTCCCTCCCCCCCGCCCCTGCCAAGGACCCCTCCTGCCGGCCGCAGGCCCTCACGGCTGAGGACCCCCCCCTCCACCTGGACACCCAAAGCCTCCCTCAGCTCAGCACATGACCACTGACCTCCCCACCCTCCCCCCTGCTGACGACACCATCCTTCCAGACGCTTCCATCAGGAGCCCCCAGGGAAATGCAAATCAAACCACAGTGAGATGCCACGGCACACCCACCAATGCGGCCGGAACCAAAACACTTGAGAGTGGCAGGTGTGGGTGAGGGTGTGGGGGAACCAAGACTTCACACGCGGCCCTGGGGGGCGCTGTGAGGTGGGGCGGCCACGGTGGAGAGCTGCTCCGCAAATGGTTGGACCTCGAGCCACCCTGCGGCCCAGCAACCCTGCCCCTTGGCGTACACCCGCGGGGAGCCAGAACAGGTGCACACGGAGCTTGAACGCAAACATTCGCAGCAGCCAGAAAGTGGACACAGCCAGACGCCCAGCGGCTGAGGGGTGATAAACGGAGCCCAGCGTGGCCCATCCACGGCCTCGGGACGACTCAGCCACGAAAAGAAGGAGCATGACACACGTGACAAAGTGGACGAACCCCGAGGGCCTCCAGCTCAGTGGGAGGAGCCAGACACAGAGGGCGGAGCCTGGAGGAGGCCTCGTCTGTGAGATGTCAGAAGGGACTGACCCCCGGGGAGAAAGCAGCTGAGCGTTCCTGGGGCCGGAGAGGGCGTGGGGCTGACTGATGAGCGGCACGGGCTTTCTCTCGGGGGTTGGAAATATTCTGGGGTTAGCGGCAATCGTTGCGTGACTCTGTGAACACGCTAAAAGCCACGGGACTGTGCACTTTAAAGGGGGTGGGTGTGTGCGGCTGGAAGCAGCTGAATCTTCACCCTCAACTACCCCCCCCCCCGCCCCCGCCAATCCGCTGGACCTCACGGCACCCTCGGCCTGGGCGACCACACTCAGCACCCACCCACCGTCGGAGTCTTTGTTCACGTGGCTTCTGGAGCCCCAGCCCGCTCTGACGCCAAGCCAGCCCAGCCCCAGGCTCCAGACCCCTCGCCCTGCTCGGTTCTTCCTTTTCTCCGAGTCTCTCATTGCCTGCGACCTGACAGAAACTCACTGTGCTGGTTTGCCTCTGCCAGACGCATGAACGCAGGACCCAGGAGCACGGGTCCTGGCGCATGGGAGGCGGGGGCGGGCACACAGCAGGTGCTCCATAAGTGCTTATGAGATGAGCGGACACCACTGCGTTCCTCTGGAGGCCCTGGGGGGTTCTGGCACTTTCCGTGTGGGTGTCGGTCTGGGGTGGACTGTGAAGGACCCACATCCCGGGTGCTGGATGCCGAGGGGTGTGGGATGGAGGGGGGAGCACCAGCGCTCACTGCCGCCAGGGCCAAGGCGCAAAGGAGAGGCCAACGGGTAAACAGGTCCCGCCTGCCTGCTCACAGCCCTGCCGACCACAATCCAGAAGACCCGGACCGGCGCCTCTGGGGAGTGCATCGTTCTCACGGCAGGTCCGATGGGGAGACCGAGGCTCCGAGCACCGGAGCCCCTGGTGGAGTGACAGCCCTGCGGCCCACGGGACCCCGTGTGCCTCGTACTCACTGGACAGAGTTGTAGCTGGAGAAGGAGATGAGGCCCCCAAAGGCCAGCGAGAAGGAATAGAAGACCTGGGCCCCCGCGTCCAGCCAGGTGACCGGGTTGGCCAACTCCGTGACCTGCGGCCCAACAGAGACCGTCAGCCGTGCGCCGCAGGATGGGGCGTGCGGGAGACACAGCAGGGGCGCCCGAGGGGGACAGCAGCCTGGAGGCTAGGTGACAGCCGAGGCCACCAGTTGGCGGTCAGAGGGAACACGGCCCCGAGGCGACAGCTGACGACTCTCCACCCAGAGCCGCAGTTGAGCCGGCCCACGACCCTCACAGGCCCGGCCCACATCCAGGGACCCTGGGACCGGGCAGGCGCTGCAGTGCCCAGCCAGCGGGTGGACGGCGGAGACTCACGTTGGGCGTGAAGAGGAAGACGATGCCACTGGAAGCCCCCTTCAGCGTCAGGCCCCGGATCAGGAAGATGGTCAGGACCACGTAGGGCAGCGTGGACGTGATGTACACGGCCTGGGGACGCAGCAGGTGTGGGACAAAGGAGGCCGGAGCGGGGGTGGGGGCCCCGGCCTCGAAGAGGAGGGCTGGCCACGTGGCACCTGCGCTGCCCGCCCCCCCGTGCGCCCCAGGCCCCAGCCTCCCTCTCTGGTTTCTATGTTCTGTTGGGAACATGGCTGCTGTTTAGCTCCACCCATCAGATGGGCATCACTGTCACTCCCACACTCGGCTTCTTAAACATGTGCCTGAGAGCCGTCTGGTCCAGCACCGGGTCTGCGGCGCTGGCCTGGGCGACCAGCAAAGCCCTCCCAGCAGAGGGCACGCCGGGGCTGGACCCTCGGAGCCGGCTGAAGGGGCAGCGGCCTGGGCGTCCCCCCCGCCCGACGCTCCCGGAGCGCCCGCCGCCCCCGCACCTTCCCGGTGGTCTCGATCCCGCGGATGGTGCACACATAGAGTACGCTCCAGGCGCACGTCAGGCACAGCAGGATCCACCACTGCACGGAGCCCGAGTCGTCGATGGAGGTGGAGATGTTGAGGGTCTCCCGGTACCAGTAGTAGTCCACGGGGGAGCTGCGGGCACACTCCTCCACGTAGCCTGGCACGGCACCCGCGTCAGTGTGGGTCACAGGGCGCACGGACCCCCAGGGAAGAGCCTCGGTCCCAGGTCCCAGGGCACTGATGCCAGGGGCGCAGTGTGCCTGTGCCCAGGCGTACACGTGTGTGTGCACACCCACACAGACACGCAGCAGACAATACGCACACAGCGTACTAACAGGTGTGTGCACACACGAGCACACTGGCATGCAGTCGTGGGCATGTGGGCGACTTGTGGACGTGAGTAGCAGGCACACACCAAACAAACAGACTGGCGTGCAAACCCACGTGCAAACCCGGGTACGTGCACACACATGCACACACTCTTGCACACGTGTGGCGTGCACACAGGGCCTCGACTGCCTGCCGTCTCCCCCCACCCCTGCCCCATGGCACTCAGCCATTCAGGGGGTCACCAGTCTCCGGGGGTCCCAGGCCGGAGCCCACACCGGGCAGCTCTGTTCAACCTCACACACTCTCACCACTCTGACCCCCGGGGTCCCAGGGTCCTGATTGCCCCCCAGGCTCACAGAACCACAGAGAGACCCTGCCAAGGGGGGCATGGTCTAATCCTGGCAGAACTCCCCTCACCCTCACCCTGCCCCCATCCCCAGAGACGGGGAAGTTGCCCTGAATGGTCCCAGTGCGACCAGGGAGACCACGGGGGCAGGGCCCACCCCTTTCTGTGCTCTGGTTTTTGCCAAACTTGGGCTACAACCACGCGAACTTTGGAGAATCAGAGGGCGGCTGCTCGTGGGCCGGCACGCCCCCTCCCAGGCCCACCAGGGCTCACCTGTCTGGTTAGCGTTGAGTGGGCACTGGCTCCACGGCAGGGGGTCCTGGAAGGAGTTAAAGAAGTACCACATGACCCAGGCGATGATGGTGTTGTAGTAGAGGCCCACCATGAAGGACACGAACATGGACGCGATGCCTGAGGGGTGTGCGGAGGTCACCGCTGGGGGGAGCCTCCTGGCCCACCGCGTGCGAGTGGACGGAGGCCCCCGACAGCAGGGGCAGCCCCGGTGGTCAGCGTCCCTCCCAGCCCCTGCTCTGGGCCTGCACACCTGGGGACTCGGGACGTCCTCTGCTGCCCGGCTAGCCCCTGGTGGCCTGAACCCTGCAGCCACAGCCCAGGAGGTTCTAAGGAAGGGTTTGCAAAGGCCTCAGGGTGGGGGCCGTGGAGCCCTGGGACCTTCCCCTCCCTGAAACGTAAAGGGAAGGAAGGAGGATGGGGTGGAGCTTGCTGCCAACGTGGGACCCCAGGCAGGCGCCCGAGTCTGGGTGCAGACACGCACCTACGCCCTTGAGGGCCGGGTGGATGGTGGTCCAGACGCCCACGCTCCCCTTCCGCAGCCGCTGCCCGATGGCAAACTCCAGGTGCAGCAGGGGGATCCCCTCCAGGACCAGCAGGATGAGGAACGGGATCATGAACGCCCCTGGAGTGGGAGGGGCGGCGTGTAATCAGGGGGCGGCTCGCTGGACTGCAGAGGCCACCTTCACAGGCGTTTGTCACAAACACAAAGGATATCACCGTCGACAGTGCCTGTGGTGATGGCCAGCGGCGTTGCTGTGGGCGGGGCTCACGCCACCTCCTAACGGGGACCACCTCGTCCTTGTCTGCCATCCCTGCAGGACGCTGTCTGCCCCGCAGCCCCTGGAGGACAAGGGATGGTGTCCACGTGTAGGTGGAGCCCGGGGAGGGGCACGTGCCAGGGTGAGCCCCTCGGGGGGTGTGGACACACGTGGCACCCTCACGCCAAGGTAGGGAAGGGCAGAGGGGAGAGGCCAGGGGTCCAGAGGCTGACCCGGACATCTGGCAGGAGGGCCTCTCACTCTGGGGCTCAGGGACCCTGCCCGGGGGACGTACAGGAGCCAGACGCAGCGCCTGCCAGCTCTGTTCCCTGACGGGCACCAGGGTCCAGCCTGGCACCGACCAGGAGCCCCGTGAACACCCGCCGAGCGTAAATGAGGGACAGGGACGTGGTGACACCTGCCTTCACGGTGCATGCGGTCCCACTGGGCTCTGCTACCCGGCCCACAGTGACAACCCTTCCCACTGCTCCGTTCTCAGCACCACCATTCCCCAAGCCATGGTTGTACCAGCCGCCCTGGCCTGATCCAGGTCGGGCCCCCCAGCTGCTCCCAACCCCCTGAACCGGGCTCTGGGGGAAACGGGGGGCTGTCCAGGTGCACACGGCCTGGCACCGTGCCGAGCGCAACGCAGCCGAGATTAGCACAATCGTGGTTACCAAAGGTCGTTAGCATTAGTCAGGCCGAAGCTCAGAAGACGAAACTGGGTGATAAGACTTGGAAACACACGACTGCTTGAGGACTGAAGAGCGGACCCAGGTCCAGCCTGATGGGGTCTCGCGGTTGGGTTCCCAGGACACCGGGGCCGCCAGCACTGCCCTGGGATGCTCGCTCTGTGGCACTACCTCTCCGCCCCAAGTGGCCGGGTGTCCAGCTGTGAACCTACCAAGGGAGGGGGTGCCCCGCATCTGCCCCTCACCCTGGGTGTGACACCCCACCTGGAGTGTCTGTGCAGCCCCCGCCTCCCTTTTCCGGCACGCTCGTGCTCTGTTCTCCCCCAGATATCTCAAACCCTTCACTTCTGCCCCGTTTTCTCCCAGAGCCCAGGCAGGCCACCACCTCCCCACACCGGACTCCCAGGGGTCAGCGTGCGTGTCAGACCCTGAGCTAGAGGTCCTCACCGGCATGGCGCTGTGTGTGCCAGTGTGTGCGTGCATGTGTGCATTCACACATGTCTGAGTGTGTGTGTGCCCACGGGTATGTGAATGAGTGTGTATGTGTGAGCATGTGGGCCTGTCCGTATGTCTGTGGACACTCGGTGTAAGCGTGCACATGGATGTGTGTCCTTGTGCATGTATGGGTGCACGGCAGTGTGTGCGTGTGCAGGTGTGTTTGAGAGTGTGTCTGTGTGCACACACATGCTGAGCGTGTGTGTGTGTGTGTGTGTGTGTGTGTCGAGAGGGACTTGGAGGGGCGGGGGGCCCACAGCCTCTGCCGGCCCGACTCTCCCTTTAGCTCCTGGGTTAGTCCCTCGCCTTTTTTTCTTTTTCCATCCTCCGTCTGCCTCCACGGAGCCCTCACGTTGTGGGGGGACAGGCCCCAGAGCCCAGCGGCACCTCTTCCCCCCCCGTGGGCCTTCCTCGGTCTCCACGCCAGGATGCTGAGGGGCCATGGGCCGTAGGCCTCTCTCCCAACCTGGGGCTCCAGGGACAGGCTTCTTCCGGTCCCAGGGCTGCCAGGGGGCTGAGGGCCAGGAAGCAAGGGGTGTGGGCTGTGACCATGAAGAAAGACCCCAGGAAAGGAAGGCCCACCAGACGGACCCCCTGCGGGAGGGGAGGGGACCTGCCCCAGGTCTGGGGACACGGCCGGAGACAGAGGCTCAGGGCAGGGACTCCTGCGATCCCTCTGTCGTGAGGGTAAAGTTGAAATAAGATTTGTCTGTCTGACGTTTTCTCGGGAGCTTGATTTGAAAATCTTCCGGGCAGAACTACCAAGAAGAAAACAGCCCCATGATTGCAAATCCCGTCCCCTCCGCTCGTGATACCACTTTACTCACCCCCCACCCCCAGTCTCCCTCCCTCCATCAGGAAACTCCTATTCATCCTTGAAAGCCGCACTCGGATAGCACCTCCTCCAGGAAGCCCCCCCTGCTGCCTGTGGTCCTGGCACCTCTCCCTCCCACAAGCTCCTCGGGGACCAGAGGCTCAGCTTCAAGAGGATGGGAGGGTGGGACCGGCACATGACCACTGCACCCCCAGAGGTGGGCTGGGCCAGGGAGCCCTCCCGTGCGCCCATGCTGTGCAGTCCGCCTCCCCGGTTCCCCCAGCCCTGGCAGCACCAGCAGGAGGCAGGCACTCAGCACCTTGTTCTTTCCAGGGATGTGTGGTTCTTGAAACTCAGGCTCCAGGGCATGTGCATCTTCCCTGTTTAAACGGGCTCCCCTCTGTGGGGGCAGGTGTGGAGGCGGCGGAGGGACAGAGGCGGGCGGGCGGTGGGCCTCAGTGAGGGAGGAAAGCCACGTAAGTGCCCGGGGCCGGCATGGCTCCAAAGAGGCGGAGACGGCCCCCACGGAGGGACACACATGCAGAGAGAGACGTAAACACCACCCCCCACCCCCGCACCGGGAGAATGACACGGAGCTTCTCTCCGAAAATCAGGAAGCCAGACGGGGGAGGAGGGAGCTGCCGGAAGAGGGCCTGGCGGTGGCCCATGTGGCGCAGGTTCAGGTGCGGGGTACCTGGCTTTGGAGTCTCCCAGGGGCGCCTCACTTTTGTTTAACCAGGAAGGATGATCGCAGACCCTCCGTCGGCTTCCAGGAGGAAAGCAAAGCGGAAACAGGGTGCTGCCCCTCCCGCGTCGAGGGTTTGCGGGGGGCCTTGGGGTGGTCCCGTGCCTGGGCTTGTGTTGGGGCTGGGCAGCAGGTGCCTCAGCTGAGGGCCAGCCTCCCCCGGGCACTCCCCGCTTCCCCAGGAGGGGCCGTGGGTCCCCCCCGCCATTTCCCCAAGTGAAACCACCGCCCGCCCTCACCCAGGGCCTGCCCTGCATCCCTTCCAGCCCCATGATCTGGACTTAGTGCCCGGGAGAAATTGCTAGGCCGCCGCGGAGCCGGCCCCCGGGAGGGGCCCAAGTCGCGTGGGCGGGTCCTGCCCTCCCCGGGCCTGGTCCACCCTGCTGGTCTGTGGGGTCCCAGTCAGCGTCTGGCAGAGCGGCCCCCTGAAAGGCACCCAGGTCCCCCAGGCCCGGGGACACCAGAGCCCCGTGGCACCGCCCCGTGGGCACAGCAGCTGCCTGGAGGGCCTGGGGGCGGAGAGGAGTCACGACCCCAGAAGTGGGACCACCCCGGACCCCACACTCCCGCGGTCCCTCCTCGCCTAGGCCCGGTCCCCTACGGGAGCACCCAGCCCGTGTGTGCCCCGGATATGCTGCACGGGCAGAGGTGGCCATCGCAGAGGGCGTGGACAGTGCCAGGGTGTCGAGGCTGGCGATGCAGGCACCCCGGGGGGGACCCACCTCCTGGAAGCCCAGATGGCACAGGGGAGGGCGGGGTGCAGCGTGGGGACCAGGGAGCTGAAGGCAAGCGTGGCCCGCGGATGCCGGACTCCTGGTCAGAGCAGAGGACAGGCAGCAGGCACACTGCCCGTCTGCCGGCTGGATTTATAACCATGCGTGCGGACCCCACAGGACGCTCGCCCGGGGACTTGGGAAGGAGGAGATTCCTGAAGTGGGGCCACCCTGAGGCGTCGAGGGAGGGGCGGTGCGGACGGCGGGGGAGGGGGGCGGGGAGAGATGCCAGCTTCCCCACCCCCCAAGCCCAGAAAAGAGGCAGGTTCTTCCCAAACCCCAGGGAGCTGAAACAGCCAGGGCTCCCACGCCCGCCTGCCCAGGGGGCTGCTCTGGGCCAGCAAGCCCCTCCTCTGTGGCTGGGGCCACGAGCCTGCGGGCAGGGGGACAGCTCCTTCAGCGTCACAGACCCCTGCTATCTGCTGACAGCAAACACTCACCCCAGAGCAGAGGCAAGCAGAGGCCGGGCCAGCCCGCGGGAGGGTGGAGGCGAGGGCTGCACACCCGCACCCCCTGCTCGCGGAGATGCCGGGGACCCATCGGAGACCCAGAAGGCCCGTGACAGCACGGTCCCCCAGGGTCGTGCAACAGCCGGCTCGGCGTGCACGTGGCCACACACGCAACAACTACCGGGAAAACGTTACCGATGCTCAAGCCTAAATCGGGGGCCTGGGGGTCTTTATTGTGGCTTTCTCTACTTTTCTGTATTTACTTTTTTTCATAATATAAAGTTTAAAGTAAAGTAAAAGCTCGTTTACTTCTTGAATTACCCAGAACTCCCGGAAATAATTGGAGACAAAGTAAGTTTTCACCAAACCAGAACGGATGGTCAGGGTGGGAGGAGGGCAAATACCTTCAAAGGCGGCATTTTCCCCGCAAGCTGCACAGCCGCTCCCCCGCTCCCAGCTGGCTCTGCGGGGGCGGGAACATCACCCTGATGGGTCCCCGGCCACCCGCTGCCTTGTCCTCAGGGATCGTCTCCAGGGTGTGGAGGACAGGACACCCAGCTCCTGACCCGTGAGCTGGCCCCGAGGACTGTGGTCAGGCCCTCCGGTGGGGGGGTGGCGCGGGTGGACCAGAGTCCTGGCCTGTCCGGGGCGGGGCGGCAGCCTCGCCCAGGGTGTCCGGGGCTGGACCTGCACCCTCACCCAAGCGGAGGAGGGGCGGGGCCGCGTGAGGGCTGCAGCCGGGTCTGCAGGCCGTTCTCGCGCTGCCCCTCGGGCTCCTGGCCAGTGTGCAGCTGCGCCCGGAAACCCCACTTCCCACGGGGAGCTGTTCCCAGTCGAGGGCCTAGGCTCTCTGGGAGCCTGAGGTCTTGGTTTCTGCCCTGTCCCTCTCACTGAAGACCCTGAAGCTGCTGCCCGTGTGTTCCTCCCGGGGGTCCCTCCCCGGCTCTGGGGTCCTAGCCCCCTCTTCTCACGGACAAGCACCTGGCCTCCACCCACAAAGTGGGTCTATCCCGAGCCGCCCGGGGCCCACCTGCAGAGGGAGCATCCAGCCCCTCCTCCCTGCCCACCTCCTGTCCCTGTGCTGGACTCGAGGCTGGGACCCTCCCCCAGGACGGCCCCTCAGGGGCCGTGACCAGCAACTTCCAGCGGGGGGACACCAGCCTCACTGAAGCAGCTGAGAGCCCGGTAAGAATAGGCCGGACTCAGGCTGGGGGTCCCGACCTCGCAGGCTCCCTGGGGCCCCAGGCACAGAGGGAAGTGCAGGCTGGACCAGAGGCTCAGAGGACACAACCTCGCAGACGTTCAGGAGCTCGAGTCCTTGGGGGCATCACTGCGGGGACCCCGGGAGGCCACCTCCACGTCTGCTCTTCTGGAGGACACTCTATCACAAAGCCTGGGAGAGCCTGCAGCTTCTTCAGAGCTAGAACTGACCCACATCACTGGAGGGTGCTCAAGAGCCCACAGAAGCAGGAGCATCCCCAGAGCATCCGACCGGCCAGCTCTCGGGGACGTCTGTCCCGCGAGTGCTGCACCTGCCCCAGACCTCCTCCCGGGTCCAGTTCCCCTGCCCCAGGCCGGCATGGGGGCCGGAGGGGACCACAGTGTGACCTGTATCCCTGCAGCCTATGGACACCGTGGTGGGGAGGGACGTGGCCACGGGGACCCAGATCCCTGTGCCTCAGGTGCCTCAGCCCTGGGGAAGGAGACCCCTGGGCTCCAGGCAAGGCCCCCGGAAGCCTCTGGCGGCAGCGGGATGAGGGGAGAGGGCTCCTGCCTCTGGCCTGTGTGCACATGGGTTTGTCCATGGTTTCCTGCTCCTGGCCCGGCCCCTCCTCGGTCCATCAGGAAGCGAGGTGCCCAGTGAGGTTGGGATGAAGGTGACACACAGGGAGGGCTCAGCCCGGTGCCTACATGGTAGACTCACCAAGGGCTGGTGTTACTGCCTGCCGGGCCAGCACCTTCCACACTCAGAGGAGGGGGCTCCCCCTGAGGATCGGCTGGCTCCTCCCTGACCCCCACCCCCGGGTCAGACCAGGTCTGGGAACAGGGCAGGGCTCCGGGGTACTGGAGCATGGGGGTCTCCCCGACGTGCAGGCCCTGGATGTGCCAGCCCAGCACGCCCGGAGCCGAGGGGCATGCCGGCCCCCAGGCCACCGTGGGGCCTGGGGCGGAGGCATGGGTGTCGCCCGCCCCGCCCACCTACCTCCTCCGTGGCTCTGGCACAGGTAGGGGAAGCGCCACACGTTGCCCAGGCCCACGCAGAAGCCCACGCAGGTGAGCATGTACTGTGCCTTGTTGTCCCACTTGGGCCGGGAGCCGCTCTCCTGCTTCTCGAGGCTCTCCAGCTCATCCAGCGTGGGGATCCGGGCCTCCAGGCCAGGGTTGGGCAGCACCAGCCTGACCATGGTGGGTGCAGGTGAGTCCCTCAGGCGCGGCCAGAGCGGAGGGTGAGTGGCCACGGGCCGGAGCCCCAGCACTTTATAGGGAACCTTTGGCACCTCACCCCGAGCACCTGGGCCGAAAGGAAGTGTCAGCAGATCTGGAGGGCGAGTCCGCCAGACTGTTAATGCCTTATCTGCAGAGGCGCCGCGGACCCTCCGGGCTGCTCCCCGGGCGCTGCCGGCCCCTCCCCCTGTGCAAACGCCAAGGCAGCGGCTCAGGTGAGCCTCGCCCCCCCACCCCCACCGCGCACACCAGACTCTCCGGGAAGAGGGACCTGATGGTAGGACAGCCGCCTGGCTCTGCAGGACTCGGGTTCTCCCCAACCTCGGAGCCCTGCCCACCGGCCACAGCCCCACCTGCGGAGGAGGGGAGGGGGCCCTCTTCCCCCAGCGCTCGCTGCCAGCGGGGTGACGCGGGGCATCCTGACCGCCTCCCAGCTGGAGCCCTGGGTCCTGGGAGCCGCCCGCAGCCCTGTCCACACTGAGCTCGGTGCTGCCTGGCCCCTCCAGCCCGAGCTCTGGGCTCTAAATAGGTCCTCAGAGAGCGGGGCCACCAGCGCCCGGTGCCCAGAGCTGCTTCAGGTGGGGCCTCCAGGCTGGGTCCTCATCCCCACGGGCTCTCCTGGGGGCTCAGAGCCATCGCTCTGCCGCCTCCCGCCCCGCCCCCACCCCCCAGCTGGAACCCTCTACCAGCTCCTGTGTCTCTAAGGGCAAAGGCCTCCCGAGCCTGCAGGCCCTGCCTGCCCTGTGTGACCTCTCACCTCGCCCCCCACTCCGGCCAAGACCCAGACTGCTCCTCCGGCCCTGCCGTCCTCCCGGTGTCCAGGGGGCCGTCCTCCCCCTTCGAGCGGGACACAGACTGCAGGTGGCCCTACTCTGCCATCCACAGCTCCCTCCTCCACAGCATCCTCTCCTGTGACAGGACGTGCGGCTTATTTAGTTCTCTGGCTGATTGCCTGGTCCCTCGTTCCCGGCTGTACTCTCCTCTCCCTGTCTCTTCACTCACATTTGCCGTAGCAACTTTTATTACGAAACAAATACATGCTTATAGTCAGGAAAATTGGAGAGTTTACACTAGGAGTTTCTCACTGTTCTATACAGTTTTATAAACGTGTATGACACCCACTCACCCACTACCTGACATGTCAGTGTCTGTGCATGATTTTTTTTTTTTTGCAGTACGCGGGCCTCTCACTGCTGTGGCCTCTCCCGTTGCGGAGCACAGGCTCCGGATGCGCAGGCTCAGCGGCCATGGCTCATGGGCCCAGCCGCTCCGCGGCATGTGGGATCTTCCCGGACTGGGGCACGAAACCATGTCCCCTGCATCGACAGGCGGACTCTCAGCCACTGCGCCACCAGGGAAGCCCCTGTGCATGGTTTTTACTTACCATGATATCTTGAGAATGTTCCGTTCATTAAATTAAAACTTTTAAACTAAATTTAGATTTCTCTTTATTTTATTTTATTAACTCTTTGTTAAATTTTTCTTTCAAACATCATTTTTGATGCGGAACATCAAACGTGCTCCGGGTGTTGGGCCTACTGTAATTTATTATAGAACTTTCCCTGACGTGGCACATCTCTGCTGCTTTCGATGTTTCCCTGTTATAAAGATTGCTGTGATAAATGTATGTGAACACATGTCTTTTCGTTACTGGTTGACGGGTTGGTGAATTTTCGTAAAGTGAGCACATCCATGTAACAAGCACGCAGATCAAGAGACAGAGCATCCCAGAACCCAGAGGCCCTGCCCACCCCCCAGGCACTGTCTGTCCGTCCCACCTGCAGCTCTGACAACACAGCGGGGGTGCTGCTCCGGGGGCACCTCCCGCTCCTGGCTTCCCAGGCCACGCGAGGTCCCTGGCTTCTTCGTGCCTTCACCCCGCTCTCTCCTCGCGGGAAGTGCCCGGTCCGTCCAATCCGTCCTCAAGCTGCGGGACAGTGTCTGGTTGGTGCCGCTTCCACAGGTGCCGCTCTGAAGCCCGTCCTCGCCTCCTGGTGCGCTCGGGACGGTACCGGGCGGATGACGCCCCCGGGGTGTGCACTGGCCCAGCCTGAGAAGATGCTGCGAAGCCGCTTCCGAGAGGACTGAGCCAGCTACCTGCAGGCCAGCCGCCGGGGATGGTCCACACGGTCACCAGTCACCGGCCTCTGAACCTTGTGGCCACAGGGACCCCGCTAAAGGCAGTGCATGGTGGCCTTAATCGGCATTCCCCCCAGGCCTGTGACACCGCTGTCCTCCCGTGAAACCCATTCAATTGTCCTTTGCTGCTGGGATGCTGGCCCCGTCCCGCTAACCTCGAGGACCTGGTCACGCGCTCTGGGACCCAGAGCTTCACAAGCCTCTTCCCGCTTAGCCTCTGGCCTCCTGTCCTCTCAGTGTGCCTGTGATGAGAAGAAGCTCCTGGGTCAGCTCACCTTTACAAGACCTTGTCCACCTCAAGGTCATGAAGACACCCTCTCACGTTTCATCCAGAAGCTTTAATGTTTTCCTTATGTGTTTAAGTCAATGATCCTCTTGTCACGTGTTGTGTGAGGGCAGCTGTTGGCCAAGAGTCCTTCTTGGAGGTGGGGGGGCGGAGGCACATGTCCAAACAACCTGGCACCTTTTACCCAAACTGTCACCCTTTCTCACTTCCTGCAGAGCTGCCCTTGCCATAAATGTTCATACCTGTGGTCTGTTTCTTCACTTTCCATCGTGTTCCTTTGGTCTTTTTGTCCCCTCTCTTCTCCAGGGCACACAGCCTTCATTCCTGAAGATGTATGATAGGTCTTACGTCTTCCAACTGTGTTCTTCAAAGATGCATACTTTGTGGGATAAGCTTGCCAATTTCCACAGAAAACCTGCAGGGATTTTGATTCAAGCGCGTTCAATCTATAGATCAATTTAAACGGGACCTTAACAATACTGAGTTTTTCAAACCGTAAGGGTAGTACACCCCTCCATTAATGTAGGTCTTCTTTTTCTCAATAATGTTTTACAGTTTTGGGGGTTTTTTTTGGCCACTCCACATTGCTTGTGGGATCTTAGTTCCCCGAACAGGGCTTGAACCTGCACCCTCAGTAGTGAAAGTGCAGAGTCCTAACCACTGCACCGCCAGGGAATTCGTTTTATAGTTTTTTCGTGTGGCCGTCTTGGAGATCTTTCATTACATTTATTCTTGCATTTGACATTTTTGAACACTCTTGTGAATGATATTTGTTCTTAATGTTTATCTTTTCGTTGTGTATTGCTGGTACCCATAACAACACAATTTTCGTATCAAACTCTTTCTCTGACATTTTTTTTAACGTGCTGTTGGATTCTGTTTGCTAGTATTTTTTTTCACACACACTGTATTTTATTTTTACAAGAGAGAAATCAACTGACACCAAGCATTGTAAACGGATGACCACAGCAAAAGCAACAATGATTGAAATTACCAAACACAAAACATTCGCATGCTATGTTTCTCTGACATGTCTAACCATTGCTTTTAAAAGATATTCTCAATAAAAAAAAATATTTTTTAAAATTTATTTATTTGGCTGTGTCAGGTCTTAGTTGCAACACGCGAACTCTCAGTTGCGGCGTGTGGGATCTAGTTCCCTGACCACGGATGGAACCCAGGCCCCTTGCATTGGGAGCACAGAATCTCAGCCACAGAACCACCAGGGAAGTCCCAACAATACAAAATTATGCCAACTGAAAATGACAGTTTTAATTCATCTTTTCCCACCCTTTCACCTTTTCCTCTTTTACTTTTCTCACCTCAGTACGTCGTATCCAGCACTGCACACAGCTGGTAACAGGAGCAGCCGGCTTCGTTTCCCATCTTGGGAGAAGCTTTCAGTATTTCCCCACTCGGACCATTGAGTACGGTGGAGGTTTTTGTACAGACTCTCGTCCGGTTAAGGACTCTGCCTTCTACTCCGCGCGTGCTCAGAGGCCCTTGCATTTTGCTGTAACAGCTTTACTGAGGCGGAATTCTCACAAAGGACAATTCACTCCCTTAGTATATTCACAGCGCCATGCAACTGTCATGACAGCTGAGGTCAGAGCATTCTGTCACCCCCAGAGGAAACCCGGCCTTCAGCTACTCCCCTCGTCACGCTTGAGGGGCCTTTTTTGTTTTAATGGTTGGCTATAAACTCCCTTTCCTTTGTTTTCTTAATGTGGTGAATATACAGCTTGATTTTTAACTTTGAAACAACCTCGCATTCCTGGGATGATCCCAGGTTTTCCAGGAATTATTTGTACCCCTGGGTGCAGTTTGCCGCAGGTTAGCCCAGAGGTTTTACGGCTACGATCCTTTCCAGAGGAGTCAGCCCAGAGTCCCAGTTGCTCACGGGCTCTGGTTTCTCCACCCCCAGGGCAGACGCGGTCACAAACCGCCGCATCCTCCTGCCAAGAGGAGGAAGAGCCGCCTGCTCTCTGCACCATCACTAACGATGGGGATCAGTGTCCTTAATCTTTGCCAATTTCATAAGTTTTTTAAAATGTGGTCGAAACGGACCAGATGGTTTGTTGACGCCTTTATAAAGTGGGTCCCACCCTGATCAATTTTGCATCTTTTCTATCAGGTTCTATCTCAACGGGGCTGGAGGCCAGCTTCCTATTTCTCTTCCAGTTGTGTTAAAAGGACGCCCACCCTTCAAATCCTCGGGAAAATGAGCCGAGCTGTGCCGTCTCCCTGGGCCGGGCAGGACGGCGCCCGTAAACCCCTGACAGCAGGGTCTCGGACAGAATTGACTATGCTTGAGTCCTGTCCTCCCGGCCGCCCCCGGGCTAAGGGCGACAGACGGGGGGCCGTGTGGTCCCCTGATCCCCGAAGCAGTCACCTTTGCCTCTCAGGAGCTGTGTCCTCACGGAGGAGCTGATTACAAGGCCCGAGTTACTGAGTCGAGGCCCCGGGACTCTCGGCACCTTGGATGCTTCACTTCTCCGTCCCATCTCCACCTCCCCCAGCCCCGGGCTGGATTCACTGCCTTCCGGGCCCAGAGTTGAGCCCACAGCTTGGCGCCAGCCACCCCCCGCCCGGAGAGCCTCCTGGTCTCTATCTGTGTTTGCTCTGCGTTTGTATTCTTAAGGGGAAGAGGGAGCAGGGCACTGTCTCTGCAGGAGAGAGAGACAGAGACAGAGACAGAGACGGAGACAGAGAGGGGGAGCCGGTGCCGGCCGTCCAGCCTCTGCACCTGCCGCACTCGCCCAGTGCTTTCTGGAAGCGCCGCCCCACGGCCCGCTGTCCAGCAGCAGGACTCCCCAGGGCGCCTGCCTGAGTGCAGCTGGTACCCAGGGGTGCTGGCTTTGGACCCTTGCTCACCATGGCCGGCAGAGGCCAGAGTCCCCTGGAGTCCCTTTCCCACCTGTTTGTTTACTGCTGGGTTATCTAGAGAACTGATTGTTACCAACCTGGGTCTCTGAGGAAATAACCCCAGATAAGCAGGGATGAGATGCAGTGTGATTCTGCCTTTGTTATGATAACAGCTGCCCTCAGAGCTCAGCCAGAGAAGTGGGAGGGGCAGGGAAGGTGCCTGCAGTGGTTGTCCAGGAGGCCTGGGGAGGGGGTGGTCCGCCTGGGAGCCCCGGGTCCACTGCACAGAGCCCTCCGACTTGTTTTGTGTGGGTGGAAAAAGCAGACGAGGCATTAGCTACAGGGTCTAAAGAAGTTTTGTCAGGTCAGTAGTAATATGTGCACATTTATATTTTTATAACTTGTGATTATAAAAGTAACACATTTTTGTAATGGAAGTGTGCAGTGTAATTTGGAAAATGCAGGACAAATACAAGACATGGGTAAAAAGCACTTATGATTTCACCATCCATAGACAGTTGTAAAAAGCTAATTTAGCATTTTTCTTCTGATATGTATGTATGTATATATATATGTGCATACACACGTATGACACGTATATCCTAATACATATTCATAATCGGTATCATTTTGCGTTTTCCAGTTAACATATTGTGTTTTCCCACACTATAAAACTCATACTGCCCACTAGCCCCCGTGTAGGGACATATTAGAATTTTTATGACCCATTTTTACCAGTAAAACAGGTTTACTCAGGAGCAGCAAAGAATTGCAGTCCTGGCCATGCAAGCATGGGGAGCCCGGGCCAGTCCGGAGGACACAGGAGAGGACCTTCTTTTACAGGAAGCAGGGGAGTTGGCAGGGGCTTTACACCCAGAGAGCCCATCGGAGGAAACTGGGGCTGTTCATTGGCTGAGCCGTTGCCGGGCGGGGTGAGGATCTTTCCTCCTCCTGCTGGTGACCGTGAAGGGGCACCATTTCCTGCGGGAATGCAAGGCAGTGGCCTCCTGCTGGCCTCTGTACCCACTGGCTTCCCTCCTCCCTGCTGGCTCAGGCTCCCTCTGCTGGCTCCCCACCTGCTTGTCCCCCGACCTGGGACAAGGCCTTCACCGGCCTCTCTTAGGGGCTGCGTCACCTTCCACCTGCAGCTGAGGATGTCCGAGCCCTACCCTCTGCAGCCCAGAGAAATGGGCAGACGGTGGGCTCAGGGGTGCCGGGGTCCCTTGTGAGAATGTGTATGGGGGTCCTCACGTCCATCCACTTGCCCCCGGGCTTTCGGGGCAGAGGGGTGGCCCGGCCTGCCCTCCCCAGCGAGGCATGAGCTCCCACAGTCACTGCCCCTCCTCCGCTACCGCTAGCTCCCCGCTGCTCAGGTCAAGTTGTTTTTACGCCTGGGCGTGCGATTAACCATCAACCTGAGGCAATGACTTCTCAGGAGCCTCCCAGGCCAGTACTTTTCCAAGAGGCCCTGCACTCCCAGCGCCCTGCTGCACCCAGTGTCCCTGGGGAAAAACCCTGGGGGTGGGGCAGTCCAGGGACCCCGCCTCTGCACCTGTTCCCCACAGGACCCCCACATGGCACCCCAACTCCCCCAGTCCAGGTCCCTTCTCCCCAAACCTTCTGGCCCCGCAGCTCTCTTCCAGCACCCTCCCCAGCTCACCTCAGACCAGTCCAGAGCCTTCAGGCCCCTGCGTCGGCCCCTCCCCACAAAAGTCAGCGCCCTGTCCTGCATCCCAGCTCCCCGGGACGCTCAGAGCCCTTCCTCGGGCCCCACCGGATGAGCTCCGCAGACCCAGCGCTGGGGCTGCCCACGCCACTCGCCCCTCCTTACAGGGGCCCTGAGTCCCCTGCGAGTGGGGGGCAGGGCTCCTCCCTTAGCACCTGGGGAGACCTGAGGTGCACAGAGGTCGCCCGGAGCAGGTCCGGGGGGGTCTTCTATGGAGGGGCGCCCTCTGGGCCGGAGCGTGGGTGCTGGCAGCCTGGGCAGCCGCACGTGAGCAAGAACCGTCATTCGGGGACACTTGGCTGGAGGAGCATTGCTGAGCTTCGACAGGCAGGTGAGGCCCTGGTGCAGCTGCACCTCCAAACAGAGGTGCTCGGGAGGGGATGTAGTTTAGGGGGAACATTTTTATCATGAGAACAAAGTTCGAGGTTCACCCAAAAGAACCATTTTGGAACCATTTCTGCGTGATCCCACAGCTCCCTGGGCGCCAGGGCCCGAGAGACAATCTTCACTGGAAGCCACGTTGACCTTGGGCCATAGTGGCTGGTTCGCAGGCTCTCCCAGTGTGGACTCTGCTGGGGTTCCCGTGGCCTCTGTAACAGACGGGAGCAGCCAAACAAAGGGGTGGCACCCATGGGGCTACACTCACCAGTAGATCTTACGATGCCCGCCGAGAGGTCACCGACAGCCTTCAACACGGCGGCCCCGCCTGGGCAGACGGCCCCATCCCGAACACCTACTGCGTGCAGGCAACCCTCGGGACGGGCCACTGTGGGGCTGGGCGGAGTGGAGAGGAGCCGGGCGGGGACACCAGGGTCCCCACATTCAAAGATGACCAGGGGAGTCAGGGTCAGAGCTGGGCCAGAGAGGTTGGCCGAGGTCAGGCCCGCAGGGCAGGCTAACCACCCGAGGGCAAGAGTCATCAAGCCGGGCACGTTGGGGGGGCCCCTCGGAGCTGCAGCCCCTCGGAGCTGAGTGGAGTGGGGGGCCCTGCCAGGGGGGTGGCCTGGATGCGTAGGCCTGGGAGACACTGGGAGGGACACAGGAGGGGGGCTGCGAAGATGCCACCCCCGAGTGCCAGCGCCTCCTGAGGTGGGGGAGATGACCCACCGCCCTTCCACTGCCGCCACTGGAGGGCAGACCTGGGGGCTCCTGGGTGCGGACAGGCCGACCTCAGGGATGCCCATGGTTGGAAGCCAAGAGCAGCTCTGAAGAGGTAACTGAAAAGAGTTAGACAGAGGAGGATGTTCTGAGCAGATCACATTCCCACTTACATGGTGTGCAGTTTGCAAGAATTCCTGTACAGGAAAGTTAATTCCTTCAGGAGAGCTGCCAGGGAGGGAAGGAGGCGTGGAGATAAGCCCAGGCGTAGTCAGCTCACCGGGGGAGGGGCTGGCGGGGGAGCGGAGGTGGGCTCAGGGCCAGGCGGTCAGGCTGGACGCCAGGGTTGCGGACACCACTGAAAGCCTGAGGTGGGGGAAGGGAAGCAAACCAAGCTCTGGGGAACCTCCTGAGCGTCAGAGGGCCCCCCGGGCATGGGGCCCCCCAGAGCAGACTCGGGAAATTTGGAGGGGGTGCCGGGGAGAAGGTTCTAGAGCAGGAGGACCAGTGAGGGCTGGGCGAGGTTGAGGGTCGTGCTGAGTACAGCCGGCTGGTGGGTGCCGCGGCCGGAGAGCCCAGGGTGTCAGGAGCTGCCTGCGCTCTCAGGGCTGCAGTGTTGGCTGGGCCAGGCTGGGGTCGGATGTGACACAGGTCCGGGTGTGGTCTTGGCTGGCAGCCGGGGTTCGGAGGGCAAGGTCACGGGGCGGCAATGCCTGAGTCAGCTCTGAACACGTGACAGGCTGGCAAAAGTGTCAAGGAGCGGGGCAGCCTGACCAGAGTCTTCAGAGGAGGGACAGGTCGGAGGTCAGAGGTCGGAGGAGGGAGGAGGGACCGCACGGGCTGGGGTTTGGGAAAGGCAGGGTCAGCGGTGGCTGGGGAGCAGGGTCGACCCTCCGCCCTGAAGTCCACGGGGCCGGGAGGGGGACAGCCTCCCAGGAATGCCCTTCCCCAGCTGAGCCCTCACCTGAGCCAAGAGGGCCCACCTCACTCCGGGGTCGGGACGCCAGCCTCACTACCCGCACCCCCCTTCTAGGCCCCACTTGCAGTGGGGAAGCCAGACCCCTCCTCCCTGCCCCTCCCCGCCCTCCCCTCCATGACCCAGTGGCAGGTGTGGCCTGCCCCCACCCCCCGGCCCTGGGACTCTGCCTGGGCGACAGCCACGCCCCGTCCCTTTGCTTCACCTTGACCCAGGGCGAGGCCCAGGCCCACCACGGACCCTTGGTCACCGTGGCTCAGACCCCATCTCGCCCGCCGCGCCCCGCTCAGAGCGCTGGGCCTCTGCCGGCCCAAAGGGCCAGACTGGGCCATCCAGGAGGGCCGTCCCGGGATCCACCTGACCCCCGCCCAGCGCTCCTGTCTGAAGTGCTGACAGGACTAGCTGGTCCCCTTTACAGGGATGGTCCCCTCCCCGCCCCGGCCCTCAGCATGCAGGGGAAGGTGTGCAGGGGACGGTGTGCGGGGGAAGGTGTGCAGGGGAAGGTGTGCGGGGGAAGGTGTGCAGGGGACGGTGTGCGGGGGAAGGTGTGCGGGGGAAGGTGTGCGGGGGAAGGTGTGCGGGGGAAGGTGTGCAGGGGAAGGTGTGCAGAGGGCCCGGAAACATGGGTCAGCAGAGGCCTCTACTCTGTGGGGGTCTCCTCCCTGCCCTGATGGAGGGCCCTCAGGCCCCCACCTGCCACGGTGGTCCTGCCAGGGGTGCCGAGGCTCCTCCAGACCTCCCCTCGCCCCCTCAAACTCCAGACTCAGGCTGGAGTCAGATCCCAGGACACGCTGACCCATCGGAGACGCTGAGCCCTGAGCCGTGCTTTCCCAGGATGCGAGCGCGGCAGGTGCGAGCGTCCAGCTCCGACACGGCTGATGGTCTGCCGGCGGCCGGCCGGGCCCTGCGCTGAGACCCCTCGCCGGAGGGTGGAGACAATCCCCCTGGAGGTGAGCCTGGTGGCCTTCTCGGTGTTTGGGACGTGGTGAGACAGCTCCGACGGAACCGCAGAAACGCAGCACCGCGGCCGCTCCTGGCACCTCTGGCCTACGGTGAGGAAGCAGCCCCCGCCTCGGTACCTGCCTGGCACCTTGCACCCAGCAGGTGCCTCGTCTGTAGCTGCAAGTCAGCCTGCTTACCAAGGGGCCACAGGGCTGCCTGCTCTCTGCATGGCCAGCCCACCAGCCGGGGTGCTGACCACGGGGGTGCTGCGGGGAGGGGAGGGCCTTCAGGACGCAGAGTTCAGCCTTCCCACCTGCTGGCCGTTCGCTTGCGTGCAAGGAGCAGTGGCCAGAGGGACCGTCTACACCAGCCCCTGGGCAACCGCTGCTGGTTTGGCTGACAGCCGGCCTGGAGGGCAGGTGGCCAGGAAATTGGCAGCCGGATGGCCTGGGAGGTGCTTTGCAGACGGACCCACCCAGATGCACAGGGGCCAGAGGATGTTTGCGCCCGTGCATGCTCCCCAGAGGGACCCAGAGCCCAGCAGGAAGGTGGACGATACGCCGCTCTCGGTGGGTGGACAGCCTCTTCCCAGCCCCTCTCCTTCCCGGAGGAGTTCAGGTCTGCGAACGGAGGCAGTGAAGAGGCTCGGCCTCCCCCCGCCGAGGCCACTGGCTGCAGGGCGCCGTCCAGTGCCGAGTAACCAGCAGGGCCCCCTATGCGGTCTGGAAGATGGGGTAACGCGTCCTTGCGGGGCAGGTGCGCCCATCAGCCTTCCCTGGCCCGGAGGCGTTCTCACTCCCCCTCCCGTCTGCCTGAAGGTTTATTCAGAAGATTCTCCTCACAGCGTTTCCGACCCCAAAACTTACTTCACAGCAAAGAATGAGGGATGGGCTCACGCTCACAGGGTCCCTGGGACACGTGCCGCCCCCTGGAAGCAGCTGACCCGAGGGGAAGCAGGATTGCACGCTGAAAGCCCAGTGCTGGCGGGGGTGGTGGGGGCACGGCTTGGGGCTGGCGTGCTGTCCATCAGTGCCGACCTAGGGGGCCATGGGGGGGTTGGGGGCTGAGGGTCATGCCCTTGCTGCTGTCCTAGTGCCCCACTTGCAAAATGCTGATCCCAGCCCTGCAGCTGGGAGGGAGCTCCCTGCAGGGATACCAGTGGGGCCACTGCACTGCCCGGGGCCTCTCTGGCTTCTGGGGCCTCCGAGCCACACGGCAGCTGGCTGGAGCGTGGCTCCTGAGCACCAAGAACCCCAGGGGTGGGGGAACCGTCTGCCTGCTCGGCCACTGTGGCGAACACTGCAGGCTGGCGGCCGAAAGAGCAGACATCTAAAACAGCAGACGTGTATCCTCTCGGTTCTGGAGGCTAGATGTCCGAGCGCAAGGTGCCAGCCCAGCCGGCTCCTGGTGAGGCCTCTCCCTGGCTGAAGACGCCCTTGTCCCCTGTGTCCTCGCAGGGCAGAGACAGGGCTCCCGGGCCTCCTCTTACAAGGACACTAGTACTGTGGGATCGGGGCCCCTCCCCATGACCTCATTTAACCGTAACTACCTCCGTAGAGGCCCCATCTCCAAATACGGCCACACTGGGGGTCAGCCCCCAGTGTATGAATTTAGGGAGGGACACAATTCAGTCCATGGCAAGGCGTGTGTCTGGAGGCGTTCTCTGAGGTGCCTCCTTGCTTCCCTGGGGAAGTTAGGGGAAAGTTTCAGCACCCGTGCAGGGGGGACCCCAAAGGGTGAGCTGCTCAGGAATGAGAGGCGTCACCGTGTGGGTCGGGGCGGCACAGCCGAGCTGGGGCAGCAGGGGCGGGAGGACCGGCGTGGGGGAAGGACGGAGCGAAGCCCCATGGGCGGCCAGAGCTCCGCTCCTCTGGCTCTGGCTCTCGCATTGTCCTGACCGCAGGGGTGTTTCTAATCCTCAAGCCAAGGCGGGTGCTGAGGCCGGGGTGGGGGGGAGGGGGGCACGCGGGACTTTGGACATCCTCCCGGGAGGGGAGGGCGCCCCGTGTGCACGGTGGGGGGAGGCGGGGAATGGTGTTGGTGAAAGCATCAGCTTGGGGGGCTAAATTTGGGGAAAGAGAGTTTACAGAGGCCCAAGCAATGAGCAGGCAGGGTGGCCTGGCGGGGAGGCATTTCCCTCTTCTGAGCGCTTTCCTGGGGGCTGAGGGTCTCGCTCCCAGAGAACTGCCCCCGGGGCTGGGCCGCATCCACAGTGAGAGGCGGTCACTGAGCCTGGGGGCAGAGAGGGGCTGCTGCCTTCCCCCTGGTGGGGCCAAGTGGAGTGGGGTCCCTGGGGGACCGGGTGGAGGGACACAGCAGAGAAGACCCTGCCCGTGGGGGACTCCCCCAGTGCAGCCAGCTATACCCAGAGGGAGGAGCCTGCGGCCCACGTGAGCAGACCCAAGAATGGTGGGTCCCCTGCCACGTGGAAGACCCCCTGGCCTCCCCCGCCGCAAGGGATGGGCCGGGCTGGCTTCCGCTCCCCTCAGGGCCACCAGAGCCCTCCTCGGTCAGCCGCCCTGGCTGGGGGCTCCTTTGGATCTGTGGCTGGAGGGGAAGAGGGTCCCCCAAAGAGGGGGCAGTTCTCAGAGGAAGGGAGCCAGTCCCAGGCCACCTGCTCTGGACCGCAGGCTCCCTCCATCGGGGGCCAAGGCAGCTGGTCCCCAGTTCCTTTCGGAGTGACATTCCCACAGTTCACTGTCAGCGTGGACGTCGATGAAGCAGACAAAACCACACTTCTGTGCGCAGCCTGTCAGGCGCCAAGACCCCCTGCCCTTTAACAGCCCAGGAAGCACCAGGGTTCCGGTTGATTCCAAGCACCACGCCTGATGAATACGGCCTATTCAGGCTGCGCTGTGTCTTCACTGTGATGACCTTCCCCACCCAGGAGGGACCCAGCCTCCTTCAGTCCCAGTCGCCCCTGCCAGGTACCTGGGAGGCTAGCTTAAGGCCCTGGGTGGGGGACAGGGTGGGGGACGGGGCAGGGGGTGGGTGAGGGTCACTCCCAGACAAGTCCGTCCTGGCTGGACCAGGTCACACACTCAGGACGCGCTGCTGACAGTAATGTCTGGATCGGCCAGCAGGGGGCACAAACACTCAGAGAAACGGAGAGACACACACTGCTGGCCCATGCAGAGGGACACAGGCACACACGTGCACACACGTGCACACACACACGCACACTAGCAGAGCCTCGAGACTCCCCTGAGATTAAGGCTTGCAAATCAGCTGCTGAAAGCCCTACAGATGGGAGGTGAAGGCATAATCCACGCGACCGTCCATCCCCAGCCCCCGGCTTTGTGGGACCCGTGGGAGTGAAGCGGTCTGGAAACAGGCACTTACCAGGCTCCATCTACCCCGAGCTCACAGCCTCAAGAACAGCCGCGTGGAGGCTGAGACGGTGGGCAGGGGGACCAGCCCCTCGGGGGTCACTTGGCTGCACGTTCCTTGGCCACCCCGGGGCTTTCACACACCTTCTCAGTGCCGCTCCTCTGGGGAAAGAGAAAAGGCTTAGACCGAAGTTCCAAAGTCTCATTCAAGTTGAAAACATGTCCATTCTTTAGCAAGCAGCACTGGAGATCATCTTGAAATGACATCCAGCTTCTGTCTGTCTGTCGGTCTGTCTCTCAGACCCACTGCCGGGAAGGAACTGGGGGTGCTCCAGGGGCGGGACAGTTGCCCAGCAGAGGGAAGGGTCAGAGCAGAGGGCCCTGGGAGGCGGGAGGAGGAAGGACACCCCCGAGGGCCGGAGTCGGGAGGCGGCGGGCTTTGCAGCTGCGGGGCGGGTATGGCCAGAGGACCGGCCTGGCCCAACCTCTCAGGCGGGACAGCTCAGATCCATGCGGGGTCGGCACGTGCCAGCCTGGGGGCAGTGGGCCGAGACCCCTCCCAGGCAGGCTGAGGCCCTGACAGGTCCACGCGTGCCCCGCACAGAAAGACCCTGTGTCAGGCCTGGAAGCAACGGCCTGACTTTGGATTTTAACAGTTGAGCTGAGTCGGCATTTGTGGCCGTCCCCTCCTGCAGGGCCTCGAGGCCGGTTGAGACCTGCTCCTGTCCTGGCTGCCCCTGAGGCCGGGGCGCGACTCTGCCGGGCATCGGGGTCCACGGTCACACGGGGTCCTCCCGGCAGCCGTTTGGGCCGGTCCTCGGTCTGCGGTCCGTGGCCTCCCCTACAGGCCTGCAGGCTCCTTCCCACGCTGGACGCTCCCTGCTCTCAGGCGCAGGATATCGGGGCCTCTGGATCGGCCGCCTCAGTCGGTGGCTGGGGAGGCCCTGCGGCCCCCGCCCTCATTCTGAGAGGCCCACCTCCTGGGTGGGGCTCCAGGGCAGATCCGCCAGTGCTTCCCTCTCCGTGCCCCACCCCCCAAGGCAAAGGCCCTCCCGCTCTGTGTCCGGGCAGGGCCCAGGCTGGGGGGCAGTTGGAAGGTGCCGGTGGGCCCTGCAGTAGCCCGCAGGACCAGGAGGCGGGGGAGGGTGAGCAGGAGGGGCCCTGGCCCCAGAGGCGGGAGGCGGGGGGGAAGGGGGGAGCTGGGCAGGGGCTCTGGGCACATGTGGGGGAGGGGCTGACAGAGGGGGGACGCTCCCTTCACGCTGAGAGACTTGGGCTGCATGTTGCCATCTACTTTAATACATATGTGAGACACTGAATGCAGACAGCGGCCAGACCAGCCGTGAAAGCAGAGCTCGGCCCCGCGGCCTGCGGCTGGAAGCCACCCACCACCTACGATGAGCCCAGTGTCCCTGATTCTATCGTCTCCAGCTCAGGACCAACCACAGGGGGCCAGGCGCTCCCCTCACCAACCTCGTGGGACGCCCCCTTCCAGCCCCACCCCCCGGCCTCCCCGGGCCGCAGCCCCTGTTAGGGCACCTGCGCCCCTTCTGTGCTGGGACGCTCTCCCCCACTTGCCCACCTGGGAGTGACGTGGCAGGGCCAGCACCCTGCCCCGCGAGCTCGGAGGGCAAGCCACCCATCGTCTGCTGGGTGGTCTTCACTTGAGTCCACGGTCGGCCTCGTGCCACTTTGGAAGGTGGCCCTGCTGACGGGGGCTCTGGGCTCACACAGATTGTCACAGCCCTGGGAAGCTCTGTTCCCTCTGCACAGAGGCACGGTCCCCAGGGAAAGGCCGAGGGAAGCTGAGCCGCGGGGAGGGGTTTCCGGGGCCCCCTGCCCTCTGCAGACGCCGTCCTGCCAGGGGTCCAGTTGGGTGGACCTCAAGGAGCGGGCCTCCCTCCCAGCCCCGCAGGAGCCCCCCCTCACTCGGCTGGCTCTGCAGCCCTGGAACTGGAGGCACCTCCATCACGCACTTTTGCCACCTGGGTGGCACCCTTGGCATCTGGCCTCAGCCTTCCGAGCCTGCACATCTGCTCCTGTGCCCGTGGCTGGCCTCCAGGTCCATGACGACCGCCAAGCTCACGAAGAGCCCCTCAGCGGTGGGGGACACAAGTGGCCGCCCTGGCCTCCCAGACCCTCAGGCAGGGCCATGTGGGAGACCACAGCCTCTCACCCTCGTGTGCATGGACTTCTGGTCGGTCCTGGCCTCTTGGCCCTCCCTCCTGCAACCCAGTACTCACGGTCCACTCAGCGTGATCCTCGCAGCCCAGAGCATCCCCCCCGTCCCAAAGAAGGTGAGCCCAGCTCCCGAGAGCCTCTAAAGCTGCTGCGAAGTCTGCTGCTCGCCTGTCATTGAAGGGCAGGTGTCAGCTCCTGAGGGACCGACAGGCAGACAGTGCCCGCTGACAAGCTGGTGGGTGTGGGGAACCAGGTGGACAGCCACAGCATGCAGTGGACTGTGGGTGCATCGGCAACAAACGTGGGTGACAGTGAGGCCAGGGGGCCATACCAGCCCCGGGTGTCCAGGGAGCAGGGGAGGTGGCCTCAGTGGGTGTTGGGCTGGGACCAGACACCAGCAGGGATATGGGGACAGGAGTGCAGGGGCCCTGGCCATGATGATGAGATGGCCACCAATGCTGCAGGGACCCCCATGGAGCCCCCAGGGGACAGGACATACTGGTGCCTGCTCAGCCTCGCCGACTTGCCCTATCAGCCTTGAGAACACAGGGCACAGGGGGCCCTGCCTTCCTTGAGTCTCTCCTGGTCAGCAACCCCTTCCAAGCCCTCTGGCCCTGGCCTCCTGAGCATTCCCCCACCCAGGCACCGCCCAGGCCAACACCCCAGTGAGCTCCAGAGCTGAGTTCTAGCCCAGGGTCTGGCAGGCATCTTGCACTCAGCAGCTCAGCCCTGCACCTCCCCCAGCTTATGAAGGCCCTGGCCCCCTTGGAGGCTTTCCAGAACAAAGCAGGAGCCAGCCCAGGCCACGCGCGAAGACGGCGCTCCTGCCTGCGGGGGCCTTGCCCGTCACACAGCTGTGAGGACCTCCGTCCTCCACCCCACCCCCCGCCCACGTGGAGGGTGTGGGGGGCAGGAGAGGAGTGGGCGAGGGGTCAGCTCCAGGCGGGCTTTCCAACGGGGAGGTGTTTCCTGGTTCTCTGTTTAGGAAGGAACTGCCAGGCATGTGTGAGCAGGCACACAGAGCGCCACATGCCGTCCATGTGGGCCCTTGTAGCCAAGCGTGGGGCATGGGGATCGTGGTGCTGCAGCCAGTGACCGAGGGGAGAGGCGAGTTCCTGGGCCCCCCGGTGGCGACCCCGAGGCCGCCTCCGGGCCTAGGGAGGTTGTTCACTAGCTCCTGCCCTGCCAGGTGGGGGTGTTTCCAGGCCCCTCTGTGCCCCGTCCATGCTCGCCCTGATGGGAGTGCCCCACTGGGCAGGGCAGACAGTCCCAGCTGGCTCTGCAGGACCTCTGCCTGGGCGCCCCACTGCTAAACTGTCAGGTCCTCTGGAGACGCTCAGGGAGCTGCCCTCGGGAGGGGGTTTCGGGAGGAGGGCGCTCGTGGGTCTCGCTCACCTCTGCTCGGCCAGCTGAGCTCCAGCCACACTGCTGCTCAAGTAGGTGGGACGGTGGCTCAGACCTGCAGCCACAGGGCTCCCCACCCCCAAGCTCACCCCCCTACATGGGCTTCCTCTGTGCCTGTCTCGTCCTGGTGGCCTCTTCAGTATTGGAACAGGTCCCCGCCGGCTTCATTTCACCCGTCTCCTCTTTAAAGGCCCCCGTCTCTCCAAACACATGCTCTGAGGGGCTGGGGGTTAGGACTCCAGCATACGAATTTGGGGGACACAGCTCAATCCATAACAGCTGTGAGATACAGGCTGGATAATTTGCAGCTCCTGGTTATTCTATTCACAGCCCTGTAACCCTACGGGGGTGCCCGGCTGGTGGTGTCTGGCCCCCCCTCCCCAGGCTGAGGGTGGTGACCTCACCCCTGCCCTTGCCGCTCCCCAGGGCCTGCTCAGAGGGGCTGAATTCCACGCAGCACTCTGGAGGAAGAGGCATGGATTCCGTCCGATGTTGCAGGTTCCTTTGCTGGGGGGCTGGAATTTCTTGTTTGTAACACGAGGATGTGGATCCTTGGGTCCTGCAGGTCTCCAACCTGTGCAGATCCTGGCAGAGCCCAAGCCAGACCTGTCCCAGGGCACAGAGCACGCGTACTTGAGGCCCTGGCCCTGGAGCTCTCTGCTTGGTGAATTCGGGCTGCGGTGCACGTTCCAGGTCCCTGAGTGGCTTTCCACGGACCCTGGGGGCCCAGCGCGGTTCAGGCTGGAGCTCTCAGATCTCCTCTCCTGTGGCTCTGGCATTGGGTGGGGCTGCCTGGCCGCCTGTTGGAGAGTGAGTCCTCCTGAGAACCAGGAGCCACCGTCCAGCAGACCTGCGGCCCCATCTCGCGACCGAGAACCCTGCCCCACGAGACCAAGGGAACCACACCAGCCACCTGGTCTGTGCCAGGTCGGCTGGACAGGACTCCGGCCAGGACGCAGGGTGGGGCGTCTGGGCTCCACCGGCTGGTGTAGCCACGTGGAGACTGGGGTTTACTTGCAGGCACCTCCTCTGCCCACATAGGCTCTGCTCTCCCGCTGACTGCCCGCCGTTCTGTCCCCGAGGCTGTGACTTTCCCTTAAAGCTCCGTGCAGCTGACTCTGTCTTGGGCGTCTCTCCTCTCCGGAGCCTTCTGGAAGGTCAGCTGGCTCTTCTCAAAGGCCCTTTAAAATTGAAACACATTCTACCTTCAACCGTTTAGTCTCTGCTTTTGTCAACATCCCACACAGCTCAGCAAAGATTTCAAAGAAAGAAGATTTCAAAGAACACTTCTGCTCAGGTGGCTTCCAAAGAGTTACCCGCCAGGGCCCCCGAGCTCATAGAAACGTCCCAGGGGGCCAGCGGAGGTCTCCATACGTGGCCAAGTGGGAGCGTCTACAGCTGCCATGTCACGTCCACAGGGATGGCCTGGGACACTTGAAATGGCCGGTGGCTTTTATAGCCCTCTCTGTTCCCACGTGGATTCGAGGTGACAAACAGATACACACGAGATACAGTTTAAAGATTGGGGCAGAAGATGACAGAGGCCAACTGTGTTGAACACAGTTTGATTTTGGTCTTTATTTCTGTTTCAAATGTGACCTAATTCCCTTAAGTTTAAAAAAATCAGCGAACGTAAAGCCACATTCACAAAAGTGTCATTTATCTACCAATGATGTCACCAAAAAATGCACCCATGGTGAATTAATGACCAGCAGGCCTCAGAGAGCCTCTGAAATGGCCTGTCCCCCGTAGGGTGGTCTTTCAGGCGCACTGCCTGGCCCCCTCCTGCCTGGCTGCACCCCGCGGTGGCAGGCTCTGGCTGATCTCAGCGGTCACAGTGCCGGGACGCTTGATGGGATGACGAGCGTTGTTCTTTAACCTGACAACCACCCGGCACTCTAGAATTTTGAGGAAGCTGGGCACCCGCTGCCTCTGGCCAGTGCGGATTTAAGCCCAGGAGGCCTGGCTCTGGAGCGCCTGCCGCCGGCGCTGCATGCTGGAATGGCTGTTGAAGAGTGGACGGAGGGATGGGTGTGAGGAGCAGGCTGAGTGCACCGGCTGTGTGCTATCTCAGACCTTCTCCAGGAGCAGGCTGGCCGCGGCGTGGGAACACTCTGGGGCTCAGACTGTCCATCTGCGGGCAGCGCCCAGGGCACCCAGTGTGGGAGGCGGAGCCACCGGCATTTGAAGTCCCTTGAGGCTTGAGGATCACAAGCTCCAAAGCACCACGTGACCCCCAGGCTATGGGAGGCGCCCTGGGGAGGCTCAGGGCCAGGGTCACCCCGGGTCCCCCTCGCTCCAGCGGGCTGAGAGGCCAGCCCAGGAAACCTGACCTCCCAAGGGACCGAGAGGCTGGAGGAGCCCAAGGGATCCAATCACCATGCTGGGCCAGGTGGTGGGTCAGGTGGCCCAAGTTTCCGTGTTTGCACATCCAAAGTGGGGCAGGTCCTGTTGCAGGGAGGGGCCCACAGCTGAGGGCCGACCCGGAGACCTGGGAGCAGCATGGCCAGGGTGGACTGAAGTTTCCGGAGGGGGAGGCCAAACAGGTCCACCGGCGGGGTTCTGAGCACCCTGACCCTGGGGTCCCCCGAGACTGATTCTAGAGCCAAGACAGGCCCAGCTGAGGCTGACCAGACCCTGCGGCTGAATGAACGCAGGTAGGGAGCAGGGCCATCTCCCATTGTACTGGTCGCAGAGTAGCAAGCAGATGGACCCCACATCCAGGCACAGGGTCCCCCACACCCCTAACCCACAGCTCGCTAGCCAGACCCTCATCACCTAAACCAGCAAAAGCAAGGGGGCGGGGCTGTAGAGATGGGCTCAGAGCCCTGGCACCTGTTGGAGTCCTTCCAGAGAGGCAGGTACCTGGGCAAAGCCGGGCTTCCCCAGCAGGGCAGAGTGACGGGAGGGGACGGCCATGGAGATGGAGGGCAAAGAGGCCACCCCCACTGCCACAACATGCCCCTCCTCTGTGGTCTCCCCACCCCTGGATTGGGCCCCCATCAAGCCCCGCTCAGTGACAACGCCAGCAGCCTCAGGGCCAGCCCAGCATCCCTTGGACCAGCCCTGGCATCTCCCCCAACACACCTGGGCCACAGTCCTCCTCTGTGCACCAGGCTCCCTTCCTTTCTCTCCCTCCCTGTTCTCATCTAAACTCCTCAAGGGCGGTTACACTACCCTCCCTCAGCACACGATTCAAGGCAGAGATATGGAACTTAAGCCAAACAGCCATGAGGGTCAACAGAGCAAACAACAGCCATTTTGACACTTTCCACAAGAAAAGAAGAACGAAAATTAACATTTACTGAGTGCCAATTGCACTATAAGGGGGAGTTCCAGGCATTTATTCTTGCATCCGTCATCCCTCCACCTACCATCCATCTACCATCTATCCCTCCATCCATCCACCATCCATCATCCATCATCCATCCATCCATCCATTATCCATCATCCATCCATCCATCATCCATCATCCATCATCCACCATCCATCGTCGATCATCCATCCATCCATCCATTATCCATCATCCATCCATCCATCATCCATCATCCATCATCCATCCATCCATTCATCCACTATCCATCCATCCATCATCCATCATCCATCATCCATCATCCATCCATCCATTCATCCACTATCCATCCATCCATCATCCATCATCCATCATCCATCATCCATCATCCATCCATCCATTCATCCACTATCCATCCATCCATCATCCATCATCCATCATCCATCATCCATCCATCCATCATCCATCATCCATCATCCATCATCCATCATCCATCCATCCATCATCCATCATCCATCCATCCATCATCCATCATCCATCCATCCATCATCCATCCATCATCCATCATCCATCATCCATCATCCATCCATCCATCATCCATCATCCATCATCCATCATCCATCCATCCATCATCCATCCATCCACCATCCACCATCCACCATCCATCATCCACCATCCATCATCCACCATCCATCATCCATCATCCACCATCCATCATCCATCATCCATCATCCATCATCCACCCATCCACTACCTATCCACCCACCGTCCACCACCCATCCTTTCATCCTTCATCCCTCGCTCCATCCATCCACCCATCATCCATCCACCGCTTCACCCCACCATCCATCATCCCTGCATCTGCTCAGCCCCCCATTCATCCACTATCCATCCACTCATCATTCCACATTAGTTTCTGACTGTCAGAGGCACTGCACACCATCCTGGGTGCTGGAGCAAAGCAGGAAATACTATAGAAGCGTCTATGGGGAGAACCAAGGGCCACAGGCAGCTGCGTCGTGCAAGAGGGGTGTGGTGGGCTGGTGGGTACCATCCAGTGGGCACTGGGATGGTTCAGAGCCTAAGGAGGATATTCTAAAAGTCGGGAGGGTGAAACCAAAAGAAAACCAACTCCCCCGTGGGTTGTCATACAGACACTGGGGGGCACCTGCTGTGGCCCTGAATGTAAGGGGTCCACCTCTGCTTACCCAGAAAGGCTGGGGCACCCCTTCTTGGCACAGTGAGGACCCTCCAGCCAGGAATCATCTTTCAGAGGCAGGGGGCGGCTCTCCTGACCCTCCTGAGGCCCCCATCAACCCCTCAGTCTTCAGCATGAATCACTTCCAGTTGGCGTCAGAGCCCAGCACACACCCAGAACTCTCCATCACACCCCCACCTCAGCCTCACCCCTAACCCCCTCACTGCACCCCTCCCTTGGGCTCCTGATGGCCAGCCACAGGGGGCTGGGCTGGGCAGCTGGGACAGAAAGTGGCCCCTGTGCTCCAGGGTCCAGGGGAGTGTCCCAGACTCCAGGGCTGGGGTGGGGGTGGCCGCTGTGGGTCTCTGCGCTCCCTGCTGAGGGGAAGGGAGTGCTGAGGCTGGATGGGCTGCTCAGAAGATGCCCCTGACTGGGGCTGGGGACGCCAAGCCCCCCCAGGTAGGGGCTTTGTGTCCTGCCGCCAGCAGGGCCCCCATTTCCCGAGGGCAGTGCCGTGCCCATAACACACCCAACCCTGAACCCGTCCCCGTCCAGGAAATGTCTCAGAGGTGCTAACGGGGGCCCAGCCTTCCACTGAATCACAGGCAGCAGTGGGCCCAGTGGGTGCTCCCTCTTCTGCAGACAAGGTGGGCGTGGCCCTCACAGCCTGGAGCCCTAAAGGAAGCCTGTCTCCATCTGAAACCAAACCCGGGAGGCGTGAGGGAGTGACCGTGACGCGTCCACCTTGGGGAAGCGGGTCTTCCTCACAACAGCACACTCGACAGCTTGGGACACGCAAAGCCCGGCTCTGAGACCAGAGCATCACACGACACTCTCTACAGCGTTAGGACACACCAGGCGGCCTGCCATCTCACCTGGTCCTGGCGGCCTGTCAGGTGACTGAGGACCCCATTCACTGGAAGCTCGCTGAGCCATGCGGTTAATTCCCAGGACCTGAGTCACCTAACCCTCGAGCCAGCCCTGCAGGGGAGGCACCACTGTTATCCCCACCTCGTAAGCCGGGAAGCCAAGGCTCTGAGAGCGCACGAGCTCCTTAGCTGCAGCCCAGAACTACGCCTGTCACCTCCCCACACGCATCGCCGTCCGCTGGCTCATCTGGCCGTGGCGCCAGGCTGCAGGTGCGCCCAGAACTGCTCCCGGCTCTCCTCCTCCAGGGCCAGCGGGCCGGCCGGGCACATCCCTGTCATGGTGACACCGGGGAAAAAGCCAGCTTGGCCAACCCAGCACCACAGGGGCGGGAAGCCCCCCGCCGTGAGGGGCCGTCATCCAAAAACTCCCAGGAGGCCCGTGACAGAACGGGATGGAAATCAGCCACTCCGGCCACAGAGAGGGCAGGACAGTGGGGGGCCCAGCCCAGACTGGCCGCCTGGCTCTGCCTGGAGCACCAGGGCGCCTCGGCCCGCAGTTCCAGGCAGCCCCGGAGGAGCCCCTCCTGGCGTCCTGTCCAGAGGAAACGGGAGCATCCCCTTGCGGCCTGAGGAGGGAGGCGAGTGCCCCTGCGGGAGCCGCACTGCGCGGTCCCTTACCAGTGTCCGGGGCTGGGCCCCCTGCCAGGCCCAGGAAGGCCATGCCCCCTCAGGCCCTTGCAGGGCTGCAGAACGAGAGCCTCGGGCTGGAGCAGGGCCCAGCGGGCGCCTTCCTTCCCGCTCTCACGGGGGCTGCACGTGACCTGCCTGGCAGGGGCCTCGGTCCTGGATGCGGAGACCCTGCCTTGAGCCAGTGGAGGGCCTGGCACGTGAGGCCTGGACGTCACGCCTGTGCCCCCAGCCCCTCCTGGCGGTCGCTGCCTGCCCCATTCACTTGAGTTTTTTTAACTTGCAGACTTTATTTTTTAGAACAGTTTTAGGATTACAGACAAAGTAGTCGGAAAGGACAGACGGCTGCGGCTCCCCACCAGGATTTCGGAGCGTCACCCGTCAGGTTATGACGAGCCAACCTGGACACGTTATCGGTGCGGCTGTTATAATGTAATCTTCACTCCTTTGTGAACTTGCCTGAGCATTCAGGACAGCAGGAGCGGCTCCCAGATCTGGGCTCAGAAGGCAGGACTGAGGGGCTGCTGTGGGGACGGGGTGGTGGGAGGGCCCGAGGCCTCGCTGCCCGCCCCCTGGGCCTGGGCCCCAGCGTGCGGGGGGTGCAATAGAAAGACAGCCAAGGAGCAGAGAGAACGTCCACTTCAGGGGACCCAGCAGCAGAGCAGGAGGGCCGGGTGCCCCGTCCTCTCCCCGCCCTCACGGGAGGACCGTGCGTCCCACAGAGGTGGGTCGGTCCGCTCTGAGCCCCGGGAAGCTCCGCCTTCAGCCGGGTGTGAGAGAGCATGGAGCGTCGGGCTTGTGTCCACAGAGGGAGGGCGTCGGGCCTGTTAAATAAAAGGGTCACTCGCAGGTGAGGTCCTCTGACGACTGGGCTCTGTTCCCAACGACACAGGTGGGTGGGCCCCCCCGTGTGGGGCTCGGGCCGAGCCAGGGCGGGGCGGGTGTCCGGTCAAGCCGCCACCTCCGCAGGGTCAGCCCCCTGCAGTAAGGAGCTGCAGTAAGGAGCTGCGGGGGGCTGCCCGCGACGGCCCAGCTCCCGCCGGGCGCCTGACCCACGCCCAGAGCCCCGGCCGCGCGGCCTCCTTGCTGCCGCCACGGGTGGAGCGGCTCAGGGCTTGCGACCGCAGGGCTCAGCCCAGTCACAGACCCGGACGCAGGACCTGGGCCCCAGCCGCCTCTGCGGCCCCATCTGCCCTCACGGCTGCCTGTGGGGTCAGGTGCAGGTCCACGCTGAAGGCTTCCCGCACCCTGGACTCGCGCTGCCTGGGAGGCTCGGGGCTGCTCCTGGGCCCGGGCGGCAGGTCTGCCGTCAGCCTCCAGGCAGATGGGGCCCCAGCAGGCACCAGCTCACAGGGCCTTACCCTTCGTGTTTAACAGGCCCTGTCACAGGTGAAACAAAATCGAAAGCCGGGGTCGCTGGGGAGATGACCAGAGACACGTGGACGGAGGTCGTCTGAGCCCCAGACCTCGGAAGCCGCCGACCCCGCCCGCCTGTCCTCCAAGCGGCATCTCCTGGGGAGGCTCAGCCCAAGCTCCAGCCGGCCCCTACAGTGCTCACGGGCTGCCCGGGGGCTCAGGGGGCCGGCCTCGGACCCCGAGGGGCGATCCCCCCGACGGCGCTGTGCACCCCTCACCTCCTCTCCCCCTGCCCCGTCCTCTCTTCACCCCCGAGGGAAAGTCAGCCCCACGAGGGCCCAGAGGGGTCCCGAGGCCCAAGCACACCCTGTGCTCTACGGGCTGGGAGGGCACATGGGTCACGCGGCGCCCGCCCGGCTCAGGCGGCGGTGGGGGAGCAGGCCCCGCCTCTCCCCGTCTGCCTCTCCATGTGTTTCCCTCCTCGGGCTCTGTGTCTGCCTCCTCCTCCTCTGCCCCGCCCCTGGGGCCCACCCTGTGCCCAGTCCCCCTCTCTCTCTGCCCCGGAGCCTGCGCCTGGGGGAGGTGGGGGACATGGTACCTGGGGACGCTCACCTTCTTGAGGTCCTCACAGGACCTGCTGACGGCGGGGGTCGGGGTGCGGTGCAGCCTCCAGGTTTGTGATGAGCCCCCCAGGGTCTCCCAGCAGAAGGCCTGCTGAGTGAGGTAGGGGAGCCCAGACCCCTGGAGTAGCTGCTCAGGCCTCTGACCGTGGGCCTCCCTAAGCCGCCCTGGAGGAGCTCCCTGCCACAGAATGAAGCCCCGAGGCGCCCCGTGTGTGTGCGTGCGTGCGTGTGCGTGTGCACGCGTGTAGTGGGGTGGTCCTCCCTCGGGAGGCTGACAGAGGGCCCTGGGCGGTCTGCACCCGCCAGAGACAGTCCTGCCATCACCCCAGCTGCCGGTTCCTCTGCGCTGGTCACAGCGGTCCGGGACAGCCCAGGACAGCCGCTGCCATCAGAGGGGTCTGTGCGGTCCGAGCCCCTGGTGGACCGCCAGGTGCTCAGGACAGCAGCAGGGGCAGAGGGGGCTCCTGTTCGGACGACTGATGGCACACTGACCCTCAGGGGCGCCCAGAGCCCCTCCACACACACACACACACACAGCACCATGCAGGCGTGCCTGCTGCCCACCATCTTCTGCGCACAAATCACTCTGAAGCTGTGCGTTTTGGGTCCCCCTAAAGAGCCCGTGCTTTGCCATGACTGCAGCCTGGAGGCCTGGCTTCTGGAAGTTAGACTGTGTGCGTACAAGTGCTTCCCTAAGATGCTTTTATGGCCAGGGTGGGCACTTTTTTTTTTTTTTTTCTTTTTTTGCGGTACGCGGGCCTCTCACTGTTGTGGCCTCTCCCGTTGCGGAGCACAGGCTCTGGACGCGCAGGCTCAGCGGCCATGGCTCATGGGCCCAGCCGCTCCGCGGCATGTGGGATCCTCCCGGACCGGGGCACGAACCCGTGTCCCCTGCATCGGCAGGCGGACTCTCAACCACTGCGCCACCAGGGAAGCCCAGGATGGGCACTTTTAATGTCTGCTTTGCAATTTTCCATTTCCATTTTCCTGCTGGCCCCATTCCTCAGAACCTGGGGAACTCTGCCGGGAAATGGTGAATCGTACTGCCTATACGTTAGACCTCAGTTAGTAAATCAATGAATACACACAGACATAAAAAACAAATTTTTAAAATTAGAGGCTATAAACTGGTTGTTAGCTGATGAGATTAAAATTATAATTACAGTTTACGTATAAAACAGTGACATTGAGAGGATGCCCAGAAAAGATCAACCTCAGCAATGAGGCCAAAGCTATCTTCAGAGGAAAATTCTAGTCTTCAATGTTCTCTTTATTTGCCAAGACACAATGCAGATCAGGTCTCTTAAACTGAGTATTCGGACCAAGACGGTAGAAGGAAAGTGTGCAAAGGAAGAGGTGATGAGAATGTCAGCAGGGTGTCGTGCTCTGGAGGAGGGGCAGGCAGGGTGATGGCCAGTTGACCCCATCTGTCCATGCTCCATCCCGGTCACTCTGCCCTCCAGCCTTCACCTCTCCACTCACCATGCACAGGAGAACTTACATGGACCAGGCTGCATTTCTCTGTTTTGAACATTTTAAAGAAGAAACAGATATTTTCCATCTCCCCTCTCTCGCTGCTGTGGAGCCGGGATCTGGAGCCATGTGGACTTCCACGGGTCAGGTCCCAGCCACGCCACAGGACAGGCAGGACCCACCCACATGGTGCCGAGGACCTGGGGGATGCAGTGAGCCGTTTCGCCTGAGGTCCACTAGCCGAGGTCGGCATGGCCTGAGTCTTCCGGATTTCCAGCCACATACGGAGGGACTGGGTGGGCAGAGAGGGAGCGTGGCTGGACCAAGCAACTTTGGGTGGCGTGGACGGAAGTCTGGGGACGCAGGCTGTCCCGGGCAGAGGCCGGGAGGGCCCCTCAGCTGATGCGCCCTGGACAAAGGGAAGAGAAGGCAGCTTCGTTCCAGGCCTCCACAGTCCAGCCTGTCCAGGATGCCTCCAGTCTTAGGGGTGGTGTCTCGGGGCTGAGCGGAGCTCAGTGGTCCTTTCCCAGATTGGGGGGCTTCTGATGACTGGTCATGACCACCAGTGCTGTTCCCATTTCAGTTCTGACCAGACAAGGAGCTCTAGCAAGCATGTTATTTATTTCCCTGGAATTTCTAGAAAATTCCAAAACAAGGACAAAAGCGGGGAAGAAAACAGAAGAGGTAAAAGCAACGAAGAAAGACAAAGCTATCATTCTTTACAGGTAAAAAGTCTCCCGGCAAAACCACAGAGGAAACTAGAAAAACAAGTGAATAATAGATTTTGGAGCTCTGGGAGATAGCAGGCTACAAAATAAATACACAACGGCCAGTAATGTTGTTCTTGTTTCTGTTTTTATTAATAGATTTCAGCATAGTTGCAAGATCCATTACAGTAGCAACAAAAAATGTGAATACATATGACTGAAATTTATGAGAAAGACATGCAGAACCTGGGTAGAAAGGTTAGACACCATAAAGACAGTTCTCAGCAAATTTATTTTTAGACTGAATGCCTTTTCAACCAAAACATGAAGGAACTTGGGGGAAAACGTTCCACAATGATTCAAACATTCATGTTGGGGAAAAAAGAAAAAAATCAATGGGCAAAAATGGCCTAGAAAATATATATTTTTTAAGTTTTTTGTTTGTTTGTTTGTTTGTTTTTAAGAGTATCTGACCGTTGAAATTGGAACTCTTTTTTTTTTTTTTTTAATTTATGGCTGTGTTGGGTCTTCGTTTCTGTGCAAGGGCTTTCTCTAGTTGTGACAAGCGGGGGCCACTCTTCATCGCAGTGCGCGGGCCTCTCACTATCGCGGCCTCTCTTGTTGCGGAGCACAGGCTCCAAATGCGCAGGCTCAGTAATTGTGGCTCACGGGCCTAGTTGCTCCGCGGCATGTGGGATCTTCCCAGACCAGGGCTCGAACCCGTGTCCCGTGCATTAGCAGGCAGACTCTCAACCACTGCGCCACCAGGGAAGCCCCCTAGAAAATACTGAAGAATGGGGTGGGGGAGGGGCAGGACCGCCATCCCCGTGAATCATGGAAAACCTGGGATCTGTGGAGGCCCCCCTCCTGCCAGGAGGGTTCCAGAGCACCCAGAAGAACCCAAGAAGGTTGTGCAGGAATGAGATGAGGGTGGCCAGGTGTGCCTGCAGTTGGGAGAGCTTGGGGCCTCGTCAGCCCCTCTGCTGCCATGTGAACGGGTGCAAGAAAGGAGGTGTCACCGTCCACTGCCCTCGGTCTCTCCTCCCGTGCTCCAGGTGCCGCTAACCCTAACCTCTCGTCCTTCCTCATTAGCAGAGCCCCAAACATTGGCAGGTCCATGTCCCCGTCTTCCTAATGGGCAGCTGTGGCCCCATGACTACGTTCCGGATAACGGGTTAAGCGACGGTGCTGTGTGCGACTTCTGGGCCATGCTCTTGGGAAGGGTGCCAGTTGCCCTTCCACTGTTTCCTCCCCCCATTGCTGGAATACAAATGTGATGGCTGGACCAGGAGCAGCCATCATGGATCATGAGGTGAGTGAGTAGAAGCCATACACAGCTGACCACCAACCTCCTTCAAGTCATTGCTTGAGTCTCACCTCCTCCTGGTGCCACCCCAGACACCCCATTTAAAATTCCATCCCCCAGAACCCTTCTTTGTTTGCCTCTTAATCAGAGCTCTTATCGCTGCCTCTCCTCTAGAATGCAGGCTTCAACGAAGCAGGGATTCCTGCCTCCTTATGGCACTGCTAGGCACCAATACACGTTCACTGAATGAATGAATGAATTGCTACCAGGTGAGTGTGAGGTGGTGGCAGACTAACCTGAGACGTGGAGCACCCCTGGGGCCTCCTGCAGGCGTCCGTGAGCAGAAGGGCTGGGTCCCGCCCCGGGCCTTCCTGGCTCCCCAGCCCCACCTCCGCCCTCCCGGGGGCTTCTACCAGGTAGAATTCTGAGGGAGGCCATCGGCCTGACCTCCTGGGACTGAATGGCTGGACCCTGGTGGCCAAGAGGCCAGAGGTGGGGGGTGGAAATGCCCACCAAATATCCAGGGCTCCCTCCCTCGGGACCCTCCCCGTGGGAGGCCTTCACCCTCACTCACCCCTGGAATCTTTGGTCCTGGCCTTCAGCGGGCATCCTCAGTGGTCCCCAGGCCACCGCCTGGTGCTGGGGTGGTCAACCTTCCCACACCAAAGCCAGATCTCCAGCATCCCTGGCCTGTCCTTCCCCAGACCAGGCCCCGGCGCGCTGAGCCCTGGCGCCTGGGGTGGGGTCTCCAAGGTCTTGTAAGGAGACCCCGAGGCTGCGCTCTTCTGAAGGGACCACTGTGGCTCCTGGATCAAGGTTTCCGTGTCTCACGGCAGGCAGGGGACCTCGGCGAAGGTGGGCACTGCCTCCGCCCGCTGCCCGACGGCTTTCCCTGGTGCCTCCGTCCCCGCCGCGCTCCCTGCTGCCCCGCCCGGCCCCCGGCGCCCCCAAGGCCCACACCGCCCCCGCCCACTCCCGGGTCCTTGACAGCTCAGGTCCATCCGGCCTCCTCCCGCAGCGCCCGCCCCGCCCCGCCCCGCCCCGCCCCGCGTCCCCCGCCCCGCCCGGCCCCGCCCCGTCCCGCCCGCGTCCCCCGCCCCGCCCGCTTCCCCGCAGCCTGCGCCGCGCCCGCCCGGACCCGGAGGCTGGGGCTGGCGCTGGGGCCACCATGTCCCAGCGCTTCGTGGTGACCCCTGCGGCGGGCGGGGCGGGGGACGCGGGGCCCAGACCCGGGGGCGGCGGCAGCCGGAGCTCCAGCTCATGCCAGGGGCCTGACCCGGACCCTGCAGCCTCCCCGGAGCCGCCGGGGATGGACGCGCTGCCCATCCTGCGCTACAGCCGCGAGCCGAGCCGCTACGGTAGGTGCGGGCAGTCCCCGCGGGGCGCGGCTTCCTCCGCGTCGGGGCGCGGAGCTGGGTCGGGCGTCGGGTGGGTCTCAGGCCGTGGCCGGTGGTCGGGCGGGAGGGCTGCCCAGGCGCTGGCCTTGGGGTCGCTGCGTGGCGCCGAGCTGGTGTCCACCTGGTGTTGATCTGGTACTGCACGCCCTCCGCGCTCTCCCCGGGGACCTTGGCGCTAACGCCCCCCATCAGCGGTCTCCCTGTGGTGGGGCTTGGACAAGAATTTGAGTCCTGGGCCGTCGTCTGCGGGGACTGGCTGGTGACAGCCCCTGGCGCCCTCTGACCTCATTGCTCCTGGAGCGCAGGGTCCAGGCCAAGTCACATTCCGGTGTGTGTGGGGAGGGGGCTTGGAGACCACCGAGGAAATGGCCGGTTCCTCCTGTCTGGTCGATGTCCTTGTGTGACTGCACAGCCCTCCCGTCAGCCCCTCGCTGTGTCCTTCCCCGGTGCCCCCACCCCTGCCTTTAATCACTGAACTTCTACCTGCAACTCACCTTCGGTCCCAGAACCCTGAGGAGGGTGATGGGCGTGGGACACATGCCTCCATCTGATCTGCTCTGAGCTCTAGGTCAGGGGCGGACTGGACACTTGTCACCGCTGCTGGTTCTCAGGTCACCCTCTTGGCCCCGGGAGCCATTTCTTGGGCTCCAGGAGGGGTGCGTGTGGCACCTGATGAGTGACCTGTGGTCTCAACCCCAGAACCGGAGGGGGCCCTCCCCACGGCACCCCTCAAACAGCCGCCATGGAGGGCACTCCCCAGACGGGCTGGGCTGTCCAGCTCCGGCAGACCCAGGAACCCTGTGAGCAGGTGAGCATGAGTCAGAGCAGTACGTTACTTTTGGGGTGCCCTGCAGGGGTGCCGTGCAGCATTCGGTCTGTCCTGAGGGAAGTAAGCGGCTTGACAAAGGGAGCCCGAGCGCGAGTCCCGGTGAGAGTGGCCGGCAGCCGTGAGAGGCGCCAGGTCTCCTGGACCCTGAGGGAGCCGATCCAGGCTCCCCCAGGACCCCAGCCTGGGCTTGCTGGCCCCCCACCCTCCTCCCCAGAGGAGCCAGGGACTCCGCGGGCCGCAGCCTTGCCTCTTGGCTGGACTCCCGGCGGGCACCACCCTGCTTGGGGCTGCTCCGCCCCCCAGCAGGGCCTGGGTCAGGCCGACCCTCCAGGCCCTCCTCGCACCTCATTGCCCTTTCTGGCCCTGCTGCTTTGCCTGCCCTCGGTGCCCAGTACACTGGCCTGAGCCCCTGGGGATGCCCTCCGCCGGGCTCTTGCTGTCTTCATCTTCACGCTGATGTGTAAGGAGGGCATCACCCCGAGTCCTTGACGTTGCAGGTGGGAGAAAGGGGAGCCCCCCACCCTAGGACTCCCCTCACACCCCCACACCTCTTCTCGTGGGGCGGCTGTCGGAGCTCAGGCTTCCCTCCTCCCTGCCCCTCCCTCCCCTTCTGAAGCTCAGGGCGGGGGGACCCCACCGGTTCCCCGGTCCGGCCCTCGGGTGTGGAAACTGTGCTGAGCCCGCGGCCACTGCCCGGCTGCCTGGCCAAGGACAGCTGGGCTCCAGTGGTTCAGGAGTTTTAGGGCACAGTGCCAGCCGAGGACCAATCAAGTGATTTTCTGTCATTCCCACTATGTGAGAACAAAGGACCTGTTATTGGATGCTGCTATTAAGACAACGTAGGCTAAGTTTAAAAAAGCGAATGCGGGTTGTTGGCACACCTTGGGCCAGAGCCTGGAAGTGGAGTGGAGGCACCTGTGCTGAACTACCCTTCACTGCAGGTGTGTGCTGGGTGTCGGGGCGGGGGTTTCTCATCCTCGGGAGACACCCAGCCTCTCGGCGCACAGGCTGAGGCTGTGTCAGTAGCCCTCCCTGGCCTCTTGGCCGCTCATGACCCAGAGGGGGCCTCCAGCGGGTCTGGTCGCCGACTTGGCTGAGCTCGCGGGGCTGGAGGCGCGTGGGGCAGGTGAGGTGACCGCAAGGCCTCATCCCAGGAGCGGCCCAGCCTTGGGCGATGAGCAGTGTCACAAATGGTCTGGGAGGACCTGGGAGTGAGTGTGGGGAGCCAGTCCTCCCCCCTTCCCGGGGAAGGGATGCTGCGCAGAGACGCCAGTGCAGTTTGTTCCGTGGGATCGACAGGGTTTCCAGACCCCCTCCCTTCTCCCGTGTGCCTCACACCCGGAGGGCCACACCTCTCAGAGGTCAGCTTGGCTCCCCAGGAGCCAGATTCCCCTCGGCCACCTCCATGTCTGTGTAGCCTGGGGCAGGCTGCAGCTGAAAGAGACTCTGAGTGGAAGGTTCTGGAAGCAAGGGCCGAGGCCCCACGCTGTGGCTCAGAGCCAGTGGGCAGCAGCCTGTCACTTCCGTGGGGGCTGCCTGGGAGGGGGTCTCCGCCTGGGCTGACAGGGCCTGCGGGAGGCTGTCTGCACTGCACTGGCCAAGGGAACACGAGGACCAGCCAGCCTGTCCCTCTGGGTGGCAGGAGCTGAGGCACCCGGTCTGGTCAGCCGCTGCCCTCACCTGTCAGCCCACAGCTGCGCAGGGAGGAAGGGATTGTGGACACAGCAGGCCCTCTGCCAGGGTTCCCAGCAGCGCCCGTGGCATGGGCACGGGCCCTAGGAGCCTCTGTCCTGCCTGGTCCGGGCCCCATGTCGCAGTCCCGATGTCAGTGGGGCAGGTCTGCAGGCCTGGGGTGTGGGGGGACAGGGGCCTGAGGCTGAGGGGCTTCTGGGCTCTAGGAGAGGCAGGGTGGGGGGGTGCTGGCCAGGGCCCCCCCCCCCGGTGTCTCCCGCCCCCATCCTGCCCTGGTACAGGCCGGTTTCCACCGGGTCGGATTTGGGTTGGCCCTTCTGGTCCTTCTGAAGCCGGGGCTGTTATGCTGGTGGGGCCGGAGTCCTGCAGACCCGCAGGGTTATGCCTGGAGGGTTGTAGTGCAGGCCTCTCTCGCTCTGAACTGGAGGGCGTGTGCTTCGTGGTGTCTGTGTGTGTGTCTGTGTGTGTGCGTCCTTGTGTGTGTGTGTGTGTGTGTGTGTATATATACGTGTGTGTGTGTGTGTTGGCTGTTCATTGATCAGTGGGTGAAGAGTTGACCTCTGAGCCCTGGGAGCTGCTCCGGCTGGAGAACTGAGGACCTGACGCCTCCAGCGCAGGGGCCCCAGCTTGGAGGATAAAGCTCCTTCATGAGGTGGGACCCGGGGGACCCGGTGACAGGAAGGGGACGCGGCCCAGAGCCGACCTCAGGTTCCGCCCGCTGTCCCCCCTCTGCCAGGCGCCGGAAGGGAGGCCCTGTTCCCGACACTTCTGTCCGTGGGGAGCTGCTCCCCTGTCACCCTCTGTGACGGGCCCTGTGCCGGGCGTGGACCCGGGGAGAGCCCACCTCCCGCCCTGACGGTGCGTGTGTGCCTTCACACGGCTGCACATGTGGGTCGTGCCTTCATCCAGGGCGTCGGCCGTAGTCTCTGCTCGAGGTGCGTTTCAGGGAAGCGACCTGTTTCTCTGGCTGCATCGGAGCTTCCCTTTGGGAGCGAGCCTTCCTGCTTGCTGCTGCCGGGAGCTGGGAGCCGTGTGGGCGGTGGCGGCCCAGCCCCGCCAGGCACGCTCCATCGCCTGCGGCTTCAGGGTTTTCCCAGAGCACAGCCGCCCATCACTGTGTAAGCGCCTGCCCGGGAGCAGCACTGCCCAGAGGGAGCAGAGACTCGCAGGCTTGTGGCTCAGCGGCTGCAGGGCGTCCGCCCAGGGCTCCCTCCCGCGGCTTAAACCACCCCGAGGCGCGTCCCTCGCGTCTCTTCTTTGCTACCGAATGTTCAGCTCAGGTCTCTTCCGGGGAGGAGGGGGTGTGGCGTCATGGGTTTTGAGGCACCAGCTCCCTTTACGCATCAAACTTTTCTTTAAATAGAAGCTTTAATACCCAAATGAGAGAGTCAGGGCCCAGTGTCACAGGCAGCGGGGCAGGGCCTCGGCCCCTGACGCCTGAGTGAGCCTGGCTCCCAGCATCCACACTGCGCGTCCTGCACGTGGCCAGTGCACACCGGAAACAAACACGAGGGTGTCGTGTCGGGCGGCTACCGCGATGTCCTTCACCCACCGGAGGCTGCGAGGACAGGCCAGCTCCACAGAGGGGGGCCCCTGCAGCTGCCCCGCTGCCAGGACTGCCTTCCTGCTGCCCTGTGCTACCCGCCTGGCCCCCAGCTGCCCTGCGCTCGCCTCCTCCCGCCCGGCCTCTGTCCCCATGAGCAGGGCTGTGCCTGCAAACATGGGCTCAGGCTGGCGTTCTGGATGTGTGTCCACAGTGCTGGCTACTGGACCAATATGTTGGTGGGGGGAGGGCGGTAAAAAGGTAACTACAAACATAGGGTTGAAAAACGCAACTGTCAAAAGACAGCCCACACTTGGGAGGAAACCTTTGTAACTCACGTGTCTGATAAGGGATTAGTATCCAGAATATATAAAGAGCTCCCACAACTCAACAACAACAAATCCAACCGGTTAGAAAATGGGCAAAGGTCTCGAATAGACGTTTCTCCACAGAAGACATACGAATGGCCAGTAAGCATGTGGAAAGATGCTCGATGTCACTGGTCACCAGGGAAACACAAATGAAAACTACAACCAGATACCACTTTTTACCCATTTGAATGGCTGTTATAAAAAAAAAAAACAGAAAATAACAAGCGTTGCCGAGGATGTGGAGAAATAGCAACGCTTGTGCGCTGCGGATGGGAATAGAAGATGCTGCAGCCCCTGTGGAGAACAATTTGCCGGTTCCTCCAAAAATTAAACATAGGATTACCACCTGACTTAGAGGCTCCACTCCTGGGGGTGCACCCAGAGGAACTGAAAGCGGGGGCTTGGACAGACACCTGTACACCGTGTTCACAGCAGCCCCGTGGAAACAGCCCAGGTGTCTGTCGATGGACGCGTGCGTGCATCCACACACAATGCGGTCTCTACGTGCGATGGGATGTGATTCAGCCTTAAACAGGAGGGTCGATCTGACGCCTGCTGCAACATGGGTGAAGCTTGAGGACATTATGCTCAGTGAAATGAGCCAGACTCAAAAGGACAAACCTTGTAGGGTTTTGCTTAGGGGAGGTCCCCCGAGCAGCCAAATCCATAGAGACAGAGAGCAGGATGGTGGGGGCCAGGGGCTGGGCCAGAGGGAGTGGAAGTCAGTGTAAAATGAGGACGGAGGGTCTGTCTGGGAAGGAGAGAAAGTTCTAGAGATGATGCTGGTGATGGCTGCATGACCGCGTGAATGTACTTAGTGCCGCTGAGCTCTGTGCTTTTAAATGGCTGAAAGTGTTGTTTTCTGCCGTATATATTTTACCACAGTACAAAAAAATACCCAAAAAATGCAAACAGGAGAGAAGGGCTGGGCTGAGAGGAAAACTCAGTTCTCCCCCAGGCCCTGTTCCTCCCACAGAGCCCTGGCCTCTGTCTTCCGGGAGAGGCCACATTGATTAAATCAGTTCACACCACGCAGGCTCTCCCAGGAGTGGTCCTTTTTTAATCGAAATTACTCTCTGCAGGGTGCGAGTTCAGGCCTCTTACCAGCGTGTGTTTGTCCAGGGACCTTCCTATTTCAAGTGACCTCCTGTGTGGCCCTTCCTGGTCCTGGCAGGGGAGGGGGCGGCAGGTCAGGACGACCCGGGACACACTGCCACCCCGACCGGCTCCCCGTGGGCCTCGGTCACCCAGCGGGAACGGGAGGGCGTCCCATCAGGCGCCTCCCCCCCCCCCCCGGATGCCCGGGGTCTCTGCAGACTGGCCCCTGTTAGCTCCAGGGCTGCCCTCAGCAGGCGGCACAGAGCAGAGTCCCCCTTCCCTCTCCCGCTGGCGGTCCCCAACCACAGACAGGGCCGGCGGCCAGATATCCGGTCGAAGGAAGGGCGGGTGCTGGGCGCTGGGCACTCTGGGGCTCTCGGCCTCTGGGTCCTTTCTCACAGCCTCAGCGGTTGTCAGTCCTCTGCCCAGCGATGGGGAGGCGCTGCTGCCCGCTCGGGGCGCAGTGAGCCTTCCTGCTCAGAATCGGCCTGGGGGGCTCCGGTCCCAGCTTCGTGCCCTGGAGGGGCCTGTGCGCCACACGCTAGGTGAGACCCAGCAGGCGGGCGGTGCCCTGGGTTGACTTGTGTGCTGTGTCTTGACCTCGGGCAGGGAGCGTGCATGCATGCGTGCACACGTGTGTCTATGTGCTCCTGTCTCTCTGCGTGCACGAGTGTCCATGTGTGCACGTGTGTGTGTGGCGGCAAGGCCCCTGCGAGGGGCTCAGAGCCCACTGGTCCAGGCAGCCTTCCCCTCCCGCCATCCAGCCGCCCTCCGACCTCTGTGGGGCTGGCCGGTCCTTCCGGGCGGCCTCTGAGTGAGGCAGGTGTGTGGCGCCGGCCTCCCCGCCTCCCTGCATGGAGCTCAGGGAGCTGGCGGGGCCCTCGGGTGGGAGAGCGGGGCGGGACCCAAGAAGAGTTGGGGAGGTTCACGCTCACACGGCTCAGAGCATCTCTGGCTTTTGGGGGAGGGATGCTTGGGGTTCCACAGCTCCGTGGGCGGGCTCACCTCCGGGGCTGTGGGGACGGCCGCCCTCCAGGGGGCTGCCAGGGGTGCTGGAGGCTCCTGGGGCAGGCGGGGCACACACCGGGCCTCCCTCGGGGGAACTGGCATCTCCTGATGCACAGGACCGTGCCCTCCTCGGCCCCTGCTGGCCTCCCCCAGCGCTCAGGACCCGGCACCCATGCTGCGGTGGGAACGGGTGGGTAAAGTCCGTTTTCTTCTCTGGTTGTCCAGCTGCGTTTGTCTGCTCTGAGCTCCACACATGCTGCCCGGAGAGCAGGGGCCACCAGGAGAGTGGGGGGGGGTGTGGAGGGATGGGCCCCGTGGGGTGGCACCACATGGCCAGTGGTCCGGGGCGGGTCAGCGGGCAGCTCACTGCCAGGTTTTCTGGGCAGTAAGTTCAGCCTGGGGGAGGGGGGCAGAGAGAGAGACAGAGACAGAGAGATGCAGACGGAGAAGGAGGGGGTTGGGGAGAAGCGAGGAGAGCACACTTTCCTCCTCCATTAGGAAGGTCACCCGGGTTTGCAGCCCTGGGCCGCTCCGGCCCGGGGAGTGTGTAGGGACTGGTCAATCCAGGTCTGTGTGGGGTGGCCCCGTCCACCAGGAGGGTGGCCAGCCCCGCAGGGCCCAGAGACTGAGCAACGTGACTGTGGCCGAGTGTGGCTGGGGTGAGGCTCGGCCCCGAGGCCCTGGGACCACGACAGAGGCCGTGCCCAGCTCCCGGGTCTGCAGGGAGTGGCCATCGTTCCAGGTGGTGACCACAGCCCTTGACCCCTGAGCGCTTCTGACTCGCCTCACGGGATGGGACTTGGGTCTCCGAGTTACAGCGGCTTCGACACAGTGAACGTTCGTTTCTCTCTCACCGTGCGGCACGGGAGGCCATGCTGGCATGTGTTCATTCATTCATTCCCGTGAGCCCTGTACCCCGGGCGGAGGTGTCCTACAGAACGTCTGCGCTGTCCCTACGGCGGCCACTGGCCACAGGTGCCTGTTGACCGCTTGAAATGCAGCCAGTGCAACCCAGGAGCTGGATTTAACTTTTTAAATTTTTAATTAATTTAAATTTAAGCTTAACTGACCATGTGTACTTAGCAGCTGCTGAGTCGGACAGTCCAGGAGCTGGGGACACAGCAAAGGAGAAAACAGAACCCCGGGACCTCGGGGCTTCCTTCCAGGAGATGACAGGTGGTGGACCAGGGGCAGCTGTGACACCGTGACATCGTGACACTGTGATGCTGTGACACCGTGACGACCGTGCTGCGGACTGGCTTGTGTCCCCAACATTCTTCTATCGGAGCCCTGACCCCCAGGACCTCAGAATGTGACTGTCTTTGGAGACGGGCCTTTAAACAGGCAGTTAAGGTAGATGAGGCCACTAGAGTGGCCCACGTCGCACCTGTCCCTACAAGAAGAAGAGCTCAGGACACAGACGCGCACAGAGGGACGACCACATGAGGACACAGGTGCTTGTTACGCGTGAGCGGGTCACAGCCTCCGTCCCCGTCAGGCGGGCCTGTATTGGCTCAGCCTCCTCGCCGACCCTGCCCTGAGCCCCCAGTCGGCCCCCCGCCCCCACCGGCCCCCCCGCCCCCCGCCTCCCCCGGGCCGGGCTCCTGTTCTTGCTGCCTGGAAACCCGAGCGCTCCTCCCCACTGGATTAGACTGAGCAGAGCAGGCGGTACCGCGCTCACGAGCAAAGGCCGTGCCGGGCACACTGGGCAGCCACTGAGCCCTCGTCCCCTGTTACCAAAGGCCACCTCCCTGGGGGGGGGGCGGGAGGAGCCGTGAAGCCAGCAGGTGAGGCCAGCGGCCCACCTCCATCCCGCCCACCTGTGTCCGCCGGTCTGGGGTGTTAGAGAGCCGAGGGCACCAGACACAGATGTGCCCCATGTTCAGAGAGCGGTCAGCGTGTGCCCCTGGGACCTCAGGGGCCCCTGGGCCACAGCAGAGGTGGAGCCGGCCGCCGCCAGGCTGCCTGCACCGCACAGGCCACGGCTCCCCTACCTGGGCAGGGGCTGTGGGTCCTGAGCGCCTGGTGCTCCCCCGAGCAGATGGCACAAGGCGAGACCCCTGCCTCCCGTGGACAAGGTCCCTGTGGTGGCCTGCAGGGCGTGGGCACCTGCCCCACTGCACGCCCTCTGCGGGGTCCCGACCTTCAAACCCGCCTGGTCCTCGCCGCCCTGCAGGGTTTCGCCGTCCGACACGCGTAGTGCCTGCAGGTCCTCACGGCACCCCTGACGAGAGGAGTGTTGCCACGGGTCTGCTGGGGGCGGCTGCCTCGGGGCGCTGACCGCTGCAGGGAAGCCCCGATCACCTTTGTCTGAAACGCTGGGCTGGAGGTGTCTGTGCCTGCTGCCTGCGATGAACTGAGACGAGGATGTGCCAGGGGCCGCAGCGCGTCTGTGGCCAGAGGTCTTAGCTGCTCACTTCCCGGGCCTGGTGGCCGGAAGCATGGGCATTCAGGGGGTCCTGGAAACGCGCTTTAAGGGCAGATTGTGAGGGCCTCAGAACGCGGGGGGCTGGGACGATGCAGGGGGCGCTCATGGATGCACGTAAGACGAGCAGACCTGCCGTGGGGGACTCAGGTCGTGGATGCGGAGTCTGGCTGCCCAGGGGTTCAGCGAGGCCTCTCCGCCCATCTGGGACCACGTGTCAGAGCAGCCTTGTCTGCTGGGCGGGCCAGGCCTCACTGTCCCAAGTCTCTGCCGGGCTGTGCCCCCCATGGTGGGGGGGCGGGGGCTCAGGGCACTCGCTGCCTTCTGCACTGCCCACCCTGCGTGCACGGCCCTCGGCCCCTGCTCTGGGCATGTGTGTGGGACCCAGTTCTGAGGCTATTAGTGGGCCGAATGGTGATCCCAAAAGATGTGTCCTTTGCCCTGACCCCTGGTTCCTGTGATGGGACTTTACTGGGAAAAGGGTGTTTGCAGATGTGATTAAGGGTCTGGAGATGAGGTCGTCCTGGGTTACCCGAGGGCCCTGAATCCAAGACACGTGTCCTTAAGAGACACAGAGGGGAAGAGACAGGCCCACAGAAGAGAGGCCACGTGAAGATGGAGGCAGAGGCTGGAGGGACGCGGCCACGAGCCCAGGACCGCCTGGAGCCTCAGAAGCTGGACGAGGCAGGAAGGACCCTCCCCCAGAGCCTCTGGAGGGAGCGGCCTGCGACACCTCACCATCAGACTTCCAGCCCCAGAGCGGAGAACGGACGTTTCTGAGTGAAGCCGCCGGCTCATGGCTCCGGGTCACGGCAGCTGCAGGACCCGCACACGGGCTCTTGAGTGGTGCCGACGGGGGCAGGTGGGTTTGCCTGAGGTGTCTCTGGAGCTCCCTGGGCCCTGGGGAGGGGTGGGTGCAGGGGGACCAGGCCCAACGCCTGCGTCCGCCTCGCCAGGCTGTCGAGGGCATCCCTGTCGTGTGGCATCGTCGTGGCCGCCATCCAGGGGTCTAGGTGTGCTGCTGCTCTGGGCACCTGGTTTGGCCTGGGGGCAGCCCACCGTCTGCATCTACAGATCTGGACGGGGAGCCAGGGGGCAGCAGACCCCGGCCTGGACCCGCAGCCCATCCTGGAGCGCCCACCCCGCAGCCCAGGAGCCCTGCACGTCCTCCCCGAGAACCACGGACCTGCCTTCCCTGGGGCTCACGGGGCTTCCTGAGGCGGCCCCGGTGTTACCCCAAAACTGGGTCCGCCTCCTGGTGGGTGTTGAGCCAAAAGGCACAGCCAAGCCAGAGAGCGGGAGAGGAAGGGTGTGTTAGTACCTGCGGCAAGTAAGGAGAGCACCCGGGATCTTCCCCTGAGTGGCGTCTCCCCAAAAAGCAAGACTGGGGACGTTCTAAGTGAACGGCACATGCATATCCAGGAAGGGGCTTGAGCAGGGGAGAGATCAGCACAGAACTGGGGCAGGTGGACAGAGTCCGGGCTTTAGGTGACTGAAGTCAGGAGGGTCAGCATCATCACGCTGTCCTCCCGCTTGGGGTGGGGGGGCCTAGTTCCTGCGGCGCCGCTCAGAGCCTGGATCGGACTGCGGTGTAGGTCCCTCGAGGAGGAACTGGGGATGAACGGAACCGGCGCTCCTTGAACTCCTGTTTCTTGACTGCTCTGCCTTTGCTCCTACGTCCCCTCACTTCCCTGAAGATCACTGATTACCGAGACCTGTCCAAGGGCAAGCGCTGTGGCCAGGCTTCAGTGACAAAGTGGCTTAGGCCAAAAAACAGCTTCTCTGAGGTCAAGGAAGCCGTGCCTGGTTCTCTGCCTTCAGGGACTCCCACACTGTCTGCTTTACACCAGGAGGAGGGGGCTGGACCCTGCTCCCAAGCGGCCAGGGGACCAGTGGGAGGGGATCGTCATGTCCTGGAGCCGGCGGGCTAGACAGTGCGACAGCGGGGCTGAGGGGTGACCCGAGGGGCTCACGGAGGCTGCGACCTGGCGCGTGGCGGAGCGCCACCCCCAACCGGTGCCCTTCAGCCTCGCCACCCCCAGTGCCACTCGGTGACCCGAAGCCTTCAACGCAGCCCTGCAGGAGGGACCCCCACCGACTCCCCGTGGCCGAAGCCCCTCCCACGCAGACCCTTGTTCAGACCCAGGGGTCCATCCCCGGCACCTCGGCCACGCGCCCCTCACGGTGTCCACGGGGACACGGCACTGAGCACAGGCCGCGAGCATTCTCGCATCAGCTGCTGGTTTGCAGGGACAAAGGTGTCCCCTCGAATTCAGCGGGGCCGCGTCCATCCCCGGGCCACCGGTGTCCTGTCACAGCGGTGACCACGGGCTGCGTGAAGTTTGCTCACATTTGGCAACAGACTCGCTTTGCCCGGAAGCTGGTCGTGACCCGGAACCTGGGGGACGAGTGTCTCATCCGCCCGCCGCTGCGGCAGCACAGGGGCGGCTCCGGGGTGGCCAGTGATGAGGTCAGGAGCAGACGCAGACGGGACAACGGTCCTGGGGATGCGGGCGGCGCTGCCCCAGGCTGAGGCCACCGCAGCGTCCTCGGGCGTGGAGCGCGTGCGTGAGAGGAGCTGGGTGAGGACCTGCAGGTGCCACTGCCCAAGCGGGAGGTGGTGTCTGGGTGGGGCAGTGGGTGCCTGGTTCTCACTCACTTTTATTTGAAGGCAAAGGGTGCTTGTAGGGCTTGCTGATGGCAGTCTCACCACTTGTGGTGGTGCCGACTGGCGCCTCTCATGGGTGATACGATGTTCGTGGGCGAGCCCTCCCCACCGGAAGGCCCCCGAATCAGTGCGACCCACCAGGGGGAGCGGCCCCGCCGCAAGCAGCTTCCAGTCCTCGGAGGGGCCCTGCATTGTCCAGGTAAAGCCTGGTTGACCCCGGGGGGCACTTCACTGGCTTCAGAGGCCGGGAGGGTGTGGGGCCCGGCAGAGGCCACTGAAGGCCCGAGGGGGCCGGGCAGGACTGGGTGGCCCGAGCACAGGGGGTGAGAGTGGCAGGAGGACCTCGGACTGGCTGAGGCCCCAGAGCTGCCCAGCACTGTGGGGTTGCCCCGTGGAGGACAGTGCCGTGGTTTCTCCTGGAGCAGCATCTGCCCGGGCTTCATAAGCTTCAACCTGGTGATTATCCCCAGCCTAAAGGCAGGTCGCGAAGTGGGGGTGGGAAATGTCCCTGGTCTCAGAAACGGGGCCGGGGGATGGATTGCCTACCGTGTGCGAGGCCTGATCTGGCTGCCGGGGGCACAGCTCATGTCGGTGCCCAGCCGTCTCCCTGCTCCGTCCTGACTGTGGGTTCTGATGATGCTCTGGAGTGAGAAGGGGGGCCTCAGCTGCAAGGGCCACTTCCAGGAAGATGTGTCCTAGGCTGCCAAGTGCAAAGGCCCTGGGGCAGTGCCGGCTCCAGGATGGGGCTGTGGGTGTGAGTGAAGACCTCCTGCTGAGCTTGCAGGGTGAGGGGGTGGCCCCGCCTATCACTTCTTTGGCAGAAAACCCCAGGCGGGTGACGGGGGAGAACGTCCCAGCCGAGAGCGGCACAGGTGCCCTGCCAGGGGCCGTGGCCCAGGGAGGCCGAGGGGGGCTAGAAGGGGGCGTCCCACAAGGTTGGTGAGGGGAGCACTGACCCTCTGTGGTTGGTCCTGAGCTGGGAGAAGACAACACTGACCGGTCCTGACCATCGGGGCCCATCGCTGTTGAGGCTGCGGTTTGGCTTCTGGGCTGGTGGCTGCAGAGGTCGTGGGCCAAGGAACCGTGGTCACCTGTGGTCTGGCTGCTGTGCACTCGGTGTCTCCGGGGCAGGTGACGGGGCTGCGTGCGGAGCGGGACTCGAACGTTTCGGTTGTTGGCACGGTTTTAGGTTTCTGAGGGGAACACGTGGCCCCACCTGTGTGGGGTGGACAGCCCTGCAGTGGAGGCAGAGTGAGCTCAAGGGGGGACCCAGGGGAGATGGAACCTCGTGATGACCAAGGGAGAGTTGCTAGCCGGGTGGTGGGACTCGAGAGGCACTTAGTCCGGAGCAAAGTCCCTGCGGCTGCAGGCACCCGGGCGTGACTTGAAGGGTGAGGCCTGGGCCTGGGGGCGCAGGTGTCGGCCTCCGCGGCAGACCCGCCATACAGCAACCGAGGGAGCCAGGCCTGCCGGCAGCTCGGAGAATTCGCACCCCCACCCGTGAGCTGGCCAGGCGGCCCGTGTCGACCGCTTTCTCTTTCACTCTCTGGGCCTTGATCGCCTCTCTCCCAGGTTCCTGGCCTCCTTGCGATAGGAGGGTGCGATTCTGTTCCGAGGAAAAGTCCCCATGGATGCTGAGTCATGAGTCACCCGCGGCGTAACCACCAGAGCAGCTCGGTCCCCAGACAGGCCCCTGGGAGGGCGTGAGGAGCTGCTTTCACCCGGCCAGGCGTGGTCACAGCCCCGGTCACAGCTGCGGGCACGGCTGCAGTCACGGCCACGGTCACGGCTGCGGGCACGGCCACGGTCCTACAATCCCAGTCACACAGCCAGGCCCTCGGCGTCTCGCAGAGGCCTGCGGGTCTGGAGAGGGATTCTTCCTTCCCCCCCGCGGGTTGGCCAAGGTCGTGGAAACACACCCCAGACACAGGTGCCCTTTGCCCTCGTCCTCCCTCCAGTCCTGGCGCTGGGCAGGGCAGGCACTGGAGGCCGTCCAGCTCTGCTGGTGCCCATTCTGTTGTCCAGACCCCGCTGTTCCTCTCTCCAGGCCTCCGTCCCGGCCGCCCCCGGCTCACCACTGCCCCAGGCGTCCCACACCTGCCCCAGGGGCACAGCCCCACACCCTGATGTCCAGCTGTGACGCTTGGCCTGCCTTCCCCATCCCCTCAAGGACCCACTCATCTCCTGGCCCTGGGCAGCAGTGCGTGTCCAGCAGGGGCCAGGAAGGACCCCTGCGGTGAGCGGGAGGCCAGGCCAGTGCTGGCACTCCTGTTGAGCACATTCACGTTGCTGTGCAGCCAGCACCACCATCCTCTCCAGAACTTTCTCGTCTTCCTACACCGACACTGTGCGCCCGTTAAACACCGACTCCCCCGGCCCCTCCCCCTCCCCCGGCCCCGGCCCCACCGTCGTCCTCTGTCTCCAGGAATCTGCCTCCTCTGGGTCCCTCACGTGAGTGGGATCCTACAGGATCTGTCCTTTTGTGACCGGTGTATCTCACTGAGCGTCACGTCCTCAAGGTCCGTCCATGCTGGAAGCCTGGGTCGGGATTTCCTTCCTTTCTAAGGCTGGATAATGCTCCGCTGTGTGAATGGACCGCCTCGTGTTTACCCTTCATCTGCTGATGGACACTCGGGCGCCTCCACCTCTTGGCTATTGTGAATGTGCTGCTGTGAACACGGGTGGACGCACATCTCCTCGAGACCCTGCTTTCAGTTCTTTTGGATCGGTGCCCAGGAGTGGAATTGCTGGGCCACACGGTAGCTTTATGCTTCATTTTTGGAGGAAGCTCCGTTCCGTTTTCCACGGCGGCTGCACCACTTCATGTTCCCTCCGAGAGTGAACGAGGGCCCCCGTTTCTCAACATCCTCGCCTGTTAGTCTGTTTGCTCGATAATAGCCACCCTAACGGGTGCTGAGGTTTTCTCACACGCTGGGAACGTGTGCTGCCCCGGATCCGGGAGCTGGGGCCGCCTGGGGACCAGCGCTGTGTTCGCTCAGAGCAGCGGCACCGGCACTTTCGACTGGCTCTGGCGGGCTGTCCCGAGAACCGCCGCGGTGCCCGGCCGAGCCGCTCCGCCTGCTGCGCACGCGCACCTGAAGTGGGGGCGGGGGGAGGACTGCCTCCGCCTGCCTGTCACGGGGTCGCTGCCTCGTGGTCTGGACGTAGCTCGGCTCACCTGGGGTACCCGGGGAGGTGACTAGAGTGGCAGCCGAGCCCCCAGTCTCTGACTTCTTTGCAGAAGCCTGACGGTCCAGTCGGAAGCAAGAGCCTCTCCAGGAGGCCCTTCGAGCCTCCTGCCCGCCCCCGCTCTCTGGGGGATGCCACTGTGTAGACACGGGTCAGCGATGGCCCCCGGCGCGGCCAGGTCTGGTGCCGGGGCCTCCTGTCTGTGCTCTGTTGCCAGGAGGCACTTACCGGGATGCCCCCCGACCCCCGGCCCCCAACCCCGGCTGCAAGGTCCCGTCCCTTATGAAAGAGATGAAGATACCTGGCCTGGGGGTTCCCCTGGGTGAGAGGAGCTCCGCCTCCCCCATGCTAGGCTGGGCCGTGTCCCCTCCCGGCCCCCTCCCCTGTCGCCCCTGGTGGCCCTCGTCCTCTGCCTCCCCCCACCCCACCCCGGTGGCCTGGAAGCCCAGGGTTCTCCACCGGTGCCCGTCCAGGTGTGTCCGAGCCTGCAGGTTCAGGGACGGGCGGAAGCCTCTCCCCTTCCTCCTGCTGTCAATGCAAGGGCCCCGGGCAGAAGTCTGGGCAGGCTTCAGGGGGTGGGCGCCCCGAGCCGAGCCCCTCCCTCCCTCACTGCGGGCCAACCTCCGCTCTCCTGCCCCGTGAAATGTCCCCTGACGCCACAGAGGTCCCCAGGCCGGCGCTCACTGAGGGGGCACCTCCTCGCGGCCAGCCTCCCCCGGGGGCCCCGCGGGTCTCCTGGCGGGAGCAAGTGCCGTGGCCTCTGGAGGGTCCTGGAGTTGCCACAGCTGGCCACCCTGATGGGGCAGCACAGGTCACTGGACTAGCCTCGTGTAGACCAAACAGGTGCAGTTTCCAGTGATTTTCACCCTACTTTCTGAACCACATCCAGAAATAAAGTCCTGGAGTTGACATCAAAGGCTTCCTGAGCTTTTTAACTTTCCTTTTCAGGGGAAAATAGCATCGGGTGCCCTGGACTGCCCTGGCGTGGACGTCCCTCCCACGTGGGCTGACCCCCGCCTGCAGGCTCGCGGCCCAGGAGTCGGGTGACAGGGCGCAGCACAGATTCCCAGCCTCTGACGACAGCCAGACGTCTTCTCCTTCTGAATCACCTGGTTTCGGGGCAGAGGAATAATGCAGCGCCGTGGAAGCGGGGCTGTCTGGCATCTGTGAATGTAATCCCAGCCGGGATCTTTTATTTCCTTCCAATTTAATCATGTCAGTTATACCCCACCAGAGTCAGGCTGTAACTTTCCCCTAAGACAATGACTCCTGGGTGCTCTCATGTTTATTCCGTGGCAGTTTCGGAGGCCCTGGCCTGGCCCTGGATCGAGGCCAGTGGCATTTGGGGTGGAGGCGGCCAATGCCGGCCGGGCACCTGGAGGCCACCCCCTCCCCACCGCTGGGGACCCTGGAGGTGAATCCATAATGTCTTCTTACTATCCGTATCAAATTCCTAAAACTACTGCAACAAATGATCCAAACTGGTAGCTTAAAGCAATACAAATGTGCCCTCTCACAGTCTGGAAGCTACGAGTCCTAAATCAAGGTGTGCGCTCCCTCCAGAGGCTCTGGGAGGACCTTTCCTGCCTGGTCCAGCTCCCAGGGCTCCAGGTGTCTCTGGCTTGTGGCTGCATCTCTCTGCCCTCTGCCTCTGTTGACGCTTGACCTCCTGCCCTGTATCTCTCCTCTGGTGTCTTCAAATCTCTCTTACAGCCACCAATTGTGCTGGATTAGGGCCACCCTAACCCCTACCACCTAACCTTAACTCACTTGCCTCTTCAATGACCCTATTCCCAATATGGCCAAGTTCACAGCTGTTGGGTATTAGGGCATCACCGCACCTTTGGGGGACCCAGTTGGACCCACCACACTGCCTTTGTCATTTTTGCAGGCTCTGCCGTGCTGACCACTTTTTCTCACACGTTTTGCTAGGCTGTATTTTCATCATCATTTAATTCAAAATATTATCTGCCTTCAACTGTGGCTTCTTCTCCAGCACATGCGTTTCTTGGAATGAGTTGCTGAGCTGCAGGCACCTGGGGGTCCCCATTACTTCTCAGGCTGATTTCCTGTCTCTGGGGTCCAAGATGCGGCTGTGTTATTTCACTCTTTGAAATCAGTTGAGATTTGCTCTGTGGTGCAGACCATGATCCGTTTTGCTTACTGTTTTAGTGAATTTGGGGAGAATGAGAGTCTGTGGTTGGTGGGTGCGTGTTCTGGAATCTGTCAGTTAGGTCCGTCTTTTTACCTGCGTGGTTCAAATCTTTATCTCTACAGCTTTGGGAGTTTTCCTGGTCCACTTGTCCTATCGTTAGAGAGGCATCTCAGGCTCTCTGTCAGAGTGAAGTGTCTCCTCGTTTCCTCTGTCACCCTGCCGTGTGGGGCTCTGTCACGAGTGCAGGGGTCGGGGGCTCCCCTCTCAGTGTGTCTCCCTCCACCGCCTTCTTTGGTGTCGAGTATGTGTTTTTTACTCTTGTACTGTCTCCCGTTAGCTGGTTGGTCACACGTCCTCCTGTTCTCGGTGGTGCTGCCCTCTGCTTGTTCAGGGAAATTAGCACTTTCCACACAGCCCAGGACCCCAGGACTCCCCCCACCTCGTGGGTGCCATTCTTGTGTTTAACCCACCGACGTATTTAAGGTTTTGCGCGTTTAAACACTTACCCCATAGCCGTTGCCGGCTTCTGCAGTCCACGTTCTGGCCCATTTCCCTATGTCCTTATGCTTCGGTTATTCTGTGTTTCTGTGCTTCTGTTGAGAACCTTATTCTAGCTGCCTTCAGCTTGGGAAGAACTCTCTGAGGTTTTGCTTGTCTGGAGATGTCTTTATTTTTGCCTTCCTTTTTTCAAATTGAAGTATAGTTGATTTAGAATGTTGTGTTAGTTTCAGGTGTACAGCTCACCCACATGTGAACACACACACACACATATATATTTTCTTTTTCAGGTTCTTTTCCCTTGTAGGTTATTACAAAATACTGAGTATAGTTCCCTGTGCTGTACAGTAGGTCCTTGTCGTTTATCTATTTGATATGTAGTAGTGAGTACATGTTAAATCCCAAACTCCTAATTTATCCCTCCCTCACTTCCCCTTTGGTAACCGTAAGTTTGTTTTCTATGTCTGGGGGTCTGTTTCTGCTTTGTAAGTAAGTTCATTTGTATCTTTTTTTTTAAGATTCCACGTATAAGCAATAGCATATGGTATTTGTCTTTCTCTGACTTCACTCAGTATGACAATCTCTAGGTCCATCCATGTTGCTGCAGATGGCATTATTTCGCTCTTTTTTATGGCTGAGTAGTATTCCATTGTGTATACGTGCCACGTCTCCTTTATCCACTCCTCTGTCGACAGACACAGGCTGCTCCCGTGTCCTGGCCACTGTAATAAATAGTGCTGCAGGGGACATTGGGGAGCAGACATCTGTCTTTTTCAACTACCACATTTGCTGGCGTGGGCACCTGGTGGGCAGCCGCTTTCCTTGGGCACCTTAAACACTCTTCCTGTCCCCTCTGGCCTTGTCCCTCCTCTGACTGCCTCCCAAGCTGAAGCTGCACGTCTTTCCTGGTTTTGCTTTTTTTGATGTGCATCCCCATTCTCCTCGGGAGCCAAGTGTAGCAGTTAGACGGTCCCATCCCTGATTTTATTTTTCCTCTGTGCTCAGCACTCCTTTGTATCACAGAGTTTGGCCCCTGGACTTTGTCTCTGGGAGGATCGGGCTCTTGCCTTGGGCACAGATTGACTTGGCAGATTCTGAGTGACCTTGGCCTTCAGTGGCAATCAGAGCTTATTTTGAAAATGTATTTTTAACTCATTGCCCTGAGAAAATAGAAATTAGTGGCTTGCAGTATTTACACACAAAAAGCTGTTCTCTGTAAGTGCAGGATGTAAGTTACTCTTACTAGCACAGCCCTCTCTGCTCTCCTGTGATTCAGGCCAAGTATTTAAGGTTTAAATGAGGTGAACTGAGACACAGTATCTAACTCAGAAACGGTTAATCAAACTTACTTGCTTTCTCCATGACCTGGCTACTGTAAATAGAGATGCAATGAACATTTTGGTACATGACTCTTCTTGAATTATGGTTTTCTCAAGGTATATGCCCGGTACTGGGATGGCTGGGTCATATGGTAGTTCTATTTTTAGTTTTTTAAAGAACCTCCTTACTGTTCTCCATCGTGGTTGTATCAATTTACATTCCCACCAACAGTGCAAGAGGGATCCCTTTTCTCCACACCCTCTCCAGCATTTGTTGTTTGTAGATTTTTTGACGATGGCCATTCTGACCGGTGTGAGGTGATACCTCATTGTAGTTTTGATTTGCATTTCTGTAATAATTAGTGATGTTGAGCATCTTTTCATGTGCCTCTTGACCGTCTGTATGTCTTCCTTGGTGAAATGTCTATTTAGGTCTTCTGCCCATTTTTTAACTGGATTGTTTGTTTTTTTGGTATTGAGCTCCATGAGCTGTTTGTATATTTTGGAGATTAATCCTTTGTCTGTTGTTTCACTTGCAAATATTTTCTCCCATTCTGAGGGTTGTCTTTTTGTCTTGTTTATGGTTTCTTTTGCTGTCCATCAGCAGATGAATGGATAAAGAAGATGCGGCACATATATACAATGGAGTATTACTCAGCCATAAAAAGAAACGAAATTGAGTTATTTGTAGTGAGGTGGATGGACCTAGAGTCTGTCATACAGAGTGAAGTAAGTCAGAAAGAGAAAAACAAATACTGTATGCTAACACATATATATGGAATCTAAAAGAAAAAAGAGTGGACTGATGAACCCAGTTGCAGGGCAGGAATAAACAGGTAGACATAGACAATGGACTTGAAGACAGGGGTTGGGAGGGAAAGAAGGGGCAAAGTGAGAGTGGCATGGACATATATACACAACCGAATGTAAAATAGATAGCTAGTGGGAAGCAGCCGCATAGCACAGGGAGATCAGCTCGGTGCTCTGTGACCACCTAGAGGGGTGGGATAGGGAGGGTGGGAAGGAGACGCAAGAGGGAGGGGATATGGGGACATGTGTATGCATACGGCTGATTCGCTTTGTTGTGCAACAGAAACTAACGCAGTGTTGTGAAGCAATTATACTCCAACAAAGATCTATTTTTTTAAAAAAAGGACATACTTCCCTTCTCTCTCTCTCTTCATGGAGCAGAAGAAAGCCAAGAAAAGGAGGTGGGTTTGGTTCAGCTTGCCAAGCAGATTTGAAGTTTCAAGCCTGGGGTGGCGGCTCAGCCTGCTTGGGAAACGTTTGGCAGAATCGGCTGCCCCCAGGTCTGTGTGTCCGCGGCCCCCAGACACGCACACGTGCATCCCTCAGAGGCTCGTGTGCGGCGGTCTCAGCCCAGAGCCACGCGGGGCCCCAGCCTGTGGGCGGCAGGTCCTCTCCCTGGGCCTCAGGACCGTTGGTGTGACCTTGGGACAGGTCCCGGTCACTTTATCTGTGCTGTGGGTAATAATAGGATAGAAATCGCTGCCCTGGGCGCTGGAGGGTGACCCGCTTATCTCTGGGCTTCAGCAGCTGTTTAATTTAAAAGATTGTAAAGTATTTTTGTCTCAGTGAGTCTGGCACATGCCACCAAATGTAGCAGGTCCAGGGAAGCATACAGCAGAGGGTCAGCGCCTTCCCCTCCAGCCGTGGAGATGCCGCCTGTCTCCTCCCGCCTGTCTCCTCCCGGGGCCGGGGGGTGGTGTGTGTGTGTGTGCATATGTGTGCACCTCTGTGTGATTCCTGACACAAAGGGGAACCTAGTTCAGATGCTCGTGATTCTTACTTAGATCCATAACTTGGACAGTGTCCCCCACCACTCTATACAGGGGAAAGCATGTACTAAAGCAAATAGTCAAGAGGTGGAAGCAACCCAGGTGTCCGTCGATGGATGATGGACAAACACAATGTGGTCCATTCAGACCACGGACTATGATTCACCCTTCAAAGGAAGGGCCTTCTGACACAAGCTGCAATGGGAAGGACCTTGAGGACTCTGCTGAGCTGGTCGGGAAGGGACGGGCACCGTGCATGTTCCCTGTATAAGGACAGGAGGAATGAGGTCCATAGAGACGGAGACCAGGGTGACGGGTCCCTGGGGCCGGGGAGGGGGCGGGGAGTTAGGGTTTAATGAGTTTCGGTTTTGCAAGATGAAAAAGTCCCAGAGATGGAGGCGGTGGTGGCCGCACATCCACGTGGTGAAAAGTTAAACTGAGGCCCAGAGCTCACGTGAGTGAGCACGGATCCGAATCTGGCAGTGTTTGTGGGGGCCCCCCCCGCTAGGAATGGGGGGCTTTTGTGGAGACGGCAGGGCGACTTGATGGGCCTCCGCCTGGGTGTGGCCTCCTTGGGGAGCCCCCGCTCTGTGATGGTGGCTCTGTGTGACGGGGCCTCTCGCGCTTCCTGCTCTGACTCTGGCTGGGCTTCTGTTGGACGTTTAGGCCACCAAGGCACCAGAGTGACCGCACGTAGTGGCCTCCTTGATTTATTATGGTGGCCAGCGTGAGTGTTCTGATGCCACTGGGCTGCTCACTCAATTACAGCTAAAATGGTTAACTTTATGTTATGGGTATTTTACCACAATTAAACAACATTCATTTTTTTTAAAAAGGGAAAGAAAAGCTGAAAGGAGTAGACGGTTTGATGCGTTTCTGAGCCTGCTGTTAAAGGCAGGCCTGGCAGCACCCGTGGCCTGGGCCACAGCCCGAGGTCCCCGCTGACCTAAGGTGACACTCGGCGGGTTTGAGGCTGTGCCCCAAAACCTCAGCTGGTCCTCGCCAGGCCTGCGAGGGGGTCAGAGGTGGACGCTGTGTCTGCCCGGTGATGGACTCCAGGCCGACCCAGTGACCCAGCGGCCACCCCCCATGGGGGCTCGGGGAGAGGGGCAGCGACGTGGCTGCTGGTCCCGAGAGACAGAGTAGGGACGCTGGGACCAGAGAGGCCAGGACAGCGCAGCCCCACCCAGGCCACAGGGCTGCAGTGCCCAACGCCCAGCCTTCCTGAGACCCCTCGGGAGCTTGCAGGAGTGGGGTGCAAGGCGGTGGCCCCTCCCAGGACTACCGTGGGGACCCAGAGGGTGTCCCCCGCTGAGCTCAGTGAGCCCACAAAGGGTGGGAAATAGCGGAGGCTGAGGCTGGGGCTGGGGAGGCAGGGGTCTCACCTCTGAGAGAGCACCTGGCCTGCTTCCTGGCCCACCAGGCAGGCCAGTCCCCTGAGGAGGCTTAGAGGCCCTACTCAGCTGCCCCGGGGTTGGGAGTCTGGGGCACAGACCCCCAGGTGACCAGCGAGATGCCTCGAGCAGACGCTGGCCAGAGGAAGGCAGACGTCCTCCCAGCCCCAGCGTCTTCCGTTTTCCCCATCCACGCAGCACCCAGCACTGCCGGTGGCCTCCTGTCCAGCCCCCATGCCACAGCCTGTCTGGGGAGATGCCTGCAGTCTGCTCCCCTTGGGCCTGGGGCCCAAGCTGGTACCACAGGGCCCCCCCACGCTGCTGCCCCCTCCATCCGCCTGCTGGCTGGGGCCTCCTTCCCCCATGCCCACTCCTCGTGCCCTGTGCTTGGTCCACCTCCGTCCTCCAGCCTGGGGACTCGCCTCCCAGACCAGATGGACCTGCTGGTCCACACTGTGTGTCTAGCCTCAGCTGCAGTGCTGAGGGATGGAGCGTTGAGCTGATGAAGGAACTGGTCAGTGAAGGAGCCCACGCTTCCCCCAAAGCCTTGTGACCCCCACCCTCTCACGGCCCCCATCAGGGACACCACTGCCCCGGCCCCACCCAGACTGCGTGTGCACGTAGCTGTCCTTCCCTAGGAGAGCTTGTACTGGCTCCCGAGGACACCCGTGGATGTGGGCCAGGCGAGGTCCCGACGACAGCGGGCTCACGTCCAGGAAAGGCACAGCCCCATCCCAGCCCCCATAGGCTGTGTGACATCTAGCAAGTCACACAGCCTCTCTGGGCCCCACAGAACGGGTGTCTTTATTGTGCCCACGGTCGGTTGTCTTTTTCTTTCTCCATGATTAGTTGAGTTCATCCGCACGAAGAGTCAGAGCAGCCCCTGACTCAGGGAGCACCAGGGACAAGCCCTGCGGGGGGCCTGGGGGCCCTTGGGGCCTGGACGCCTGCCTCCACCCTCCCCAGGAGGCTGTGAGCTACCTGAGGGGAACAGGCGCTGTGCTCTGACTGTTTTGGTGAACTCGGCGCCCGCCCCCATCAGGGCCTCCTGCCGGCTGGGCTAAGCAGACCGTTGTCTGGGGACCGAGGCACCTCTGATGGGGGTGTGCCAGCCAGATGGGGCTCCGATGCCAGGCAGACGGCTTTGTGATTGAACAGGTGTTTGCTGGCTGCTCTTTCCTCGTTGACAGAAGGTCGGGACAGAAGCTGCCAGGAAGATGAGGGATGCGGACCTGCCGTGATTCAGGGGTGCGGTGACAGCCCTCCAGGAGGGTGGTAGCCGCGTTCTTCCCTGCGAGTTGCAGACAGGGCTGGATGCCGCGGGTCGGTTTGAGCCTGACTCTGACTCAGAACACGCCTCGGAGCCCTTCTGTCTTTCTCCTGTGAGGGATGCACTCACCGTTCTGTGCCCTGAGCATTCTGTGCCCAGGGATGCCCGCGCAGCCCCATCCAGGTCAGAGCGGGGCCTGGTCTGCACTCCAGATGCGCCTGCCTGCCTGGGAGCTGCCATTCTGGCGCTTGGCCATGCGCTGGTCTTCCTGCCCTGGAGCGCCTGGTGGGCAGGACGGTGCAGCCTCCTCTCGTCCCATGGCCGCGCGCATCCCACCCGATGCACACGCCCTCCCGTTTGCCTGTCGCTGTTGATGGGCATGTGCGTTGTTCACAGCCGGGCCGACCCAATGGTGCTGCTGGGACCGTCTTGGGTGTCCCTGGTGCACACACTTTGCTGGGTGGTGACGGAGCCCATGTTACATGCGCGGCGTGTCAGGAAGTCCCCATGTCCTGCCCTGGCCCGCAGTGGGCCTTGCTGCAGTGGTGGGTGGACCCCGTCCCTGGAGGAGCTGCCTCACCTCCACTGTGGAGTCCACGCCCGCCCTTCTTTTCTCAGTGGTCCTTATACAGTCCGGGCCGGCCTGGGTCGGTAACACAGCTGGCAGCTGCCTTGGGCTCTGGGACCCACTTTACTGCCCCTGATGGCGTCTTTGAGGAGCGGTGGCTGATGCTACTGAAGACCACTTAGTTTCCTTTCATGGAGTGTTCCAGGCCACGAGGGAGTCCCCAGCCATCACCTCTGTGTACTTGTGTGTTTTGCAGCCCTGACTTCAGGCTGTGCTCCTGCAGGCCTCAGGCCTCCCCGATGGCCTCACGGGATGGCCAAACTAGGGCCCGCCCCACAGTGTGCCCTGGGAGCCTGCCAGGTGGCCAGGTTCACTGCAGCCCCAGAGAGACCCACGGCAGTCTGAAGGGTGAAAGGGGAGCCTGGCCACCACATCAGCAGAAAGGTCCCAAGTCGACACCAGTGCCACGTAGTGGAACCTGACGGCTTTTAGTGGGACCGCAAGGCTGGGAGCCATCTGCACGTGCGCCAGGCTGGGGTGGACAGGATTTTGGAGGGAAGACAGAGCAGCAAAGGGGAGCCATCGGGCCTGAAGGGAGGTCAGAAGCACTAGGGCTTGAAGCTGGATGCTGCTGTCCCCCCAGCCCCTGCCCCGTCCTGGCACAGGAAGCCAGGGCCAGCCATGCTGCCCATCCTGGACCTCCCTGGGGAAGTCCAGAGTGGGTGGCTGTGTCCCTGCCCTGCACCCTGAGATGTGGCCTCCTGGGGAAGGGTGGGAGGACCCCTGCCGGCGCCCTGAGCCATCTCGGGCCTGGGGGTGTGTGGCAGGGGAGCCCAGGGGGCTGTGGGCTGGCACAGAGATGGCAGGGTGGGTGAGACATGCAGCCTGGACCCCTGATGCCCTGAGAGTCCCGGCTGTTCCTGAGGCTGGGACTGGCTGCCGGGGCCCTGGCGTACTTGACCATGGGTGAGACGGGCAGTGTGATAGCTGTATGTGGACAGGAGTGGACGGGAGACGGTTTCACATGCGCGCATTGCCCAGCAGAGGCGTGCGTCTGCTCCCAGAGTTTCCATGGAGCTGACGGTCCTCGGGGGTTCTGGGGAGCACCGTGGGGTGCTGGCGAGGGCCCTGGGCGTCTGGGCTCCGGCTGTGGCCCCCAGGACAGGGTTGGGGAAGGTGGCGGCGGTGACCGTGGGTCTGGCCTTTGCATCCCCGGATCCCAGTTGCTTGAAAAACGCTGTGTTGTCAGTGGGCTTCCTTCAGCGTCACTGGTGAGACTTCAAATGTCCTGCGAATCAGAGAACGAATTCTTTAAGCTCGCCTAGAGCCTCTTCGCCTCCAGCATGTATGTTCTCAGGTGAGGAGGAGCCTTTGTACTTTCCCAGGTTGAATTTTCACACACCAGACTTTGGTTTCACAAAAATGGGTCAGGGCCCTCCTTGCTGGACCAGCTATAAAATGCAGCTCCACCCTGTTCCGGACCGTCCACCAGGCGGGAAGGTCTGGCAATGGGGAGCCACCACTTCCTTGAGAATTAAAACAATAGGGGCTCTGATCACCGAGGCTGTGGGGTTCCCGGGAGCCGGGCCTGCCTCTCTCCCTGCCCCCCACAACTGATCGGACCCCGACTCTCTTCCCTGTAAACCAGGCCGAGGCTCGCCAGCTGCCCAGGCGCGCCGGGAAGAACCCCCAGAAATGGTCGGCGTCTTTGGGGTTTCAGCTCAGTTCATTCTGAGTGCGGTTGTCTGGGGTCAGCCTGTAGCCGGCGACTCACCCAAGCCCTCTCTGGCCTGTCCTGGGCCATGTCCCACCTCCTCCCAGACCCACTCTCACTTTGCTGGTGGGAAGACCCCAGTCTCCGGCAGGAGACTCCCCGAGACCAGTCATGCCCAGAGCAGCCTTCTTTGGCCCTGGTTGGTGACTGAGCTTGTCCGGTTGTCTGAACATTCCACGGGTGACTGTCGAAAGTCCTGCTGGGCCTGGCCGGTCTGCTCGCCGTTTTGCTTAGCTGGGCTGCTTTCCTTCCCTGCGGTTTTTGGAAAGCTCTTTGCAAAATCCTCAGGTTACAGGGAAAGCTTTCTCAGGGTGGGGGCTTCTCTCTTTTGTCAAGGGGCTCTGGGTCCTTCTGGTGGAACTCGGGCAAAACCAGCTTCCCCGGGCTGTGCCCCCCACCCCACCCCATCCCTCCATCCCCTACCCCACCCCCATCCCCCTACCCCACCCCATCCCCATCCCCCAACACCTACCCCACCCCCTATCCCTCCCATCCCCCCACCCCATCCCCCATCCCCCTACCCCACCCCCATCCCCCATCCCCCATCCCCCTACCCCACCCCACCCTCCTACCCCACCCCATCCCCCATCCCCCAACACCTACCCCAACCCCTACCCCACCCATCCCCCCACCCCATCCCCCCACCCCACCCCATCCCCCCATCCCCCTACCTCACCCCCATGAGATGCCCCGAACAGCCTATTGGGGTCTCCCAGAGGGTGGGCCTTATGACTGGATCCCTGCCCTCTAGTGCTCAGGCCCTGAGCTTTCTGACCTGTGTGTTCTTTTAACGTCACTTCCTTTCCTCCGCCCAGCAAGGTCTCTGGGGCGGGGGGTGTGTGCTGGTGGGGGTCCCACCTGCACATCTTCAGATGCCACCCGACAGGGACTTTTCGGGGAGGTGCTGCCCGCTCCTGTGTGCTCACCCCGATCCCGCAGGCGGAGGGGCAGGGTAGGCGGGCCTGGGGCATCCTGGCACCAAGAGTGGGCCACCCAGCCACCAGGCACATGACATCCTGAGCTGGGGACAGGCCGAGCGGGGCCAGCTGGTGGCAGGAGGATAGGAGGGTGTGGAGACCGAGTTTCAAGATATGGCTGTGCGTCACTTAAAAACAAGGAACTTCTGTTTGTTTGTTTTGTTGTTTTAATCGAAGTCTAGTTGATTTACAAACTTGTGTGAACTTCAGGTGTACAGCAAGGTGATTCAGTTACACATACCTATATTTTTTTTCAGATTCTTTTGAGTATACTTCCTTGTGCTATACAGTAGGTCCTTGTTGTTTATCTATTTTACGTGTAGTGAAACAAGGAACTTTATTTACCTAGAATTATAAAATTATTTTATTTTGAAAAATTCCAAACCTACAGAAAAGCACAAGAATGGTGCGAGGACATGCACTCGCCCCCCCCCCCCCCCCCCCCCCCCCCCGGTGATGTCCTTGACATCTGCCCTTGCCGTCCCACCCACCCCTTCAGCCCTTTCACCTGCTGAGGGCTGGGTTTTGTTTGCTTCTCAGATGACAGTGACGTGATTCATTCATTGTTCTGCAGAACCCAGGGCCACTTAGGTCCTGGGCAGGCGGCCTGGCCGCAGGGCCGCCGGGCTTCTGCGTGGGTGGGCCTTGGGTCAGCACAGCTGGAGCCCGGGGTCCGGGTCCTGGACTTGGGGCCACAGAGTGGGTCACAGTGGGGAGCTGGATGCAGGGTCACCTACAAAGGCTTCTGCAAGCTCAGTACTGACCGCCACCCCAAGTGACTGTCACCTCTGGGGGCAGAGCCCCGAGGGCAGGGGGGCTGCCAGCCTCCCCACAGACCGGGGGTCTCAGCTCCGTCCAGCTGTGTTGGTGACCACGGGAGCTCATCAGCAAGTCCAGCCCCTTCATTTTACAGATGAGGAGACTGAGGCCAGAGGCCAGGGGTTGTCGGCAGGGGTTGGGGGGGCATCTTCTTTCCTGTGCAGAGCCTGTGTTTGGTTCTCCGACTTTGCCGCCCAAGGTTCAGCTGCAGACTCATCTTTCCAGGCTGGGACTTGCTGTCCGGGAGGGTGTGCAGGGGCCGGGGTCGCATGCGCAGAGGGCCCCAGGTCCAGGGAAGAGGCCACAGCCCATCTCTGCGCCACCACATGGGGGGCAGACATGGGGTCCTTGTGGGCGACGTCAGGGAGAGGGTCTGTGCTCCGCCCACCCCCTTCAGCGCCACATCTGTTGCCGTGTTGCCAGGTGGCGCCCCCATCTTCCCCTCTGAGCTGGTCCCTCCCCGGAAGGACGTCTGGAAATGCTCCTGTCCTTTGGGGGCGGCCCTTACCCACCTTCCGCGCTGCCGGCCTGGATAGCCGCCGACACCACCCAGCACCATCGCAGCCCTGATCTCGAACCTCTGACGCTGCTACCCCTTCCACGGGCCTGCAGATCTGCCCTCGGGGCAAGGTGGGCCGTGACCGTGGCCCAGGCCAAGGGCACCCCTGCCTCAGGAGGCTGCTGCTGCTGCTGGGTGGGGCTGTTGACAGGGGAGCACTTCTGCCAGGAACCCGGGACAGAGGTGGGAGCCTGGGCCACCCTGCCTGCTTCTCTTGGAAGCGGCTTTTCGGGTTTTGGTTTTCTGTGGTTTGGTTGTTGATGAGAACACAGTGCAGGGGAATGCAGATCCCCGTGATCCCTGCCCAGAGACACGCATGGGCCTCCCCTGCCTTCAGGCCCATAGACACTCACATGCACTTTCAAACAGGATCAGAGCGTCTGATTATTCTGCTACAGTATGTCGTGACCATTTTTGCCCACACCACCTATATTTCTGCCTTATTTTTGTAAAACTGTTTTGGGGTGATTCATTGCACCTAAATGCTACAACTTTTTGGACTAATTTCTCTTTGATGGACATTTGGACACAGATTTCCTGTGTCTTTAAGAAACTACCAGGTGATGGCAGGTTACAAGGCAGGGGGCATCCTGGTGAGTGCCTGGCTTGGGTCTGGAGTCCCACCTTGTGCCTTCCCTGCTCTAGCCTGCAAGCTTCCCTTCCCGGGGCCTCCCCAGACAGAACCTAGTGGGGTGGGGGCAGGGGAGGTCTCCCCCGAGCCAGCAGGGATGGGCTTGGGGTCCCCGGTGGGCGGGGTCCTGTCGCAGAGCCCTGGTGACTTGTGGCTTCGCGGTTGTGTCCGTTGTGGACCCGGCGCCCTGCTAACCGTGGCTCCCTTCAGCTGGAAGCGCTTCCCTAAACGAAGCGCCCGGTGAGCCTCAGTCAGGCAAGGGGGAGGGGAGGGGAGGGGAGACCAGATCTCGGCCAGGGTGGACAGTCCCACTCTCGGGGTGAGGGGGACAGTGAGGGCGGAGGGGGGTACAGTTGCGGGCAGGGGGATGGCCATGCGGGCGGGGGCAAGGGGGACAGACCGGCCAGAGGCCTGCTTGGGGCAGCGGGGGAGCAGGCTGTGCAGGAACCGAAAGTCAGCCGCTGGGGGCGGGGCGGCACTGGGGGTCGGGGGCGCGGGCAGCGCCCGGGCGCAGGCTGGGGGCGGGTAGGAGCTCTGCCCCCGCCCACGGAGCGCAAACTTTTCCAGGGCTCGCGGGGAAGCCAGGTGCGGTCACGTGGGGCGGGGCGGGGCGGGGCGGGGGCGGACCGCGCTGACCCCGCCCCTGCGCCCTAGTCCGGCCTCGTCGGCGGGAGCGCGCGGAGTGGCCGGGGCGCCAAGGCGAGCCATGCCCACCAACTTCACCGTGGTGCCTGTGGAGGCGCGGGCGGACGGCGGCCAGGATGAGGGTCCCGAGCAGACCGAGGCGCCGGGCCCCCCCGAGGGCGGTGAGCCCAACTGCCCGAGCCCGGGTGAGCGCGGCCGCACCTGCCCGCGGGACAAAGGCGGAGGCCGGGCTGCGCGGGGCTGGCGGCCGGTGGGAAGGAGAGGGGAGGGGAGGGAGGGGAGGGAGGAGGGGGCGGCCCTGGAGGGAGGGGGTGGAGGTGGGAGGAGGGGGAGGGGAGGGGAGGGAGGCCGCGGCGGAAGGGGTGGCATGGGTGGCAGGGAGGAGAGGGCGACCCGGGCCCGGGACGTTGCCCGAGGAAGGGGTGTGGGGCTGCTCTCCGCTCCCCCTCCCCCTGATTCCCGGCCCGCGCCTTCCTCTCACTCCTCACTAGTTTCCACCCTTTGCCTGCTTCTGTGGTTCCCGTCTCACCGCCCCCCACTCCTGCCTGCCGAGCCCCCTCTCCAGGCTTAGTGGTGGAGGCGCTGGGCGAGGGCTTCAGGGGCGGTGGGCCCTCCTCTGCTGCGCCCCCATGGCCCCCCCCCGGGGCCTAGGAAGCACCTTTCTCCCACTCGGGGTGGGCCCCTGGGGAGGTGTGGGACGCCCTGGGTAGCTATGGAGACCGAGGAGGGGCTCTTCCTCCGAGAGTTCCCAGGCCCCCCAGGCCCGGTGACCCGGTGGGGTCCCCACCCGTGGTAAGGCTCCTGGGGCAGGAGCGCCTGGCTGCTTCCGTCCCAGCCACCTCTGCTTTGCTCGTCTCTGCTCTTGGGCGGTGGGGCAAAGGGCCGCCAGTCAGATAAGCCCGGCTGCCCCGGGACAGGCCCGCACTCTGGGGGGTCTTTAGCAGGAAGGACTGCAGGTCCCCGCCGGGGCGGGGGAGGGGAGCTGTACTCAGGCTGAGGGTCCTTGCCCACTTCGCTCTGGAATCAGGAGGGTTTTGGCACTTTCACTTTCTCTTGGTGCGGGGGCATCACCAGGCCTGTTCCTCCATCATCTGGGCTCCAGGCCCGGGCTTCTCTGCAGCTGATAGGTTGGTCACCCTGAGTCTGCTGCTTCATCTGGGGCTCAGCGCCCCTCTAGAAATGGAGGGTCACTCTGCAGCGTTGGGGAAGAGGTGTCCTGCTCCAGGCAGGAAAAGGGGCGAGGTCAGTGGAGGCCACAGGTCCTGGGGCCTGGCAGGAGAGGCCGGGCACCCCCTGGGGGCAGCACGCCGTCCTAGTGGGCAGGGGCGGGTCGGCATGGTCCCGCCCGTCCCTCAGGTGCCCGCCGGCTTTCCTCTGCACGTGGGTGTGGGTGTGGGAGTGGGCACGGGTGCCGACGCCTCGGAGGCCGAAACCAGGCCGGACTTGAAGGCAGAGTCCGTAAGCCCAGCCTTTCTCTCACTGTGGCTCCGACTAGCGCATCCCGGTGTGGCCTTTCTGGGTGAGCGGCGTTTCACCGGCCACCAGGAGCCATCGTGTCCTCGGTGACCCTCGGCCCTCCCGGGTGTGCGGCCCCCTGCCTGCTGGCTCCTTCTCGGACAGGCCTCGGTGGCTCTCTGTAAGCTCGGTGCCCCTGGACCTCCGCTCAGGGCTGCCAGGAGGGCCGTGGTGTCGCCTGCCCGGCTGGCCTCGAGCCCCCAGCCCGCCCTCAGTCCAAGGCTCTTGCTTTCTCAGCCCTCATCTCACTTCATTCCCTCTCCCGGCTCGTCTAGAACCCCCTTTGCCTGTGTGCTCTCAGAGGCAGGAGCACCGGCAGATGCTCAGTGTGGGCGTCCTGCATGCTTTTGAACAAACCCTTTAGGGTCTGAGCTGCACCTGTGACACTTAGAGGAGCGGGCGCAGAACTTCAACCTGGGAATCCTGTGTTCTTCACTCGTCCTCGTGTTCCCTTAGAGAGGCAGCCGCAGAAGGCCTTGGGGAACTGGCCGGAGCCCCCTGTGGGGTCACAGGCAGGCGTGCTGTTGCCTTTCGGGGTCTGCTCAGCTGGGTTCTGAGTTTTAACGCAAGCCGTCAGACCAGTCGGTGCCCAGAGAGGCCCTGTGACAGGCCTGTGTCGCCAGCGTGACAGGGGGAGCCTGGGAAGCAGCCTCACGCTCTGCTCGTTGGTGGGACAGTCCTGCGGGAGCCGGAACCGCTGGATCGAGCCCCTTTGAAGACCCGCGTGCGGGGCCCTTACCCTGTGGTCCAGCTTGTGGCCACACCTGCTCATCGCAGAGTCACTGAAGTTCCTTCCTGAGTCCATGGCCTGCCTTTGAACCTCCAGGGAGGCTCCTGGCTTTCTGGGTGGGCCTCCCGGTGGTGCTGGTGAAGCAGGTTTGGGGATACCCTCCCGAGGTGTACCTGGGGCTGTCGTGGGAATAGGGAGCGTGGGACGCCAGGTCGAGGGTGGGAGGGAGGTGAGGAGGGGCCAGCGCTCACGTCTGCAGGCCCGCCTGGCTGACCCAGAGCTTGGTGGGACCAGCCTTGGTTGTGCCCGGCCTGAGGCTGAGGGCCTAGTCGGTGAGCCTGTGACACGGGGCGGCCGCCTGGGCTGCCTTTGGTCCCTGTGTCCAGGCTGGGCCTGCCGGGGAGCCCTGTTGTCAGCCTGTGAAGCCGGGGCCCGTTTCCTGGCCGTCGGAGGCTCTGGGCCTTCATCAGAGTGGGGTGGCCGATACGAAGTGTTGACCTTGAACTGCCCCTGCTATTTTGACCTTGGTTGTGTCCGGTCGGCAGGCCCACAGTTGGTGCTTTAGAGCCGGGAAGGTGGCCTGCAGGCAGTGAGGTGGGGGGGTCCACATGCACCCCTAGAGGGGTGGCCCCGACCCCACTGCCCCCCACCGCAGGGCCCGTGGGCTGGGCCATGGAGGGCCACTGTTCCTGCCCGTCTCCTGCCCGTTCCTCCCTGGGAGCTGCCCGCAGCTCTGCTGGGGCTTCCTCTTCCTTTCTTGTTGTTCCTCTTTTTGGATTCCTTTCCCGTGATTTCATGCTCTGCCGCTCAGGTCCTGTGGGTCACCCGGGGGTCTTCTCTTGCCCCTGTGAAGGGGACCCGCGCCCCCAGCCACTGACCCAGGCAGCTCTGGGAGCATCACCTTTGTCCTGTGGGGCTCATGGGTCACGGGGAGCAGGCTGTGTGCCGATGCGTGTGCCCGCTGCCCTCGAGGGTCTGCTGCCGCTGGGATGGCCAGAGCGCAAAGCCGAGGCCCTGGGCGCTGGGACGTGAGTGTGGCCGGAGAGTGGGCCCAAGACAAAGCCTCGAGGTTCCGTCCTGCCGGGCCGAGGCCGTGGAGCATTGCTCCGCCACCGGGTCCAGGAAGGAAGGGATGCGTCATACTGGCGCGGGGGACGTCTGAGCAGGAAGCGCAGGCAGCGCAGGCTGTCCGAAGGGCCGACCCCTGAAAATGGTTGAACCTCATCCACGGAGGGAAGAGTGGATGGTTCCGTGTGTCTCCCGGTCCCCCGGGGCCCCAGGGCGAGAAGGGGCCCCCCATTCTCCAACAGCGCACAGGGCATCACCAACCAGCGGGCTCCGCCAAGTGCTGGAGCAGCAGGGAATTCCACTGCCCCCCAGCCCGCAAGAGGCGCCAGGCGGAGAGGCAGTTAACACGGCCCAGGACGCTCGGCACAGTGGCCCCTCCACACGCAAGCCCTGCTGGCCTCTGGGGCCCTCTCCTTGCCTAACAGCCCAGACAAGCTCACGGCTCCACTCTGCCAGGGGCCGCCCGGGACACACACACCAGGCAGTCCTAGCGCCACCCCCAGATGCACGCACACACACACGCACACGTGGCAGGACAGCCCCACCGCAGCTGGCTCCTTGCCGCCCTTCCATGGAATCCCCCTGGGCCAGCTCAGCGCCCCATGGCATCAGACCCTGACTCATTGCCCCGAGGTGCCTGTCTCAGGCCGGGCTCACCCCGTCCCATCCCGGGGGCTGCATTTCTGGGGACAGGCTGCTGCTGGTCCTTGTCACCATCAGGCTGAATCCCGCCGGTCCCCTCGTGCGGCCAGGCCCACCAGGGGACCGGGACAGCCTCAGGCCCGAGTGCCCACGTCACTGGAGGTGGCTACACGAGCAGAGGGTTTGTCTGCAGGGCCAGCCACTCCGCGCTTGAGGCCACAGCCACCTTATGAACGGAGGCAGGTGGGTTCACCTGGGCAGAGCAGCTCCCAGTGACACGGGGTCCCCACCGCACAGAGAGCCTGCAGCTCAGAGGCCCCCCCGGCCAGACAGTCACACGGCCAAGGCATCAGAACCAGAACGGCCCCGTAGCCCATGGTCTGCGTGCAGACCCCGTTATTTTCAAATAATTGATCCCACGTGTCCCCTGCTTGGAGGTGGGCAGCGGGCTTACTCTCCGCTTGGTGGGGGGGGATTCTCGCCGGGCTGTTGGAGGAGGGGCCTGCCTAGATAGGGTGAGGGGCCTTGTGTGTGCCCAGAGCCGGTCAGGGCCAAGGTCACCCAGGGTCTTGATTTACTGCAGCTCAGTGCATCACAGACCGAGCAGGGGGCGGCCGGGATGGCCAGAGGCGTCTGCCAGGTCGGACCCAGTAGGCGAGGGGGCAGTCCTCACCTCCCTGCCCCCGGGGGACCCGGCTGGGGAGGGAGGCCTCTGCTCAGCAGGCCTGTGGCCACGGTCCTGAGCAGACCTGAGCAGCTCCTGGCACCTGACTGGGTTGGCCCGGGCTCCTGCCCTGGCCGATGGGTGGCCTTGGGCCGGGGGTTCCTTCCCAGGGCCAGTATCCTCGGGGCACAGCAGCGGGACTGTGGTCGTGCTCGGGGCGGACATTGGAGGCACAGGCGGATGGGAAGACGGTGCCGCTGTCTGGTCTCTGTGGGTCTCCCGTTCCCCCCTGAAGGGCTGCGCATTGCCGGGCACGTGAGGCTGGAGGGCAGAGGCTGCTGTTTGGCGCCGTGCGCGCAGCCAGGTGCTTTTTGGGGGTGTCCCTCTCGTAGTCCCTTTGCAGCAGCGCTGCTTGCGGGGAGCAGGCGTCTGCAAGCGGCTCTGGGAGTGTGAGGCCGGCCAGGGTGACGGTCTGGGGCCGTCCGGGCTCCAGTGGGTGGCTGCCGTGGGCTCCCTTCTGGGGGACCCTGGGGCAGTGCCGCCTGGCACAGAGGGCAGAGCACAAAGGGTTACACCTTTCTTTTATGAGAAAGAGGGAACTCCCTCCTCAGGGCAGAGGTCTGGTCTGCGCAGATAAGCCTGCAGCTTCAGCAGGACCAGCCGAAGAATGAGGCTCCCTGGCCCCCCGATCCATGGCCGCTCCTCCGTCTGTGGCCCCTGGCACCGTGTCGACCCTGGAGCCCCATGCCGGGAGCGCTGGTGAGGGGCCGCGTCCAGGTGCCCCTGTGGCTGGGGGGTGGGGGTTTGCAGGGCCGTGCTCCTGGCCGGGAAGGGGGTGAAGTGTGGGTGCCAGGTCTTGCCTGGGGCCTGTGCGTCTGCGTGGCCTCTGCCCGTGCTCTGGCCGGGCTCGGTGGCAAGGCCCTGGGGCCCTGGGCTGGGTTTGTTTCCTCTTTCTTTCCGAGTACACAATGGGGAGGAGGTGGAGGTTCTGTTTCTGAGCTTCCCGAGGCCTGGGTGGGCCCTGTGACCTGCTGTGAGCTCCCTGTGCTCGGGTTGCTCTCGGCCAGAATCCGTGGCTCATGTGCCTGTGGCGCTGGGGTCTCTGCTGGGTGTTGGGCTCCTGGGCCTGCGTTTGCTGCTCGCAGCCAGAACTGCTTCCCGTCTAACCAGCCTGCAGCCGCCCCGCAGCTGAGCCTGTCTGGGCGTCCGCGTGGTCAGCATGTGCCTGTGGCCTGGCGCCGTCTGCGAGGCGGGGGCACCCCACGAGTCCACGTGAGTGGGACGTCCCCCCAGGGTGATGGGGAGGCCTCATGCGGGCCCCGCGCCGACCCAGGGGTTCTCCTGCCTGCCTCCCTCTCCTGGAGCCGGCCTGTCCCAGAGGTGGCCGTGTCCTGCCCCGCCTGGTCACAGCGCCCACGGGTCAGGCCTGGGTTCTCAGGGAGGCTCTCGGGACGGTCACCGGGGAGGGATCCTGTGGAGCCGAAATCAGAGGAGAGACGCGCCAGATGGTTCTTGGGTTTCCTCTTCCCGCTGATGGAGGGTCTTGACCACAGCCTGGCAGGAGCCTGAGTCGGTAACGGGAGCCGCCTCTGGGGGCTGGTGGGGCTCCCGGCTGCCCACCTCCCGCCTTTGCCCCGGCTGGGCCGGCCCTGCCGTCCTGAGCCCTTCCCCCCACCCCCAGGCTGGGATCACAACGGCCAGTTCCCGAGGAGGGAGAGGTCGGGTCGGCAGCAGACACCTAGGGCTGGCGGGGAGCCGGGTCCCTGAGTCCACCAGAGGCCCACGCTGCCCAGGAGGGAGCTCATCCAGCCTGGTAGGGCGGGAAGTCCCTGGAACACTTACTGTTCTGGAGAAGCAGCTCACAGAGCTGTGCTCCCCAGCTGTGCCCCGTGTGCCTGCACACGTGTGTTAACGTGCGTGGCTGGCTGGTTCCTCTGTGTTCGTGCCTCTTAGTAGCCGAGAATCCCGGTACTTTCCTCGTTGTCTCGACTGTGCGAGTGTCGGGTTTAAGGAGAAGGTGCCAGAGCTGGTGTCTTTGGCCCGACTGCTGGGCTGAGGCCCTTGGTTGGAACAGCGAACGCCGGGGCGGTGGCCGTGACCTTGGTCCGGGTTGAAGGGAGGCTGTGTCCCTCCAGTGCCCGGAGCCTTCCTGAGTCCTTGTCTGTGAGCACCCCGGTCCTTGGTGTCGCCCAGGAGAACCTTCACCTCGGGCTGCGGGGTGGTGGGGGCAGCTTAGCGGGGCAGGGGGCACATCTGGGCCAGGTAGGCTCTTTCCCCTCGGCTGTGCCGCCTGCTTCTGGTTTCGGCTTGGACCTGGTGTCGGGGGCGGGGGTGCGCTGGTGGCAGGGTGCTCCCAGAAGTGAGGGCTGTGTCGTTTCAGGAAGGCCTCGCAGAGGTGCTGTGATCCGGCCCTGCCCACCTCTCCAAGCGGACCCCCGCCACGCCCCACCAGGTGCGGGGTTCCAGATGCCAGGCGCACGTGCACAGCACTCTCGGGTAGGGCGGAGCCAGCCTGCCGCCACCCGCATGCCCTCGTCCGTGGGCCTGGACGGTGCTGCTTCTGGCCCCAGGCAGCGGGGTCTGTGCTTGGTGGGGGCAGCTGGGGGCCAGGCGCACAGGGTCACCTGGCGAGGCCCTTGGGAAGTAGCATCTCTGGGTGTCTGGGCCTCCAGCTGGCAAGGTGCCCCCGCAGGCCACGCCTGAGGGTCGGGCAAGGGCCCATGGAGGTCCGAGGGGCAGGGGCGCATCCACCTCCTGCCCTCTCGGCTCTCGCCTGTGGGCAGGCGCTTCTCGCTCCAGAGGCCTGGGTGGGAGGGCCAGGCAGCCCTCCGGGAGAGGACGTTGGGAGGTGCCCCGGCAAGGGGCCGCGTCCAGCTGGCCAGGCTGTGGGTGGTGCCTGTCCTGTCAGTGTTTCCCCTGTTTTCGCCAGAGAACGGGTTTCTGTTTTAGCCAGAAACTTGCTGTGAAAGCACGGGAGCTCTCGGCCTCAAGCATTTCCTTTTTTTCTGGCTTGAATGCAGAACGGTTTCTTCTCAGGCTGTGCCCCTCGGGGAGTCCACTGGCCCAGGAGGTGGCTAGGCCGCTGGATTTCAGATCCAGCATCGATCCTGGCTGCAAAGCACGGAGGGCAGGGGACAAGGGCCAGAAGGCATTAGTTAACCCTGAGGGTCGTGGAACCTAAAACCCCGTTGCAGTGCTGAACCACTTGGAAGAAGATCCAGCCTCGGGGGCCGGCCAGTTGGACACACTGTTAGGTTGGCAGGTGCGACTGTTCTGCTGGAGTTGGCCCCGCGGCCCCAGGGGAGGACTGCAGGCTGCCCACTGCCCGTGCCTCGGTGCAGGCCCGGCCCCGCTGACCCTCGGGAACGCCTCTGGCTCTGAGCCTCAGGTCCCTCTCTGCTCCTTGTCCGCAGAGGTTGCAGTGGGGCTGGCGGAGGCTGTGACCAGAGACGGAGGACGCTGCGCTCGGGACCCTCAGCGGGGATGGGGCTCTGACCCGGTGTCCACAGCAGACCACTGGGTCTGGGCCTACCGGCCTCCGCTTTGCCCCTGAGTGGGCGCCCCCGTCCCGCCCGCCTCTCGGGCCTGGGCCGTCCCCTCCCGCCCCGAAGGCCCTGCTGCGTTCTCTTGATGCTGAGGACGCAAGCTCCTCTCCTGGCGGCTTCCTGGTCCCGCCCCCTCGTTCAGAGCACCGGCTCCTACGGTGTCCCTGGTGACCACCACGTTTACTCAGGTCCGGGTTAAGTTTGCATTTCATGGAGCCAGAAACCAGGCATCCAAATGGATGTGGGTGAAGCAGATCGACGACGGGTGGGAAGAGCAGAGGCCGCCTCGGCGGGGGGCCGTGTGTCTCCGAGGGCCGGGTGCGCAGGCTGGTGGAGGCAGCGGTGCTCTGAGCTGCGTCAGGCCTGCACCGGATGGGGAGGGTCCGCTTGGATGTGTGGCCGGCGCTTGCGGGCACGGGGGCTTCTCAGGACGCCCGTGGTGACACAAGACACACGGCCTCATGCGAAGCTCACTGCTCTGCCTCCCCTCACGGGGAGGAGGAGGGATGCCCTGCCCACTTCGCCCCTTCCTGGCCACGGTTGCTCCCCGGGCCTTGGGCTCTCACTGCCAGGCACCCGCTGTCCCGCCCGTTTCTGGGGGGGCTCCTCGGTGGTCTTGGGCCGAGGCTGGTCTGTAGCTCTGGGTCCTGGGCCTGGTGTGGCCCGGCCTTGCTGGCCAGTCATCCTGGGAGCCCCGGGCAGGGTGCCGCCCGGGCCTCTGGGGGCGGTGGGCTTGGTGTGCCGTGTTCAAAAGGTGCTGCAGGTTACTGGAACTTTCTTTAGAACCTGGAGGGAGACCAGCAGGTGGGTGGACACTAAGACCTGGCTGGGCCGCACTGGGAGTCACCCCTGAAGCACCGGCTTCCTCGGGCTCCTCGGGCCTGGCGAGCGCAGGGGGTGCCAGGAGCACGGGAGGGGGCTTTAAACAGGCCACTCCTAGGCTCTGATGGTGTCTCAGAGCTTCCTAGTTTTTGTGATCTGGACAGTTCTGAGGGGTGCTGGCCAGGTGTGTTGCAGGTGCCCTCGACTGGCATCTGTCTGATGGTTTTCTCGCGGCTCGGCGGGGTGTGGGTTTAACGGGAGGCCCCGGAGGGAACGTGAATTCTCACCGGCATGCAACGTGCCACCGTCACCGGGGCTCAGCACTAGAGTGGCCGTCAGGTTCTGCCGTGAAGCCCCTCTTTTCTGCTTTCCGTACTTCATCTGTGGGAAACGAGTCGTCAGGTGCGGCAGCCCCTCTCCAGCCTTTGGAGTGAGTGGCTCCTGGCTTTGTGGCGCCTCCTCTCCAGCCATCTGTCCTCCCACTCAGCCTGCCGTGACTTGGGGGGCTGGAGGACGGAGGGGCTGCCCGCGCTGCAGGGGGGGCCAGTGCATATACATTTTAAAGGCTTGAAAAGGTTAGTTTTGGCGCATGGCTGCTGTGTCCTAGAAAAGCAAAACTCGGTTGTGGGCGCACGTCGGCAGCCCATAGCTGGTGGTGCAGCCAGAGGCCAAGGGGCTGTAAACGGAGCGGCTGGCGCTCGGGCCATGTGGTGCCTGCCCGCGGCTCCCGGGGTGTTGGAACTCACCAGCTGTGAGTGCGGTGGGGGTCACCTGTCCCAGGCTCCGGACTCTGGCGGGCAGCTCTGCGCGCGGGCGCCCGCCCTCCCGATGCCGGGGTGTGGGGCGGTGCTGTGGGCGTGTCCGTGTTCGTCAGCTGTTTCTGTGCGTCACCCCCAGTTCCCTCCTGTCCCCTCGGGCCACGGGCACCTTCGGCCCCGCTTTCCTGGTGCCGCGTCCACAGCGTGGCCGTTCTCGGGCGTCCCCAGCACACGGGCACCCCCGCCGGTTGGACGTGTCCCAGACACGGTGTCCCATGGTGAGGAGTGTGATGAGATTCTGAGCCTTGTTGGTTCCACGTGGGTTTACTGGCCGAAGGATCCTTGTTTTAAAACCGAATCAGCACCCTTTCTCGGTGACGAGAGGGGTGAGTCACATGCAAGGTGGCTGGGCTCTGAGGGACCTCCCAACCTGGCAGGGCCTCCCCGCCCACAGCGCCCGCCCGGCTGGACACTAGGGGTCCGGGGGTCCCGGGCTTGCTGGGGGCTGTGACCTTGGACCGCGTCAGGCTGTGATCTCTGCGCGGTGAGCCCCACCGGCGGCCCCTGCGGCGTGAAACGAGCAGGCTGAAAGCCCCGCCCGTGCGCGAGGCTGGGAGCCAGCTCTGGTGGTGTGGGGGGGTGTTAATCGCGTGGCCTCCAGGCCGTTTCTGTGATTATATATCCGATGGCCCAGCCCAGCCCGTCCGTTAGAGCAGGTGAACGAGGCCCCAAGCGCTCCTGCCCGGAGACAGCAGGTGTGGGTCCTGCCCTCCCGGCCGGCATGGCCCAGGACACCTGACCGCACGCCCAGGACACCTGACCGTCAGGGGGCCCCTCCTGCACGGCCCGGCAGCCACCGCTGCGCAGCGAGGGCGCCCGGTGACCTCCGGGCTGTGTGCCCGGCGGGGGCACCACGGGGGACCCGCCCCAGGAGGACGGAGGCGGTGGGGCCGGTGAGGCGGGCCCTGCGCCCCCGGGATCCCCTCTGCTCGGGCTTGTCTTGGGTCCTCATTGTCGTGAACAAGCAGAGTCTGCAGCGGGCGCAAGCCCAGGTGAGCGACCTCCTCCCTGAAACGTAGGGGGAGGGGCTCAGCCAGAGGAGGACCCCTGCTCTTCAGAGCCGCGACCGGGCCTGGCAGGGTCGTGCCGGGTGCCATCAGAGTCCCGGGGGAGGCGGGAGAGGTGTCCACCCAGAGCCTGAGGCCTTCAGAGCCCCTAGCGTGTGCCAAGGGCTCAGGCCCTGGGGTGGTTGTACCAGTTTCCTTTGTGAAGACTTGAGTTGTAACCTGCCCCTCCCTTGAAAAATAAAAACTGAGATTTGAGTGTTCTCCAGCGGTGAAGGCAATTAAGGGACTTTTAAGGCTCACCCGGCTAGCTTGTGACGGTTTTGCATTTTGGGGATGGGATCGCAGGTGTGTCCCTCAGGTAGAAGCGTTTGATTTTTTTTTTTTTTTGAGGTACGCGGGCCTCTCACTGTTGTGGCCTCTCCCATCGCGGAGCACAGGCTCCGGACGCGCAGGCTCAGCGGCCATGGCTCACGGGCCCAGCCGCTCCGCGGCATGTGGGATCTTCCCGGACCGGGGCACGAACCCGCATCCCCTGCATCGGCAGGCAGATTCTCAAACACTGCGCCACCAGGGAAGCCCGAAGCCTTTGATTTTTAACCAAGAGTCCCGGCTCCAGCAGGTCGAGGAGAAGATGGCCGCCCGAGGCTCCCACGTGAGCCTCTTTCCGCTGGGTCCCCCAGCGCTTTGGAAAGCATGCCCGAGGGCTGCCTTCTCAGAAATGATGGGAAACGTGTTCTCATGGTTTACGATGGATCAGGAGACTCACTGTTGGCCGTGACCTCTGGTGTGGGCGGTGCAGCCCCCAAACCAGGGGGGTCGGCGAGGGGGGGGATTTACGGAGATGCTGGGGCGTGTGTTGCTGTTCCTCCTGTGCGTTTTGTGTGCGTTTCCCCATTCTCTGTGCTCGCTCTGTGTGTGAATTCTGGTTATAAGCAGCGAGATGGAAGACCAGAGCCTCACAGCCTGACAGCCCAGTCCTGGCCGTCCCCGGGCTTCCTGTGCACACATGCCCAGCACACATGTCCCCATGGGGCGGGCCATTCTGGCCTTTGTGGGGCGTTCACGGCACCGTTTCCCACTCTCCGGTCTCCACGGTCGTCCTGTGTGTAAATAAGCCACTAAGGTCCACCTGCCTCGAATCAGCTGGTCCTGGTGGTCTCCCTGGGCCCCCTCGCCCAGGCCCTTCTCACGCATTCTGCTCCTTTCCAACGCTCTGCTCGGGGCCACCCCCAGCCCTCCTCACGGCGGATGGGCAGCTGTCTAGCTCCTGTTTGAGGTCGTGGTCTCACTTTCCCAGCCACCGGGAGCATCAGATGCTCCAAGAAGGATGTTGCTTCTGTGGATTGAACGTGGTTGCAGGTGCCTATCCGCCCCGTGCCTGGTGGGCATTCAGACAGACCCTCTGGAGCCCCTTGGACCGGGCTGTGCTTCCTGGCGGGGGCGGCAGGGGCACCTGGGCCTGAGCTGAGTGGAGGCCCTGTCCACGGTGGCCACCTCTCCCTGGATGACAAACACGAGACCTGGGAGCCACGAATTTGTCTGGCCTGCGTGGCTGAAGCCTGTTGACCGGGACAGAGCCGGCCTGCGTGTCCTCCAGAGTCTGCTCTGCAGAGAGCTCTTTGCAGCTTCCGTTTACACCAGAAACCCAGTCGGAAATGCTTGTCTCTCGTTACCAGAAACAGGTTACCACCAGAAAAATACAGTCATTACTACCAGGAAGAGGCTGCTGAGCAGGAACCCGCTTGAAGCAGGAAGGAGGGAGAGAGGCGGGGGCTCTCCTGAAGACACCTGCAGGGCGGGGGGAGGACGCTCAGGAGTGATTTCTTGTTTAATTGAATGTGGTTGCATTTTTTAAGCTTTGTTTTGACCCAACTTCAGAACGTTGACTTCAGAAAACTTTCAAGGGCACAGGATCACGTGCCATCTGCCTGAGCGTTGGTCCCACCTGCCTTACACCTCCCCCCCGCCCCCTTTTCACACGTTCCTTCCTGATTTGCTGAGAACAGGCAGCAGGTGCGATGCCCTTTGTGTGTTTCCTAAAACAAGCACGTTTTCTCTCATCCCTGTAGTACGGTCACCAAAGTCAGGACGTTTTCATTGACTGAAGTCTTCCTCAGATTTCACCGTCAGCCCAGTAATGTCCTTTATGGAAAGAATCAGGCTGCTTCCATCTTCTTCCTCTTTCCAGAACATTCCAGAGCCGGCCCGTGTCCTCCGAGGCCTCTGAAGAGGGCCGGTCGCTCCTTTGGTTTGCTTCAAGCTCCTCGAGCTGGAATCCGGGGACCCAGGCAGTCATGTCCTCTCCTGGGTGTCGGTCAGCCTGCGACCCTCGTGTTCACCTTGACCCTTGGTTCGGTGGGTGGTCGGCTCTTCCTGGCACTGCCCCTGCCCCGTGGTGCTGAGCGGGTGGCTCGTGGGGCCATGGTCGCGGGGCTGTCCTTGCCCCGTCCCCTCCAGGTGTCGCCCCTGGTCCCGGCATCTGCTGGTGGTTCCTGCACTAAGCGGTTCCCCGGCCACTGGCTTCCTCGGGCCTTCTGCTGCCCCCGAGCTGGTCACTGGGGCTCGGCAGTGAGGGGCACAGGGTCCGTCCGGCAGGAGGGCAGGGCTCTGCCTGCCCTGTGGCCTCCGCGGGCTGGACCCTGGGAACCTTCCGGGGAGGGGTCTGGGAGGCCTTGGTGGATGGGCGTGGGTCTGTGGATTTCAGGGGGACTGGACAGCTGAGTGGGGGGTGAGGGGCGATGCCTGGACCCCAGTGGCTCCCGAATCTGTGTCCGTTGCGAGGGGCCGGCCCGAGTTCACGGGGGATGGACTGGGGGCTCCCCTTTCCTGTGCGTCTGGGCTTTGGTTTCCTTCTGGGGACTTGGGGGATTCCATCAGAAGGTCGGGTGTCACCCCTGACGGGACCTGGTGAGCAGGTGATTCCCCGCTAACGTCATGCTCCAGGTTGGCCCAGGGCCCCTGGGGGCCTGAGGAAAGCCAGTTGGGAGTGCCTTTTCCTGGTGTCCTCACTCGGTCCTTCTGATACAGGGTCACATCACACGTGGAAGGCCTGTGGGTGGGGCGGATGTGCAGGTGGGCCCAGGTAGGGGTGCCGGTGTCTCCGAGCTCGCCCCATGTCCCTGCTGGCGGCTTCTGGGATGGCATTGCTCCTGATCCGGTGGGATGGGGCAGGGCTGGGAATCAGAGCAATGACATCGAGGTTTTTCTCTCTGCTTTGAATTGGGAGCACGTGGTAAGGCTCACGTTTCAGGATCTGGGAGGAGCTCCCAGGGTGAGTCGGGGCTGACCCTTCGCTCCTCTGCGGCCTGGCCACGCCAAGGGCCTTGATACACTCTAGCTGGGGACGGCGGGTCAGGGCTTCCTGACAGAAACAGCCGCGGACACAGCAGGGCCGCGGTGGGCCCCCTGCCAGCCGTGCACCTACGTGTGGGCTCCGTGACACTCCCCGTGGGGACTGTGCTCTGAGCTAATGGGGTCACCAGTGAGGCCGCCGTGGTCCACCAGGATTGGGGGAAACCTGAAGCTGCTGTCAGAACAAAGCAGCGAACCTCTGTGCCACCTGGTACAAGTGCCGGTCCCCACCCCGTCCCCACCGTGGACAGTCACGGGCCAGCCTGTCTGGATCTGCTGGTCTTGAGCTGTTTGTCCTGCGGGACCCAAAAGGGCCGGGGTGGGACTTGAGGTTCCTGGACCCAGCGCCACCTTTGGCGTTCTCTCTGCCTTGTCCCTCGCCCCCTGACAGGTAACTTAGAAGAGTCCGGGGCACGTAGAGAAGCGCCTGGCGGGGCCCCTCCTCCTTTAATTCCTTTCACATCTGACCGAGCCCTTCCCCACAGGAGATGGAAACCCCGGGGAGAACAGCCCGTTCATCGGCAGCGTGGAGGTGGACGGAGAGAACGCCTTCGAGAGGAAGAGCATGGCGCTCTTCGAGGTAGGCGACCACCCCCTGCTGTCCCCTTGAGAGCGGGGGCGGCAGTGCCCGCGGGAGAAGACCCCAGCCCAACGGTGCCCTGGGGTCCGGGCAGAGGCCTCGGGGAGCCCCGTGGAGGGGCTGGGTCTGGGCTGTCCGGGGAGCCCTGGGGCCCTGAGCCCTGACCGTGGACCCGCTGGGCACGTAGAGCGGGAGCCCTGCTGGGAGGTCAGTCTGGTCGGTCTGGGGCGTCTCGGGCTGGGGGGGGTCACTAACTCCACATCTCGGCCTCAAATAGGAGGAGATGGACAGCAACCCCATGGTGTCCTCGCTACTCAACAAGCTGGCCAACTACACCAACCTGAGCCAGGGCGTGGTAGAACACGAGGAGGCCGAGGACAGCCGGCGGCGCCAGGCCAAGGTGCTCCAGCCCCGCCCTGCCCCGCACTAGGGCCTCCCTTCCCCCACCGGACCCCCTGGACCCCCCTCCCCCGACTTGGTTTCTCCGTTTCGGGACTTGTCCCGCTGCCGCCTTCCTGGGAGCCTTACTTCTGAGGGTTGACCTCTGGGAGCCTCTCCTAAGATGCGCCCAGCTCTCGGAGGATTCTGTGCAGAGACCTTGGGGAGGTCCCGTAAGCCCAGCCTGATGAGCTGCACGCAGCGCGTAGGGCAGGTCCAGAGGGCGGGCAGCTCCTGGCCCCCGTCCCCAGGGGACCCGGGAGCCGGTGCCAGAGGCTGACGCAGGCCGCCCGTGACCCTCAGCACAACCGTTGTGTGGCCAGGTGGGCGGGTTTGGCGGGATGACCCGGCCGCCCCACCCCCGGGCATGGGTCCGTGGGAGCAGCCCTTGTCCCCCTGACCAAGGGGCACAGAGATGGGGGGTCGGTCCCCCAAAAGTGCCTTCTCCAGGGTCTGGGCACCTCTAGTATCTTGGGCCTCGTAACCGGCCAGGTTGATCCTTCAAAGCTGCCTTTTATGGGAGTGCCGGGGGCCCCGTCACGGCCTTTCAGGATGACTCAGGGTCATCTCGCCGCTGCACGGGGACAGGGGCTGGGCCTGAGGCTGGCCCCACGCCCGTGAGACTGGAGGGTTTGCTTCTGGTGTTTCATGGTCCTTGAGGCCAAAGGCAGGGCCGGAGCCGCTCTCGGCTTGTGTTGCCCTCAGCCTTCTCCACCGTCCTGCGCCCGGGGCCAGGAACCACCACAAACAGGGCACGGGTCCGCGGGGGGGCGGGCTGCCCCGGACGCTGGCGCTCAGGGCCCAGGCGTGAAAAGCCAGCTGCTGGGTGCTGTCCAGGCCTCAGGCCGAGTCTGCCCAAGGCTTCTGACCCACCTCCACGCTCCCCGGGCGCCCCCTTGGGTTACTTCCCTGGGGTCCCTGCTCCAAGCCAGCCCCACGCCAGCTCTCTTGGCGCGGGCGTTCCTGTGTGTCGACCTTCCATTCTCACCCTGAGAAGCCCCCCGGCTTCCTTTGAGGGGGATCCGCCTTTCAGCCCAGCGAGCGGGCTGGGCCACGTCTCCGCAACCTCCACAGGACGCCTCGTTTCAGGCAGCCTGGCCCCTTTCACAGGAAATGTTTTCAGAGCAGATCTTTCCAGCTTTTCTTCCTTTTATTCATCTAAGTTTCAGCAGCTTCCCCCATTAAACGTGCTCTTGTCTTTTTAGCCAGGCGTCCCCAGATCCCGACTGTGTCGCCTGACGCAGCTGTCACGCTGGCCGGCGGGCAGGACGGGCTGGCCCCGGCCTTGTTCCTGAGCTTTCCTCTGGGCAGGTTTGCTCGGCTGTAGTCTGTCTGGGGTTACGGAAGACGTTTCTGTCAGGCACCCTCCTGCAGTTACCCCACGGCGGGGCGACCCTCTCCCAGGCCGCATCTGGTCGGCCGTGCTGCGGGGCCTTCGGGAAGGGAGTGACTCACAGGTGGCACGGCCTCTCTGAACTCTCGCTGGGTCCCCTCCCCTCGCTGGTCACTTCCTCCAGGTGGGTCAAGACACGGCAGATTTCTCTCTGCACATGGTGCTTCTGCACCCCGTGTAGCTTAGGGAACGGTGGCCGGTCCCTAACCTTCCTTCCGGCCTCCCATTTCCCCTCACCGCGTGGTCTCCTGGGGACCTAGCCTGCAGTCGCTTCGGACAGAGCCCAGATCAGCTTGCTCCTCAGCTTTTCTCTAACTTCCCCACCTTCCCGCTGTGCCCCTGATGGAGAAGGGGGCCGAGCCCTTCTCCCCTCTCTGCCCCGGGGCAGTGATGTGGCTTTGCCCCCACCCCCCCTACTCCTGGGCAGTGAGGGTGTTGCCAGAATCTTGGCCTCTGTACACCAGGGCTGAATAGAAATACGGAGGCGGAGTTTTGGAGGAAAGAGAAAGAATAGCTTTATTTCTTTGCCAGGCGAAGCGGGGACACAGCGGGCTAGCGCCTCAGAACCTGTGCCCACCCTGCAAGGGGTAGTCTTATAGTGGTCAGGGAGCAGGGCGCGGTCAGCTCGTGGACAGCTCTCGGATTGGTTGGCATCAAGGTGAAGTTTCAAGCATCATCAACCTTCTGGTTTCAGCTGGTCTGGGGTCTGTGTGCTTGTGGCCAGCAGGTTCCATCTGGTGGGTGTCTGCTTCCTGCAGAAACAACTTAGGAAGGTGTGTCAGGCCTTTATATGTTTCAGGGAACTGGGAGTTCGTGATTCCGAGATGCGGCAGAATTGTAGGCTGAATTACTGCCGGTTCCCCGGGCCAGCAGCTCTTCTCTGTTTCTGTTGATACGTCTTCACGTTTCCCAATCATTCACTCTTGAGTCAGCATTTTACTTGCGAAGACAGGGACTCAGGGCCTTGTACACAGTTTCAAGGGGTCCTACTCTGGGTTCTCTCCAAGCCCTGGCCTCGCTTCAGCTGTTTTCCACGTAGCTGAAGCTGTGGCCTTTGCTGGTCTTCCTTTGTCTTCCTGTCCCCTGACCTCTTCACGGTCTCTGGGGCCCACGGTGTGGCCGTGGCTCCCGGCGGGGCGGGGGGCCCTGGGGGAGGCGCTGCCGGCCCTGGAACCTGCCCCCTCCCTTCCAGAGCCCCCGCATGGGCACCTTCATCGGCGTCTACCTGCCCTGCCTGCAGAACATCCTGGGGGTCATCCTCTTCCTGCGCCTGACCTGGATTGTGGGGGCAGCCGGCGTCCTGGAGTCCTTTCTCATCGTGTCCGTGTGCTGCACCTGCGTGAGTGGGGCGGGGGCAGCTGGACGTCGGGGCTCTCCGGGGTCCCCAGCCCCAAGGGCGCCCCTCACCTGCGCTGGCTGCCAACGGGCCAGGGGCAGTCTCGTGGGCCCGCCTCCGCAAAGCCAGGGGTCAGCGTCCCCTGGTGGCCACCACTCACGGCCATCCCGTCCTGCATTTAGACCAGGTCCCCTGCCCACTGGTGACACGTTCAGCCCTGCACCCGGCTCACCAGGCCCTCCTCCACGTGGCCTCCGCACCCATGTCCCCGTCTGCCTTGGCGGCCCAGGAGCCTTTCCTTGCGACAGCTTGTCGTGCCTGGTTCAGCCCCTAAGCGGCCCTCAGCACCTGCCCCCCGCCTCCCTCCTCCCCTTTCTCCGTTGCTGTTACGAGGAGGGTGATTCAGCTGCTCTGAGCCCCCCAAGTGCCATCTACCTGAAAGAATCAAACGATGCAGATGAGCCAGAGTCCCCTCGACCCCAGTCTGCTGCCCTGCCTGATCCCAGCTGCGTCCCCCGACCGCCCCGGGCCGCCTCTGTGTCCACGGCCTTCCTGGCCCTGTGGGGTCGTGCTTGAAGGTCTTGCCTGAAGCTTCTTGCTGTTCTGCCTGCACTGCTTTCCCTTAATGAGCCTGGAAGTATCTTTGGAGTAATCACCCCGCCTCTCCCCAATAAAAACCGATGAAAAGCAGGATACAGAGCAGGGCCTTTGTTAAGCTAGAAACGTCCCTGGCAGGAACCAGTCAGGTGGGCACTGAGGCTGCAAGCTTCCTGGGGGCTATTTCTTCTGGTCCTCGGGTTGTGAAGTAAATGCGCCCCAACCCACAGGTGTGGCCGCTTTCCGGGGCAGCGAGTGAGAAGGCCTGCACTGGACAGGCTCTGCAGTCCCCCAGCCCCACGGGGTGGGTGGCCCGGGGGGCACCTAGGTGGGGGCCTACAGGGGGGTCCCCTGCATCCCATCAGGAAGTGGGCGCCCACTGGAAGCAGGAGGCGGTCCTGAGTCGGGTGTTTCCTGGGGGGCTCACAGGAGCTCAGCTTTGGGGGTTAAGTGGGAGAGAACAGGGTTGCGGTCCTGAGCGTTCTGGCGCCTGGTTACTCAGCAGCCCTCTGAGGTCAGGAGCCGGGAGTCGGCAGGCGGGCGCTGCCCCAGGCCTGGTGCCGTCCACCTCCCGGGGTGGCTCTTACAAATACTCTTTCTTCTAAAAGGCCCCCGTCTTTCTGCAGACGATGCTGACCGCAATCTCCATGAGTGCAATCGCGACCAATGGCGTGGTCCCAGGTAAGGGTGCCGCGGAGAGCTGGGAATGGCGGGGAGTGACCAAGCGGGCTCTGCTGTGGACGGTGGCACACGTGCCACTTCGTGTGACGTTCACCCTTCACCCCGGGCAGCCTCAGGGGCGGCAGAAGGCGGGTCCCAGCGCGGACACGCCCTCACCCGCCCACAGGATGGATCTCCACATCTGGAGGGGTGGACATCCCTGTGGTGCGGCCAGGCCCTTCCCTTCCAGAGGCCCCGTCGGCAGTGACCCTGCCGTCGGGCAGTGGAACTCAGGCGGCTCCCGGCCCCCACCTGCACGTGATGCTCCCCCCCGGCGTGCCCCCCCCCACCGAGGGCAAAGTGGGGCTTTTCTAAGGCCAGGGTGGGGTGCCCCCCTGTGGCTCGTCCCCAGTGCCTGCCCGTGCACGTGGGGTCCCTGAGAAATTGGGGTTCTCCTCGGGGAACCTACGTAAACGCCTCCAGGGATTTTCTTGTCGCGTTTACGCCGTCCCCTGCTTGTTCTTCAGGAGGGGGCTGCACCCTGAGATGTCCTCCAGTGCCCAGTGTCCCGCATGGTCCCTGGTCAGTGTCCGAGGGGGGTCTCAGCCGACAGACAGGACGACCAGGGACGGGCTGGCGAGGCCGTGGGTGTCACTGTATCCGTAGGTGTGACACACTAAGGATGACTAAAGAGCTCTAGGCTTTTTAAATCTTGGGCGAAAGTTGAGTCGAGGTTTCGGGTGTGACGTCAGCCTCAGGCTTCCTACGGGCACGGCCGTCGGGGTCCAGGCTCCTGACTGTGGCCCGACCTCCTTTAGTCACAGCTTCCAAAGACGGCCGCCAGCAGGGGGAGGGCGCCTGTGGACGCAGGCGCGTGTCCCCACCCTTGCAGCCAGGCTCCCCGTCCCGTGGACGAGGCCGTCTGCCCCGGGAGGTCTGTGTGCGCGGTCGGCGGCAGGTCCGTGACCGCCGCTTCCCGTTTGGCGTGTTTGCAGCGGGCGGCTCCTACTACATGATATCGCGGTCTCTGGGGCCGGAGTTCGGGGGGGCCGTGGGCCTCTGCTTCTACCTGGGCACCACGTTCGCGGGGGCCATGTACATTTTGGGAACCATTGAAATTTTTTTGGTAAGTGCTATGTTTCGGGCGGGTTCCCTTGTCCGGGCCGCAGACGCGCGCCCTGAGGGTCTGTCCCAGAGGCGTCTGCTGGCGTGGAGGCTCACGGGGAAGGGGGATCCCAGTGCCGCACCCCCTCAGAGAGGGCCCCTTGGGAGGGGCAGGGGCGTGCCTGGCCCCGCGCTCCCGTGTGGTCATCTTGGGGAGGGGTGGGTGGCCCTTCTTGACCTCCCTTTCCCTGCAGACCTACATCTCCCCCAGCGCGGCCATCGTGCAGGCTGAGGGGCCGGGCGGCGAGGCCACAGCCATGCTGCACAACATGCGCCTGTACGGGACCTGCACGCTGGCCCTCATGGCCATGGTGGTCTTCGTGGGTGTCAAGTACGTCAACAAGCTGGCCCTGGTGTTCCTGGCCTGCGTCGTGCTGTCCATCCTTGCCATCTACGCCGGCGTCGTCAAGACCGCCTTCGACCCGCCTGACATCCCGTGAGTCCTCCGCCCGGCTCTGGGCCGGCTTCCTGGCCCAGTCTGTGGCCCGGGCCTTAACCGCTGACCACGTTGGCTGGGCTGGGCATGGCGCCCTGTGTCCGCAGACGTCCCCACTGTGGCCGGGTCGAGGGCGAGCAGCTCGCGGTGCTCTCGTGGCCGTGCTGTCTGCGAGGACAGGACAGGCCTGGTGACGCCAGCAGCACCGAGCTCCTCCCGGCTGTGGCCCTGTCCTCGTGGAAGCCCCTGAGCAGGGTCTTCTCTTGTCCCCTTTCGGGTGAGGATGCCGCGCGGAAGGGGGTAGCTCCGGGTCACAGAGCGAGCGCGCGAGCCCCCGTGCCGCCCCACCGGTCTGGGCCAGGAGGAGCCCGGGTGGGCGGCCGCTATGCACACGTGGACACGCCACGCGGGCCGTTCACTCCGCGTCAGGCGCCCCAGAGCAGAGGGCGGCAGGACGGACCGGGGCCCGGTGCTGCCGGAACCCAGCTGAGGGCCGGTCCCTCACGCGAATGCTCTTGTCACCCTGAGTGGAGGGGGTCCGAAGCCCCTCACGAGGGACCTGTGAACTCCACTTGTTTACGGAGAAGAGCGGTGGCTGAGGCGTCTCACCACCTGCTCCTGCCCAGGATCTGTCTGCTGGGGAACCGCACGCTGTCCCGACGTAGCTTCGACGTCTGTGCCAAAGTCCACGCCGCCAACAATGGCTCAGCGACCACTGCGCTATGGGGCCTCTTCTGCAACGGATCCACGGCCGGCGTCTCCTGCGACCAGTACTTTGTCCAGAACAACCTCACGGAGATCCAGGGCATCCCCGGTGTGGTTAGCGGCGTCTTCCTGGGTGAGCGTCTGGCGGGTCTCTGCCGGGGCTGGGCCGTCTGAGCTCAGTCCCTTGGGTCCTGTGCTTCTGCCCAGCCTGTGGCCACATCACCCTGTCCCCAGCTGCTGGCCCATTGGGGTCCCTCTAGGCTGATTCTCCCCAGAGGCGTAGACGCCAGGTGAATCGTGCAGGCAGCAGGTCAGGGCTTCAGAGTTGATCCTTTATCTTTAGAATTGCAAAGCAGCAGGCACGGGGGATTAGGATGTTGATAAGGGAAATAATTAACGGGTGGGGTCCCTCAGGCAGCTCCTCCGGGGTAGATTGTTGTACAAGGTAAGTTTTTTCATCAAACTTGACTCAAGGACCAAAATCTTTCATTCAGAGATTAGGAGAGAATAGTTTTCTTAGAGGGCAATTTCTCCCAGTCAGTCGTCCTTGTCCTGGTGTGAAGTTGGAGTCTGGGGTGGGGATGGGTCACCCGATGGCGGAGCCCTGATGGCAGGTGTGGAGTCTCATGACCCGCCCGTTCCCCCCACAGATAACCTGTGGAGTGCGTACGCGGACAAGGGGGTGTTTGTGGAGAAGAAGGGCGTGCCCTCAGTGCCCGCGCCGGAGGAGGGCGGAGCCAGCGGGCTGCCCTACGTGCTGACTGACATCACGACCTACTTCACCATGCTGGTCGGCATCTACTTCCCCTCCGTGACCGGTGAGGCCTCGGTGCTCCCGGCGGGTCAGGGCCCCCTCAGCTCTTCTAACACGCCCACCCCCGCCCCCTCTTTCCTTTCCTTTTGGCTCAAAGATGAGCTTAAGGGTCTCCGTCTTCCACATGTCTGAGCAGGGGGCTCAGGAGCTTTTGGCGTCAAGGAGTTGTCCGTGTTCTTGTGAGAGGCCCAGGTTATTCAGAGTGGCCCTGCGACCTTGGCCCTTAGCAGTGGGCCCGAGGGCCGTCAGAGGGCGGGAACTGCAGCGTCCTTGTCCTTATAAGAGAGTCTGGTGACCTCCCAGAGGGCCCCGGTGCACAGTCCCCCCCACACACACACTGGTCCGCACGCTCACACACACACCCGTGGGCGCACACCTGCTCCTGGGTGCTCCTCAGCCTGGCCCAGCACAGCGGAGCCCCGGCCCCCCAGGCTGGTGCTGGGCAACCGAGGGCCCCGGAGCCATCCTCGCGCCTGTCCTCCCTGCTCCTGGCCCCCACTCAGGCCTGTCCCCACGCTCCGGGAGGCTGGCTTGCCAGGGGCTGCTCGCCCTGCTCCGAACTTCACCTCTGCCTTCCCCGAGGCCCGGAGCTGGGGCAGGTGGCCTCCCTGCGAAGGCGGGGTCACGGTGCCACCTGGACAGGTGTAGGGGTGTGTGGATCTGGCCCCTGGGGGGTCTTTCTCCTGTACTCCTGTTCCCCCCCCCCCCGTCAGTGATCAGGGCGGGAGACCTCCTCTGTGGGTGTGGGTCTTTGCACGCCCTGTGGCATGCCCACGGGCTCTGTGCCTGCGCATCAGGCCACGCCTGGGATAGGATCACAGGTGTCGAACGAACCTGCCACCACCTGGATTTTCTTTGATCCCAGTAGGAATCACTTACACTTACGTGCCAAGTGGAGTGACCAGTGCGGGGTGGGGGGCGGCGGCAGCGGAGGCGGTGGCCAGTCACCGCGTGGGAAGGAGGAGGGTTGAGGCCAGCGGGGAGTCTGTGCTGCGGCTGAGCTACGCTCTGACCCAGGCCTGGCCCCAGAAGTGAGTCAGCATTTGGCCTCACTCTCCAGGGAGTTTCTCACTCCCGGCCACGGGGATCAGCAGAGATCAGAGTGGGGATGAGGTCGGAGCCGGATGCACGCGGAGGCCAGGTCTGGTTTTGACGTCTGTGGCCAGCGTCTGGGATGAGCCGTTCCCTGGTCTCCACCGTGACTTAGTTCACAGCTGGGCTGGCTGTCCCCATGGAGAGCGTGGGGGACATATGGGCACCTGCCCACGTGTCCTGCAGCAGCCTACCCAAGATGTGAAGAGAGGTCAAGCCTGGCTCTGTGAGGCCCGGCATGCAGGCTGGGGGTCTCTCCTTTGCGTCGTGAGGAAGTCCCAGGCCCGTTCTGACTCTGCCCCAGATGGGCCAGGGTGGGCGGGCAGCCGGGCAGGCGGGCGGGCGGGCGGGGGGGTGGCATCTCCTAGGTGCCATCAGTGCCTGTGACCCATCACTTCTCCCTCCATCTCCGTAGGCATCATGGCGGGCTCTAACCGGTCCGGGGACCTCAAGGATGCCCAGAAGTCCATCCCCACTGGAACCATTCTGGCCATCGTGACCACGTCTTTCATTTGTATCTTTCGGGGGATCGAGCGTGGGGGCCAAGTGCTGAGGGTCGGACGGCTCTGTGCCCTTCTCCACTCACCGCCGGGCCCTCTGTGCCTCTGGGCGGGCCTCCCTGCTTCCGGCAGTTCTGGCCACACACCCGTTCTCAGAGGGGCTGGGCTGGCGTTGGCCTGACTTAGGAAAATAAACACAGACTCCTGGACGCCAGCCTGGGTTGATGGTAGAACGTGGCTTTGTCCGAGAACTGCGTGTAGTACCCACACTGTGACGTGTGTCATGTTACTAACGTGTAGCCACGCGTGTGCTCACATCACAGTCTTGTCAGGTGGGCTCACTGGCTTAGAGGTGCCAGTGGAGCCTTTCTCACTGAGCTCACCCCTTTCCCAGCCGGCGAGGTCTCTAGCCCGGTGCCTGTGGTGGTCACCCTGCAGGCCAGGCCTGTCGTGACTGACCTGAGGTCCCCACAGAGCAAGGCCACGGCACGGGGCCCAGGGCAGGGCGGGCAGGGTGTGGGGTCGGTCCAGGGCTGGCTTCAGCTACTGCATCATGCCTGCTGCGTCCTTGACCCAAGCCGCAGACCTTTCCTGCATTGTGCTGTTTGGGGCTTGCATTGAAGGCGTGATCTTACGAGATAAGTACGTTTCATTTATGGCTTCTGGGAACTCGTGGGGTCAGGGCTGGTTTTCTCGAAGGTGATTTTAGCTTTGGGATTGAGAACCCCAGGATTTCTAGCTTTGTGTGTAGCAGGTGGCCCTGTGGCCCACGTGTTGGGGTCTGACCTGTGCGTCCGTCTCCTGCTCAAGCCTGGAGCTGGGGGCCCGCACGGTGACCTCAGATCCTGGTAGAGCTGGGGTGCAGGGGCTCCCGGGAGAGGCCGTTCCCACTCAGCAGGTGGGAGAAGGTTTCTGTCTTCAGCTCATGTCTGAAAGCTCGCCGCCCCTCCAGGTTCGGGGAGGCCCTGCAGGGGAACCTCGTCATTGGCATGCTGGCCTGGCCGTCCCCCTGGGTCATTGTCATTGGCTCCTTCTTCTCCACCTGTGGGGCCGGCCTGCAGAGCCTGACGGGGGCCCCACGCCTGCTGCAGGCCATCGCCCGGGACGGCATCATCCCTTTCCTTCAGGTGAGCCCGCTGCTGAGAGCCGGGAAACCCCCCCACCCTGGAAGGAGCGTGTCAGGAGGGGCCAGAGATCCTGCCCCGAGGCGTGATCTTTACGGTTGAAGACGGTGGGACCCACGTCCCCGCCTCCAGACTGGCAGCCCACCCTGAGGCCTGCGTTTCTTGTCCCACCCTGTGTCTGCCACGTGTTCTGAATTTCCCTTCTCAGGCCTGCTGCGCAGGAGGAAGGCTGCTGGGAAAGCCTCCCGAGCCCTGCCCTCCCGCAGGGCTGTGCTCGAGGACCCAGGGCCTGCAGCAGGGCCCGCACAGAATCCTCCCAGCGGGCGTGTGCTGTGGGGAGAGCCCCGTCCAGTGCTCGAGGGTGTCGCCTCCTTGCCTGTGCTCGATGAGGGCGTCTGGGGTCTGACGGTACCTGGGCCGCCGTCTGCCCTCTGGGTGTCGGGTTTTCTTCCTGGACGTGGCTGGGTGAGGTCCAGGCCGTGTCGTGAGAAGTCCGTCTCTGTTTCTGCCGCAACTCTGAGACCTCTTTTGGGTTGGACCCGACTAGCTCGGCTTCTCGCCTGAGCAGGAGCTTTTTTTCCTGCGTCCTACCCCCGCCACGGCCACCCCCCCATGGCCCCCAGCCCACCTGCCTTTCTCCTGGCAGGTGTTTGGCCACGGGAAGGCCAACGGGGAGCCCACGTGGGCCCTGCTGCTCACGGCCCTCATCTGCGAGACGGGCATCCTCATCGCCTCTCTGGACAGCGTGGCCCCCATCCTCTCCATGTGAGTGGCCGCTGGCCCCGTTGGCAGCCACCCTGGGGACGTGAGGCCCCTGCTCAGGGGACGGCAGACGGGAGGGCATAGCGCAGAGTAGGGGGTCAGGCGGTGGATGACGGGGCAGGTGGACCCCACGGGAGGGGACCGCGATGTGGGCAGGGGGGCTCCGGGGGAGGTGGCGGCGGCTCAGGCGGCTCGGCGGGACCCTGCGGGACCTGGCCCACCCCTCACGCCGCTGTTCGTGTCCCCAGGTTTTTCCTCATGTGCTACATGTTCGTGAACCTGGCCTGCGCCCTGCAGACCCTGTTGCGCACACCCAACTGGCGCCCGCGCTTCAAGTATTACCACTGGTGAGAGGCCGTGGGGAGCCCGGTCCCCTCCCTTCTCTGGGGCACGTGGTGTGTCTTGGGGGCCACGTGGGTTCCTGGCTCTCCTTCGTGGGACCAGCCCGGTCTCCGAGCCCGGTCTCTTGTAGGCGCCTCGGGGCCGTTTCAGCCCTTGGGATGGTCCGGGTGGAGGAGCCAGTCACAGCATCCTTGCTGTGCTCTTGACGAAACCAAAACAAGGGTTTCTGCTGGGGTCCGAGGCAGCTGCTCAGGTGCCCATCTGGGGGTCCGGGCGGTGAGGCGTGGGCCCTCTCTGAGCTGCCTGTCCCCCAGGACCCTGTCCTTTCTGGGCATGAGCCTGTGCTTCGCTCTCATGTTCATCTGCTCCTGGTACTACGCACTCTGCGCCATGCTCATTGCCGGCTGCATCTACAAGTACATCGAGTACCGTGGGTGAGCTGCCACTGGCCCCTCTGCCGGGGTGGGTGCTCAGGGACCTCGGGCAGCGGAGGGGTCAGAGCCCGTGCTTCCTGCGGGGGCTGCGTGGGTTCTGCCTGTGACCTCCTAACCGGGGGATGACCGCGTTTGCTCCTTCGAATTGACTCCACGTTTGTTACGACGTTTCATTAGGTCTGTCTACGTGTATCTATGTGTAAGTATAACGTACGTTTTTAGCAGTGCTTAACGGTAGCACTGATGTGCAGTGGATTTTCAGAAATAGATGTTTCTGAAAGGTACACCGTAAAAAACCGAAAGGGTGGGCAGGTTAAGTGCATCTCACAGCCCCTGGCCCATCACTGGGGCATTTCTCCTGGACCCCCTGGATCCCTCCAGGGGCCGAGGCCCTGGGGAGATGGGACCTGGGGTGGGCTTCTCAGGGCACGGGGCATGGGAGGACCTCCAGGGACACTGCCTGAAGTCCCCTCCCAGCTCCTCCAGGGTGGCTTGGAAGGAGGGTCTGGGGGCCATGACCACTCCTGCTGGTGAGCCGGGCCACGGCCCGTGAGTCAGAGTCCCCACCCCAGCGCCCTCTCCTTCCTCTGCCCCATTGATGGCCTCGACTCTGAGACCCTCCGTGGATGCCAGTGCCGCCACCACCCTCCCCGTGCCACCAGGTGCCCCTCCCCATGTCCTGCTGCTTCATTCTGGGAAGCCCCCTCCTCTGGCACGGAAGCACCGAGAGGCCCTGAGCGGCCACCTGGGTGCGCTGTGGGCGGGGCCTCACCACCGCCCCCCCCGCCGCAGGGCCGAGAAGGAGTGGGGTGACGGCATCCGGGGGCTGTCGCTGAACGCCGCCCGCTACGCCCTGCTGCACGTGGAGCACGGCCCCCTCCACACCAAGAACTGGAGGTGAGTGTCCTCACGCCCTCTGACCCCACGGACGCCTGTTCCTAAAAGCAGGCTGCAGGGAGAAGACGGTACCCACCCCCCCGCCAGGAGACGGTTGTCAAGGAAGCTGTTAGCACCTTTGTCCCTTACGTCAGCCTGGGCTGGTCAGCTCGGGTCTCAGCGCCCGCTGGTCATGCATCGGGGGTGGAGGGGGACAAGGGAGGCGAGCTGACCCACTCGGGGGCCTGCCGTGGGTGGAGGGCATGGACAGTCTTCTCGCCTCTGGGAGGAGGGTGGGGAGGCTGCCCTCGCAGACCCCGAGTTTTACCTGCACTGAAAGCCCGCTGCCCAGCAGGGAGCCTTGGGCATGTGGCCCGGGAGGGGTCTCACGCAGCTCCCCTGGGGTGAGAGTGGTGGCGAGTTGCCGTGGTAACAGCTTCCTGCCCCCCGCTGCCCGGCAGGCCGCAGGTGCTGGTGATGGTGAACCTGGACGCCGAGCAGCAGGTGAAGCACCCCCGCCTGCTGTCCTTCACCTCGCAGCTCAAGGCCGGCAAGGGCCTGACCATCGTGGGCTCCGTGCTAGAGGGCACCTTCCTGGACAAGCATGTGGAGGCCCGGCGGGCCGAGGAGGTGGGCCAGGCGCCAGGGAGGGGGCGAAGGGGCCGCGCCGGGTCCAAGCCGCTGTGTTTCCAGCTGTGCGCCCGGCCGCAGCCCTGCGTGTTGTGCTGCGTCCTGTCTCAAACTGGACGGCAGGTTTTGAGTTTGAAACGAGCAGGAGGGAGACCTGCGCAGGAGGGTCTGACGTGCGTGGCCCCAAGACCTCAGACAGCGGGTGGGGCTCGGGGCTGTTGAGGGCAGCCGCGGGGCAGATCTCCCGATAGGCGGGCCCAGCACCCGTCACGTCTGCTCCCACGTTTGGGGCCTGTGCTGCCGGGTCTGCCTGTCCAGAGGCTCCACGGACCAGAGAGGGGACAGCGGATCAAGGGCACCCAGGCCAGGCCTCCGTCATCCTGACTCAATGCTCAGCTGGTACCACCGCGACCTCTGATCTCGGTCTGGGGCAGCCCCAGTGCCTGAGCTTCAAAGCCCATCTCATGGGCAATTTCAAACGTGTAGAAACAGTAGATGGTACCACATGGCCGTCCCAGCGTGGCCCACGTCCTGTCCCCTTGCCTGCCCGCCCCACCCCGGGAGTGTCGACACCGATCCACCGCTCACTGTCTTTTCACCCCAGACCCCGCGTGTCTGTCTCTGAAACAGGAGGCGGTTCTCACAGCAGCCCCACCACGCCCGTCCACAGGCCGCGTCCGGCCTGCCTGCTCACCACCCCGGCTGTTGGGCTCAGGCGGCTTCCCGTCCGGCTGGGGCGTCTGAGTCTTGCTCTTGGGTGGGTGCTTCGTCAGCCGTTCCCACGTCAGGGTTGCCCACTGTGCCCTGCTGTCCAGGAGTCTGTAAACCGGGCTGCACCCAGAGGTCTCTGGAGCACGTGGGGGAGGCCCAGCTGCTTGGAGGGGGTCGTGGCCTGTGTAGCCCGAGGCATCGACAGCCCCTTCCTTGGTTGGCTGGACAGCCGGCCCCCGGGGACCCGCCCTGGCAGCACGCGGCTCTGGTGCAGCTTGTTCAGGGGACGTAGTGTGTCCTCCTCCTCATCTTTCCAGAGGCACCAGCCGTCCTCTCAGCATTGTCGTGACCCAGGGCTTTAACGGGGTAGTTGTTGGTGTTGGCTGGGGGTGTAGACGCCGGGGTTGTGGCTGCAATCCCAGGTGTAGATGCCGGGGTTGTGGCTGCGATCCCAGGTGTAGATGCCAGGGTTGTGGCTGCGATCCCAGGTGTAGACGCCGGGGTTGTGGCCGTGATCCTGGCTGTAGACGCTGGGGTCATGGCTGTGACCTGGGTGTAGATGCCAGGGTTTTGGTCATGGGTGTAGGTGCCAGGGTTTTGGTTGTGAGCCATGGGTGTAGACGCCAGGGTTTTGGTTGTGAGCCATGGGTGTAGACGCCAGGGTTGTGGCCGTGATCCTGGGTTTAGACACTGGGGTTGTGGCTGTGGTCCCGGGTATAGATGCCGGGGTCGTGGCCGTGATCCTGGGTGTAGACGTGGTGTGTCATCCTCGCTGGTGGGACAGCCTCCTTGTGCTGGTGCCGTGGCCTTCTCGACAGCTCCCTGCGTCGGTGTGAAGAAGCTCCAGACCCGTGTCCGAGGGTGGGAAGGTCCCAGCTGTCATGTGTGACATTGCCCAGGCGCTGACAGAGCATCTTCCCTCTCTTACACTCGCAGGTCCTTCTGTTCTCCCAGCGTCTCTGGGGATGGGCAGGGGGCACAGTGGGGCGGGGAGGGGGGCTCCAGCACTGAGTAGGGGGCTCAGTGGCTCCGGGCCCCTGCCCGAAATGGCACCGACTCGGCTGGATTCACAGCCCTCTTTCCAGACAAGAACATCATAACCCGATATGTGTCCTTTTGGACTTTCTCCTGTTTTTTTTTTTTTTTAAACAGATGATCCTGCAGAAATACCATTTAACACACTTATTTTGCTTTGAACTGTTGCTTTTCCAATTGGCTGGGTGCTTGTTTTGTTTATGACGGCTGCACGGTGTTTGTTTCATGGATGTGCTCTGAGTTTTATTCCGTGAAATTGCTGTCTGGGGATGGAGGTGGTTCCCATTGCTTTGGTGTCAGGAAGTGTGGTGTAAGCACCACTTAGGTGTGTCGCAGTCCATGGGGGATCGCTCTTAGGATGGATTCTTGGAGTTAGAGCCTCCCTCCCTGGTGCTGTGCCCCCGAGGCTCCGAGCCAAGTTCCAGTTCTGGTCTGCCTGGTAGTTTACGTAAAGGCTGGTCCATGTGGCCGGGAACAGGGGGACCTCAGGCCCCTCTCCGCCGTCTCTTCCTGGGAGGGCTGTGTCCCGTTGCTGCCATGGGAAAAGGAAGGCACAGGTGGGTTTCGCCCCAGATGTCCGGCATGGATGCAGCTCAGAGCCAAGTGTGTTCCCGAGGGGAGGGGCTGGCATCTGAGGGGCTGGGTGGAGGCACTCACGGGGTCTCAGAGGGTGAGGACCCCAGGGATGCTGCGGTCGGGTGCAGCCAGTTTTGCTGTGCAGCCCACAGCATCTCACCCGCTGGAGGGTCACTGGGCACCCACCCGGTTTTGTAGGTCGAAGGCTGGGCAGTGCACTTGGACCTGCCTCGATTGTTTCAGCGTGTGTCCCGCCCGCGGAAGCAAAGGCCTCGTGAGGGAAGGGCCTTATAGGTTCCTGCTGGGTTAGGGGGACTGAGCGGCTCATGTCAGGTGGCTCAGCAGCTGAGACGTGCTGGCCGGGACGTGGGAAAGGCTGTGCTCTGCCCTCCCCTTCCCGGGTGCGTGAACGAGGCTGGTCTTCTCCGGGGCAGGGAAGGGCTCACACGTTGACTTCGAGGTCTCACAGGGACCTGGTCCCCAGGGCTCCAGGAGCTGGGTGTGGAGGTAGTGCCTGAGGCCCCAGATGTACCGCTGGGCTGTCCCTCGAAGTTCCCGCGAGGCCAGGGTAGCAGGGGCCCCGACACCTCACCGGGCAGCGGAGTGGGCTTTCCAGCAGTGGGATAGAAGAACCACAGAACCCCGCTGTGTCTCCTTGAAGCTGTAGCATTAGGTCAGCATTTCCACCAGTGACCCGAGAAGCTGTTGGTCTCAAAGCTGGAACATGCGGCCTTTAAGCCCCTTGAGCGACCGTGTCCTGATGGGGCCGAGCCCCTGGCCTCTGGTCTCCAGGAAGCGTGGGTCCAGGGATCCCTGAACTGCACTGCGGCTGCACCAAGGCAGCCCTGGGTCACATCCAGGCACCTGTTTGGACTCTTCCTTCTTCAGCCAGCAGCCCTCCGACGTGGTGGCTCAAGTCCGGGTGGTCGAGGGTCGACGTGGCTCCAACCTTTCATAAGAGGTCCTGGGGCATCCGTCCCAAGTACCAGCAACAGGGGCTTAGAACAACCAAGATTCACTGTGTCTCCGCTCTGAGGCCAAAAGTCACACATCGAGGTGCCCCAGGGCCAAGCTCCCTCCTGAGCTCCAGGGGAGGGTCCTTCCTGCCTCGTCCAGCTCCTGGGGCTCCAGGTGTCCCTGGGCTCCTGGCCACGTCCCTTCAGTCTCCACCTCTGTCTTTACGTGGCTTCTCTGTGTCTATCTTCTCTCCTGTCCCTGACATTGGATTTGGGGCCACCTGGATAATCCAGGATGGTTTCACGTCAAGACCCTTAACTTAATTACATCAGCACAGACTTTTTTCCAATAAGGCCACATTCACAGGTTCTCAGGATTAGGAGGTGGGTGTATCTTTTGGGGGCCACCATCAATTAACCCACTGTGGTCTGTCCTCTGGCCCCCAAAATGCACACCTGCCTGATGTGCAAAGTACGTTTATCTCATCACTGCATCCTCCCAAGTCTCAGCCCCTTACAATGTCAACTAAGTGCAGAATCTCGTCTAAGAACCAGCAGTTCAGAGGTCCCAAATCTCGTCTTCTAAGTCACCTGACTCAGGTGTGGGTGAGATTCTGAGTGGAGTCCATCCTGGGGCAGAATCCCTCTGCCCACAGCCTGTGTGACTTGGAGATGAGCAGTCCGCATTCCAAAGTGCACTGCGGGACCTGCACGGGGGACACATCCCAGTCGGGGAGGCACAGATTGGAGGAGCCGGGGGGTTTGGACTCCAGCGGGGCAGTTCATTTGGTGTCCGGCCGGCAGTGCTTCCCTGTGGCTTGAGGCCCCACCCCCAAGCCAGGCCACCAAGGGCCAGTCGGCATGGCCGGCAGAGGACCCACCGCCCAGGTGGTGCTACGTCAGCAGAAGGCCTGCTGTGGCCACGGTGTGCCGGGCTGTGCTGTGACATGGAGCTGCCCCGGTCGGGTGCCTGGCATGTGGCTGAGGGAGCAGCACTGCACCCGCCGGGCACTTCGCTCCCTCACCACCACCTTCTAGGACGAGCTATTTGGTTTGATGCTTCCTGACCAAGGTTCCCACAAGCCAGGAGTGAGGGCCAGGGTGTCCATGTGCAACAGGGGGTGGTCTGTGACCCCACAGGTCCCATTGTGCCCGCAGTGGTGACCTTCACCCCCACTCTCCTGTGGGCACACACACGTGCGAGTACTCGTGCTCATGTGCACACGCAGGCGGCGCCCGAGAGCACCGGGCCCTGGCCTCGACTCCAGGTACCAAGGGGCGCCCACTGAGCCTCTGGCCTCCACGTGTGAGGCTGTGAGTCCGCGTGGGGCCCGCCCGGGCCCCTTGTGGTAGGCGGGTGTGCGCTGGCACCTGCTGCCCCAGCCCGCCCCTCACCCCAACCCCGACCCACCTGTGTCCGCAGAACGTCCGGGCCCTGATGGGCGCCGAGAAGGCCAAGGGCTTCTGCCAGCTGGTGGTGTCGTCCAACCTTCGGGACGGCATGTCCCACCTGATCCAGTCGGCTGGCCTGGGGGGCATGAAGCACAACACGGTGCTCATGGCCTGGCCCGAGGCCTGGAAGCGGGAGGACAGTCCCTTCTCCTGGAAGAACTTTGTTGGTGGGTTGGGCCGTTTGGAAGCCTTGTGACGGGAGCCCCTTCCCCTGGTCTTGCCCCCATTTGGCGGTTCCCGGGGGCACCCCAGCTGGGCCACAGAGCGATGGGGGGCAAGGGCCATGCCCCGCGAGGGGCTTCGTGGGGACCCCGGGCTCCCCCGCCCCCATCCTGCTAGTAAGTCCAGGCTGCTTGGTTCTGCTGTGTGGGCCTGTGACCCCGTGACCTCTCCACAGACACTGTCCGTGACACCACAGCGGCGCAGCAGGCCCTGCTGGTGGCCAAGAACGTGGATCTGTTTCCACAAAACCAGGAGCGCTTCAGCGACGGGCACATCGACGTGTGGTGGATCGTGCACGACGGGGGTCTGCTTATGCTGTTGCCTTTCCTGCTGCGGCAGCACAAGGTGCGGGTGGGGTCACGTAGGGGGCGGGGTCACGGGGAGGGGGGCCACACGGGGAGCGGGGCCATGGGGAGGGGGTCACACGGGGGAGGGGGGCCACACGGGGAGCGGGGCCATGGGGAGGGGGTCACACGGGGGAGGGGGGCCACACGGGGAGCGGGATCATGGGGAGGGGGTCACACGGGGGAGGGGGGCCACACGGGGAGGGGGTCACACGGGGGAGGGGGGCCACACGGGGAGCGGGGCCATGGGGAGGGGGTCACACGGGGGAGGGGGGCCACACGGGGAGCAGGATCATGGGGAGGGGGTCACACGGGGGAGGGGGTCACACGGGGGAGGGAGTGGACAGCGGGCAGGAATGACTCCCCCCTGCCCCCCAGGTGTGGAGGAGGTGCCAGATGCGCATCTTCACGGTGGCCCAGGTGCACGACAACAGCATCCAGATGAAGAAGGACTTGCAGACGTTCCTGTACCACCTCCGGATCAGCGCCGAGGTGGAGGTGGTGGAGATGGTGAGCGCGGGCAGCGGGCGGACGCAGCTCTCATCTGCAGGGTCCCCACGGCCCTTACAGCCCAGGGCTGGCCTGCTTGGGCCGTCCACGACATCTTCTCTGTCCTCTGGCTGTGACGGCGTCTCGGGTTCCTTCCTTCCTTTTCCGTGACCTCGACAGCGTCAAGGAGGGTTAGGCGACTTGTAGTGAGCCCTTCAGTTTAGGTTTGCCTGATGCTTTTCTCGTGGCTGGACTGGGTCGTGGGCTCATGGGAGGAGGACCTGGCTGGACCGAGTGTGACCATGGGACTGGCCGCCTCCTGGGGAATCTGACCTCCAGGGCCAGCGGGAGGGTTACGGTCGGTCCAGTGGGGTGCTTGTGGGCCAGCCTGTGTCCGGAGCCCACGGTTGTGGTGCCTCCTCGTGGGTGTCTCGTGTGTCAGTGAATGTGGGTCCTGGGGCAGGTGGAGAGCGTTCAGTCATGACCTGCACACTCACACGTAGGGGTGGGGACGCCGGGGCCGGGGCTATGAGCCACAGAGGGCGGACCGGGGGCCCCCAGGCCCACAGCATGCTCGCTGGGGGATGGGGGGTGAGTAGTGATCAGCCTGTGCTGGTGTCTGCTTCCGTGCTTCGGAACCTGTAGGTCGAGAACGACATCTCAGCCTTCACCTACGAGCGGACGCTGGTGATGGAGCAGAGGTCGCAGATGCTGAAGCAGATGCAGCTGTCCAAGACGGAGCAGGAGCGGGAGGTGCGTGGGGGCCACGCGGGGGCGCTGCTGGGCCCCTGGGCAGTGTGCAGTGTGTCCACCAGTCCTGGGCCCCGTGGGACTGTCAGGACAGGGTCCTTGAGGCCTCCTCGAGCTTCTGTCCCCACACCTGGTTCTGTGAACAGCCAGTGGCGTGGCTTCTGCCCTCACCTCCCCTCACCACGTGGCTCGAGGTCGTGCCCTCACGGGCCTCCGCGGTCAGGGCCCGCGTCTGCCCGGCCATCCTGCTCATGCACGGCCCCGCCCCTCTTACATCACATCCCGACCGGCCACCTCCTCCTGTCCCTCCATCCTCAAACCAGCAGCCGCCAACTCATTACAGCCCTCCCAGCCTTGTCCCCAGCTCACGTGTCCCCGCGGCCCTGCACGGCCTGACCCTGTCCCTGCCTGAGTGACCTTCGCTCTCACCACACAGGCCACTGCGGTTTCCTGGGGGCCCTGACCCCTCACCCCCACAGGCCTCCAGCTCCTTCTAGCTGTCGTCAGTGCCTTCTTTGCACACAGCTCCTCGGGCACCTTGTGTGACATGGGAGCTCCTTCCCCCTGCACCTCTCCTTCCTTGGGGTGAGGTGCTGACGGCCTCACCCCAAGGACGTGGGCTCCCTGACAGCCCCTCTGCTGTTGATGAGTGAGAGGGTGGGTGAATGGGTGAGGGGAAGGATGGATGGACGGATGGATGGATGGAAGGACGAGCAAGTGAACGGATGGATGAGGAGGTCAAGGCAGAGCCTGTGTGTGCGGGGCTGTGTCCAGTGCAGAGACGTGCGTGTCAACATCTCCCGTCAACAAATCTGAAGAGGTCCTTTCTCAGGGGCTCTCAGAGCTGGGACAGGAGACAGAAATGTAACGATGGGTTTGGCCTGGAAGCCCAGGAGGAGGGGCCTGGCCAGGCGGGGCTGGGAGGGCCGGTCCAGACGTCCCCAGGCCCCGCCGGCTGTGCTCTGTCTGGGGCCCAGGGCCGGCTGGCTCCTCGCCCCGTGCACGCGCCCTCCCCTGGGCTGGGTTCCTGCCGTCGCGGCGAGGCTGCTCACTGCCCTGCTGTCCCTCCAGGCTCAGCTAATCCACGACAGGAACACCATCTCCCACTCTGCCATGGCCGCCAGGACCCAGGCCCCGTCCACGCTGGACAAGGTGCAGATGACCTGGACGAAGGAGAAGCTGGTGGCCGAGAAGCACCGGAATAAGGACTCCAGCGTGTCCGGGTTCAAGGATCTCTTCAGCCTGAAGCCGTGAGTGTCCCCCTGCAGCAGCCCGCAGCCACGAGGGGCCCCTTTGTCTCCGTGAGGAGCGGCGGGCACATCCAGCCTCGGAGAGGGCGGGGCCGGCCCAGGGCCGCAGCCTCCTTCCAGCGCCAGTTAGCGGGGACACGGGTGGTGGGTTGGCGGCGATGCCACCGTCAGTGTTCCTGGTGGGTGTCCCAGCACCTAGAGGTCAGGCCTGAACCCCCGCGGTGACCTCCAGGCTGCCCGTCAGGCCAGGGCCCATCCCCCTCCGTGGCTCTTGGCTGTGCTGTCGAGCTGAGGGCCCCCAGGGCTGGCACAGGTGCCGGTCGGTGGCGTGGCCGGACCTGGGGAGGGGTCCCGAGTGGGAGACTAGGACAGTATCTCCCGGGTCTTCGGTGGCGGGGCAGAGCCCTGGAACCCTGAGTCATCGGCAGGGCCTGGGGGGCCCGAGGGGGCCCGAGGGGTCAGTCTGCTGGAGGAGGACCACAGTCAGCTGAGAAAGGGCAGCCGGGGGTGAGCCCAGTAGTTGTTCGAGGTGTGTGTCGTGTTTCCTCTTAAAGTAACATGCTCTCTGTTTTCTCTTCCATGTAGAGAATGGGGAAACCTGTAAGTCACTCCCTTTACGCGGGACCTCGTAGACGTGGTTGCCTGGCATGCGCTGCACGCACAGCCCCCGTGAACCACGTGTGCATGTCCGAGTGTGTGCACAGCCCTGTGTGTGTGCAGGGCCCCATGTGTGGGTGTGCCCGTGAGTACATGTGTGTGCAGTCCCGTGTGTGCACAGAGCCCTGTGTGTGTGCACGCCCCGGTGTGTGTGCATGGCCTTGTGCGTGCATGTGTCCATGCATACGTGCTCAGCCCCATGTGTGGGTGTGCCCATGTACATGTGTGTGCCAAGTTCTGTGTGTGCATGCACGTCCCAGTATATGTGCTCAGCCAGGTGTGTACATGTGTCCGTGTATGTGTGCCTCGGCCGTGTGCGCATGTCTGTGTGTGTGCGTGTTCATGTATACATGCCTGGGCCATGTGTATGTGTCCGGGTGTGTGTGCATATCCTCATATATGCATCTGGCCCATGTGTGCGTGTCCACGTATATGTGCCTGGGCCACGTGCGCATGTCCGTGTGCAGGTGGCGCTCGCCCACTGTGGCTTTCAGTAACTTCTTGTTTAGTTTGCTCGCTCTGTTGGGAGCGGCTCAGGGCCCACACCCAAAATCCCTTCTCTGGGTAGCACGTGAGGACTGAGGCTGGAGGGAGGTTGGTCCCGAGCGGCTCTGCAGCAGAGCAGAGTGTGTGCTGTGCCCGTAGCTGGTAGTGATCGTTCACCCACATCCCTTGAGGCTGGGGGTTTGGACCTCATCTCAGCTCGTCCGGGACGGCGTTTCCTCCTGTCTGCCCAGCACCGGGTGCCTTTTTGCCCCGTAGGAAGCTGCCACCTTTAGTCTCGTGGGAAGGGATGTGGGTGAACCTCCGCGTGGCCGGCCCCGAAGGCTTAGGGCCGGGGCTCCAGGCCCCGCCCAGGGTTGCTGTCTGTCTGTGCATCTGTCCACCCCTTGTTCCCCCACGATTTTCGGACTGCTTTCCCTCCCGTGGGAGCCCAGCCAGCGTGCTCCGTGGAGCCTCAGGACTTGGGGTGCACTTCCTGTTCCAGCCCCGAAACCCGAGTGCGTCACACACTGAAGGAGCAAAATGTGCAGATGAGTTGGGAAACGCTGGGCCGAGTACTGCGCTTCTTGCCGTGTTTTCACGACCTTGAGGTGCCCTATGAGTAGAGCCTCCTAATTAAAAAGACAAAAACAAACCCGTGGACACAGGAGTGCGTGTCCCCCCCACCAAAAGGTGCAGTGAGCAGTGGGCCCGTGCCCCGCGTGCGCCTGGCAGGGGTCAGCAGGGTGCGAGTGGCAGCCGGGACCTCACTCCCGTCTGGCTTCTCCTCGGGCTGGGCTGGAGGGGCTCCCGGAAGGCTGGAGGTCGGCCCACAGGTGGCACGTGCCCAAATAAAGGTCCCCACAGTGGGCGCCCTGTGGCGGGTTCGCTGGCCACCGGGCGTGTGGGCATCTCTCTGTTTCACCAGCCGCCTCCGTGTCTCCGTCAGGAGCCAAGGGTCTGGATTTCCAGCTTTGCCCCCATGGAGCCTTCCTCCGCCCCAGGCGGCCTCCGCCCCAGCCGCAGTTCCCAGCCTCAGAGGACCCCGTGTGGGAAGCCCTTCTCCAGGCTCAGCACACGGCCACGTGCTTCCATTTGGTGGCCTCGTGGCCGGTTGTGGAGGCAGTGCAGGTTTCCGTTAACTTCCTGGACACACGGGCTGCCCCGCCCCACGTCCACGCCTCTCGCGCCTCCACGGGGCCTGTCATCTCGGAGCTGCGGGCCTGTCCAGACCCAAACTCCTGATTTTAAGATTATAAGTGTTTTCAGACTGTTAACCCTGAGAGGCCCTTCAGTGTCACACACGCATTCCTGGGATCGCCTTGTCCCCAGACGCACTGGTAATTGTGGTCCATCCTGGTAACTGATTCACGGTTCTTGTAACGAAAGACCCCTGACTGCTGTGGACAGAGACCCAACCTGTAATTCTGCCAGATAAAATTGGAGAGAGGAAAGCAAGGGCTCCATCTCCGTTTCCCTCCTGGTAATTGGAGGCTGTAATTGGAGGCTGTAATTGGATTTATTTGGCTTAAGGGTTGCGTTCATCAAAGGTTGTGGCCCGGAACGCGTCCTGGGGGCCTGTCCCTGACCCCTTGCGTGGCGGCCTCTGTCTGTGTGTCTGCCCATCTGCCCACCCCTCGCGTGTCGGAGGCATGGAGACCTTTGAGCTGCGTATCCTGTGTGCGGCCCCAGAGTTGGCGGAGGTGCCGGTGCAGTGAGGCCGGTCTTCCCAGCCAGGGGGTCTGCCCCCTGCTTCCTGGAACCCAGCTCAGTGGGGAGGGACCTGGGGTGGGGGGAGGGCAGGCACGCAGGTGCCTGAGCACCTGGTGTCCGCAGTCTTGCTTCCCCGGGGATCCTCCCTTGGGGGCCACCGCCAGGCCTGGTTGCCCGGGACCCTTCGAGAACCACTGGTGCACAGTGGATGCTCTGCCCGCTTCGAGGAGTGTGGGGACCGGGCAGGCAGTGAGCATACGGGCACAGGGTCCGGGTCACCGAGGGCGGGGGCTCTCATCCTTCAACCGTTGGCGGGGTGGACACAGAGCCGGGGGTGGGCCTCATGGCGGACGCGCTCTCAGCCGGCATCTCCGGCTCTGTTCCAGGACCTCGGGCCTCCAGAGCGGGTGGAGGGCTGCGCCCTTCCTCGCCCACCCTCTGTGCAGCCCCCTGGACCCCAGCCTGCGTTGGAAGCAGCGAGGGGCGGCGTTTAGGGCAGGCTCAGCTGCAGGGCGGGGGTCTCAACGGGAGACACTCTGTGACCTAGAGGTGCACACTGTGCCGTCGAAGGGGCTGCCCCCCTACACCCGAGGGGCAGTGCTTGGGGAGCAGAAGCTGGTTCGCCCGGCTGTCAGCTTGGCCTCCGCATGCAATCGCCGTGCCGGGGGTTCTCCGGGTGGCGGGTCTGATCTGTTTCCACCCGCCCTTCCTGATGGACGTGGAGCGGGCAGGGTGGGGCCTGAGCCCGGCACCCAGGACCCCGGCTGGAGGTGCCGAGAGACTGTCTTCCTCCCACAGGGACCAGTCCAACGTGCGGAGGATGCACACGGCCGTGAAGCTCAATGGCGTCGTCCTTGACAAGTCCCAGGATGCCCAGCTGGTCCTGCTCAACATGCCAGGCCCCCCCAGAAACCGTCAGGGGGATGAGAACTGTATCCTTTCCCGGGCGCCACCCCCACGTCGGGGCACCGCTGCCGCGGCAGGACAACACCCCTCTCCTCTCCTGCTCAGTGGAGACGCCCGGGGCAGGGGTCGGGAGCCGCAGGGCCCTCGACGTCAGGTGGGGCGGCCAGCCCAGGTGGCCCGTACCGGAGCCGCTTTGCCACGGGCCGCTCTCAGGGCTGTGGGCAGGCAGACGCAGAGGCTGCGAGCGGGCGGCTCCTGCCGGCTGCCTGGGCCCCACGTGGCCGGCAGGGGTCCGGGAGCCAGCGGGCGAGTGTGCTTCTCCTTCCCACGTTTGAGCTGCTGGGGCCCCAGGGCAGCCGGGCGGGGGAGCCCCAGGAGTCACCCCTGATTGCCTCGGGCATGAGCACCGGGGCCGAGGGGCAGTGTGGCCACGTGACTGAGGAGGGGGCCTTCCCGAGGATCACAGTGGCCCCTAGATCAGGGTGGTAAGTGAGGGGCACGTGGGCTCAGACCGAACGCCTGGCCGGGGAGTCGCCACATCACCGACCCTGACCCTTCCTGCTGCAGCGCCGGCTCTGGGTCCTCATCGGCGCTGGACTCTGAGCTCCCGCCTGGCCGGGTCCTTTCCTGCCCGTCTCTAGGATGTGGCAGAGCCGTGGCTCCACCCCCAAGCCCTCACCAGCACCAGGTACCCTGAAGCCCCCCGGCGGGTGGAGCCCTCGTGGGTCAGCCGCGAGGCACGAGGCTGTCATCCTGGCCTCGCGGTCACAGGTCGGTCCCCTGGGGGCAGGACGAGGTGGGAGGAGGCACGCAGCCTGGTGCCCAGGTTCTAAGCCTCAGGCTGAGCACACGCTTCAGGGGTCTGTGCCTCGTGGTGACCAGGAGGCCCCTTGGGGATGGACAGGCCCCTCCTTGGCAGGGTCAGTGCCCTTCTTCCCTCACACTGGCCCCCTCCTCCCCTACCCCCCCCACCCCAAGTGTCCTCCCCGAAGGCCCTGGATCCCGGCCTTCCCCGTCCCGTCCTCACCTCCTCCTCCAGCCGAGGCCTAACTGGACGTGGGCTCTTGGGTGGTACAGGCGCTCCGTGCACCGTTTCAGCCATGCACCTGGCGGGGTTGGCTTTGTCCTTAACTCAGCCCCCAGACATGGAGTTCCTCGAGGTCCTGACTGAGGGGCTCAACAGGGTCCTCCTGGTTAGGGGCAGCGGCCGGGAGGTGGTCACCATCTACTCCTAACGTTCGGCCGCACCGGGGATGTGCCCGGCGGCTGTGCGGATGGCGCCGCAACGCTTGCTGACCGGCACCTGAATACCACCGGGGGCTCTCCTGTCCAGGCCAAGAGCCGGCACGTGACTCATATTTTCCTCGCGGCCAAGGGGAGGCGCGAAGCCCTTGTGCCCCACTTCCCCCCCGCCCCGGCGAGGCTGCCCGTGACCTGGGACATGGCCGGCCGTCTCGTGGTGACAGAGGAGGTGGGAAGCCCCTTGGATTCTAGAAGCGATTTCCCCAGGTTGGATCTTTGGGCTGTCGTGCAGTTACGTTCACTCACACCCCCCACCAGGGTTCCTGTGAGAAGCCGCACAGACTGAGGTTGATCCTCGGCTGCTGAGGGCTCCGTGTAGGCTCCTCGGCGGCCCGGACTCAGGCGCCGGCTCTTCCCAGCTGGGTGTCCGCCTGCGTTTATGCTCCGGAAACCTGCAGGCAACGGCGGGGGAGCCTTCGGGGCTGGGAGCGCCACACACTTTAGCATCTGATGTGCGTCTGCCCCTGTGATCTCAGTTTCCACACCTCACGCTGGAGAAAGGGGACGAGGCTGCAGCTACGGGAGGGCCTGTGGCGTCAGCGGCCACGGCGCCCAGCTGTCAGCTGAGCCTGTGTGTGCCCTCCCACCGGCACCGACGGTGGTCCCAGCTGTGTTTAGGGCGCTGACAGGTGGTCCCTGCCACATTGAGAGCACTGACGGGTGGTCCCCAGCAGCATCGAGGGCACTGACACGATACCTTCCAATGATCCTGGACTGTTTGCACTTTACACGCTGATCACGTCCGTTGTATGTTGTCGCAGTAATGTGTGCCTCACTTTCCCGATGGCTTATTTATTTATTTAAACACCTGGGGGAGTTTGAGTGATAAAAGTTGACCATAAGGAGATAGCTTCTGTGAAAGGGGCTCCAAACAGACCAGCCGTTGGCCTTCTCTGGCTTCCGTGGGCTCCCGAAGGAATCGGCCTGGTGCATGGATTTCAGGTCAGGCAGGGGCTAAGCACGTGCTTCCAGACGCTTCTGAGGGGTGGCTGGGTAGCGTTCGGCGGCCACAGCATGTGCCAAATGCCACAGCTGGGCTGGGGAATGGGGGGGTCTTGGTTCAGTGCTGAGTTAGGCAGTGAAACCCACCTCAGTGGCTTCCAGACCCCTCGCGCATCTGGCGAGGGCCCGCCAGTCCCTCTCTTAGGTCACATGACCCCAGCTCACGTGGAACGGAGCTGCCCGCGCCCTCCACCTGCCTCCTCCTGTGTCTGTCCACACTGGGCATCCTTTCCATGCCGTCAACTGTGTAACCGTAACTGCAGCCATTTTAAAGTTGATTTCATGTTTTCCTTTTTTAGGTTCTTTGTATGATTTTGTTAGTAGAAGAATAAAGTTGTATAAAATCTGAGTATGTTGAAGAATCTCCCGAGACTCGTTCAGAAATTAAACGTTTGGAGATGCTCCCCTCCCTCTCTTTTCTTGGAGGAGTTTATTTCAGGTCTCATCAGCCAAAGCACGCTCGGATGGCGAAAGAATCGTCACGTGAATTGGTTGAAAGAAGTAAAAACCAAAGCTGCTGTCAACAGGGAGCTGTCCCGTGTCCCCCCGTGGCTGGGTGTGCAGCACAGCAGTGAAATCCTGCTGTTGGCTGACATGACTCCACCTGTGATTTCTATCGGTGGAATCGGCAAAGAATCTGTGATGAGGGGCCCTTTGTTCTGACATGGGCTCGTGGCGAGACAGCCCTTCCCGCCTGCGAGGATGTAGGCGTGACCAAAGGAAGACTGACGAGTGTCGCCCGAACGTAGGGAAACTGCTCGTGGGGCCAGTGCTGCAGCTCCTAAACGTGTTCGGCCAGGAGACCCAGCAGTTCACTCCTGGACGTAAAAGCCAAGAGGAACGGATGCCCGAGCAGACGCGGAAGCGCCGGTTCCTAGCGCTCACAGCCACCCTGCTGTGCAGCAGCCCACGTGCCTGTCAGCTGATGCACGTGGACGGGCACAGTGCACGCGTTCGATGGTGTGTAACTCAGTCCTGAGACGGATGAAGTGCGCTGCTGCAATACAGCTGAGCCTCGAGAACATTCTGCTGTGAGAAAGGTGCCACGCACGACCGTCGTGTTCCGTTACACGTCCAGAGTGGTCAGAGCCAGAGACGGACCGGCTGACGGTGCAGTCACGGGCGGGGGTGGAGACTGGGAGCCCGTGGTGGGCACGGGGTCTCTGTTGAGGGCGAAGAGCAATGTTCTGAGGAGGTGAATGCTCAGCCTCCCCGGCCGCTGCCCCCGGCGGCTGCCTCCCCACCTCTGTGTTGGCAGCTGGGCCTCCCCGGTTTCCCTGGCAACGTCCGACCCCTGCTCCCTCCCAGTGACCCCCTTGTGCTGCCCCCTCACCGTGGACGCCAGCAGCGGCTCTAACCCCGGCCGCCCAGCTGTGTCTCCCACCTGCTGTTCGCCGAGTCTGTGGAGGCACCGAGCGGCTGAGGCCCTCACCACGGTGCACATGGACCCTCAGCCTGGAGCCGCCTGGGGTCGCCGTGGGGATGCAGCCCCGCCGGACTCGGCGCCAGGCGCTTTGGAGGGCAGAGAGGCAGCTGGGGGCGCGGGCTCGTCCCTGGTTGGCCCCCCCAGGGCAGCGACCCCCAGCCACCCCCAACCCTCACGGAGGCGCCGTGGGGGTACGCATGGTGGGAGCGTGTGGCTCACGGAGCCCATGGGAGGCCCCGGGTCCCACTTCTCAGACGATGGCTAGTGGCGGGCACCGCCCTCCCCGTCCTTCCAGGCTCAGACTGGGCAGCGTCCACTCACTCATCCACCCACTCGCTCCCTAACTCACCCTCCGTGCTCGCTGGGCTCCCGTGAAGAGCCTGGTCCCAGGACAAGCTGTGGGTCCCCCAGGAGCAGACGGGAACGGGGCCCGTGGGCAGCAGGCACAGGCGAGGCCGGCCCGGCACGTGGGGTTGGGGCACGGGGCCAGGTGCCCCAAGTGCAGAGACATAAGTGACCACGTCGTGTCTCTGCTCAGAGGGACACGAGGAGAGAGACTCCCGGGCTCGGGGGCCAGCAGGGGCCGCACGCACGAGTGGAGCGGCCGAGGGCACGGGCCCGGGAAGGGGGCGCGAGGGAGGCCGGCGTGCGGACGGGGGACCAGGAGGTGGGTGGCCAAGCGACAGCCCTGATCCGCCGAGGCCCAGAGGCCACGCCCACTAGTGTCACGAAGACCTTCGCTCACTCGTGCCAGGTTTCTCTGGCAACACACTCTCCGGGAGGGCCTTCTTAGGAAGTAAGACACAGGTTGGTCCAGTTTCGAGATCGTCCAGTAGCCAAATCTACACTTAAAAACAAATAAGTAACGAGGCTCTTTGTTTCTGTTACAGAAGGCATCTCTCTGCACTTGACTAGTCACCATGAAGCTTCCCTGGTGGACTCGGCGCTGGGGCCTCCTCCCTGCCTCACCCCCGCCCGGGCCCAGCGGGCAGGAGCTGCCCCCAAAGCAGGCTGGACACAGCTCCGCTGACCCCGTCCACCTCTGTCTCACAGCCTTTCTTCCAGGAGGGCATCTGCCTCCCCTGACCCATGTGGTCCCGGGGCCCCGCCCCAGGTCAAGCCGCTGCATTCACGAGAGACAAGCTGTTCTCCACATGTGGACGTTTAATTTATGTGTCCACGGCCACACGGCGCTCTGTGTGTGCTCGTAAGTGGTCTTTTTCGTCGCTGCTCTCAAACAGCTTCTCTGTCCCTTCCAGCCGTCCTGGACCTGCACTGGCGGCAGGGAGGGTGGGCTTCTCTCGTCCACGGATCCACAGGCATCAGACACACACACTCGGCTTCTGGTGCGTCCGATGGCATTTCAGTTACATTTTGTCTTTAAAACCGGGGTCTGGACTCAGGCTGAAGTTGAGGCCTCACCACACTCCCGGTCGGCCAGGGAACTCCGCCTGAGGGCGGTGTGGGCGGTGGCAGGGCTGGCTGGGTCTGCTGGGACTACAAGTCCCCTCATGTGGGGACCGGGTGCAGGAGCTCTGCACACAGAGGAAGGGACCGGGGTCGGGGCCAACATTTGGTGCCGAGGGGCAGGTGACATGGAGCTGGGTTCACGACAACAGAATGGAACGCGGACTCGTCCACGCGGGGCCACACCCGGCCGCTGGCCTCTGGGCCAACCAGGCCCGGCCCGCGTCTGCTCCCAAGATCCCCGGAGCTCTGAGATGTGGGACGCCTGCGCCTCCCTAAGCACGCGGGGTGCAGCTCACAGAGACGCCAGCTACTCGGAAGCCCAGAGGGGTTTTTAAAGCAGCCACGAACACGGCGCCTAGAAGGGGGGAGGAGGAAATGGAGGCAAGGCGCACCCACAAAGAGCCAGCGTCTCCACGTAAGCCTCGGCCCGCGCAGCCCCACGCAGGGGTGTGAAGCCTCAGCCCGCGCAGCCCCATGCAGGGGTGTGAAGTGTCCCCATAGCGTGAACCCAATTTTAGGCTTAGGGGTTTTTTATTTTGCTTTTTTAGAGCAGTAAAGTGGGGGAAGAGTTACGCATAAATGCGGAGCTGTGTGTGCCTGCGTGTGCGTTTTTTTTTTTCTTTTTTTTTGCGGTACACGGGTCTCTCACTGCTGTGGCCTCTCCCGTTGCGGAGCACAGGCTCCGGACGCGCAGGCTTAGCGGCCACGGCTCACGGGCCCAGCCGCTCCGCGGCATGTGGGATCTTCCCGGACCGGGGCACGAACCCGTGTCCCCTGCATTGGCAGGCGGACTCTCAACCACTGCGCCACCAGGGAAGCCCTGTGTGCGTTCATTTTACTTCTACAAACGTATAAACAGCGTTTATATAGGACATGCTCTCTCCGAGCACCGTGGGCCCGTCCCAGCTGAGCGGCCAGCTGTCTGCACTCATGGCCACACGCTGGTGTAGGGGGACAGACCGATTCGACTGAAAACTCACTTTAAAACAAGGTGTGATGTGTTACAAAATGCACGTATTTTTTATTATGACTGGGGAATAAATCACAGGTCAACCACCAATTTGCTTTATCCTTAAAAACAGTGCCAAGGAGGCAAATACAAAACCAGCTGCACAAATTCACGTTGCTCATCTCAGACGGAGCAGCGGCATGTCCTGCCTCAGGGGGATCCGCGGGCCGAGGTTCCAGGACGCCCAGACTTCCTGCTTGCCTGCAGCCCTCTTCCCAGCCTCCCAAAGGGAATCGCGCTTTTCCAAAGCTGAAGCTGTGTCCGGCACTCAATGATTTATGCCCGCCTCCTGCCCAGCTGTCCGTGTGTGGGTCTCAGGGGCGCCCACACTTGCCTGGCCCCGCTGGCCACCTCTCTCTTAGGATGCTGGTGGCACCGCCTGTGGCCCTGCCTGGCCGCCCCTCCTCTTGGCTTTCACCTCCGCCTTTCTGGACTCCAGCCGCTTCCCTGGCCCCCGCGTGGCCAGCCTCCTCCCGTGATCCGTGCCGGCCTCGCACACTGGAACTCACCACCGCACACGTGGCCCCCTGAGCCGCCCCTCCCGGGTTCAGGATGGATGAGCCATGGGAGCCACAAAGCCCCCGGCCACCCGGGGCCAGTGACAAGTCTCGCACCCCCTGCCACACAGGAGAAGCACCCACAGTGGGGCTCCAAGAGGAAGACACGCCAAGGCCGTCCGAGCAGGGTCCCTTCGACCCCGCGGGCCTTGCTTTGGCATCGTGACAGAAGCAGGTGCAGGCGTCAGCGTACGAACGTGTTTATAGATGACACAGAAAGCTCGGGATGGGGATGCCGCCGGTGTGCGACGCCTCCTTGCCGAGGAGGGAGGAGGCTCCTCCGCGTGGGTCCCCAGTGCCGCCGGGGCCGCTAGGCCGGGTGGTGGTGGTGGTGATGGTGATGGTGATGTTCATGGTGGTGGTGATGCTCGTGGCGCTGGACCGCCGGCACCGCGTAGGCCTCGCCCGGCAGCGCGGGTGGCAGCTCCCGCACCGCCTCGTGCTCCAGCGCCGCGGGCTGGCCTGGTGTGGCCTTGAGCGGCGAGTGGCCCTCCCGGCCCCTCTGCCGGCACCGCCTGTGGCCGTAGGGCGGAGGCAGGGACTGCGGGACATGGTGACCGTCCAGGGGCGGGGCCTGGGGTTGGGGGGCCGGCGGGTGGAAGCTGAAGGCTCTCCCGGGCCTGCCCCCGCTGGGGGCCCCAGGTGGCCGCCCCGAGCCCTGCGGGGACCTCAGGAACGGCCTCTCTGGCCCCTTCGGCCGGGGCGGCAGGTCCAGGGCCCGGGGCGCGGGCTCGGCGGCCAGCAGAGCGGGCTCCGCCAGCCCCAGGCAGCGGCGATGGTGTACGGTGTGCGCATCCGACTCCTGGGAGCGGGACCGGCCCTGCGGGTGCGTGGCCCTGGCTGGGGGCTCCTGCCTGGCCTGCGCCGGGGGGGACCCTGCAGACACGGCACCCGTGAGACCCGTTGCAGGGCCTGGGACATCCCACCCGGACCCGGTCCCGCCCGCACACCTGAATGGCCCACTCTGGGACTCGGGGCCCCAGCTGGGGTTGCCGCAGGGACCCGGGACCCTCAGGCCTGGCGCCAGGGGCCCGGTCTCCAGGACCCACCTGGTCCGAACTTAGACGCGTAGTTCTCGATTCCCGCCAGGTCCAGGTAGTGGTTCCTCCGCTCCGTGTTCTCGTCCACGCAGTACAGCCCCCGCTCGGAGCAGGGGTGGGGGTCGGCGGTGGGCCTCCTGGCGGAGCATGGCCGGGGGAGGGTTTGTTCTCTCATGCTCTGAGCAGCACGCTCACCCAGCAAGGGTGGGTGCTGGGACAAACAGGGGCCCGAGGGGACCCCAGGACCATGGTCCCACCCAGTGTCCTCCGCTGTCTTTGCGTCACCTAGGACTCCGGCTAGGGCTCCACGGCTGCTGCCCCAGTGAGTGGAGCCGTAGGGCACGGGAGCAGCTGGGCTGAGGGTCTGGAGGCTGAACCCCCGCTGCCCTCAAGCCCCACGGCCTCTCAGACGACACTGGAAGCGCCCAGCTCCAGCCCGAGTGCCGGCCACCCACCCGACGGCAGGGAGTGACCGGGGCTCCCTGGCTGCATCCAGGCCTTTGTGCCCAGGTGCCCATCCTGGCGGGCCACCCCGAGGGGACAGCCCGAGGCCTGTGGGACGCAGGAGTGTGGCCGGGCTGCTCGCACCTCAGGAGGCCAGAGCTGGACGCCGGCCCCTCACCTGATGTACGTGGACAGCCTCTTGTCGGCCACCCTGGGGTCCTCGGGGAGCTCCCCCTCCATCCTGCATCGCGTGGGCTCCCGGCCTGAGAGAGGCGGGTGGGTGCTCGGTCATTCATTCATTCGTTCATTCACCCACTTGTTCACTCATTCATTCGTTCACTCATTCAATCAGCCACTCGCTCGCTCACCCACCCGCTCGCTCACTCACTCATTTACTCGCTCAGGCACCCACGCACTCATGCCTTCACTGAACAAACAGCTCCGAGCCCTCGCCAGGTGCCAGGCCCCGCTTTCCACGTTCAGGAAGCCACAGAGATCTTTTCTGTGTTGGGGGCACTGAACAGTAGACACAGTTAACACCCCCTGGCAGGGTGAGTGGGAGCTCTGGGGAGATGCAGTGTGGGGGCAGGGGGTGCAGAAAGCCTGCCTGCGAGGAGGGGTGGGCTGACATTTAGCGCAGGGTCTTCAGGGCACCTGAGCAGGGAGCTGCTGCAGCCCAGGAGCCCAGGAGCCCAGGCCCTCACCCTGGCCGGCGGGGGGGCCTTCCTTCCTCTTGCTGGAGGGCTCAGGGCTGACAGTCAGCTTCACTCGGAGCGTCTTGCTGCTGCCCGAGGAGTGGTTGACCGAGGCATCGACAACCTCGTAGATGGTGTGCATCAGACTGGACATGTCCTGAGGGCGGGTGTGGACGTCATGGACACAGGCAGACCGGGGGGAAGGCCGCCCAACCCACAGCGCCTGCCGCCACCTCCAGGCTGCCTGCCTGATGGACGCACTCGGCATCCCAGCAGAGCCCGGCTGAAGGACACAGCTCAGCTGAGACGCCTTTCCCCGCTCCCGTGAATGAACCACGCGACCTGAGCCAGAGCCCTGCTGGAATCACATCTTTCCGAACTTTTGAATTTCAAACCGAATCTATGTTCAAAAGACTTAGCAATCAGATAAACTATCAAATTCTGCTTTTAACTCAAACACACTTATTTTAGTCATCCTACGTGTCTGCTTCCTTTCAAGAGGCACTTTGCCCCTCCTGGATGCACAAGCCAGCAGGGCAGAGCGCCGGCGGCACCCCTGGGGCCCTCACCACCCTGCGGAGGGGAGGGGCTGCTGGCCCGGGCAGAGACAGGCGTGCAGCCCTCTGCCAGGAACCGCACAGACAGCAGCCGGGAGCAGGAGGGGACGCGGACGCCAGCCGGCTCTGTCAGTGACCTGGGTCCTGCGGTGGCTCCCTTCCCGCCCCCCGCAAGCCTGTCCTATGAAGGGTGCCAGCCTCTCCTGCCACCCTGGAGGGGGCTCAGCCCGTCCCCATCGTGGAGACCCGGGCATCGTCTGTCTGCTGCCAGCGCCCTTCCAGGGACCGTGTGACGCAGACACAGCGTGTCACCTCTCTGGTGGCCTTGCCACTGTTGTCGAAGCCGTAGAGCGTGAACGTCCACTCCTGGCGGCTGTCCTCCTCCACCGAGACGTCACACTGGAGCGCCTGCAGGGGTGCACGGGGACAGGCAGGCAGGGTCATCCTCGTCCTCGCACCGGGGCCCCTGACCCCCACCCTGCCCTCCAGGAAACGGACCCCTCCCCGCCGGGCGGGCCGGGGAGGTGAGAGGTCTGTACAGTTGACTCCTGGATCATTTCCGTGGTGCTGGGCAAGTCCCTTGAATTACTTGGGGCCACACTGGCCAGCTCTGGCCGAGTGCACGGCGACACCTCCACCCAGCAGAGCCTGCTGCGTGGGAGCTGCAGGGCGCAGGGACCCCATGTTAGCACAGTACGCGCCCCTCCCCCGGCGCCTGGCCGCCTGAGGGCGAAGACCTACGTCCACGTCCAGGCGCCGCCTGCCCGGCCCGCGGGGGCCCTCGCGGTTCGCTGCTCTTTCTCCATCTTCTGTGCCGAAGAGCTGTCCTGGGCCCTCTCGGCCCTCGGCCTTCTCCGGCGGCAGTGCCACTGCAGGGACGAGAGGGGTGGGACGGGCCCGTCTCCCCTGGCCTGGCCCTGGGGCTGACGCAGGGCTGGGGAGAGGGTGTGGCCCCGGGGCCACCGAGTCCTTGCTGGGCCTGTGACCTCTCCAGCCGGGTCTGAGCTGAGGGCCTGGGCTTCTGGAGCACGCGGCATCAAGGGACCTGAGCGGACGCCAGGGCGGCCCTCCCCGGGGTGAGCCGTGGCCGGACGCGCGCTCCTGCCTCTGCCTGCCTGGCTGCAGTGGCTTCGAAGCCTGGGGCAGGGAGAGGGCTGCCCTGCAGGCCCACAGGCAGGCGGCCCGGCCCGAGGGGCCTCTAGGAGGGTTGCTGCACTCACTGTCTGGCTTCCCCTCCCCAGCGACACGGTCCAGTTTCCCAACAGCCCGCAACTCCAGAGCCTGTGAGGCTGCCTATGTGCCGGGCAGTCCCCTCCCCGATCTCTGGGCCCGACAGACAAGGAGCTCTCTGGTCTCCGGGCTCACTTACTCCCCAGGACAGGAGCCGGGCATGTCTGGGAGACACGCAGCTGCCAGGAGACACCCGGGGCCCGAGCTCCTGACCAGGGCTCGCGGAGCCCCTCTGAAGGCAGCCCTGCCCGCCCACGTAATGCTGAGAACACTCACCCGGTACCTGACCCTCAGAGAAGCCTGGTGGTCACCTGTCACACTCCACAGGTGGACCCACTCCACGGCAGCTGCACACGTGTGATGGTGACTAGGGCAGTCGTGCTTCACACGCAGACCGTTTTGGACAGCCTTACACTAATGTGGCGCATCACACCCACAGGTGACCCGTGAATTCACCGAAACGCCCGTGTGCGGAACCTGTCCTCCTGCCCATGGGCTCACGGGACTCCAGGGACGCGGACAGGCAGAGGCCCTGAGATTCGCCTTTTGCTTCTCCACCCCCCAGACCAGAGTCCACGTCGTCTGCTCCACGGAGGAGCCCACGTGAGATGTGCTTTTTTTTTTTTTTTTTTTTTTGCGGTATGCGGGCCTCTCACTGTTGTGGCCTCCCCCGTTGCGGAGCACAGGCTCCGGATGCGCAGGCCCAGCGGCCATGGCTCACGGGCCCAGCCGCTCCGCGGCATATGGGATCCTCCCAGACCGGGGCACGAACCCGTATCCCCTGCATCGGCAGGCGGACTCTCAACCACTGCGCCACCAGGGAGGCCCGAGATGTGCTTTTAAGCACATCTCAGAACAATTTGCTTTTAAGGCCGGGGAACGTGGCTTGCACCTGCAAACGGCCACCGGTGGGGACCTGCGACCAGCCAGGGCTGGCCTGGGTGTGGTGGGATAGGTCGGGGAGCGTGGGGCGTGGGTGGTCCCCATCGCCAGGGTGTCCTGGGGGCAGGTGCCTGGGGTACGGTGTGGCGTCATTGAGGTCTGGAGAGCAGGACTTACCCTCTAGGGGACACGGGTCGTCCCGGAAAGGTCCTTCCTTGGGGTCCCCGCCAGGCAGCCCCTGCAGGGAGAAAGGACGGGGCAGACGGTGTGCACCCCAACATGAGCTCCGGGTGCCGGAACCGGACCCCACCTCCTCGGGCGTCAAGAGTTCTTGGTCTAGAAATACCAACCTCTCCACACTCACTAAGCCTCAGATTTTTGAAAGTAAAACACACGCACATCCCTGGATGTTGTCTGGTTCCATGAGAAGCGTCTCCAGGATGAGACATGGCGCCTGTGAGAGCGCCAGGGCTTCAACAAGAGCCCTGCACGAGGGACATGGCCATTGCCCGAGGGCACAGCCGCAGTGAGAACAAAGCTCCGGCCTGGCCTTTGCTGCAAGATGTGGGCACAGACCAGAACCCTAGGCTGCGGACAGGAGAAGCCGCCTGCCCTCTGCCCCCTGGCCCGCACACAGCATCTCCCGTCACAGCTGGGAAAGAACCCGAGTGACCTGCCCCTGAAACACCCACGAACCCAGGGGCTGGGGCTGCAGGGGGACGGCACTTCCTCCAGGGCGGCCGGGCCGAGGGCACAGACAGGAGCCCCCCGGCTTCCAGGGCCGATCCCAAGACCAGTTACAGAAAAACGGAACAAGACTTCCAACGTATCCAAAGGGTGTTTCAGCCAGGAAACTACAGAACAGAAGTTCACGTGGCCCGAGGAGACAGCCCACAGAAGTCAGAGCACAGAGACGGGGAGAAGGGGCGACATGGCCAGGGAAGCTGCCTCGGATCCTGGCTCCATCCAGTGTCCCTGTGGCGGGTCACGTGGCACCGCCCCCAGGACCCGGGCGTTGCCCCAGGTGACTCTTGGGCAGACGGACGTCTCTGTTCCCCACATTTCCGTTCTGACTCCGAAGCCACAGAGCTGTTGAGAGCCCGGCCAAGGATGCAACATTCAGACGTGTGTGTGGACACGGCCCCCCAGGCTGCTTGGCTACACGGCCCTCTTGGGCCCCAAGGCTCTATCACACCTCCTGACGCAGCATCTCCAGGTAACTTGGGGCCCCTCATCTCTCCCAAGGGCTCAGGCCCAGGCTGGAGTCAACTCGGCAGGAGGCCCAGCGGGGTTGCCCCGCCAGGTCGCCTGACACCCCACAAGCTCGGGGTCCCACAGGGGATGGTGGAGGGTTCCGACCGCTGCCCCTCAGGCTGCGGGCAGTGGCCGGGGACCAGCCCCGACCTGTCCACAAACAGGCCTGACGTCATCTCCACGTGGTGGTATTGTTGGGTCAGATCGTCCCTCTGTCGCCTTGTCACGCAGACGGACTGGGGTGGGAAGCACAGTCACCATGCCGGTGCCTCAGAGGGCGCTGATCAGGCCCAGTCAGGAGGGACCACGTGCAGGACCAACTGGGTGGCAGGGAGATGGGGCCACAGTCTGAGGAGCACAAGCGCCTGCGCCCTGCGGGGGCAGCCTGGCAGCATCCTTGCCCTGGCCGGTGACTGCAAGAGCCTCTGCCAGCCTGAGGTGCCCCGGTCACCACCGGAACAGCAGAAGGCCCTGTGCTGGCTCGGCCCACGGGGCTGGGACACTGGTCCCTGCTCCCAGGCTCCTCATCTAGGGGCCTGATGGCACCAGCCAGACCCAACCCCTCGCATCAGGCCCACCAGTGCCCTCGGGATGGCCGTGTCCGTCGGCAGGAGGAGAAGGGACACAGGCCATCCTCAAACACAGCTCTGTGTCTCTGGCTTGTTCTTTCTGAGAGCAAGCAAATCAAAACAAAAACCACGAAAAACACTTAGAATGCTTTTACCCAGATTTTCAAACTAATTACTTTGAAGAAGGCCTTGATGACAAACACAAACCACAAACACACCCTAAGATACTTGGGTCCATGGGAACGAGAAGACAAACGCACACCTCCTGATCTCGGCACACGCTGCCCTGGGTTCAGTGAGGGCCGGCCCAGATGTCCCGCTCTGCGTGGGGAAGGGAACCCCCCCAGGCCTTGGGGTCTCCCCAGGAACGCGGGTGCGGCAGGGCGGGGGCTCCTCTGGGTGAGATCCCGGCTGTGCTGGGGGCCCCTACGCACGTGACGTCAGGGAACCTGGCCTGGGGCTCTGACGGCCGTGGGCGCCACAGGAGCACCCGGACGGTGCAGGGACCATCGCTGCCCAGACGGAGCCTCGAGGACGATGCGGTGGAGCCGGTGTCGCTGGGCCCAGGAAGGAGGGGGACCCCTGCCGTCTGTCTCCAGAGCCCCTACAGGTGCCCCTAGCGTCTTCCTCTCTCCTAACCCCCTACCCTAACCCCCTCCACGTCACACCCTTCAGAACAAGGCTGTGCTGGGGGCCCACAGTACTCTCAGCACGCCAGGGGGGCAGTGAACTTGTTTTAATAAAAAATAAAGACACCCATTATTAAGACATCACCCCCTCCGCCACCCAGCCTGCTGGCATCGAAAGCACCCGCTTCGCCTAGCTCCAAGCGTCCCTGGGGTCCTGTGAACGCACTGCCCACGCAGTGCCCAGGCTCTCAAGGTCCTCTCCCACCCAAAGACAGGGTTGAGCTCTCTCTCGGGTGGACATTACGATAACTTGCAGTCACTTTTTCTAAAAACCTGATTTTTGGTTAAATTTTTCTCTGTAAAATCAAAATAAGCCATGAAGCCGAGGTCCCAGGCATCTGATGGGAGCAGCGGGAGCTCCCGGACCAGGTGCCGGAGGCTTGCAGGTCAGCTGGCAATACAGCACAGCGTTTCTTGCTAGAAGAGCCAGTCTCGGGGTGGAACAGCTGAGGCCCCGAGACCCACTTCTGGGAAAGGGCCGGGGCCCCACGGCTGCTAGAGCGGCTGGCCCGGAGGCCTCGGCCACCAGGAGCCAGAGCGACAGGCAGGAAGCCAGGGTTTCCACATCGCTCGCCTGGCTCGGCTGAGAGGTCAAAGGAAAAACAAGACCCACCCAAGTCCTCTACGTGTGAGCTTAAAACAGTTGCAAGTTCAAAACTTCATCCCATTTTTTTGTTTTAAAATAATTTGAGCACTTGCTTTTGGCGTATTGTGTTGGTTACAGACAAGATGATAAATGCTTTGGGCTGGGGGAGGGTCAAGACAGAAATGGTCTGCACAGACCCTTGGCTGGACCCTGAGATGTTCCCCTACAATCGCAAACACAGTAAGGACACAGCGGGCCAGGACGCTACCTGATCAGCAACGGATACAACAGCCCGTCGTGACCCCCTTCCCTAACGTAGCTGGACGCTCAGAACATTTGAAACACTGGTCATCCACGTACACCCCAACGTGACAACACGCAGCGTTTAAGATCTGAGTCAACAACAACCTCCGTGATGCAGAGCAATCAAGGGACAGAAAGAGCACTTCAGGGAAGGTACCCGTGCTTCTCCCTGTGGCTGGTGATTTCAAATCCGTCCTGGTTACACATAAATGCCCTTTAATCTTCACTGCTTTGGCTCAGTAGAAGGGCCAAGAGCTTTAATTGCAACATATAAAACCTCCCACAGGGCTGCTGACCAGATGTGCGGCCACTCCCCGCAGGGTGACCTCCTAAGTGGCCCGAAAACCGGGGCCCTCAAGCACGACCGGGGTGCAAACACACGCCCCATTTCTGATGGCCCCGCTCAAGGGCCCCGCTTCCGCCGCAGCACCTTCCCCAGGGCGGTCCAGCCCCACCCCTCCTGGGATGCCCCTCCCATGCTGGCGTGCACCCCCCTTGCTCTGAGCCCCGCTGCAGACCCTCCCCAGCATCAACCTCCCCCCCTCGCTCCCCTTTGCCCCCCCAGAGGAGCCCCGGCCTCCTGCATACAGAACCCTCCAACCTCACCTCGCTTTCCGCTCTGGCCCCCCACCTTCCCGCTTCCCCGCCTGACCGGATGGTCCTCGGCACCAACCACCTCCTGACTCTCCTGGTGACGGGCTCCATCCCCATGCAGCCCCGGGACTCCAATATCAGCCAGCAGGGCTTTCGAGATCACCATGCTCTACGATCCACGTGGGGCCTGAGCTGCTGCCGACCCCCTGGGGCACCCGGCAGGGGCGGCTCCCCCCTCGCTCCTGCAGCATCTGCATTCACTCTCGGCATCCACTGGGCCCTCCTCTCGCCAGGTGCTCTGCTGGCCCCCTGGGACGGCACCAGGGCCCACACATCCTGATGCTTTATTCTCCGTCCTTCTTTGGATGTCAACGTCAGGTGGCCACGGCCTTCGCTGCAGGGTCCCCATGGTCCCATCCGTGCCCCTCTCACCCGCAGGGGCTCTCGGGGGAGCCCACCAGACCCATGGGCCACGGCCCCCAGAGGCCACGTACCCTGCTATGCCTCTGTCCTGAGCTCAGACTCCCGAGGACGTCTGCTCCGTGAGCCACGGCACAGAACTGAATTCCTGGTCCTTCCCAGCAAGCGGCCCTTAGCCTGGCCAGGTCCTGCTGAAAGGCCCACGACGGCCCATCTGCCCAGGTGAGGCCTACAGGCACAGAGGTGTTGGGACATACCACCTAAAAGCTCAGACCCTGGCCTCCCATGAAAAAGCCAAGAGGTCTAGCCGCACATTCCCACGGCCAGGGTGCCCCCTCCATCCACCAGAGCTGTCGATGCTGGGCCGTCCACCCCTCGTGCGAGCCTGGTTGAGGGGCAGGAGATGGGCCCCAGTTTAAGGCCACGTGGATGTGGGGACGTCTGGGTGATTGAAAAGGAGGAACCTTTGGTGACGTAAACGATCACCTCCCGAACACCGGCCGCTTTCCAAATGTCAACATTCACATATTCCTTCAAAACTCAGTGCCTCTGAGACCTTAGGAAACATGTTCCCGGGTTTTCGGGGCCGCCCGTTGTCCTTGGAAACCCCACACTCTTGACGGAGGCTCTCCGCCCCCCGACTCCCGGGAAGATCCCCGAGGGAAACGGTGCGGCCGGAGTTTCTGCTCTTCCCATGGAGCCGGGAACCGGGCGGAGCGTGTGATAAGATGGCCTTTATAAACCTGCTTCCTCGTCGGCCTGTTAAAGGGTCTGGTTAGAAACTGCTCTTGACAAACACGCTGGGCATCCTGGAAGGACCTCACAGTCCGCTGCAAACTCGAGACCCCAGGGGGACCTCCTGGGAGATCCTGCAGCCCAGCTCCCCAGCCACTCTGGCCCGGCCGCCCCTTCTTGTGGCCGCCCACCTGCATGGGAACCTGCTTCCCTGCAGAGTCGGCCGTGAGGGGTGCCCGGCGTCCACCAGGCTGCTTGGCTCCTGAATCCGGGTCCACCCGGGGTCCTGGCGTGGCCGCGGGTCTGTGGTGAGTCCTCGGCAGCTGACAAGCCTCGGGGCGGGCGGGGGCTCACATCCCGGCCTTCCGCCACCGCCCCCCGCCGATGCTGCCGGGAAAACTCAAGGCCCTTCCAGGCAGCAGCCCTTGGGGTTAGTTCAGACCTTGTTTTGCTCCAGGAAGGGCAGGCGTCTCCTCTTTTCCAAACAGATAAACCTGCACTGTTTCCTTCAAAAATCCAGGTTGATTCAACCCAGATTCTTCACCAGGGCTTAGTGCAGGGGTCTGCGGGATTTGGGCTTCAACAAACAGGAGGTGTCAAGGGTCACAGGGCCTGGAGGACAGTGTGTCAGGGTCCTGGGGCGGCCGTTAACAAATGGCCACCAGCTGGGTGGCTTAAAACAAAGAAATGTATCCTTTCCCAGTTCTGGGGCCAGAAGTCAGAAACCACGGTCTGGCAGGGAGCTCCCCCGGAGGCCCCAGGGAGGGTCCCTCCTGCCTCTCCCAGCTCCCGGGGGCCCCAGCATCTCTGGGTTCGTGGCCGCATCCCGCCAACCTCTGCTCTGTGGCCACGCGGCGTCTCCTGGGTGCATCTTCCATTCTGGGTCAGCGCCCCCACCCCCCTCCTTCCTCTCACAGAGATACAGCTGGTGGCAGTTTGGGCCACCAGGACCATCTCTCATCTCTAGATCCTGCGTTTAATGACATCCGCAGAGACCCGTTTTCCATATACGGTAACAGTCGTGGCCTCTGGGATGGGAATGCGCCCAGCACCGTCCGGAAGCCGAAAGGCGGTTGAGAATCCTGAACCAGCCGCCGACGGCGCAGCCTCGGCTTTCCTCCCAGTGACACGAGGCCGGGGTGCAGAGTGATCGCCCATGCACACGCTCACCACAGGGTCTTCTCCTGAAACGGGGGGCAGACAGGGAAGCACACTGGCCAGAAACCCAGCTGCGACCGGGCCCCTCCTCCGGCCTCAGGGGTGGGGAGACCGCAGCCCTGCTCCAAAGCCAGGGTCACAGTGCAAACCGCGAGGACAGACTGGGAGCCGCGTCTGCTCCCACAGTGGATTCTTTAGACTCCGAGCGGCCCCGGGCCTGAGTTTCTGAGAACTAGTTTTCCCCAGAGGACGGAAAACGAGCTCTGTGTGTTGAGTCCAATTTCCTCTCTGTGGAGGGTCCAAGGACACGTTGCTGTCCCAAGAATCCAGAGGGTCCTCTGGGAGAGCCAGGCTGCATGCACCACCCCCAGGAACTGCCCTGGTCCCACTGCTGATCTTGGAACAGTAAAAATATGGGGTGACCCACTCAGAGGAGTTTGCAGCCCCCTTGCAGCTCAGGAGCTAAAGCCCATAGAGCATCTTGGGGTCTGGAAATACAGCCCCACGGGATGTAAGTTCAAGGCCGCTTCTGAGAGCCTGGACTGGGTGAATTCCGGAGTCCCGAGATGAGATGTCTGCAGGTGGGGGTAGGAGGGGGACCCAGTGTGGATGGGAGCCCAAGCAGGGGGAGTAAAGAACACAGGAAGTCAGAAAGAGGAGGGGAGATGGGGGAGGGGAAGGGAGGGGGGAGGGGCTCCCCTGGGGGAGCAGCGGGAGGGCTGCGGGGAGGAGGAGGACCTAGCAGGCCAGCTGGGGTCACCCTCCAGAGCGCATGGCTCCTAGTAGAACAGAGCCTTGGTGCTCCCCAGCTCCCTCAGGAGAGGGTGGCCTCAATGCCAGGAGGACGCTTGGGGTCTGGGGCCTGCGGGGCCCACGCCCAGGGTCACAGGTACTATCCCGAAGCTGCTGTCCACCACGCGTTCCCGCCCGTTCGGAAACCAGACGGATCGCTCCTGCCACGCCCATCACCCCAGCGAACCTCCCCCGGGGACACAGAACACCTCTCTAGCCACAGCACCTGGCTGCCCCACTGGCTCTCCACCCCGGCCCCGGCTCACACCAGCCCCCCGGCGTGGGCTGTCGGCCTTCGTGGGATGTTGATCAGTCCAGCAGGGTTTCTGATCATCAGAGACAGAGCCTGACCTTCCCCCCCCCCGCCCTGGGCAGGTGACACCGTGGGCAGGTGAAGCAGGTAGCTCTGAAGTGGCACGTGGGAGGGCCCTGGGGACGGCTGGAAGGGGCCGTCAGAACCACACTGATTTTGGCTCTGCGGTCAGCACTGCCGGGGAACTGGCTCCCCAGAAGCCACGAGGACAGCCGCACCCGCCCGGGACGGCAGGTCCACCCCTGGTTAATCCTTCAAATGGCAGCCCCAGGTGCTGGGCGGCCCGCTGGGGACCAGGATGGGGACCTGGTCGTGGCAGAGGGTGGAGATGCGGGGCCGGAGCGAGCGTCACAGGTAGCCAGGGGCTCGCGGGGCTCAGGGAGGAGGCCGCGGAGCAGGGCCGGGGTCCTCAGGGGACGTGCCCAGTGGGCTTGTGCTACTTCAGTGACCAAGGTGACCAAGGCTACTTCGGGGCAGTTTGGGAGGAACCTGGGGCTGGGTAAGGGGCGGGGGTGACGTGACATCTAGGCAAGGCGCCTTGGGCCAAGTGGGGGGACCGGAGAGGAAGCTGGGCTCCTGCTCGGGGCAGTCAGGACGCCGGACGTGGTGGGGTTGGTGTGGGGTGAGAGGTGGGGAGGCCTGGGCGCACCATGCACTGGACAGAACCGGGCCATGCGGGAGGAGGCAAAGGCAGGGCTCAAGAAACCCCAAGGGCTGGGGCACTGTGGGGGGAGACACCCCAGAGTCAAAGGTCAGGGGTGCAGCAGAGTGGACGGCAAAGGAGGCGGGGTGGGACAGCAGGAGGAGGGGGGACAGTGGCCTCAGGCGGGAGAGAACAGAGGGCAGAGGGGGTCTGCCCACGCCGCTGCCTGAAGGCCTGGTGGGCACACATCTCAGAAACACCCGCAAGGGAGACCGAGGCAGCCTGGGCAGAACTGGCTGGAAGGCGCCAGGCCAGCGCATCTGTCTGGAAACGCCAGGCGGTGGGCGTCTCAGCTTCAGCGGCGGAACAGTTTCAGATGTGACGACGCAGCTCTGGGGCCTAGTAATTCCTACTCAAGGACGGCGACGCCACGGAGGGTCTCCACTCGAGGGGCCACGGAGGCTGTGGCTCCTGATTTCAAAGCGAAAGTTAAGGACAGCGAGGCCTCGGGGGAGGGGCGGTGCGGGGCTTGCCCACAACCACAGAGGCCTTCAGCGTCTTGCTTTCCAAGTTACAACCACACTTCAAGAGCCAAGCGGCATTTCTAGATTTGACCATCGGTGCCCCTGCGTTAGTGCCGTTTAACCAGGCTGGGTAATAACCAAATTTGGAACTTAAGGTCTAGAAACTCAGTCGGTTGAGGATCAAAGGGTCTCCTAAAATAAATGCCTACAGACCTCACGTTGCCAGCACAGGCTGTAACCTGCTTCCTGGGTGATGTCACCTTACCCCACCGGAGAATGGCTGGCACGCGTGTGGCAGGAAAGCCTGAAAACATGCACCACGGGGGACTCAGCCCAGGAGCTGGCCCACAGCCCACGGCTGTGAATAAGTTACAGCGGGGAGGTAGGGGCACCCAGGCCACCTGCTGGGGAAATAACTCCACCCTAAGATATGTGCAAGGAAAACATAGTAAGAGGAGGGTCAGTGAGAAGCTCTCTCTCTCTATATATATATATATACACACATACATACATACATATACCCCTACACACACGCACACCCTGCATATGTATACACACATATACATGTGCACGTACACACATATACATATGCATGAAAACATATACATGTGCGTGTACACACATACATGCACACGTACCTCCACATATATATATATGCAGGCACACACATGCCCCCACACACCCACATACATAATCTCTACCCCAGATAATTGAGAAGTGGCCATAAAATATGCCAAAAACGTCTTCAGTGTTTTCAATTCTCACACCCTGGAATTCTGTTTTTTGTTTATCACTAAATCATTTTGCAACAAATCTGCAGACCGAATTTTCTCCCGGTCGTGCCTGCTCCTGTTTCCGTCTTCAGAGCTAACAACGAGTAACTTCACAGAACACGGAAGATCGCGGGCAATCATCCTTCCAGCGCCTACTGTTGCCCTCCAAGCTTCCTGGCCGCAAAGGTCACAACACGCAAAATACCAACAAGACCCTCGTCCCCCACATGCCTGAACCACCGTGCCCTCCACCGCTCCCATTCAGACGTTTAATGCCACTGGGTTTGAGCTGCAGACCCAGATGCATCTTCCTCTATCTGACGACTTCTTCCTCTGGAAAAACCACTGGACTTTTCGTTCTCTTTCATTCATATTAAAGCCTCGTGTCTCCTATTTCAAAGGAAGATCAACTCCAAAGTGGAAAAGAACCCCATGCACTTGTGTTTTTAGTTTAGAAGGCCCCACGTGTCCACAAGTGATGCCAGTGCCCACAGCAGAGATAAACAGACTTGGAGATGTAAAGGCTTATACTTGGTCACGGCTCCAGAGCCCGAGGGCCGAGCTCTCTGAGGAGAGTAATCAGGGTTTTCCTCTTTGGCGGCACCTGTGTGGTGTCAGGTGGAAACACCTCCTCGTGGCTCTGAGGCTGCTTCCTGCCCCCGTGCGTCAGAGCCGACGGAGCCCAGCGCCCCCTCCCCAATTCTACACAAAGGAACCAAAACCCACCCTTCAAGCAACGGAGTTCAGACCCCACCCGTGAAAGACAGAAAATGTTTTGAAGAGACCTGCACTTGCCTTGTCTAACCCTTTTGCCCTCCTTCAACCATTCCTCCCACCCTCACCCCCAGCCCCGGCAATCAGAGCTCTTGTCTCTGTATATGTGAGTTTGGTTTATACACATATTCGCATATCTCTGGTCCTCGTACAAGAGAGATCATATGGCGTTCGTCTTCCTCTGCCTGACTTACTTCACTTAGCATAACGCTCTCAAGGTCCGTCCATGTTTTGGGCAAGGTTTTCTTCTTTATTGCTGAGTAATATTCCATTGTATATACACACCTCATCTTCTTTATCCATTCACCCATCAGCGGACATTTAGGTGGCTTCGTGTCCTGGCTATCGTGCACCGTGCTGCAGTGAACGTGGGCTGCATATATTATCTTTCTGAGTTAGTGTTTTTGCTTTCTTTGGATACATACCCAGGAGTGGGACTGCTGGATCCCGTGGTAGTTCTATTTTTAACTTCCTGAGGAATCCCCATACTGTTCACAGGGGCTGCACCGATTTTCATTCCCAGCAGCAGTGCACGAGGGCTCCCTTTTCTCCACTCCCTCGTCAACACTTGTTATCTCCTGTCTTTTTGATGATGGCCATCCTGACAGGTGGGAGGTGACGTCTTGTGGTTTTGATCTGCATTTCCCTGATGATTAGCGCTCTTGAGCCCCTTTTCCTGGGCCTGTTGACCATCTGCATTTCTTCCCTTGAAAAGCGTCTTTGTTAAACGATGATCTTGTCTCAGAAGCGACGCCAGGCCCAGGGCAGCCGCGTGGTTAGGGAAACTCTGGGGAGCATGGGAAGAACCCCGAGTGCAGGAGACCCGCTCTTGCCTCACAGCCCTTCTCCAGGTTTTCCTCAAGAAGCCTCAAAGGAGGAGCGGGTGTCCCGGGCTCACGGGTGGGCATGGGGTCCTCCATCCCAGGGCACTGCAGTCCCCCTGGAGGAGGTGTCCCCACCATATAGACACCCCAGCACCCTCTGCTCGCCCTTTACCGTCACCTGGGATCTCCATGTGACTCAGAAAAACCCGAACACCAGCTGCAGACGCAGGGTGCGCTGTCCCACGAAGGAGCCCTGAGCCTGCCATCCTCGGCCTGCTGCCCGGGCAGCCCGGGAGGGCTCCGTGTACCTGATAGCCGTGGACGCTGATGCCGGTGGAGTCTGGACGCCAGACTTTCTCTTCCAAGGTATCCTTGCACTGTCCTTCCTCACCCACGAACTCCAGCACCTCTGACTTCGTGGGTACGTTTACACGAGGGTGTGGGAAGAGCCGTGACACAGACGAACGGCTGCACGGCCACGCCCGCCCGTGTTCCCTCCCGTGGGCCCTGCGGCAGCTCCACCGTGGATTATAAAGCAGGGCCCTCGGCAGCGTCCCCGCCAATTTAATTTGTGGTGTGAGACGGATTCCTCGCAGCTTCTGCTGCTCTGCTGACACCCCTTTGAGGAGAGGGTTCTGTGGGCTAGAAGCAGACCGCGGTGTATCATCTGGACCCGGGACCACCAAGGATGGCCTTCTCCTTCCCACGGCCCCAGCAAGGGGCGCAGGGGAGTCAACGCTCCTGAACGTGAGTGTATCCTCCTTCCCGAGCCGAGGTGTGTGTCTCCAACGGTCCTCTCCCCTATTTGCGTGTTTGTACGTTTACGTGCGTTACATGCTCACCAAACAAAAACTACTGAGCCCCTGGTGCTAATGACCTGCTTTGCTTTCTTGCATCTAAAAGGATTCCGGCCAATTTTAAAACCCAAACCTCCAGCATGTTCAGAATGAGCAGGGACTTGCCTATGCCTGCGGACACTGGCCATTGACAGTTCCTTGAAATACATGAGACCCGCCAAGCTCACTGGGGCTCTGCACTTTCCAAACTGCAGCTGCAGGGGGAGGGGCCCCGGGGCTTAGCAGACATCAAATGGAGCTTTCTGGAGCTGTGCTGTCCACGTGGCAGCCACAGCTACATGTGGCTACTTACATTTAAATTTATGAATGAAACCACGTTAGAAATCCAGCTCCCCCGTCACTCGCCACACTCTGGGCATCAGCGTGGCCAGCAGTGACCGCTGTGGGCAGCATGGATACAGACCACATCCAGCGCCGGTTGGGAGCACCCAAATCCCACCCCCACCCACAGGTGGAGACGTGGTGATCGGCCGAGGTCACAGAGGTCGCCAGCTGGACTCTGGCCCCCCAGTGGGGCTTCCCCAGCCCAGGACCCTTGGGACCTCAGTGACCCAGCTCCGCTGGCCAGTGTCGGGAAGATGACTCAGTCGGGCAGGGAGAAGGGCAGGGCTCTGAAACAGGCAAGGCGGACAGTCCTGGTAGGCAGCCTGAGGCCCCCTGGACAGGCCAGACGTCCACGGCAGGGCCCAGGCCAAGGAGTGAGCAAAAATCCCAGGGGCCGGAGCAACACGTGAAACCAGGCAGACCGGACACGGGGGTGGCTGGGAGGGAGGCGGGAGTCGGTCAGCACAGGCTCCAAGGGGCAGCAGGCGGCTCTGGGCGGAGGGACGTGCCTACCTGGCCGCGTGTGGACAGTTGGCCGGCACAGAGGCCCAGCAGGCGGCCCACATGGGCAGTTCTCGACTCCAGGCCAACCGGGGGGCTGGCAGATCTGCTGAGCGACGGGGGTGCCAGAGACTGAGGGCCCGGGGACCACAGGGCTGTCTCAAGCAGGCCAGGCTGTGGACGCAGGCCCAGGGGTACATGAGGAGTTCTGTCCAGGCTGTGGGGAGCGGACGTCCCAGCGGCAGCCGGACAGGTGCTCCCGGGCCGGGCAGAGGCCAACAGAGACGTCTGACCTGTAGCTGCCAAAGGGCCAGAGGGGCCACCGAGGGGCGCATGCCGAGGAGGGGAGGCCGCAGGCTGCGAGCCCTCGACACAGAAACCAGGTGCCCAGGACGGGCCTGCGGGCCGCGAGGTGCAGGGCGTCTTCCCGACCAGCTCGCGGAAAGAAAGTGCCGGAATCCCTTTCGCGCCCACGTGGAAATCCGCAGCGTTAGACTACATTCTCACAGGCCTGGAGCCCCCAGAAACTGGAAGAGGCAGGGAGGACCCGCCGCAGGGCCTCCAGAGGGAGCGCAGCCCTGGGACAGCTCAGTGTCAGAGTTCTGACCTCTAGAACGGTGAGAGGGTAAACGTCTGTCATTTTAGGCCGGCCAGTTGGTGGCACTTTGTCATGGCCACCCCAGGAGACCAACGAAGGGAGCCCAAGGCTGCTCTTTTATATAACTATTTTAAAATATTTAACTTTAAAGCATCCCCAATGTGTGCTTTTAGCCATCAAAGACCTAGAACTCTGGAAAGATCCACGGTCAGATGCCCCAGTGCCTGCTGACCACAGCCTGGGGTCTGCCCAACCCTCACCTGAGGATCCAGGGACCCCAGGGCAGTGGGCCGGCACGTCGTGGGTTTAGGGTGTACACGGGGGCATCTGCAAACCCCCCAGGCAGGGACGGCTCTGTCCTCCTCAGGGAGAAAGATCTGAGGGGCAGATGGCCCTCAGGCCAGAAGGATGCAACGTGCCCCAGGATGTCAGGGTCCACTGGCCTCTGGATAGGGTCGCCAACCTCCTACAGCCCAAAGGAGGCGGGGAGGGGGAGAAGAGAAGGGGTGGGGGGAGAAGAGAGCGGAGGGGGTGAGACCAGGAGCTGGAGACAGACCCCCACGGGCAAGGCTTAGACCCGTGGGTTGTGAGACACCCCAGGGCCCGGCCCTCCTAGAGATTCTTTGCCTTCTGGTTGCAGGGAAAGGAAATTAGTGCTCAGAGAGGGAGGTGCGTTTCAAGGGTTTCTTCTCCACAGAACAGAGGCGGCTCTTTTACAAGTGCTGTCAAAGGGAGGCCGTGGAACCAGCGCAGAAATATCCACCCTCTTCCAAGCACAACAACCGGAGGATTACAGACCTCAGCTCCGGAGGCAGGAACCAGAACGGCAGGCACGCGGTCCCCTCCCCCAGACCCCACTTCCCCAGAAGCCCTTCCAGGGGGACCCGGGGCAGCAACGCCCATGCAGCTCCCAGCTGGGGTGCAAAGGCGGCTGCCGCACGGGGGCAAATAAGCGTTTGGTCAGCGTGGCCACGGGAGCCTCCCCTGTGCGAGGCCCAGGTCCCCCTCGGGCCTCTGTCACTAGGAGACCCCGCCCCGGAGGTGCACCAGCACAGGGACTCAAGCCGCCGGCCTGGGTGGGACGGCAGAGCCCAGAAAGCTGGCCGAGTGTCGGCCGCCAGAGCAGTGGCGGGGCCTGCACGGGGTGCACGTGGAGGGTGGACATGCAGGGCACAGAGCCGGTCCTGAGCCGGGGAAAGCCTCACAGCCCATTAGGGCCGCACCGCACCCCAATTCCTGAGAAGGTGACGGTGTGCACGGGTGGGGTCGCCGCAGAGGCCCTCTGGTAAGATGAGGTCACCGGGGCGGACGCTGATCCCACAGCCTGTGTCCTGACGAAGAGACCGTCCCGTCTCAGGGGGTGACCCTGCGAGGACACGGGAGGGGCGGTGCCTGCAGGCAGGGCAGCGCGGCCCTGGTGGGAAGTGGCCTGTGGACGCCTGGACCCTCCACCTCCGGGACGGAGACAAGCAGTCCGTCGTTTAAGCCGCCCCGTCCGTCCGCCTGTACGTCTGTCCATGGGGCTTTGTTATGGCTGCCCCAGGAAACCCATACTCGGCCCATGGCCGAGGCCACCTCTCCCTGTGAGGGCCGGGCACCCCCCTCCTCTCCCAGCAGCCAGGGTTCCTGCTGCAATGCGGTCAGCGCCTCGCTCCACACACATAACTGTCCCGAAGGCACCTTGCTGGGTACAAAGGGCAGCAGGCGTCCGGGGCCCATGGAGAGAGCAGGCCCGCCGCGCGCTCCTGGGGGCTGGTCACCAACCCGGCGGCCCTGCGGTGACCCGCACGCCAGGCCTGCTTCCGGCCGTGGCAGCCTCCTCAAGGGCTTCCATTCGACACAGGCTTTTTCTTCCAAACCCAGCGGCGGTCTGATGCAGGGTCAACCTGGGAGAGGCTGCACTTCACGCCCAGGAGGGGCTGAGGCCCGGGGACAGCGACATGCAGCAACCCAGCAGGCGGCTTCCCTTGAATCCCAGCGCAGGACAAACTCAGGAGATGGGCCGTGACTGGCCGGGCCCAAACCGCTGCTCCGAAGCCGAGCCTCTGCTCTGGGGACCGGGAACTGGGAACGGCAGCCCCAGGCCTCCCCTCTTCAGGGAGCAGGAGAGGACGGGGCCACCACGACCCCACGCCTGCCAGGCCCGACTGGAGCACCCAGTCTCTCAGGGGGCTGCTGACATGCGGGCACAGCTCACAGGGCCCTGGGGTGAAAGCCACGAAGCTCGGGCCCGTCACGCTTACTGACCACGGGTGGGCCGCCATCCACCGCCGCCTCTGTGGGGACTGAGGGCGGAGGCCGGCCCCGCGGCACCAGCACGGCTCCCATCCCGCTCTCCGCACGTCCCTCACTTCACCTCTCCTCGTAGAACCCAAGCAGAGGCATGTGGCCTCTGAGCCACGGAGCACAGGCTGTGGCCCAGAGACTTGAGGGCAAGTGACAGGCGGTAGCACCAGGCCCAGAGTGGGGTCTGGGTGGCAATGAGGTCACCACGTAGGCTGCGTCCCGTGAACAACGGGATAGAGGAAGGCTTTGGGGGGTGGGGGGAGCCGCCCACATTTCAAAAGGGCCACATCACGGGGCTCCAGGTCGTTACCTATGGGCAATATTTCTTTGACAACCTTGCTGGGGCTGCCTGTCTGGCTACCCCCTGGCCATATGGCGGGAGTGAGAACAGGGGACACGGGTGGCCTTGATGTCTCACCTCCAGAGGAAGAGACGGCCTAACCCAGAGGTCCCCAACCTGTTTGGCATCAGGGGCTGGTGGCGTGGAAGACAATTTTTCCACGGACGGGGGTGGGGGATGGCTCAGGCGGTAGTGCGAGCCACGGGGAGCGACGGGGAGCAACGGGGAGAGACGGGGAGCAACAGGGAGAGGTGGGGAGAGACGGGGAGCAGCAGGTGAAGCTTCGCTGGCTCGCCCGCCGCTCACCACCTGCTGTGCGGCCCGGTTCCACGGCCCGGGGAATGGGGACCCGTGACCTAACTCCTGACCCCTGGAGAGGCAGGTCAGAGGGGAAGGGCAGCACCGTCCTCCTCCTCCCACCCAGGGAGGGTCTGCGGACTGGCTCAGCCACGGCCGTGCTGCCCTGCCAGCAAGCTCTGGTCAAGCTCTGGTCAAGCGCTGGCCGCCCAGGTGACGGCGGCTGAAGAAGAACCAGGTGCTGCCAACAAGGGAGATGAAACTAAAATACAGATCTTGTTGGTCACTTTGTGGCTCAAATGAGAGATCGGTCTGTTCCGGCACACACGGCGGTGTCACAGTGTCCAGGAAGATCACTCCAGAGGCCAGGAGTCATGTGTGCACGGCAGGTCTCAGTGCCCAGGACAGAATCTACTCGCTGATGCTCATGGCCCTGAGCTCACCTCGAACCCCACAGTGTCGAGGCTGTAAGGACCTGGCTCACTCCTCACCAGGGCTCTGAGTTGGTCACGCGGCATTGCTGGGTCAGGGGCCGGGGCCACACCGACACTCTGGGTTTACCACTGCATCTGGGTCTGTGCTCACACCCCCTTTAAAAGCTGGCAGTTTGGCCAGACAGCCACCAGGGCTGAGGGCTGACTTCTGAAGACTGCAAACTGGCATGGATTTTTAAAGAAAAGATAACAAGCAAGACTTCAACAAAACCCCTCTAAGTCATTCATTTAACTACTTTTCCACAAAGGAAAATGAAGGTGAGATAAGGAACAGGTGCTGCTTGGATGTGGCACCACGTTCTCCCACGGTGGCCAGTCACGTCCTGAGGAGAGCAGGGTGACGGCAGGTCTCTGCTTTTACTCCTGCAAAGTTGATGTTTCCGCTCACCCAGCAGCCAACTGGGCTGCTCCAGACCCCCTGCCGTCCTGCAGGCCCCTCCTCTCAAAACAGTGTCCCCGAGCAGGGGTGCTCCGTGAACTTCCCCGCCCTCCGTCCGAGCACCATCCCTGGTCTGCACATGGGGCTTCTCTGGGGCTGCCCCCAAGGGCACACGTGAGAGTGGTGGGTCAATGTCACGTGCCAACGTGTCCCCAGGGCAGGCAGGCAAATGCCACGTCTCCCACTGAAGCTGGGGGCTTCTCAAGAGACCAGCATCCCAAGTGCGGTGTCTACGTCCACCACTGTCCTGCCCTGGGGCTCAGCCTCTGCCCGCCTCTGGCCCTGCCATGGCTAACACCGTCCACCACCTGGGCCCTGAGGTCGGGGCGCCAGCCGCAGGCTCGCCGGGTCCACATCCCAGAGTCCTTGCCACCCACGTGAGGATGCCAGAGCACGTACGAGGCAGGCACACGCTCTGCCCTCATGCCCTCCCTGGGCACCTGGTTGGGGCGGGTGCCATGTGCATGGCATCTGGCCCGTCTGTGTGCCCTCAGCGCCTACTGGTCGTCAGATGCCATTGGCTGCAGGCCCGCAAACGACCCCAACCTCCTGCACCCCCCAACCCCGGGGACAGCCAGGTGGGCACGGTGGCTCCTCTTCCCCACCGGGAGGCCCGCCTGCTGACAGCACCCACCCAGGTTTCCAGGTGAGGAAGAGGCAAACGTTAGCCACTCACCCCTGGACACACTCAGAGCAGCTGGCTCCCTCCCGGGGTCCTCAGGCCGCCCAATCTCCCCCGCCCCCTCCAGGCATTTCCCACAAAGCAGCCTTGTGGTTCCAGGGTCCCCAGCCCAGCGGCTCCCCAGAGGTGGATCAGTCAGGGCCACCTGGCTCATCCGTAGGCCAAGCGGGGTCCAGGGAGGCCATCTGCAGTTCTGGAAGCTTGGGCGGGGTGAGGGACACTGACACCGCCCGACCTTGAGGGGATTCCCTGCCGATCTGTGAGGTCTGGGCCCTCAGGCCTGTGGTTGGTGCCCCCAAATCCAGAGGAGCTCCCAGGCTTGTGTGCACACCTGTGCTGGCCTCACACACGGCCAGGCCACATCCAAGGGCAGAAACAGGGCCCTGGGTGCGCAGTGGGCCCGAGAGAAAGCCAAGGCCCCATGGCTGGTCCTGGAGTGGTGCCCAGACGCCCCACACAGGCCAGGACTCCACAGATCACGCGTCCCCAGAGCACGGGTCATGGAAGACCAGGGGTCAGCCTGTGGGGCTGCACGGTGGCTACAACGCCACCACCTGTCCACCCAGGCCACACCTTCCACGTGGCCGCGGCCCGACAGCTGAGGAGGGGCCCGGCATCCACAGGACAGGACACAGCCTGGTAACGTGTGGTGTGCACCGCACACCACAGCTCCACGGTGACTGGGGACGGGGGCGGGGCACGGGGGGCATCCAGAAGCCACGGGGCGCCTCCCACGCCTCTGGAGCCTCTGGAAGTCCCTTTCTTGGGCTTACTCAATAGAAATCTGTGTTTGAGTCACAACAAAGTTTCAGTTGTTAGTGATGATTCTTGTCTTCTGGACTCTTCCCGCCCCGCAGGGAGCATGGAGAAATCAGACGGGCAGATGGCGAGTGAGCGCGTGCCCGGGAGGGGCAGCCGTATCCCCACAGGGCCTCGCCCTGGCCTCCGCCAGCCCCACCTTTGGAGCAGCACGGTCAAGCGCTGACGCTGTGAGCGCCGTCTCTCCTCCTGACCGTAACACACGTGCAGCCTCAGTCACCCCCTGCTGCATCCTGTGCCGCTCTTGCCAATGTCCCGCGTCACCGGCCGGCACCTGCACAACCCCAGGCCCCTGGGGGCCCTTGGCAATGAAGCGAGGCAGCGTCTCTCAGAATCAACGAGGAGGACCACCCTAGATCGTGACGCGGGCGTCTACCTGCCCGAAACACTAATAGTTACCAGAGACCTTACTAGACATGCACTAAGTGGGCACCAGAGGCCAGCATGACTCACTAATTAGTGGGCAAAATCAACCTCATTTCCTTTATTTTTGGGGGGGGGATGGTGAGTGAGGGCAGGTGAGAGTTAGGTGGTGGACATGCACTTAATTTCCACGAGGACATTTGGGACAGTTCTTGTGGCAACACGGCGCACCAGGATTGACCTGCGTGGAAGCACGGGAGGGCGGCCTTCAGAAAAGGAGGACGTGTCCCCTCGCTGACCCCAGTCAGGTGTTCTGGGGGCACTGCACAGTCAGGCTGGCCTTCCTTGGGACATCGCCTGGGAGGGCAGGGACAGTGACGGGGCTCTGGACACCACACAAGGGGAAGGACAGGAAACAGGAGGAACGTAGGACCTGACACCCCAATATCCCCCAACAGAGCAACTTCCGGGCAGAGGCAGGAGTGGAGGTGCCCGGCGAGGGGGGTCAGTGGTGTGGCAGCGAGACACCTGAGCCCCTGGGCCAGGGCGTCTGAACTCCCAGCATGGCTCACAGCCCCATGGCCAAATGAGGAAAGATGGGAAAAGGCGAGAAAAGATCAACTGTATTACATTTAAAGACCCATCCCTTATTCTGAGATGTTTTTCTTCCTACGTCGTGGTGTCATGACACGAGGCTGTGGCAGTACCTTCAGGCTGCGGCGACCACACACCACAGGCCAGTGGCTTACAAACAACAGAAAGTCATTGCTCACAGTCCTGGAGGCTGGACGTCCAAGACCCAGGGGCCGGCAGCCTTGGCCTTCTGCCTGTAACGCCGCGTGGTGCTCTGGGGCTCGCATATGGGCACTGATCCCATCGTGAGGACTCTGCCCCCAGGACCTAATCACCTCCCAAAAGGCCATCCTCTGAATCTATCACACGGGGGGTTAGGTTTCACCACATGAATTTTAGGGGGGACACAAACATTCAGACCACAGCTGAGAACAAAATAACAAGGGGACAACCCAAGCCAAACCCCACACTGTTCTTTCAAGAACGTCCCGAGAGCATGGAATCCATTGGCCTAAACACCATCATAACCTGGCACTATAACCCGCGGCCACAGCGGAAGCATTTTGTTTTCCATCTCCGTAGCCCGCAGCCCGGGACGGACACCGCCTGCGTGTGGGACCTGCTGTGCTGCATTGTCCACGTCCTGAGCTAACGCCGGCCCTGCCCGAGAGCTCCAAGGCCCACGGTGTCCACGCCCAGGAGAACGCCCCCAGACGGGTGGCTGGCAGAACAGGGTTAGGTGGCGGACATGCCCTTGACCGCTCTGGATTACCTGCCGCCCCCTACACACAGGAGGACCAAGCGGGAAGGAAACACCATCCCGTTATTAACAACCACCTGCCCAGGCAAACAAAATCAGCCCAAAGGAGGGACAGAGACCAGCTGGGGCGGCCCCCGGGTACCCAGGAGCACCTGTCCATGCAACCTTCTTACGACGTGCCCAGCAAATACTATAAAATGGAGTTCCTACCTTCACAGGTATGGGATTAAAATTTCACTCCCAGAAAGCAGGAATCGTAACTCTAGTGTGTCTGATCTCAGGGCGTATCTGGGTCCCTTCACAGGACGAGGCCACACAAGTGTTTACAAATACACTCAGAACTTTTCATTTATCAACTGGCCAGAAAAGTGTCTTTCCAAAAGGAGAGCTGACGTGCCCGTGAGCTGCTGCACTCTGTCCGCAGGGGATGCTGAGGGGGGCAAGCAGTGGTCGAGGAGGGGGTCTCCGTCATCCGGCACGGCCACCTACCCAACTGCCGTCCACACTGACGCCCGAGACCGTCCACCGGCCTCCTTCTCCTCCCTGGCGAACGTGTGCACTCTGGTTTGCCCAACGCCCCTCTGGTGCCCCAGGCCTGGATGGAACACCTTCCAAATCCACTCTCAGGGGTGCTGGGTCCTGAGTGGGACCCCTGCAGCCCCTGACAGCACCTGCAGCCCAGGTGGCCCTGGTTGTCCTCTGAAGCCTGGCTTTCCCGTGAGCATCCCCGCAGGCCTGCGGTCACCCACACGGCAGATGGGCGGCACGGTGGCCTTTAACTCTGGCCACCACTGCTGAGCGGAACACTGATCCTAGAGCAGGTCATTCCCCGGCCCTGCCCCCACTGCTCCAGCCTGGGAGAGTGAGGCCTCGCACCACATCCCCCCTCCCCCAGAGGGAGGGGCCGTCTGGCCCGGCCCGAGTCACTCTCGCTGGGCCATCGGGGCCCTCGCCTTCTCTGTCCTGGGGTCCTGGGTCCGGGTCAGAGGGCACAACTTTGCTACTCAGGTCCCCTGGCCCCGGCGGGGCCGCCGGGCCCACCACGCCTACCTGCTTGTCCCTTGGGCCGTGCTCCACGCAGCCCCGCCGCTCCGCCTCCTCCGTGCCTCTGCGGCCACCCAGGTACGCAGACACCACGAAGCTGTCCCCTGCGGCCCCGTGAGCAGACGCGCGGGAAACGGGGCACCGAGGAGGGAAGGAGACGCTCGGTAAGCCCGCGGGAGCTGCGCCTGGACGATGCCCCGCCGCCCGGGGCGCCCACTCCTCGCCGCGCGGCCTGGGGCGCGGGGATCCGGCGGGGGGCCGGGGTCGCGGTCTGGGGCGGGGAAATCTGTGCGCTCCCGGAGGCCCCAAGGCAAGGTTCCCCGCCGCCGCCCCCCCCCCGCAGGCCTCGACGGCAGAAAGCGCGTCGCGCTCTGTGCTCGGGTCCCAGCCCCGGTGGCAGTCGCGCGCCCCGGCCGCCGCCGCCCAGCACGCTCACCTTCGGGGCTCTCTCTCCGCTTGAAGGCTGCAGCGGCTGCGGCCGGAGGGCGCGGGGAGAGGGAAGGGACAGTGAGTGGCCGGCGCGCGCCCGCCCGCCCGCCCGCCTGCCCGCCGCCCCGCATCTCACCGTGCTTGGACTGGAATTTCCCCATGTCGCCCCCGGCCCGCCCGCCCGCCCGCGCGCGCTCCCAGCGCCGAGCCCAGGTGCCGGGCTGGGGTCCGGGGCGGGGTCGGGCGTCCGCGGGGGCCGCAGGGACCCGGCGACCGGGTTCCGGTCAGCAGCGGGGAGCGGGGGCGGGCGGCGGCTGCGGCGCGGCTCCCTCTGAGCGCGCGCCCCCGTGCCCGGCCTTTAACCGCGGCCCCCGCAGCGCCCCTCGCGGCTGCCGCCCGCAGCGCACCGGCCCCCGGGACTCCCGCCCGCCTCCCGCTGGGGCGGAGCCAAACCAGGGGCGTAGGCGGGTGGCGCCAGCCGGCGACGAGGACCCGGGGCAGGCGGCCTCTTAGGGTGTCGAGGGTGCAGTGGACCCCGCGGTTCTGCGCGGGCCCTTTGGGGGACAGCTCCCCACCCCACCTACCTTTCACCCCGTGTCCCCGCACCCCCCATTCTAGAGGCGCCCGAGAGGCCCCTCCACTTGAAGGAGAGGACCCTGGGGCACCACCCGCGACTTTAGAGGCAACCGGCTTCCCTGTCTGGTGGTAGCCTGGGTCTTGAAGAGACGGTAGGGGGATCCGAGTGGACAGGAGGCCCCTAGGGAGGGTCCTTTGGAGGGACAGGAGGTAGAGGAGGGGGTCTCTGGGAAAAGCCAACTGCGGGTCCTGGCCCGGCTGGTGGGGACCCGCTGGCCTCTTTCTGCCTCGGGTGCATCAAGGACAGGGAAGGGCTGGGGTGGGGCCCCAGGGCTGCTTTCGCCCTGCACCCCATCCCCTTGGCCTTGGCTGGACTCCTGGGCAGTGGGCAGGGGGTCTCCTGCGCTTGGCCCCCTCCATGTCGCCCAGACCCTGGGCGCTCTCCCTGATCTTGCCCTGCAGCCCCTGCCCTGCATCGGCCCCTACCCGCCTGCCTTCGGAGACTGCCCGGCCTCACCTCCTGCTTGGGCCCCCGCTTGCCTCTCCCCTCGATTCAGCTGAGCCCCCCGAGCACCCGCCAAGCACCTGAACCTCCTGCAGCGGCCTCAGCTCAGCAGGTGCCCGTCACTCTGTGTCACTGCCGTATCGCCAGTCTCCGTGGTGACCCCACATAGCCCAGGGCTGGCACCAAGCCCTGGAGGTGGGCTGCCGTCGTGGGTGGCTGAGCTCGCCCCCTCAACGGAGCTGGGCCTCCCCAGCTCACCGCTGCAGCCCTCCCTCTCTGTCTCCATCATCCATACCGCCTTTGACCCCAACTGAGAATATAATGGCTCGTCATCTTGTGATTTCATGTGTCTTGTTAATGTTTTTGTGACAATAATGATGATGCTATTGTGCATTCTGCAAAGTGACCGCTTGGGGATTACAGCCTTTCCAAAGGCATCGTGTTTATGTCCACGTGCGGCGGCAGCTCGGGTAGGCGTGCGACGCCGTGTGCAGATCCGCTCCTGGATGGGGCTGTGCGTGACGCCTGCGTGCTCACTGGTGCAGCGGCTGCAAAGCGGGACTCCCCATACTCCACGGAGGGGCGCTGGCCAGGAGCGCAGCCAGGTGTGTTGGCAGAGACCACTGAGCCTCATTCTTTCTGGCAGAGGCTCTGGTTCTTGTTCCGTGCAGGTGTCACAAGGTCTGGAGAAGGCCCAGGGGGAGAGCGAGGGTCCTGGGAAGGCGGGTGGCGTGAGGCCGGGGCTGCCTGGTGTCTGTCCTCACGGCCACCTTGTCACACAGCGCAAGGCAGAAACCTCACGCCTGTTCCACCCTGACCTGGGCTCGCTGGCGACTGTTTGCTTTAAATTCATTCTTGAGCTGTATTGAGATCTAGTTCACATGCCCCACAATTCACCCACGTGACGTGTACAACTCATGATTCTTAGTATTTTCATAGATGTGCACAACCATCGTTGGCAATTTCAGAACATCTTTGCCCTCCTCAGAGAGAAACTCCACTATGCACTGCCTTCCCACCACCCCCAGGGAGCCGCACGACCTGTGTTTGTTCTCCATGGATGGCCCTGTTTTGGACATTTCATGTGAAGGGAATCACGTGACATCCAGCCTTGTTTCTGGCTTCCTTCACTCAACATAACGTGTCCAGGGTTCATCCGTGTTGTAGCATGTCAGTGCTTCATTCCTCTTCCTGCCTGAGGGCATTCTGTGGTGTGGATGGACCCCGTTTTGTTGGTCTGTTCATCTGCTGGTGGACACCTGGCTTGTTTCTTCTCTCAGGCGGCTGTGGATGTTCATGCACAAGCCTGTGGACAGGTTTCCAGTTCTCTTGGGTTCGCACCTGGGTCACGTGGGGCCTCTGTTTCGCGTCGAGAGGAACGACCCCACTGAGCCCCAGGTGTTCTCAATGTGGACGCCCGCCTCACAGCCTGCCGGCCGTGTGGGAGGCTCCGCGCCCTTGCCGTCCTGGGACGTTTGGTTCTGGCTGTCCTGGTGGGTGTGACGTGGTGTCTCACATGGTTTTGGTTTGCATTTCCCTGATGAGTGACGATGTCGGCACCTTTTCGTGTGCTTCTTTTCCATTTGCATATCTTCCTTGGAGAAAAGTCTATTAAATCTTTGTCCTTTTTATCGTTGAGTTGTAAAGGTTCTTTACATATTGTGGTTGCAAGTTCTTTATCAGATATAGGATCTGCAAATATTTTTTTCCATCCTGTGGGTTGTCTTTTCACTTTCTTAATGGTGTCCTTTTAATTTTGATATTTCCAGTGTATCCATTTCATCTTTTGTTGATCGTGCTTTTGGTGGCATACCTCCAATTTCTCTGAGTCTTAATTTTTGGCTTTCTGCTCACGTGGCTGCAGCCACGGGGCAGGGCACAGCCGGTCATCCTGGGAAGTCCCTCAAGCTTATCGGTGCCGGGAATTCTCGACTGCAAGAAACTCAACTCAGACTCTCTGAACCCCAAAGAGGGTCACGAACCAGAGCCACGAACGAGCAGAGGTGGGGCTTGCCTGGGCACGGGACAGGGGACTCAGCCACCGGGACACTCTGGGGCTTCTCTCTGCCCGAAGACTGGGCTCCCCCGGTGCGTGTAGACACGGCCACGGCAGCTCCAGCAGCCCCACTCACACCCAAAAACTGGGGAAGAAGCAAGGACGGTCCCACCAGCTCTGGCTGGGCAGGTCCCAAGAAAGGGCCTGTGTGCAGTGGCCGTCAGCCTGCTGAATGTCTACTCCTGTGCTTGCGGGGGGGGGGTTGATGGCGGAAGGGGGCAGGGCAGGACTGACACGGACCACGGCCGTCACCTCACAGAGCCCCGGCTGAGTGTGGGTCCCAGCCAGGACAGAGGCAATGTGGTGCCCCGCGCGCCCTCTATGAAATCCTGAATCATCTTTGGCTCGTCCGGGCAGAAGTGCTGTTTGCAATGTCCTGTGTCCTCCGCTTGGTCCTGTTCTGGGTAGAGAGTGGCCCATGGCTTCCCAGCCTCACCCAGCAAGGCTGCCAGGTGGTCCACAGTGGGTACAAAAACAGGGTGTGGATTGAAGTTTCCAGAGAATGGCCGCTGTCCTCCCACCCCCCTTGCTACCGCAGTGCCCTCAGTTGGACAGGCGGATCGTTGACAGAAGAGCAGACAGCAGACCGGGCTCCAGGCCCCCTTTGCCCTCAGGCCCAGGTCCCAGCAGACCCTTCCCGGCGAGGCCCAGGCAGCAGCTAGGATGGGCTGGGCCCGGCCACAGGCTGTGCTTTGCTCGTGGCTCCTGCGATCTGGTCACTCGCTGTCTGGTGCCACCATCACCTCAGCTGGTGACCCCCACCTGCTCCTCAGAAAGGCCACCCGGGCTCCTGTTCACACCTGTAAAAGCTACTCCGCCCGACTCCATGTGGTCCCTCCTGAGCCTCAGACCACATGTCTGCCGACTCCGGGGATGAGCACAGGCTCCCTTCTCACCTAGGGCCCTTGTCTGGGGGCGCTGACCTCAGAGATGCCGGAAAGGCCCTCCAGCCTGGGACACTGTGCTTCCCAACAGGGCAAGGCTGTGGCCGCGTCCCTACGGGACACGCAGCGCCCTCCCCCTGCCGCAGGAGGGACACGAGCCCTGCTCTGCCTGCTCCCTGGGCTCAGGGTGGCATCTGGGTGCCTTGAGGGGCAGGAAAGGCCCTCAGTCCTCCTCAGCTCAGCTTCCTGGCCTGGCTGTCAGTGCCCACGGGCGCCTCCCACGCGGGTGGGTCCTGTGCGTGTCCCTCGTCGTCCACACAGGGCCAAGGGTGTCCTGAGTGTCCGGCAAGCCCCCAGGCTCAGGGGGGCTGGGAGGTGAGGGGAGCCCTTGCTCCCAGATTTCTGGGTGCACTCGCCGCTTGAGCTCAGGAAGGAGGGTCTGCAGTGCCAGCTTGGAAAATGTGGGCGTCCGTCCAGCTCTTGGGCTCAGCAGCCCAGACCGGACACTTTGGCCTTCGGAGGCCCTTTTCTCCATAAAAAACACTGAAAATTCTATCTTCTAACTGTGCCCGCCCCTGTCCTGATGGCACTGCTTCCTCAGCCTCCCCACCAAAGGGCTGAGTCCTGGCCAGATCACTGACCAAGCCCACGGGGCCCCGGGGGCCGAGGCTGCACCCACCGTCTGGGCCCCAGGCCACCAGGCCCTTCAGCGGAAGCTGGTTCAGGCTGCCTTCCATCCATCTTCGGGCTACCCGCGGAGCCCCACACCCCGTGCCGTCCCCCGGCTGGGCTCCCGTTCCTGCAGGCTGCCGCGGGCTCCCGGCCAAGCCTGGGCTCCCGAGAAAGGCCACTCGCCTGCTGACCTTGGCTCCGCCCAGCTGGAGGGCACGGATGCAAGGAAGGCAAGTCCTTCCCTGCTCACAATGATGGAGCGATCGCTGTAGTTCTCAGGAGGAACCTCCAGGTTAAGAATCTACAGCTGGCTCTTTGCTGATGCACACTTCGGATCTCAGGCTGAGCGCACACACTTGGCAACAGCGCTGGGAGTCTGACTGGTGCCACCGCGCACAGCGGAATGGAGCGCCTGCCACAGCCCCGACACCATCGCCGCGTAAAAGTGCCCCCTACCTAAAGAGGGACGCAGACAAGAAGCCCTGATAGCGGTCAAGGGGTGGAGCTCTGACCCAGAGCCAGCTCACGGATTCCGCCCCAGGCCCCAGAGAGAGCTCACATGCGCTGGCGCCAAGGGAGGGGCCGGATCCCTGGGGGACGGGGCACGGGCACCCCAGGCTGAACCCAGACCTCTCACGTCCACCCTCCACCGGACCCCCAGTCCCCCACCCTGCCGGCAATCCCCCCTCAAAGGTGGCCCTGGGACGCCGTGGCTCCCAGCCCCTGGTGCCTGCTGGACCCTTCCCCTCTCTGACCATCCCTCCCAGGTGGGGCCAAGCCTAGCTGGGGTCCCTACAGGATGCGCCACCAGCTCCAGGGCCCAGCAGAGCCGCTGGCTTGCGCGTTCTTGAGACTCAGGCCTGGAGCCACTGTGACCATTCTCAGTGCAATGTGGCCGTGCCCTCTGTTACTCTGGTTGGCAGGGGTGTGCTTGGCCACCGTCCCTGTCCTGGACCTTCTCTGGGGCGGCCTCTCCTTGTCGCCCACTAGTTCGGTGGGCATCGTGTTTGCGTTGGTGCTTCCGCTATGATGTGACCCCTGCGGGGCTGCCGTCTGTTCTTCCCTCAAGTCTCAGACCAGTGTGGTCTGCGTGTGGCCCCCTCACGTGGCACTGACTGGTGTGGCCTCGCCACAGCCCGTCCGTGGGACGCCATCCACGTTCAGGGCGGACACTCTGCCTGGGCCCCCGTGCCTCCGAGGCCCCTTCCCCTCTGCTGAGCTCAGCCCCTCTGAGCGTCCTGGTCCCCCGAGGATGGGCGGTCTGGGCGGGGATGCTTGCAGTGTCCTGTCCTCTGCCGGTGGAGAACCGGGGCGGACCGGGAGCTGAGACCAGCTCAGGCTCCCTCAGAGGCAGCCTTGCCCGCGTCCTGAGCCCCCTTCCAGGCGTGGCACCTTCGGGACAGTTCCACTGTTGGTAGAAATCAGTTCTCAGCACTTTCAAAGGGCAGGGCTGTGCCGAAGCCGCGTCTCTAGTCATAAATCTGTGTCTGCACGATCGCATCAGGACCCAGGCATGTCTCTAAGATGAGGAGACATGTCTGGAGGTGGGGTGAGCCCGAGGGGGGATGCTCGGCCGCTGTCCTCCCCATGTCCCTCACCCAGCACATCCGCGGGCAGGTAACGGGGAGAGTTTCCATTGAGAAAAGCTGCAGGCAATGAGGAGGCCGGATCCAGACCACTTTCAGCTTGGCTGGGGTATTTCCTGCTCTGAAAATGCGTCGTAGCCCTGGGGGCCCTGTGTTCCCAGGATGCCCTGCCCGTGGCCTCCGTTGACTGCTGGGAGGGGCTCGGTTGATGGGGGTGGGCCCGTGTGCACAGCGGCCCTACCCCAGCTCAGGATCTGGGACGTTCCTTCCCACCCGAGGCCCCCAAGGGGTCCCCACCTCCCACGCCGTGGGGCTCGGGGTCACATGCCTGCGTTCCTTTGGGGCTTCTTTCCCCATCGTGCCGAGTACAGAGGCCGGGGGAGGGGATGGTGAGTGGGGTTTCGTGGCTGCTGGGGTCCATCGTGAGGACGCCCCCCTCCCCCAGGGTGTTTAGTGGCCAATCTTGAAAACCTGCATCGACTTCTGGGGAGCACAGTTTGTGGGCCCTACACCTACCCCGAGCCTTCGCCTGGGTGCTGGGGGGAGGGGTGTCCGCCCTGGGACCCCCCGCCAGGACCCACGTCCATGGAGAGGGGCCCACACCCAGCTGGCGGAGGGCAGTGCTGGCCCAGACACCCCGCGCCCCGAGGGAGGCCTGAGCACAGACGTGCAGGAAGCTCACAAGAGCCTCGAGGGGCAGACAGGGGCCACGGAGCTCAACCTGGGAGGAAGCGCCCGCAGGCCAGGCTTCTGTCAGGCATCATCTTTGCTAAATGAAAATAATTTCCGTCTGACCATGTCAGTGAAGGCTTGGGTCTGTGTGCTGTGACGTGCTTAGCAGTCCCGTAAGGACCTCCAGGATAGGCCACCCCACAGGACGCAGGACGGAGGGCCTGGCCCCTTCCCGGGCAGAAACACTCGGTTGGGTGGCAGCCGCCAGCTGGCTGCAAGCTTGTGGGGGTCCCCGCTGTGCCGCAGCCAGCGGGACCTTCCTTCCTGCTTATCGTCCTGTGGCGGCTCCAGGTGCCTGGATCATTCATTTAGGGAATTCGGGCCGGACCAGGATCAGCAGAGCCCTTTCTCTGCCAATAAGCATCCTCGCCTGCTGGGTCCTGAAAGCGCCTCCAGCCCGAAGCAGAAGGCCCGGCGAGCGCGGCGAGTTCTCGGTCTCTGACCCTCAGACCTCCGATCTCCTCTGTTGTCACCACCGAGTGGGACTGACTCAAGTTATTGCAAATAGAGCCACACTGAATGCCTTCCTTAGAAAGGATGACACACATGTAACTACGAGAGAGAGGAGAGGACCACGTGGAGGCACGGTTCCCACCGCGGATGCCCAGTGCATTTGAATCAGCAGAGCTGGGCAGAGGTGGGTATTTCCATGCAAGCCAGGTGGCCGTGAAGCGGAGAGTGAAAGGTTTTCCAGTACGGGATGGCCGTCCCCCCAGGGAGCCAGGCAGGAGCAGGGGCCCAGAGCCACCCAGGGTCCTGGCAGTGCCCAAGGGCCAGCACGTTGGCAGCAACGCCTGCAGTTTTTTGAGATCTGCCTGTGCGGATCAAAAAGCTTCATAACATTCACAGTATACATTATACACATTTATGAGAATTGGGTTTTTGTAAAAAGAAAAGTTCCTTACCTTTTCTTGTTGTAAAAGTTCTGGCTGATCATTATAGATAACTTAGAAAATGTAGACATTAAATATGAAGAAGGAAATATAACTGTCCCCAATGCCACCTCCCTGAGATAACCGCTTCATTATCCAGGGTTTTGTTTCTGCTCATTTTACCGAAAACTGTCTCATGGTCACTTTCTTGAACACCTGAATAGTCTTTAAAAGCACAATTCACATTTCTACCTGATGCTCCATGGCACAACCATAGCACGTGTATCACTGGTTCCCTCCTGTCATGATTACAGGTGACACCATCACACCTGGCCTCTGTCACAAATCATTGTCTCTGTTCTAACTGTCCCCTGAACTGCCTGGCAGAGGTATGGAACTGCTCTTACTTGTGATGTCTAGAGGTACATTCCTTTCAAAAGCCCTCACCAGTTTACACTTCCATCGGCAACCAATAGGCAAGCCGATCACATTCCAAAACCATGATAAACTGGAAAATGAAGTTTTATTTTTGCTTCAATATTTCTTTCTTTGGCTGTGATCAAGGTTGGCCTCTGTATTAATGTCTACCGTTACATTTCTATTGCTATTATGGTATTATTTTTATTGATGGGTAAGAGCTTTTTGTATATGAAGGATATGTTTGCCCCATCATTTTGTTGCAAACATTCACCCAGTTTGCTCTTAGACTTGTTTTTTTGTTTGTTTGTTTGTTTTTTAACATCTTTATTGGAATCGAACTGCTTTACAATGGTGTGTTAGTTTCTGCTTTATAACAAAGAGAATCAGCTATACATATACGTATATCCCCCGTCTCCTCCCTCTTGCATCTCCCTCCCACCCTCCGTATCCCACCCCTCTAGGTGGTCGCAAAGCACCGAGCTGATCTCCCTGTGCTATGCAGCTGCTTCCCACTAGCTATCTGTTTTACATTTGGTAGTGTATATATGTCCATGCCACTCTCTCACTTCGTCCCAGCTTACCCTTCCCCCTCCCTGTGTCCTCAAGTCCATTCTCTACGTCTGTGTCTTTATTCCTGTCCTGCCCCTAGGTTCTTCAGAACCTTTTTTTTTTTTTTTAGATTCCATATATATGTGTTAGCATACGGTATTTGTTTTTCTCTTTCTGACTTACTTCACTCTGTGTGACAGATGCTAGGTCCATCCACCTCACTACAAATAACTCAATTTCCTTTCTTGTTATGGCTGAGTGATATTCCATTGTACATATGTGCCACATTAGACTTGGTTTTTGTATTTTTTTTCTGATTTACAGAAGTTTAACATTTCTATGTTGTAAAAAAAAAAACCTACATTTTCTCTTCTTATTTAATTGAACAGTGTTTATCCTTGGAGAGTCCTTGCCCATTGGAGCAGGCTGCTTTACAGTTGGTGTGGACGGTGGCCACCCAGTGGTGTCCCCAAGCCCGTTGTCCACCACTGGAGCACCTGGAGGTCCAGCAGGGCTGACCAGGCCGTCGGCCGCTCCTCTCCCCCGAACTGGCAGCCTCGGCAGGATGGGAGAGCAGTGGGGTTGCCCTTTCAGGCTCACCTGCTTCTAGAAACCGACTCATAGCACCAGGGGCCCGGCCGAGTATGTGCTGCAGGGCAAGGCCGAGCCCGGGGCTAGGGTGCCTGAGTGACAGGCGTTGTGTCGTCCTGAACGTGTGCCCACAGCTCCAGCCAGCAGGAGCGCCATGGGGCCGGGCTGTCCTGAGGAAAAGAGCGTCTCCTGCAGTCCCGGCGGTAGAGCTGGCTCAGAAGGGACCCGTGACTTGAACTTGGACGTCCGGCCAGAGAGGGAGACCCTGGTGGGAGGAGCCCCGGGACCCCTGGCTCCCAAAAGGCCCCCATCAGAGGAGACATAGAAGCGAGGGTCTTCCGCACACTCCCCAGTCACCACCTCTCTCCTCCGTGGGCCCAGGCCCACCCCCGGTTTCCCTGAAGGAAGGAAGCCCTGCCGCCTGCTCGGACGTCTGCCTGATGTCTTTGGCCAGCTACCGAGGGGCCCAGGTCACGTGACTCCGGGGGGGAAGCTCCCCAGGCCAGTTCTGAGGAGTGGGGATGCATGCTTTTTCTCCCCGAGGGCTGTGGTGTTGTGGCCGAGCAGGATGCAGCCTGGCCAGGCAGCCACAGCCCTGCTTGTCTGAGTCGCCCTTCCCGGCTCTGGGGGTCCAGTCAGCCCGTGCCCTTGGAGACGCTGGCAGGAGGTGGGTGGCCTCGGCTCAGGCTGCCTCTCGATGGGGCCGGACCAGCTGCCCCGGTGAAAGGGGTGCCACATGCAGCCTCCCGTCAGCCTGCTCCAGGGGCCTCCTCACGGCCCTTTAGTCAGGATGCCACCTGCTCCCGTGCCATCAAGTCGGTTTCCTGGGCCCCAGGCCCACCTGCTGGCCAGTGCCTTGCGTGCACTCAATAAGCCACATAGGGGCCCACATCGCCTTTCTTCAGGCGACTGGCTGGGGGGGGCGGGTCCTGCAGGGCCCCATGCGGAGGCCCTCACCGTGTCCCCCCCGAAGGTCCGGGTGAGCTTGGGACAGGAAGGCAGAAGGGGATTGTGGGGCGGGCCCTCCTCCCTCCTCCCCCCAGGTGCTCACATGCATACACGTATGTGCACACACCTGTACAAACACACAGACACGCTCACACGCGTGCTCACAAACACGCACATACATGCACGTGGGAACAGGCGTCCTCGGTGTTTTCCAGGGCCCCCCACCCTCTGCACTTAGTCCCCGGTTCCTGGGCCACACGCTTGGTTTAATGCTCTGCTGTCGCTGTCTTGACCCCTTAGTGGGATCCTGGCTCTAGTCCCCGCAGGGACCTCGGCCACGTGCCCCGCCAGCCCCGTCTCTCCTCCAGGCCGGCAGCAGAGGTAGGGCCAGCGCGACTGCAAGCCTCCAAAACTCGGAATCAGCCAAGAAACTGAGACGGGTTTGAAGCTGTCACCACCTCTTTCCAGTTGCTTCCTGCTTGCACAAGATTGTTAGGAAATAACCACAAATTCCATCTTTCTGGCTAACTCGGGGGGCTGAACTCTGACCTCCGCCCCCTGCCCACCCAGTGCTTGCCCTGCAGGTGAGTTCCTGCCGATACAGCCAGGATGCAGGCGAGGAGGTGGGCCCGGTGCTGGGCCAGCTGTTAACAGGGGATCATCTCCTTCATCTGCACAGCAGGGGCCTTGAGCCCAAAGCCAGGATTCTCTCCCCGGGGTGGGGGTGGGGACCCTGGCGCCAGACAAGGGTGCCCTTGGCCACCAGTCCTAGGACCCCTCAGAGCAGGGCTGGGAGGGCGACGGGTAGCCTGCGACCGGCAGCTGGCGGCTACTGGGGAAGCTGGGGGCCTCAGGGGGACGAGACTCAGTCCCCTCTGTCCAGTCCATCCTCAGCGCCTCGGAGCCCCAGCCAGCCCCCGGGAACTTAGAATTACGTGGCCCCCGAGGGCGGGCCCTGTCACGCTCAGGGCACACAGTAGGGCCTATGAGCCGTGCTGCACCGTTGAGCCGGACTGACCTCTGCTGTCCTGGGTTTCCTGGCGTCCTAGACATCCCAAGGTGGGACGCACCGTAAACACTGAGTCCCTCCTGCCCGAGGGCCGCTGTCTGCTGGGTCACCTGGCTCGATGCCCTCAGGCGAGCACAGGCGGCTCCGCCCGGGCCTTCCCTCCCAGTGTCCCCAGGCCCCTCGGGGCGCTTTCCCCTTGCTGCCAGGGGGCCCCCGCCTCCAAGTCTCTCTCTGCTCCCCAAGTCCCCCCTTCCGGCCTCGAGGAGGCCTCAGAAGAGCCCGCACGTTCTGTGGGGCTGAGCACAGGCGCAAGGGCCCCTCCCGGCCGCGCTTCCCTCTGCCTCAGCCGGCCTCTCATCCCGGGCCTCGGCGTGGAGCCCAGTCTTTCCGACGGGACCTCCGTCAAGGGCTCCCCACGGGGGGCACCCCGGGCTGCTGGGCTCTCTGCTCCCCTAGGAAGGGGGCTCAGTCCTCACGTGGTGACCCCTGACTGAATGGGTCAGGGTCGCGCCCGCAGACGTGGGAAACGGAGTGATAACTGCGTGCTACTGAGAACAGTGGGTGGGCGGGGAGGGGGGAGGATGAGAGACCATCCCTGCGCTGGGCGTCCACGCAGCTCAGCCCCGTAAATCACCCAGGGAGCTGGGAAGCAGCTCGACCCGCCCCCCCACCTTCAGGGCCAACCCGGGGCCAGGCCCCTCCTGTCGGCCCCCTACTTGGGGGAAGCCAGGTGCACATCTGAGCGCTGAGACGCGGGTCAGGGAGCAGGGGCGGGAGATAGAGTAGAGAGACCCCGGGCCAGGCCCCGAGCTGGAAGCGGCCAGGAGCCTGGGCGGCTGCGGGAGGCCCCTGAGTGGGGGGCGCCGGGCACAACCTGCTTTCCGTTCGGCGATCAGAAGGGTCGGCACAGAGCCTTCTCTCTCCTGCCTCCCCTGCTGCCCCCGCCCCTGGCCACAGTAAGCAAGTCCCCACTGCGGAAGCGATGCCAGCGGCCGGAGGCCGGGCAGGGCCTGGGGCTGGCTGGGCGGACACTGAGGCCAGGCCCCGGGCCCCACGCACCCCCCGAGCCCCGTGACACCCAGCCACCCAGTGGCCAGAGGGAGTCGGGGAAGCCCCTGCCGCAGGGGGGTCGGCCGTCTGGGTGTCTGGTGTCCTGCTGGGGAGTTGGGTGATCGTGGGGGGCAGGCCTGGCCAGGAAGGGGCGGGGTACAGGGCCGTGACTCAGCACAGGGAGAGACCCCAGTGACCAGGAGCACGGGGACATCCGGAATGTTCCGGGGCTCCCATTGCCTGGCGGTCACAGAGGGTCTCTTGTCTCCCCAGTGCAGCTTGGCCAGGGTAGGGCATGGGGGGCACCTAGGGCGAGGCCTCCAGTCTCCCGAGCGCCACCCTGAGTGGCGTCTACATACAGGAGGTGGGAGAACGTGCAGCCCCGGGACGGCCCAGGGCAGGGGATTCTCATGCTGCAAACCCCTGTTCTGAGGCCGCTGTGCACCTGCTCCCTCCTCAGCCGGGCGGGGTCAAGGGCCCACCTCTCTCATCCTGTGTCTGGGGCATCGGCCTCCGGTGAGCCCCCCAGATTCCCAGGAGTCTGAGTCAGTGGTCGGTGGGGGCCCCATACACTGTTTCTCAAGGCCCCGGGTGCCTGCCTGTGTGTAGCCAAGCAAGTGGGAGGGAGGCTCCGGGGTCAGGGCTCTGAGTGGCCCCGTGATGCTGGGCAGTCCCTCTGCCTTGTCATCCCTGTAATGGGGATAATCATGGCCTCTCCAAAGATGACAAAGATGGGTGGTGAGGATAAGGCAAGGCAGCCGTCAGCAGGCAGGACGCTGGGTTTGTCTGGCACCCAAGACGTCTGCCTACCTGTGCGGGGCCTGGCGTGGGTGCGGCTCTCCCCCTGGGGGAGATGGAGCCCCGGGTGTCACCCTCGTCCCGGCGGGGCTGTGTCTGGGGGCCGTCCTCCCACAGGCAGCCAGAGGGGCCCCCGAGTCCCCCAGCTTTAAGCCGCCTTCTCCCTCCAAGGTTGAGCCGGCGCCCTCGCTCGCCCACCTTTGCTTTTTCAGCATCACTGCACGGTTCCTGTTCTGAGTTTGCCAAGGGCACACAGCAGGTAAAGGCTTTGCTTTGAAGGGATGGCTCTGACCCCTTTGAGGCTCAGAAACCTGCCCAGATGGGCCGGGCCTATTTCGGGCGGTGTCCTCCATGGCATCCACGGCACCCGGCTGAGGAGCATCCCCCAGGCAACCACATGTGACCACAGGGAGGAGAGGGAAAGCCTGCATCCCCCCAACCTGGATGTCTGGGGGGACGACACTCTCAGAGGGTCCCAGCCCAACTCCTGTCCCCCCAAATCTCCCCTCGCATCCACCCAAGTCGACAGAAACTTCTCACACCTGTGGTGGCCCGTGTGCTCCGCCTGCGGTGCCCACGCGCCGTCCAGCCCCTCCTCACAGCCCGTGGCAGCTTGGGGCCCTGGCCTCCTGGGCCCTGTCCCGGGAGGGGCAGCCGCCTTCTCCCATGTCCCTGCTGCTGCCGCCCAGCCCTCCAGGCGTAGGGACTCCTTAACCAGCGGGGTGGCAAGGCCACTTCCCAGCTCAGGACCCACAAGACCTCCCGCTCCCCTCTGACCGGACGCCCCTTGCAGGGTCCTCGCCCCCCTGCTTCAGCAACAGCAGCCTCGTTGCCTGTAGGACACGTGCCAGCACGGTCCCACCTCGGCGCCTCTGCACGTGTGGCCCCGGAGCTGGGGTGCTTCTGCCACACCTCTGCGGCCCCTCCTCACCTCCTCCACGTGGGTGGCTCGTCCTCGGTCCCCAGGAAGCCCCCCTCCTTGTGTGTTTGTTGACTGCCTGAACACACCTTCCGGCCACTCTAAGTTCCATGGAGCCTGGGAATCTGAGTGTTTGCACAACTGCCCAGACAGGACAGGTGCTCAGAGATCATTTGCTGGATGAATGAACAAGTGAATGGGTGAGTGAAAAGAGCCAGCGAACCTTTCAGGGCAAATCCCCTGCACTTGCATTCACAGGTGAAGTCCAGAGAGTCCTTCCCCCTGCAGGTGGATATAGAATCTTGGAGAGGCTGTGTGTCTTAATCCCTTCAGGCCGCTCTAACAGAAACCTACAGGCTGGGGGGTCTTATTTCTCATGGTCCTGTAGGCTGGAGGCCCGAGACCGGGTGCCAGCGGGGTCGGGTTCCGGTGAGGCCTCTCAGGTGCAGACGCCGCCTTCTCGCCGTGGCCTCGCAGGCAGAGAACAGAGCGGAGGCTCCCTCGCGACCCCGCAAGGACACTGACCCCCGAGGAGGCCCCACTCTCACGGGCTCACCTCCCCCGAGTCACCTCCAGACACCTTCACGGAGGGGTTAGGGCTTCAGTGTATGAACCCGGCAGGACACGGCACCCCATTCATATCACGTGGTCAATAGAAACTTCATGAATTGAGCATTCTAAATGCCCAGGGGGGTGGGGGGAAATACTCTGGTCCAAGGGGGCCCCCGAGGATCTTCCAAGTCCAGCTTAGAAGGGGAGGCATTCCCACGCGACTCCACAGGGGGAACCTGGACGTATCGGGTTGATTCAGGTTGGGGCAGGGAGCTGTCCTGGGCAGTTTGCAAGTGGATGTCCGCCTTGGATGGGGGAGGCGTGTGGGAACCACGTCTGACGGATCCCCTGAAATGTTCTCTCGGGAACCTCGAGGGTGTGGTCCGAGCTGCTACCCCTGTGCTTGTTTCTCCGTCTGGGGTGATGGAACGGGGTCCGCAGGAGTGGATGGCTCCAAGTGCCTCCTCCAGACACCAGGACAGCTGGAAGTGCTGAAGGCCCAAGGCCCTTGGCGTGTGCAGGGGAAAGGTTGGTCTTTTCCGGCCTGGGCCTGAGGTTGGTGGGGTGGGGTGTCCCTTGTGCTGTGTTCTGTTCTCTGAGGTCATCAGAATCCCCCAGGTTCAAGGGGACAGGGCAGGCTGCCCCCTTGGTGTGCAGAGGATCGCAGGGTCCCAGATGTGCAGTCAACCCCCCTTGAGGACACCCTCCGCTGAGGGGCTGCCTCTCTGTGGTCAGTCCCCCGGAGAAAGTAGAACCTCGCAGGTCGAGGGCCGGCCTCCCCGTGAGCCCCTCAGACCTTCACCGGAGCCTCCCTCCTCGGGGACCCAGGAAAACTTTGTTCTGGGCTCTCACCGCCTGGGGGCTGGTTTCTGGGAAGCACCGGGCAAGTGCTGCCCAGAAGAATTTGCAGAAAGAGGCGGAAAAGAGAGACAGGATGACCCCGGCCTGTGTGGCCAGTCGGCCTGAAGAGGAGGCCGCGGGAAGTGTCCCCTCCTCCCTGAAAGTGGCAGGGGAGCAAAGTGACCCCCAGTTGAGTCCACTGCAGGCCACCCGGCTCCTCAACAGAGTCCTCGGGGCCCCCAGGCCTCTGGGAGTGGGCCTCTCAGCCGCTCTGAGGAGTTCCCAGGGCATGGCCATGGGGGTCCCACCGAGGGGCCCAAGCCTCCCTAGTTCAAGGCTTCCTGACGCTTCAGACCTGCTGGGTCCGCCCCGGGGCCACTGCGGTCACGGTCATGGCGGCTGTCCAGACTGGGACCTGCTGCCCCGAATGAGGCTCACGGAGTTCGGTTCTGGTGGTCCCGTCAGTGTCCCTGCGGGCGCCGCAAACTCAACTCAGCCCCATGTTCACGGTGGCCTGGAAGGACCCAGGCTGGGCCGGACGCTCCATCCACCTCTCAGAAGCTGGCGTCCACGGCCCAGCACTGGCCTCTGACAACTCTTAATGCCAGGGCCATGTTGCATTGAGTGCCGAGCCCAGGGGGTTCTGTTGATCTCGGTGATGAGGCCTCGAGTCTTGGGCGGGCACTGGACACACGTGACAGAGAAGGAAGGGGCCTCGGGGCTTGGCGACCCCTTCTCCCAGCAGGCGGGCTCGTCCGGGGGGGTGTTTGAGCTGGAACGTGGTGGCCTCGTCAGGCCCAGGATTCCACGGAGAAGCAGGGGCGCTGCCCACAGGACCTCCTCCTACAGACACACCTGGGGGTGCACACATGTGCACACGTGCACGTGTGAGTCCTCATCGCGGCCCTGCTTTTAATAGATGAAATGGTCTCAGGACATATTTTTGCCAGAATCCTGTTTGTACAAAAATCATTCTGTCTGCATTTGCGTGGGGAACCTCTGGAAAGACACCCCTTAAATTGTTAGCAGAAGTTACTTCTATTGGGGGTGGGAGACTTTTGTTTCAGTTCTGGACTTTTTCTTTTTTACAATAAACACATTTTTTTAATAGATGGGGGAAAACTTTCAAAACTTACAAGTGTAAGGAGAAGACTTGAAGTGTGGCAGTGTGGCCCCCTCTTACCCGGGAGCATTCGTTCCAGGGACTGTGTGTGGGGTAGAGGTGGGCAAGGATCCCTCTGCAGGACAGTCTTGCTCAGAGGACTGGTTAGCTGGTTAGCCAGCGCTCAGGCAGTTGACTTTGGTTCTAAGGTAACTGACTAGCTCTGCAGCTCCAGGCAGGGCAGCCTCCACTAGGGAGGGCCGAGGGGCAGGGGGAATTCCAGAAAGAGAGGCCAAGGAGATGCTTTGAGAGCTTTGTTTTCTTTAGACCAGTGCATGGGACCCGAGTTTGCGTGGCCTGGGTGGGTACAGTTTTATTCATTTGGCTTTAAAGGTATAACAAGAATAAGCACCAAGCTCCTCCGCCGATGTCCAGGGTGAAAGCTGATGCAGAGGGCCGTGATGGTTAGGCCGGTGTCTCACCAGCACCAGGCAGACGTCAAGCCCAGCGGCTGGACTCTGGGTGCCACCCTCCGTTCCGGCGACCGCACCCCGAGCGCTGGGCTGGTTCTCTGACCATCGGAGGCTGGACCCTGGACCCCCAGCCCCCGTGCTGCCTCCACAGCCTGGAGTGGGATGGGGGCTCTGCAGGGACAGCCCACGGGCAGACCTTTCTCTTTCCAGGTGGTTCTGTAAATCAGCCACACAAGTCATGCTGGAAAAAGTGGGTGTTCTTCCTTCAGTGAAGAGAAAGAGAAACAGCTTCTCTCTGGCTTTAAAGACACCAATGGCCCCGACCCAAGAAAAGCTGAAGGGGAAGAAAAGATATTATTCTTTCGTTCCTTTACCCCAAACTCCCCTCAGCTACACACGTGCTGAGAGGGCAACAGGCACGTGGTGTGGAGCGGAGACCAGGGGCCTGAGCAGAGGACAGGGACCCCCAAGCCAGGGGCCAACCTGTGGACAAGGCCGTCTCAGCTGTTCCCTCTGCCTGTCACTCTTCCCTCCCCGCTGGAGACCCGGTCCCTCCCCTGCAGCCACACTGCACCCCCCAGCGCACCCTTCACCCCGGGAAGTGTCGTTGGTCCGACCTCTGTCCCTCCTGCAGGAGAGCAGGGGCAGCAGCCAACAGGGCTCGAGGGGCAGGAAGCCGGGGGGACCGAGGGCTGGCTCAGCACCTGCCCCCACCCATGCACACACACACACACACACACAGGTGTACGCACAGCACACATGCCCGTGGTGCCCATGTAGACACACACAAGTACGCGTGCACACACAGCTGTGCACAACATCACCAAGCCTTCCAGGCCTTAAGAACAGAGGGAGCCGCTACATGTCCCCTCCCCAGACACCCACGTCTGCCATCTGACCCTTTGCACGTCAGAGCCAAAGGTCACCGCCTCCCCCTGAATTTCAAAAGCAAGAGTGAACTCCTAACAGTTGGGAACAGACGTGCTCCCCGACAGCTCAGGCCCAGGTGGCTGGGGGCCAACCACCTGTGGCCTGGCTTCTCCTCAACAGCCAGACCAGGACGCGGAGGGGACACCCAGCTGGTGGGCCCAGCATGGAGGCCCCGGAGACCACCCCAGGTGGGCTTCTGCACACCAAGCTCTGGATGGAGTGGTCGTGCCCAGGGCAGGGTTTCCTTTGCTGGGTTGCACTGTTGGCCTAAAGCAGGTGCAATACCCAGACGCACGTCGGGGAGGCTCCGCTGTGACCGCCCTGGGTGCAAAGGGGGAGGTCCCCACCCCACGCCCAGCCCTGCTGGGGAGGCCTTGGCACCCCAGGCTCCCTGCCTCCCCCACTAGCCCTGGAGCTTGCTCTGAGACCAGGCCTGAGAAGGGAAATGATCCCGGGGCCTGGGGTCCGAAGGGGTGGCCCCTGGGTGAGTCCCGGGCCGTCTCAGGATGACAACGCCCTCCCCCAGGCCGGGAAGGGCCAGGTGAGACGCACGGGGGCCCCGGAGGGGCGTCTGCATGGCCCTGCTTGGGGGGTGCTCTGGGGCCATCCCTGCTGGCCGTGGGCAAGCTGGCGGCCCTGGCTCCCCGCAGCGTCCCACTGGGGCCCCGGAAACGCCCTTGCCAGGGGCTGGAGGAGCAGGCAGACCCCAGGAGCCAGCGGCCAGATGCTGTCCACGAGGAAAGAGCATTAACTCCTGCTGTCGTTCTAACCTCAGTAAGGTCATTCCACGGAAAACAGCCAGCTCGCTGTCCGCTGTGGCCAAATGACAGTCAGAGACGTCAGCGCTACTCAGGCCAGAATCCTCCAGGTTCACTGAGGCGCCGGCGATCACACTAGAGCCCGAAGGAGCCCACAGCCTAGAGACGCTTACTCCCTTTTTTCTTCAAAGGTCTTTAAAATACAGTCCATTCTTTCATTCAGTAATTTAACTTCTAGATATTATTTCTAAGGAACCACTGAACAGGATTGTTGCCCAGAGGCTGTCCTGACAGCAGCGAAGGCCAGGGACCCACCGGGAGGGCCGAGCGGGGACGAGCTGGTGGAGCCTGGTGACCGGAGCACGGACGCCCACGCAAACGTAAAAGTGCCGTCGGAGAAACTTTCTGATGACACAGGAGATGCTCATAATTTTACATGAGTAAGTCAGACGTAAAACCAGAAAACACGTGGTACCTACACTGAAAGGTGTAGGTGTGGTTTCAATGTCCTTCTTCCTAGCTTTCTGTATTTAAAATTTTTCTACACTGAGCATATACTGTTTTGATCTTTTAAAAGCTACCGAAAAATGTTACATTAATTTTTTTCTAGTTGTGGGAACATTATTATTTTCAGAGGTCTTGTTAAAATTTTAATGGCTTTATTGAGATATAATTCACAAGTCACACGACTCACCCATTTCAAGTGTATATTCCAGTGGTTTCAGTCTCATCACTGAATTGCACAGCCATCAACTGGATCCAAGTTTACAGCATGTTCGTCATCCCGAAGAGAAACCCTGCCACTCCCCACCCCCTCCCCCAGCCGCTGCAGCGCTGACCCACTCACTTCCTGCCTCTGTGATTTGCCTGTTCCGGACATTTCGCATTCATGGAATGTGTGTCTGGCTTCTTCCACGATGTTTTCGAGGCTCATCCATGACGGGGTTTCACCAGAGCCCGTCCCTTTTTACCGCTGGGGGATCCTGCTGCAGGGGGGGCCACACCCGGCTTACCCGAGCATCAGTTGGGGAACGCGGGCTGTCTGCACATTTGGCGGTGTGAACACGTGGGCACGTGGTTTGTCTGCGTCCCCTTTAGTATCCCACGTGCCCTCTGCCCCCTGCCCTCATGGGGACGCACCCCCCCCCCTCCAGCTGCATCAGCTGGAGCTGAGAGAGGGAAGGGGATGAACAGAAGGCTCTGGAAGAGAAGCAGGAGTTCCGGCCTGGAGGGGGCATCGCCGTGCAGCCCTGCCCTTCCCGCCCATTGCAGCCCTGTGGGAAGCTGCCGCCCCGCCCAGGAACACTGTCGGGCCGTCTGACATCCCCCGGGAGAACGGGGCAGGCGAGGGGTCACGGGGGACACCAGGCAGGGCAGCCCCGAGGGGCAGCTTCCCGCACCAGCCACCACAGGCCCCATGTCTATGGCAACTGCAAAAGATTTTGGACACAAAGTGGACGTGCATGTGAGACATTAGGGGCCGCAGGACAGAGGGCATGGAGTCGGTAGGACAGCCGCTTGTTTCGGCCCCTTGGCCGTGGGCCGGGCTGCCCCTGAAGACCAAGACCCTGACCCTCCCTGGGAACTGGGCTGCGGCCTGGCAGGAGGGGCCCCTGGGGAAGGTACCAGGGAAAGGACCCTGAGGGAGGAGGAGGGCTCAGCTCTGTCCCCTCCCCCGTGGCCTCCCCTCCCCCGGACCCCCTCCCCTCCCCACCCTCCAGGTCCCATCCTGATGGATTGTTTGGCCTAGCCCTTGGTGACCAGGTATGAGTGTCACATTTCTTGCCCCACCGCTCCGGAGACCACAAGTAAAACAGGTCTCATTGGGCTCCGCTCCAGGTGTGCAGGGGGCCGGACCCCTGGGGCTACAGGGGGGACTCCATTCCCACCCCTCCCAGCTTCTTGAGGCCCCTCGTGGCCCTGGGCTCACAGCCCTCCCCAGCTCCGGCCCCAGAGCCGGCATCGCAGCTGAGTGCACCCTCTGACTCCCCGTCTCCCCCAACTGGAAGGACCCCTGTGACTGCACCGGGCCACCCCGATGACCCAGGATCACATCCCCACCTCGAACCAGCTGGTCAGAGCTTAATCCCCCTTTGCCACATAGCCTAACGTATCTGCTCCCAGGTCCGGGGATTAGAACGCAGAGGTCTTTGGGGGCTCTGCCCGTTGCATCCAGCATTCAGATGCACGTATATCAGATGGGCGCAGAGGTGACCTTGGGGAATGTGCATGGATGCCTTGATGCCATCTCTTCCCAGGGACCACACGTGCCTCTGAGGAGTGTCAGGGAATCATGGATTCTTCCTGCTGAACTTCATTCCCATTCTCACCCACACCCTCACGGCAGCTCCCAAAGCAGACTCAGCCCTGCCCAGGCTGAGAGAGACAGAGACAGAGAGAGATACAGAGAGACACAGAGAGACAGAGAGAGATACAGACAGAGACAGAAACAGAGAGAGATACAGAGAGACAGAGATACAGAGAGAGATACAGAGACAGAGAGAGATACAGAGAGACAGAGACAGAGTGTATGGCGAGCGTCAGTGTGGACTGAGCCATTTTCAGGGTGAGACGCTGCTTCTTTCTGCACGGGAGACACCGCAGCCGAGGCTCCGGCAGGGGATACGGCTGCCCAGACACAGCAGGCGGTGTTGCTCGGCTGCCCGTGGCCCTGGGAGCCCCAATCTGGAAACGGGTGGTTGAGTGCCTCTGAGAACGTCTTCCGAATCCCTTCTCACCCGAGGGCACAGAGCAGGGCCAGGAGCAGCCCACTCACTGCGGTGCAGGGGGCGGGCAGAGGGCTCTGCACCCAGACACACCCGTGGTTTCCTCGGGAACGAAGGTGCTGCTCCCTCGGGGAAGGAGCGGCAAGCAGTGTGCGTCTGTTTCTCCTGTTAGACGCGGGTAAACGCTCGGGAGGGTGGCTTCCACATGCAGTTTGATTAGCCCGAGACAGAAGTGGTGCCAGCTCCCCTGTCCCTGCCTTCGCCGCCGAGGGCTGGCTCCAGGACGCAGGGCTGCTCCCCCCACCTGCACCCCCTGCCCGGGAGGCGGGCCGGTCTCCGCTCTGCTTTCTGGTCGGTGCAGCTTCCGTCTGGGGGTGGTCAGGCCCTGAACTCACCGACTGCGGGTGCAGCCTCGGCGGGAGCCCCGACTCTCCCCTCCCGCGGCCCCCATCCCTGCCCCTCGGGCTCCACCACCCACCCGGCCTCCGCAGAGTCTGCTGCTGTGGTCTGAGCTGTGTCTCCCGGCTTAATGGGACGCAGAGCCCCTTGCTGTCGCCTGGAAAGCCCCTGGATGTGCTGGGCTGTCTGCCTTCTTGTCCGGAGTGAGCTCCCTCCTGACGGGCTCCAGCCACCCGTGTCAGACCCGCGTGTCCCAGAGTCTCCCAGGCTGGGGCTGGACTTCATTCCCTGGAGTCTTGGACGGACAGACGTCCTCAACGTTCACACTGTCCCGTTCCTCCCTCTTTTCTTCTATGAGTCATGCTGTCTCTGTCCAGTTTGAGAAATCTGCCCCCGGGTCATGAGGCTATTTTCCTGTGTCCTTTCAGATCCATTTCAAACTTATTTTCGTTTTTGATGTCAAGTGTGGGTCAAGGTCCGTGTTCCCCTCCCCTGCAGATACTCGGTCGACTGGGCACCATTTATTGAGACTTCCCTTATGGGCAGCGGTGCGCTTGTCCAGGCCACGCGACTCGGGTGCTCGGGTCCAGTTCACTGTCATGGCCTCGCCCGCTGCTCCCCACCCCCGAGGGTCCACGGCCGCCCACAGCCCACCCCTGAGGGTCTGAGGGGTGTGGAAGCTGGGGGGGGAGAGGAGACAGGTGTGCCCCCCCAGGCCCATCTCCCGTCACCTCCGCAGGCTCAGCCCCACAGAGGGCCCTTTATGAGCCGCTGGGGCGTCCAAAGTGCTCCCGAGAGGAGAGAGAGGAACGCATTGTTTTCCAGGAAAGCGTTTAACGAGGCCCTCCAGCCAAGACGGCACAAGAGGAACACATGAGCACAATTGAATCCTTTATTTGAAAATGTTCAGACTAGGCTGTTTTTACAGACGCATTCTGGCCTGATCCCCCCCTTCTCTGCCCGCTTCACGCCGCCGTGGCTTTCACGGGGAGCGGGCTGACGTTCCCCTCTGACGGCATCTTTTAGAGCTCGATGGCTGCAGGAAGAAACAATTCCTACCAAAGTCGAGAGGAAAAGAAAGCGTATCAAGTGAACCAGAACAATTTTTACTTATTCCTGTTTTAAAAGGCAGCGCCCACAAAGACAAAGCAGATGTTTGCCTTGCAGGCCGCAGAGCCTGTGACTTCCCGGCCGACGGCCATTCAGGGGAGGGTGGACGGCAGCTTGAGAACTGCTCTCATCATCCTTGCGGTAGGGAAGCAACAACTGATATGTTGATAACTGCATGAAAATAAGAAAACCAAAAGCAAATGCAAGAAAGGAATGCAGGTCTCCAGGAGCCACCCTGCGGGTCCCTGTGGATCAGCCGGATGGGGCGGGTCCACACCCCACTGGGCCCTCACCACTGCTCCGACGGCTACACCCCGTCCCAGCAACTGTCTGCAAATGCGACTTGATTTGGGAGGAGTCACGTGCTTCCCGTGAGCGGACGTGGGCTCCTCGTTTCTGAGCCTGACTCTCTCTCACCAGCACTCAGGTCCCCTGCACAACCTGCCTGAGAGCACGGTGTCCCCTCCTGCCCTGTCACAGGGGCCTCGTGGACCAAGACAGGGTCTCAAGTAGATGTGGTGCCCCTGACCGCCTCCCAGTGTGGAGAGTGGCTGTTTGCTGAAGGTGCGGGCCGGGCTACGGGGGCTGCCACGAGAACTGCCACAGGGGCTGTGACGTGGCTTCCCCGCACCTGTGTGTGGTGATGTGCAGGAAAGATCCAGTTCATTCATTCGGGCTTCAACAGCACGCGGTACCAGCTTTATGAAATGTTCGGTTAGACAAAGAGTAAAGCACACACAGCAGAGGCCACATGAGAAGGTGGGACACTTGCTGTCCCCCGTGTTCAGTCAACATCCTTCAAATTGGCCTGTAAAGTGAATCCCAGCGGTCGATGTTGGAAACTTGTAACAAAATAATTCTTAAGTTTATTTGGAAAAAAGAATCCAATAATAGCCAGGGAAGTCCTAAAAAGAGAGTAAGAAGGAGTGACTTTCCCTAAGAGATGTTAAAATATATGAAACTCCATGTGGCAGGGGTGTGAAGCCGGCAGTGGATTCCAGGATTTCAGGAATTTACTGTTGATTGAGACAGCATTTCAGGTCGGGTGTGAAGAGGTGGAGCTTTTTAAACTGGCTTTAACACTGAAAATAACACTGATCTCTTCTTCATGTCTTATGCCAAGACCGGTATGTTGATTACACTATGTAAAAAGATCCATCCGTATTTTATTCTAATCCTTTATGGTTTCACTTCTGACTTTTGCTTACTTTTTTTTTTTGCGATACGCGGGCCCCTCACTGTTGTGGCCCCTCCCGTTGTGGAGCACAGGCTCCGGACGCGCAGGCTCAGTGGCCATGGCTCACGGGCCCAGCCGCTCCGCGGCATGTGGGATCCTCCAGGACCGGGGCACGAACCCGTGTCCCCTGCCTCGGCAGGCAGACTCTTAACCACTGCACCACCAGGGAAGCCCACTTTTGCTTACTTTTTGAGCTTGGGTGCAGAGTTCATCAAACCTCTCGCTTCTGGAACGTGCGCCGTTCCAGTGAGTCACTTCTGGTTCAGCTACATTGCTTTATGCCCCGCCCCTTTCCTCCAGCAACTTCCATGGAGTCCCCCAATGCGACTGGGCATGTCCTTGTTTGTGTATGAACCGTGCAGACACACAGGGTGCTTCCTGAACTGATTTTAGTGGCATAATTGATATTTGCAATGGTCTTACTCATAATTGTTGATTTTTAAAACTTAACACTGTTTTAAAGCTACATCCAGATTTACACTATTGTCCACACAGGCGGTTTGCTGATCCTCAAAGCTGCTGCGTTTGGAATAGCCTGGGGCTTCAGAACAAATTGTGTCTGGCCCAAGCCCCAGAGACTGCAACTGATTGCATCTGGGGTGCAGCCTGGGTGCCGCGTGCCTTAAAAGCAGGCCAAGTGGTTGCCACGTGCGCAGAGGTGAAGGGCTGCCCCGCTCACTGCCTCTGGGGGCAGGTTAGGCACCACCTCACCTTTAGCCAGTGGCCACCACCATCCTCCTCCCCAGACAAGGTGGCAGTGATATGCGAGCCCGTCTCTCTGGCCCTCTGCCTGCACCCCCCGATGGTGCCCCGGGGGCAGGGTAAGTGCCCATCACCCAGGTTCTCCTCCATTGCTCTCCAGATGCCCGCAATGCCGGTTCCCCCGCCGGGCGGTGCTTCCCAGCACCCCACCTTCCCCCCCACCTGGTGGGCGTGAAGCGACAGCCTGCTGCTTGCTCTTGCCGGCCCCCACTCCCCGTTACAGGTGAGGCTGCTCACTCACCTGAGTGCCCCTCTGTGCGTCGCCCACACACCTCCTCTGCCCCAGTCCTGGCTGCCCCTTGCCTGGTGGTGGGCAGGAGCTCCGGTGGGTTCTTCAGGGCAGAGACCCTGGCAGGTTTTTGGTGATGGAAACGGCTCCCCCCCGCCTGTTGCTCATCCACAGCGTTGCCTACAATGTCCTCCATGGAACACACGCATCGAACTTTGACGCAGGCAAACCCAGCAGGTTTTCACCTTACGGTTTGTGGGTTTTGGGTTGTGAAGACAGACTTACATTTTCCTCTGTTAGCTTTAAGGATTATGATTTCACTTTTGGAGCTTTATTCCAGCTCCCCCTTTTTGCATATGGTGTGAGGCAGGGATGCCACAGGTAGTAGCCAGTGTTCACACCTCTGACTGGACCGGGCATCCTTTCTCCGTGGATATCTGGCCTGCATCTGGCATAGAGCTGGTCCCACATGTGGGGCTGCACTTTGGCTCTCCCTGCCTGTCCTTGCAAACCAGCCCCCTGCCTTATCGCCACGCCGTGTCTCGGAGTCAGCAGCCGCAAGAACGGCTCCTCTTCCTGTTTCACAGTTCTGGAGGGTCTGTTCCTCTTAAACTCAGCTGCTGCTGGTAGAAGGATAACACTGTAATATCGACTTTCTCCTGGGTTAGGTCAGATTGCTTGTCGACGGATCCTGTGCATTGTCTGTAGATGATCCAATCATCCGCCTACTCCTAACTCCTTTACTCTGGAGTCAGGAACCTACAAAGCTCTCATGACATGCAGTGCGGATGGAGGTCACCCTTATTTTGCTCCTGGTCTTGGAGAAGTGCACCAGCTCCTCTGCTGCGTGTCCTGTAGAAGAGGGTGATAAAGTGCATCTGACATGGTGGGGCTGTGGCCTTGGTGGCCCTAAGTCTCTGACTGCAGCCCTAATTCTCCAGTAGGTATTGGACTATCACATTTTCTGTTTCTTCTCACACTAATTTTGGCATTCTTTATTTTCCCAGAAATGTTTCTGTTTTACTTAGGTTCTTGAATTTACTGGTGTTTAGTTGATAATCTTCCCTTTGTTTTCTTGTCTACATAGTTGGCACAAATTGACTCTTTTATTATTTAGTTAACAGTCCTGAATAATATATCCATATGGTTTAATAAACATATAGAAAGGGGCTTCCCTGGTGGCGCAGTGGTTCAGAGTCCGCCTGCCGATGCAGGGGTCACGGGTTCGTGCCCCAGTCCAGGAAGATCCCATATGCCACGGAGCGGCTGGGCCCGTGAGCCGTGGCCACTGAGCCTGTGCGTCCGGAGCCTGTGCTCCGCAACGGGAGAGGCCACAACAGTGAGAGGCCCGCGTACCGCAAAAAAAAAATAATAATAATAATAATAAATAAATAAATATATATATAGAAAGATAGTGAAAATTATCCCCCCTGCTAACCTTCCCAGTTCCATTCCTTCAAGAGGTAATCAGCTGTAATACTTTTTTGTGCATGCTTCCAGAGGTTTTTTCTTTTAATTTACACACAAGAAATATTATACAAGAAAACACAAGTCTGTCCCCGCTTTTTACAAAAGAGACAAGTTATCCTTGAAATATGTCAGTTGGCTTTTCAGCATCTATTGAGAACATATTATGATATTTGCAGGTCTTCTAATATCTGATCATCATAGCCCCATTTGGTCCTAATGTGTTGCTGGATTCTGTTAGCTAAGATGTTAAGACTTTTGCATCAATATTCATGATGCAAGATTGGCCTGTTTTATTTTTGATGCATTCCAGACTTTGATGTTACATGCAATTTGTAAAAAGAATCTAGAATTGTCTATTCCTATTCTATGCTCTGAAACAGCTTAAAGGGCAGGTCTGGTGCTTTTTTTCAGAGGTAGGTCTTTGACAAATTCCACTATTTTTTTCCATGGAAAGTGGTCTATTTAAAGCTTATATGTCTTCAAGTTCCATTTGGTAAAGTATATTTTTCTATAAAGTTTTCCATCTGACAGAGGTTTAAGTTGATTTTGACAATAATCAATTCTGATTTTTAAAAATTTACTCTCTTTCCATAGCTATTTCCCCTTATTACTTTTTCCAATTAAAAAAAAAGTTGGGACTTCCCTGGCGGTCCAGTGGTTAAGGCTCTGCACTTCCACTGCAGGGGACGTGGGTTCCATCCCTGGTCAGGGAATTAAGATTCTGCATTCCACATGGCGCGGCCAAAAAAATAAAAAATTAAAAAAATTAAAATTTTAGTAAAATACACATAAAATTTACCACGTTAATGATTTTAAGTGTATGTTCAGTGGTATTAAATATATTCAGAATGTTGTGTAACCATCACCACCATCCAGCTCCATAACTCTTTTCATCTTGCAAAACTGAAACCCTGTACCCGTTACACAATAAGCCCCTCCCCCCCTTGGTTCCTGGCACCCACCACCTACTTTCCATTTCTATGAATTGATGACTCTAGGTACCTTGTATAAGTGGGATCACACAGTATTTGTCTCTTTGTGACTGGCTTATTTCCCTCAGCATAATGTCCTCAAGGTTCATCCATGTTGTAGCATTTCTTGTTTGATTGCATATGATTTATATTGATTTCTTTTTTAATGTTTTACCATTCTTGCATATTCGGATTATACCTCAGGTGGCTATGGTGTATATCTGCATACACAGTTGACTGTGATTTGCTAATTTTAAAGCACATTTGTGTCCATGCTCATGTCAGAGATTGCTGTAATGTTTCTTTTTTGCAATGACCTTGTGGTCAGATATGAATAATAAGGTCATTCTGTTCTCTTAAATCAAGTTGTGATGTATCACCTTTTTTTTCTCTTCCCTAGAAGAGTTTGTGTAAGACTGATGTCATTTCTTCCACAGCATTTGGAAGAATTTACTGGTGAAGCCAACTGGATCTGGAGTTTTTGTGGGAATGTTTTTAGTAGGACTATTTAAGGTGGGGTTTTTTAAATTAATTTATTTATTTCTGGCTGCATTGGGTCTTCATAGCTGCATGTGGGCTTTCTCTAGTTGTGGCAAGCAGGGGCTACTCTTGGCTGTGGTGCGCAGGCTTCTCATTGTGGTGGCTTCTCTTGTTGTGGAGCACGGGCTCCAGGCATGTGGGCATCAGTAGTTGTGGTGCATGGGCTCAGTAGTGTGGCACTCGGGCTCAGTGGTTGTGGCTCTCGGGCTCTACAGCACAAGCTCAGTAGTTGTGGCTCACAGGTTCGTTGCTCCGCAGCATGTGGGATCTTCCCGGACCAGGGCTCGTACCCATGTCGCCTGCATTGGCAGGCGGATTCTTAACCACTGCACCACCAGGGAAGCCCCAGTAGGACTATTTAGACTTAAATTTTTTTCTTGTATTAGTTTTGCATTTTTCAGAATTTGTTCTATTTATCTACATTGTCAAGATTATTGGCATAAATTGTTCAGCATGTCCTTTCATGAGTCAATATCTGTGGGATCCTTAGTGATGTCTCCATTCTCATCTTTGACACTGTTAATTGTGCCTCCCTATCTTCCTCTTGATTAAACTTTCTAGGAGTTTATCATTTTAATTATTCTATTTCAAGCAAACAATCTTTGGCTATTGATTTTTTTCTCCTGTATGATTTATATTTCATTAATTACTGATTTTATCATTTCTGTATTCTTCTTTCTAATTAATTGAGTGCAATTGTTTAATTTTCTGTTCTTTTTGTTGCAATGTAAATAGAAGTGAGAGTTTTCTTTCTTCTTCTCCCGACAGCGAGGAAAACAAAGGGAATGGCAAACCGGCTAGAGAAGAAACACAGCCTGGCCTGAAAGGGTTAATCACTCCTTGTTTTACTTTAGCTGTCACTGATTTGTAGTAACTAGATTTGTACTTTACCAAGCTAACCTCACTCCCTGACACCATGTAATTTACATTTGGCACCCATCACCCCTAACTCTGTGTGAGTTACATCCCCTGCCTCTCACTCCCTAACCTTATTACGTTCCAGTGCTTACATTCTACATGTCCCTGGTAACAAATCACCCCCTGTAGTTTTTGCATTTCAGAAACAAGATCACCAGCGCCCCTGATAAACCAGAGGCAAAAGGATGCAATTTCCAGACTGCTGGACCCCAATTACCATTACTGGGTGGCCTGACACCAGCTATGACTGTTTTGAAATAATGCAAAGGAAAGGAAGAGTACAAGACCTTCACTACTTTGATCCTTATCATATACCCCGGATTGCGAGCTCCACATATAAAATCTTCCCTGATTCTCAAGGGAGCGCACAGTTTTTGAGGCACTAGCCAGCTGTGTCTTCCCTTCTGCCTGGCAGAAAAGTAAAGCCATCTCTCTCTTCCTCCAAAATCCCTGTCTCCGTATTTCTGTTCGGCATTGGTGCACAGGGAAGCTGATATTTTGGCAATATTTTCTCAAATTCTTGAGTAAAGTACTTATTTCTTTGATATTCAGCATTTTGCCTAATATATGCTATTGAAAGTTATATATTTTCTTTTTCTTTTTCTTTTTTTGTTTTCTTTTTTGGCTGCAGCTTGTGGGATCTTAGTTCCCAGACTAGGGATCGAACCTGGGACCACGGCAATGAAAGCACTGAGTCCTAACCACTGGACTGCCAGGAAATTCCCCAAAGTTGTACATTTTCCTTTCAGTATAGCTTTAACTATGTCACACAAGTTTTTATACTTCATATTTTTATCACCATCCAATTCAAAATATTTCCTAATTTCCATTGGGACTTCTCTTTGACTAATGGATCATTTAGAACTTTATCATGTTATTTTCAAACATTTGGGATTTCCCCGCTTTGTATCTTTTGGTTACTGATTTCTAGGTTAATTTCAATGTGGTCATAGAGTATTATATGTTTTCAACACTTCAAAAGTTGTTGAGGGATGCAAAAGATAATCAGTTTTGGTAAATGTTCCTTGTGCACTTGGAAAAAAAGTGTATTCTGCAGTCATCGATTAGATGCAGGGTTCTGTGCATGTCAACCAGGTCAGATTTGTTTATCATGATTTTCAGATCTTCAATATTTCTACTGATTTTTGTCTGTTTGCATGGTGTACCTTTCCCCATCCTTTCATGTTGATGTACTCACATTTACATGTGTCACTTGGAGGAACAATTGTTTATTTTGTTTTGTTTTTTGTGATCCAGCCTGACAATATTTGTCTTCAGTTAGAGGATTATGTATTTTAATGATTTAACGAAATAATAATTATTTTTGGTGTAATTAATGGTACATTTGTGTCAAATTTACCATATTATAGTTTGCTTTGCAGTGGTCTCCTCTGTCCCTTTTAAATCTTTCTCCGACAGATTTTGACTAATATCTAAATATCTCCTATTATTTCCCCTAAATACGATTTCTATTTTTCTTTTAATGATTTCCCCCATGCATCCTTGATATATTAGAGTTAGTACTCAGCCTCCTGGACAAAGCAACCACACTTCAACTCTTGAATCCCATTTACCTATCCTGGCTTTTTTTTTCCCCTGTATCCTAATTTTACATTTATTTAAATTCTATGAGATATTGTATTGCTGCAGTCAGTCAGCAGCCATCTGGGTTTCCCCGCATATGTACCCTTTCTATTGTTTTCCACAATTTTCTCTATTATCTTTCTTTAAAATAACAAGATTTCCCTTCTGCCTGAAAATTTTCCTTTAACATTTATTTTAGTGAAAATTGCTATTGGCAAATTCTCTCAATTTTTGTTCATTTTAATATATCTTAACTTCATATTTACTCCCAAAAAGCATTTTAACTGGATAGAGAATTCTAGGTGAGCTGTTATTTCCCAAGGATTTTAAATATACCCTTCAATTGTCTCCCAACTTCCATCATTTTGTGAAGAAGTCAGCTGTCTGTAACCCTGTTTACAATTTTCCTTTTATTTATATTTTTGACAGTTGGACTATGATGTGCCCAGGTGTGGTTTCCTTGTGTCCATTTGCTTCATGTTTGTACATTTTCACAAATATGTGGTTTGATGTCTTCCATTGCCTTGGGAATTTCTTGACAAGCGTTTCTTCAAATATTTCCTGCCCCTCGTTCTCTCTCTTCTCCTTCTGGGATTCCCATCCATGCATGCTATAGCTTTTCACTAAATCTCAGGTGTTTTTATGCTCTTTTTGATATTTTCTGCCGACCTCTCTGCCAGTTCACTGACCTCTATTCTGTGCTCTAACCCATCACTAAATCCACCTTTCAAGTACTTAATTTCAATTAATGTAGATTTAGCTCTAGTATTTCCATTGATTAAAAAAATGATTTCAGTTCTCCTGTGAAATTGGTCATCCTGTCATATTTCTGTTTATATATTAATAGTTAATTTAATTGTTAGAAACTGGCAGGGAAGGGTTAAAAACAGTTAATTTAAAAAGCATATCTGGCAAGTCCAGCATCTGTTCACATTTGATGCTGTTTACATTGTCTTTTTGTCCCAAGGTTTTTGGCCACTTGGTCCTTGGTATGGTTGGAAAGTTTGAGTGTGTTTTGGATGCCATGCATGGAAATAGAGGTCTTGGATGATGTATTTTCCTCCAAAGATCACTTAATTCACTTCTAGTGGGAAGTGAGCTCCGAGTCAAGAAATCTAAACACCCAAGAAGTTTAAAAATCACAAAGAAAGAGCCACAAACCAGGGAGCTTATAACATCTGAAGCAGAAGTGTTAGGACAAATTATCTGAAATAAGTATGACAAGTATGCTTTAAAAATAAAGGAAGACATTAGCAATAGGAAAAAGAAAAAAATACCCTAAAAAAAGAAGAAAGTAGAAATAGTAGGTACACAATATTTGAAAGGACAAACTATTTTGAGGGCATAATAAAGCTATTCTTACAAGGTCTCAAAAGATTTGCCAACAAAACCCACAATGAAAACATTTTTGGAGGAAACCTCAAAATATAAAGAAACAAACCCAGAAAAGCTGCAAGAGATGTGAGAAGATACAAAGAAAGATTAAAACTATAACTTTATAAAGTTTGTTGTTGTCTTAAGAAAAAACTAAGACCAAAGAAAAGAAACATGGACACACGTATGTACGAACCCAGAACAAGAACTCCCAGTAGTTTCAAGAGATGAGGGACCAGGACGTGGAGACCAGGCGTTCTGAGAGCCACTAAACCCTCCTCTGGTCGAGTGAGCGTTTGCTATCAATCTGAATAAAGGCAAAAACAAGAAAAATGAATGAGAAAACGTAGAGCAAATTGAAATTTAAGAGGTGATAGGAAACGTCCAAATACATCAATAATCTCTGAAAACCTGGGTGGGCTGACAGGGCTGCGCCAGGCCTCCTGTGTTTGCTGGACACCTCTTCTCAGTTCCCTTCACCTCACTGACCGTTCCTCCTGGTCCCCAGCCTCAGAGTTCAAGCGCCTAGGTCTCTGTACTGGGATGCAGGGGTGTGTCCTTCTGGCTCATGGTCACATGATGCCCTTGGCTCCTCCCCCTGGGACCCCAGATGTGCATTTCCATGACATCCACTCTGGGTGCCCCTCCAGCACGTTCATTACATGTCCCCCATATCTCCCCTGCTCTCAGGAACTGGCAGCCCCTCCTCTAGGGGTTCCAGATGAAACCCCAGGATTCTCCTGGCAGCCCCCTCACACTCCACCCAGCCATGAGCAGACGCTTTCAGCTCTCCTGCCAACCCACCCAGGACCCAGGCACTCGCACCCCTGTCCCCATCCAGCCGCCCTGGGCACTGGCCACAGCCTCCTGGCAGGTCTTGCTCTTATGCCCCCCATAGTGTCTCCTCCATGGGGAGCCAAAGGATCCCTAGAACTGAGAGTCAGGCCCAGCCACCCCCTAAGAAGCCCCCCGTGCCCATCCTCCTCCCTCCCGGTAGGAGCTAGAGTCCCCAAAACGCTTGCAGCCCCAGGTCATTGCCCGCCCTCCCCAGCTTCCTCCAGCCCAACCCACTTGTCCTGCCCCCAGGATAGGAGTTCTCTGGGCCAGGTCTCACAGGCCTTCAGTTTCTGCTCAGAGGCTGCACCATGGACACACCCCATCCCCTGGGCCCCTGCTTTCACGGTCGCTGTGGGGACATGGCACACAGACATGTTCATGGCTTCCCAGCCTCACCAGGTGGCTGCACCCCGGGCCCAGGGTAGGGCAGCCCCCAGTGCAGGGGCCCGCGCCCCCAGGGCAGAGGCGCTAGTCAGGGGTCCAGCTCTGTCCTTCCATCCAGCCCCCTCATATGGAAGTAATACTGCGCCTCATATAAGATCCTGGTTCTTGTTTCAAATTATGAAACAAACATTCTCCCCAGATAATACCACTTCAGGCCATGAGTGAGGCTTTGAATTCCAGCTTCAAGGGGAAGTTTAATTAGTTCTCAACCATAGCATGTAGGTTTGTAGTAAGTTGAATGCCGTCCCCTGCTACCAATTAAGAGTAACTATTAGACACGTCCCTTTGAATTATTTGAATCTACACACGTTATGCCCTTCACAGAGACTTCGTGAACAAAAGTATAAACTTCAAAAATAATTAATGCAATTTAAGGACAAAAAAATAAACTTCAAAGCCCCACAAAACAGCAGAATTTCATCAAAGCAGAGAAAACAAATCTGTTTCCAGTTAGGATTTGAAACCCGACCAGCGGCCCAGGGTCTAATCTTGAGAGGCTTGCAAAACACTTTGGAAGGAGGCCGCCATGCCCTCCCCGCCTCTGCAGTCATGACACAGCTTCGTGCCCAGAAGGACAGGAGGACGTCTGTCCTCGCTGTTCTGAGGAGAGAAGTTCCCTTTGCTCAGAGAAGAGTCTGCCCAACGCCCAGCGAGATGCTGTCTAAAGGTCCGCTCTAGGCTATGCTACTTCCTAGAACAAGCCCTTCTCCCCGTCAGGCCTTTTCTAGAAACTTCAGTTCAGGGCCTCCCATGCATGAGTATTCACTAAAAGTTAGTCTGTTAAAAAGACGAGCTATGTGTTAAAATGCATAAAAGATTAGTTGTAAGTGTTCATCACACACCGACCTACTTGAGAATTAGTCGTTGGTTCCGGACGAGACCCCCGTCACTCCGGAAAGCACACAAGATCCTTTAACATGTACCTGTCGGTGTTGCATCTCATCTCGTGACTCTGGTGGTCCAGGAGGGCAGAAACCAACCGCGTTAAAGCCCTCAGCCTCCCTTCCTGTTTTCCTCTGCCCAGAGTCCCCGGAGGGGAGAAGAACGCAGGCCCCCTTGGAAATCCGCTCTTAAGTTTAAGCTCTGTCCAGGAACTCACTCTTTGTCAGCATCTCCATGACACCAACATGTTAAGTCAATTAAGGCAAAAATCGAGTCGCTGGCCCACGTGGGCTGAACAGTGGACAGAGCTGACAGGCTGTTTGATGTGGCCGCCCGAACCATCTGTCAACCTTTGATCTCCTTTGGGCCCCCGTTTCTCCCCCGGTTCATTAGAGCTCAGGAGGTGAACAGTTTGCTCAGGAGCCCCCTCACCCACCCAGAGTCCCAGTGTGGCGTCCGTGTGTCTCCGAGGAGACGGGCGCACTCCTCCCTCACCTGGCCCGGCGGTGGGCGACGTCACCTGCCCAGGGGAGGCAGGCCAGCCCTCCCAGGCTCCGGCTCCTGCAGAAAGGCCAGCAGCCCGGCGAGCCTGCTCCCCCAAGCCTGCCGGGCCCGCAGAGTTTGTACGAGGCTCGGAGCTCCTGCGTCCCCTGCCTTGACGGCTCACCGCTCGCCCCCACGGCGTGTATCGGTCCCTAGTGTGTGTAGGGCGTTCGGTGGGCGCAGGGACGTCGGGGAGACAGTTCCTGCTGTGAGAGCCCTGGAAGCCGAGAGGGAGGGAAGTAAAGCACCAAAGAGAAGAGAGAGGAGGGCGGGTCCCTCTACTGGGGGCGGCCCCTCGGGAGGAAGGGGACACACGCCCATCGCCCCCCGGCCCCTGCTGAGCCCTGGGCACCCCGGGCCTCTCCCACGCGTCCCCGCTGGGTGTGGTGCGGGGTCAGGGTTCTCATCCTCCCCAGGTCCTCCCTCCGCTCCGGGGGCCTCTCCGGGTGCTCTGGGCCAGAGTGGCTGCGGCCCGGCTCTCGGCCCTCTGGGCAGGACCGACACACTCTCCAAGTCATGAAAACAGGATTCGAGGCAGGTTTAGCACATGCCACCCCTCCCCAGGCGAGCACTCAGAGCGAAGCAGAGGGAACGCCAGGGGCCTGTGGGGACGTCCTGTCACCCAGCTGGGCTCCCGTGGAGAAGAGGGGGCACAACATGCCACACCCAGAGCCCCCCCACTCCGTGGGCTGTTCGTGGTCCATCTGGTTCCCTTTGTACAAATTGGAGGGTGAGGTGTGAGTTCCGTGACACGCGTCAGACTCTGGTCCCATCCTGTCTGCCAAGCCTCCGGCACCTTTACCACGAAGGGACCAGCGAAGGAGGACTCGCGCGCCTGCCTGCAGGACGGCGACAGCTGCGCGGAAGGCGGCAGGCGGAAGTCCCGCGGGGGGGAGGGGGTGCGCATGCGCATGGGAACACAGCCAACCTGGCCCGGTGCGGCCGTGGGGCCCACGTGACACCCTGATGGCAACGGGGCGGGGCTTTTCTCCCGGAAAAGCTGGCCCTCGGGCTGGAGGGAGGAGCCGCTCCCGGCAGGGCTGTCTCGGACCCTTTCTCAGCGCGGACGCCCTCAGGGCTGGGTCCGCACAGGGTTGGGCCCCAGGCCTTGGGTCCCTCGGCGGAAACCAGCCGAGCACAGAGCCGGCGGCACCGCGGGTGCTCTGGGTTCTCGGACAGCCCTGGCCCGGGGCTGAGGGGAGGCGGTGGCGCCACCCACGTGGCCTGCCTGTGCCCTCCGGGCGCCTGAGACCCGGGCCCTGAGCGCCTGGCGGGGGAGGGAAGGCAGCACTTCCGGTGCCCGGGTTCGCCCGAAAATTCTCGAGAAAAGCGGGTGAGGCGTAGCATGTTCTCCGTGGGAGAGGTTTGATGACACATTCATTTCGCTAAGGGATTCAGTTTCTCCTTTTTCCCTTGTGTCAGTTTTGGAAAATTGTGTTTATTGAGGCTCTCATCCATTTCTTTTGCATTTTCAAATATAACAGCCCAGAGTGTTTCAGAGCGCTTTCTTACACCCTTTAACTGTCCACAGAACACACAGCAACATCACTTTTTATTTTCGATGTTAGCAATTTAGGCCTTTTCCCCTTTTCGTTCACTTTTGTCAGGGTTTTATCAGTGTTTTTGATCTTTTCAAAGAGCCAGCTTTTTAAAAACAATGCTTTACCCTGTGGTTTTTATTTTATTAGCTTCTGTCCTTATCCTTATTATTTCCTTCCTGCCACTTTCATTGGCATTAATTTGCTTTTCTTTAATTTCTGAAGATGGAAATTAGGTCATTGTTTTTAAATTCTTTTTTTCCCTTAATGTTCATTTAAGGCTATAAAACCACTGCATCCCCCAAGTTTAAATTTGTCATGTTTATCACTCAGTCCAAATACGTTCTAATTTCCATGGTGATTTACTTTTGACCCATGGGTTATCCAAAAGGTTATTGCTTAATTTCCAAACGTTTGAGGATTTCTTAAATCGTGTTTCTGCTGTCCCGCTGCAGTTAGAGGAAACACGCTCGAGCGATCCAGTCCTTCAGTTCTGCGGAGTCTTGCCTCGTGACCCACTTGTTGTCAGTTGTGTCCTGCGTACCCTTGAAAGGCTTGTGTTGTATGCACTGAACGCGCTGGTCTACATTTGTCAATTATGTAAATGTGTTTTACAAACCTATGTCTTTAGGCAGTTTGTTCCCAGTTGCTAAGCTTCGTGTGCTAAAATCTCCCGCGATGACTGTGGACTCACCCACTTTATCCTTTGGTTCTGTGGACCTGACATCCGTCACCACTTAGGCTGTGTCTCGTGGACAGATCAGAATCACTGCACCGCCCGCTGGGATGGCCTTTTCACCCCCGTGAACACTCCAGCCCCACGGTCTGCCCCGACCTTGACCTTAGGGTCCAGCCGGTATTCGCAGCGCCGGCCCGGTGCCCCCCTGCTCCGCCCCTCCCACGTGAGGCACCCCGTGAGCCCGCAGCATCCCGGGTCCCACACGACACCCTGGCTGTTGATGTGGCAGCGGGCGGCCCTTCCGTGGCCTCCACTCCACCTGCGTTCTCGTGCCTCCACCTGGGATGCGCTTCCTCCACCTGAGTAACTCACCTGGCGTTTCCTTCGGTGCCGGCCCCTGGCAATGTCTTATCTCTGGTGTTCAGCCTGGAATGTCTGTTCCGTCTTCATGTTGAAGGCTACTCACATGGGTACAGGAGTCTGGATGTACTTACTTTCTCTTAGCACCACAAAGATGCCAGTCTGTTCTTTTCTGGGTTGCATCACTTTATTGCCCCTTATGAAGTGATATTTGTGTTTTTCCTCTGGCTTTTAAAATATGTCCCTTAATTGGGAGATTGGGACTGACATATATAGCCTAATATGTATAAGATAGATAACTAATAAAAAAACAAAATAAAATGTCCCTTGGCCCTTGGTGTTCAGCAGTTCTCCTGTGATTTGTCGACGCATCAATACATGGTTTTCTTAGCACTGATCTTGGCGTTGAAATTGGTCTTGCTTCCCGACTCTCTCTCTAGGACTCCAAATATGTACGTGGGGTTAGGTGTTTTCATCACATCTTCACCTTTTAAACTATGTTTCTTTTCTATTTTAATTCTTTTGTCTTTCTTCTCCAGCCCAGGTACTTCCTACGTCTTACAGTCCAGCTTTCCAATCCCCTCTTCTCCTGTGTCTAATCTGCTTTTAAACCTGCCTATGAAGAGTTGTCTTAAACGTTCTTTTTATAACTTAATGGAGAAATAATTGATATACAAAAATACAAAAAGTGATTGTATTTAGAGTGTGCAATTTGGTGAGTTTCATCACATAGATACACACCTGTGAACCCATCACCACTATCAAGGCTGAGCACTTCTCACCCCTATGGCTCACGTGGACCTCAGGCCGACGTCCTTCTCCTTCACGTCTGGGTGTCACTGTCCTGTCTTCTGGCCACCGCTGCTGATCTTGAGAAGCCTGCATCTGTCTAAATGCTCCTTGGCAGGCAAATTGCCTTTTTTCAACATGCTTTCAAGCTGTTTTTACTGTTCGTATCTTGCAATCTCACTACAATACAATGGATCTAAGTTTGGTTTATTCTATCTCTTTTGCTATTTACTGCCAGCCATTAAGGTTTATTTTTTCTGTTCTTCTGTGACTCCCATGAAAACTAGCTGAACATTTTCATTCTCTCTTCCATGTATGTTAATTCCTCTTTCATGTTTTTCCATCTCTTTTTCTCTATGAATGAACACTGTGGGTTATTTCTTCAAAGCATAACTTGCAGTCATGTTTCATCTGTTGCTTATCCCATTCTTTGTATTTTTAATTTCAATGAACAATATACTTCATTCTTAGGAGTTTATTATGAACTGAATGTTTGGGTCCCCCCAAATTAATATGCTGAAACCCTCACCCCTGACGTGATGGTGTTAGGAGGTGGGAGCCTTGGGAGCTGATGAGGTCATGAGGGTGCAGCCCCCGTGATGGGATCAGCGCCCTGAAGACAGAGACCCTGCAGAGCTCCCTCACACTTCCTGCATTTTGGGCACACAGTGAGAAGATGGCAGTCTATGAACCAGGAAGGGTCCTCACCAGAACCCGATCCTGCTGATCCCAGACCCGCAGCCTCCAGAACCGTGAGGCATACACATCGTCATTTAAGCCTCTGGTCTGTGGTGTTTTTGTCATAGCAGCTGAACTGATAAGACAGTTTTATTTTGACCTTTTAAACATTATTCCTGTTTATTTTCTACATTTCACGTTTGTTCTTCATTTTTGTATTTTATTTTGGCTTCCAGTCCCTCCTTTATGATTAATGATTCTAAACAGAGTGCCTTGGGGCAGATTCCAGGGTTTGAACCCGTTGCTTTCTGGCCTCTGCCCACTCCCTGTCGTGCTCCCCCGTCTCCCTGCGTGTTTGTCCTTAGGACTACGGGCTACTGTTCGGGGGATCCGAGCAGGCTGGCTGGGGGGCCCCTTCACATTCTGGCCTGTACTTTCGGCAGGAATCTTGGCTTATCAGCAGCTTGGAAACACGTTTCTTTGTCGTTGTACCTTGGGGGTTCCCGGATCGCAGAAGTGATGTGAGTGTGGGCTCCGTTGTGTTCCTTGATCCACCTCATTGTGTCGGGAGGAGGTATGTCTCCGAACGTGGTGTTTCTTTCTCGTAAGCACAGCTACTCCGCTACAATCCTTGTTTTGCTTTTGCTGTGTTTTGTGCAGCATTTCTGTCTGCACGCAGTGGGGTGTCTCTTGCGTTTTGATGTGTCTCAGCAGCTTGCACACAGGAAGATGACAAGGCCCTCGCTCGGCTGGGCCTCTAGCTCTCGAACCCTGCCCTCACCACAGTCTGATGGAGTCAGCACATGTGAAAACGTACACTCAGGCTGTGCTGCGGTGTGACAAGTGTTCTTACCCAGCGTCCAGTCTGGGTGCAGCAGGGGGCAGGGGAGCAGTGGCTGCCCCAGACAAGCCATGTCTCAGGAGGGACAGAAGCGCCTCCTACACGTTTTGTGTAATTGCTACGAATGCAGTTAACACGGTACCAAAATAATGTAAGTACCAAAGAAAAGTACAACAGTGTAAGTGCAGGTCAAGGAGCAGCATCCGAGGCGAAGAGGCCGATGTGTGTGCGGAGCGCCCAGTGCATCGGGAACAGGTCCTGCTCCAGAGGTCCCCTGGGGCTGTGCCCCTGCCTTCTGAACACACTGCTGTCTGCACTTCTCTTACTGATGTAGCATCGTGCAGGCATTTACTTTCAGGTGAAAAAGCCCAATCTGGATCACTCTGTTTCAGCTGAGAAGTTCATTTACATTATTAAGACCCCCAGGAATTCCTTTTGACAGTGAGAGGTGCTGTTTCAGAGTTGGAAAGGAGCTGAGAGGGAACTACAACATTATTTAGTCAACATATTTTCAGCAATTTTCTTTCTCTAAATGCAAGGAGGAGAGAAATGAGAAGGAAAGACAATGCAAGTAAAATAGGTTTATTTACTTTTAAATTATTTCTTATAAAGAGGAAGTGAGTCAGTCAAAATCTATCTTTTGACTATTTTGAAGAATCAGTTCCTTCATTCACTCTTTCATTGATTTATCTGATACACATTTATTTTAATACTAATTGCAGGCTAATTTTCTGCTTAAATTTCTCTTTGTTCAATGACACCCCAATAGCAGAGAGCACACCTAATGCCCAGATACTGGTTTCTAATACCATTTCCCAATAAAAGGCACCAGGGCTCCTTGGAGAAGTGATTGATTCCAGGGCTGGGCAAAAATATGAGATGAGCCCAGAGTATCTCATTGTGCCAGGAAGCAAGGAAGCGCTCAGAAGAGGATGGTGAGGAGGGAGGTGTGTGTCAAAGGGCACAGGAGCCAACCTGGGAGAGCCCCACGGCCAGAACTGGAACCATTTGAGCAGTCAAACAACTAACAGCAGTACAGGGATATACCCTCAGTGTAAGGTGAGTATCCACTATCCATACTGATGTAAATAAATAATGGAATAAGCAAAAAATGAGGGAAAGGGAGACAGTTCTTCCTTACACAGAAATTCCAGTTCTTAAATGTAGAAGGAATGAGGTAAACACACAGTCACCATTAGAACACCACAGGGGTAATTGTCGCAGCAAAATCCACCAGTGGATGCTAAAGTTAGTGGGCGAAAGTTTGAGGAGAAATAGGATATTTGCATAGTTTTAAGAATCTCTCCAAGATGTTTATTACTTACAAAGGAAATAGTAACTTTTCAGTGGGGGAACCTGGCAGACACCACCTTTCCCAGGGGAATCAAGTCAAACCACTCTGGCTTCCTGAGCCCCACAAGACACACCAGAAAACGCACAGCAGTTCTGCAGTTTTCTTGCCAAAGATACGTAACCTCAACCGAGTCGTGATAAAATAACAGACACTCAAATGGAGAGACATTTGGCAAACCCCTGACCTTCAGAAGTGTGAAGGTCACGAGGAGACAAAGTGCAGTGGGGTCCTTTGTAGGACCTGGAACAGGGGTTGGACTTGTGAGGAAACTGGTGAAATCTGACCCAAGCCAGCAGTGTAGCTGACCGTATTCTACCCGTGTTAATCCCCGCTCTGGAGCGCTGCGGTGTGCCTGCGCAGGACGCCGGCACGGGGAGCTGGGCACAAGGTACACCGGAGCTCTGGACCCTTTCTCAACTTTTCTCTAAGTCTAAAATTATCTCAAAACAAAAAGTACAAAAGAGTAGTGTCCATGGATTTTAAAATGTACACAAAGCTAAAAAGTAACAGTCCTCAGCATCACTCTGAGCCCCGAGGAAACTGCTGTTGATAGTTTCTGAATTTTGGTGCTCCTGGAAGGAAGAAGTCCCGAGGACACCCTTGTCCTCCAGGCCTAGATCGGCACCAGTAGATGTGGCATTGGCTCCCTGACGCCTGGGGGATTTCTCCTCCCCGTCTGCTCCCCAAGTTAGGAGTCCCAAACCCAGGGAGCCACTTCTCAGAGATGCGGCTGCCTGGATGTGCCCTTCCAGCTGGCACCCTTGAGGGTGCTGCTTCTCTTCTGGAGCCTCTGTTTCCACATCTGTAAAATGGGGTGGAAGGCGCCCCCCTCACGGTGTTGAGGAGAGAACCGGGTGTATTGACATACGTGAACTGATTGGAAGATGGTTTGTACATAGAAGCTCTCAGAGACTATTGGTTACCAAAAATACATTCTCTGCGTTAATCTGTGGTTCTTGTTTGTGAAGAGAGAACACTGAATGTGAACGTGGAGTTGAGAAATGGCTCTGCTGTGACATCCACAAATAAAATGACATCACTGCAAATTGACTCCCCCTCCCTGCGACATTTCTACTTCCCATTATCATAGACCCAGGTTGACTTTTGGGTCAGCCCCTTAGAAAAGGAATTGAAGAGAGTCTATAGATGTTCTGCAACCGCACGCTGAGACCAAGCAGGACCCTGCCATGTCCTCCTCCTGCCTCTTGTCTGTAGAAAAGCTTTAGCCTCCTAGGACTTCCCTGAGTTCCAAAGAGAAAGTTTCATCAGAGAAGTGAGAAAATGTGAAACCAAGGAAAACCGTCACAAAATTAACGACCTTTAGTTCCTCCTCAAGGGCTATAGTTACTAGTCTGAGCCACATCTTTGAGCTGCTTTGCAGATACTGAAACCCCACCAGGAGGAGGAAGTTAACTGTCTGCTGCCCACAAGCATGTAGACCCCAGACCAGCTGGAACCAGGAGGTTGATGATGCCGACTCCTGATGACCTCACCACCAGCCAATCAGAAGAGTGCCCACAAGCCGATCGGGCACCCTACAATCCTCACCCCTGATGTTGCCCTTAAGCCACCCCCACCCAGAAGCCTTTGGGGGCGTTCCAGCCCTTTGAGAACTAGCTGTCCGGACTCCTCGGCTGTGGCACCTGCAATAAACGCTCCCCTTTCCTTCACCACAACCCGGGGTCAGTAGACTGGCTCTACTGCACACGGGCGAGGGGACCCAAGTTTGATTCAGTCACAATGTTTCTGTGTCCCTTAAACTCCTGTTGTATCCTCACTCCTGGAAACATGAAAGCCCCCTTCTCTCCTTGTTCGGAACCAGCCTGTGACTGTAGCTGTGAACTGACACGTTTGTGATGATCTGCCAGCTGGTGGTGATCACACAGAGCCACAAGGCGCTGGCGTTTGTGGTGTGACGTACGTTCCCAAACCGTGTCCGTGTTTCGTTTGGTTTTCACCCTCGCCTGGACCTAATGTGCTTTCCTCAGAGAAAATGATGGAGGTAGGAATCTGCTGGGAGTGGCTTCCGATCCTGACCACCTTGCAGGTGCTGATGGCTGGCTGTCCCAACCAGGGTCCCCGACACACGGCGTTGCTGAGCCTCGTCCCCGTGTGTCACCAGGCTTGCGCCCTTGGCCACTGGGGGCTGGCTGAGAGTTCTGGTCAGGTTTTGTCGACTCTGTCATGCATTTTCTCCTCCTCGGTTTCAGCCTAGAATCTGTAAATCATCAACAGGGCGGGACTGGTAAAAGGAAGAGAGGAAGGAAGGGAAACTCCCGCATGAAGGCCATCCTCGGAGCAACAGCAATAACATCTTAACGTACAGCTGGCGGAGGACGCGGCGCTCAGACGTGAGACGAGGTCGCAGGCACACAGCCCCCTTTCCATGCTCAGGGGCGACCTGGAGGAGAATGTGGGTTTGGGGCGGAGAGGGGTGCGGGGCCCTGGGACGCAAAGGCGGAGAGAGGCAGGTCCCTCCTGGGGCACCGGTTCTGCCCTGAGAGGTGGGCAGTTGCCTATTTTACAAACCCTGAAATTCCAGCGTGGGAAGACCCATCCCCCTCACAGAGCCCCCAGCACGGCTCCCCACCCTCCCGCCCAGGTCACCCACCGCCCCTTCTTGGCCCAGCGGGGAGGGACCCCAGGAGGGGCCTGGAGTCTCCGAACAGCAGGAAACGGTCCCTCAAGTGCGAAGGAATCAGAAACATCTGTGCCGCTTTTTTTTCCCCTCTGTGATGCATGTTTACAGTTCTGGGAAAAGGACTTGGCCAAAACCACATGGGATTTCATCAAATGACTGCTTAAAATACTTGGCAAGCCCACAGAGCAGCTTGAGTCTGTCCGTCTCTCCCAAAAGCTGGCACTTGCAGGAGGTGAGTAGGGGGCCCAGCTGACCACGTGGTTTCTCGGGGTGGGATCGCCGGTCTCCTCCCGACAGCCCCCTTTGGGGCAGGACCCACACAGGTGTTTCTGGTCTTGAAACATGAAGAAGCTCTGTCCCTGCAGCGTGGCCGCTGCAGATTAAGGTCAAGAACAGGAAGCAATGGGGCAGGAGCAGCCGGGCTGGGTGTCTGGGGAGAGAGCTGGCGTCCACTGAGCCAGAGTTGTGGGGCCGGCAGGTCCCCACTGTCTGGTCATCAAGGGCCTTTCATTTTCTGTTCCAGTAGTTTGATGAAATGCCACAAAAGAGGGTTTCTGGAGGAGCCCCAAGGCCAGGCTCCCCATGGAGCCCCACAGCCTGGGGTCTCAGCTCGGCCCAAACAACCGGAAAACGTTCCAAGAACTGGAGCATCGGCACCTCGCTTGCTCTCGGCTTCTGGGGGGTGAAGGAACGTGCAATCACCCTGGAGACGTGAGCTGGCTGCGGGCCTGTGAGGGGAGGGGAGGCCGACGGGAGCCGCCAGCCCAGTGGAGGCTGAGCCCGGGGTGGGGGGCAGGGCCTGCAGGGCGCCCGGGGGATGGAGGGGTGAACTCGGGCTGCGTGTGCTCTTCACGCCCGGACCCAGACTGCAGAGCCCTTCCTGGAGCGCCCGGCACCCTGCGGCCTCTCCTCCACGCCCAGCTGCCCTGGGATGGGCGCTGGAGTTGCCCCCAGGGGTCGCGGGCTTCACGGGCAAGTCCGAAGACCCCGTGGCTCCCTCGTGCCGGAGCAGTCCTCTGAAGGCCACCTCTCGGGTTTGAGACCCCAGAGGAGTGGCAACGACGGGCCCCCACTATCTGGGACGTCTCCTGGGCCAGGAGAGCAGACAGAGCTGGAAGACCGTCCCTCCTGGTGGCCTAACGGCTCACGCTGACCACTGGCCCAAGCCCTGGGCCCAGCTGGTGCCACCCGGACCTGGCCACAGAGAGCCCCCAGGAGCCAGATTTCCAGGCCTGGGTCACCGAGATGGACCCATTTTCCAGATGGAGGAGTCAAGATGCTTTGTCCTGGCAGCACTTCTAAGCAGTGGGCGTTCAGCAGCGAACAGACAGACAAAATTCCAATTCAGTCATGTGATCAGCTTATAGAAAAACATCTGAGAACACTCACAGTCATCCACGAAAAACTTTTTATCAGACTTAGAAAGGCATTTCCTTAACTGGATGAAGGGTCTCTTCAGAAAACCTTCAGCAAATATAACACTAAAGGGTGAAACAGAAAGTATTCCCCTTAAGAACAGGATGGGTACGTATACCTCCAACTGCACTTCTTGCTACGTTCAGAGAGAGGTAGGCGGTCACGTCATCTGCGGGAGAGACACACACACAGGAAGAGACAGAGACAGAGACAAAGAGAGACAGGAAGATGGAGAGAGAGACAACGGCTAAGGATTGGAAAGGAAAGAAGAAAAAATGTATTATTCACAAATGGTATTATTATATTATAGAAATTAGGGAAAATGAACAAAATGAAAAAGAATAATAAAGATAAGAAATAAAAGAGAATAAAGATAGAAAATCCAAAAGAATTTGCACATACTTTAGACGTAACAAGATGTAGCAAGTGTGTCGGATGTGAACCCAACACACAAAATCACCTGCATTTCTATATCCCAGATAAAACATTTTAAAAATGTAAATATCTGGGGCTTCCCTGGTGGCGCAGTGGTTCAGAGTCCGCCTGCCGATGCAGGGGACACGGGTTCGTGCCCCGGGCCGGGAAGATCCCACATGCTGCGGAGCGGCTGGGCCCGTGAGCCATGGCCGCTGAGCCTGCGCGTCCGGAGCCTGTGCTCCACAACGGGAGAGGCCACAACAGTGAGAGGCCTGCACACCACCCCCTCAAAAAAATAATCAATAAAAAAAATAAAAAGCTAACCAAACATGAACAGGGCAATTGAGGAGAAAATCATACACTTTACTGAGACATTAATAAAGACCTAAATCCAGGAGAGGTTGTCACGCAGACAGAGTGCAGGACTCATGCTGTGAGGACGCCAGGGCCTCCCAATGGGTCTGTGAATCCAGCGCAATTCCAGTCAGCTTCCAGCGGGCTTGCTGTGGACCCTGGTGAGATGATTCTATTATTCACGTGGATGGGCAGAGGAATACGAGTTGCAGAGATGAACCAGAAGCAGAAGACCACGGCGGGGACCTTCCCCACCGACACTGAGAGCTGTTGCTGAGGGGCCGGGTGGCTTTGGTGCGGGGATAGACCAGCCCACTCTGGGGACCATGTGGCTGGACTCCCATGTGAAAGTCAGAGGGAAGTTAGTCATCGCAAGAAAAAAAGGACGCGCTGCTCCCTCACCCCACACGTAGAGAGATCCTAGTGCCCTCATAGCCCTGACTGTTAACAACAACTTAGAAGCTGGGGCAGGAGGTCATCTGTAAGCCCTGAAGGTACGTGGGATTCCTTAAACAACCCAGAAAAGGCACAGGCGGCAAAGAGAATTCTCATCTATTCAACCACGTTCAGATGAAGAACGTCTGCCCGTGCCAGAGAGTAAAGAGGTCACAAAGCAGGAAAGAGGTATCCCTTCCACTCTTCACCAAGGGTTAATACTCAGGCTACGTGAAGACCCCCAATGCTCGACAAGGAAACCACAAACGACCCAATAATTGTAAGATGTTCAACCTCATTAGTGATCAGGTGAGTGGAAATTACAGATATATTTGGACATCATTTCACACCAACCATTTGGCAGAATTTACAGGTCAGGCAACACCAAGAGTTGGCGAGAAGGGACACCGAGGGCGGCCCTCTTTCTCACCCACAGCAGGCGAGGAGGAGACCACGAAGCCCTGCAGGGAGCAGCTACCGCCGCGTGGTCAAGTCAGGCCCCCAGACATGCGTCCCAGTGGGCTCACCGCGGGGCGGCCCGCGGTGCCTGTGCGCCGTGCGTCACTGCTGCAGTGGGGGGTCTGGACCAGGGGCTTCGACGGCGGCAGCATGGACAAACCGACGCAGCCTGTGGCAGCCAACGAACGTCTGTGAAAGTACAGGGGAGGCTCCAGCGCAAAGTGAGCAAAGGCAGCAGGTCACAGAGCAGAGTGCGGCCCCCTTCACAGAGGCCAACACTGGGCAGGACCGAGCAGCGTCTTCTCCAGGGATGCCGGTAGAAACACACCCTCCAGATGGTGGTTATTTTTGAGGAAGAGAGAGGCGTTGATCAGGGCGAGCAAGGCATGTCGTTCCCGTGGGGTCTGGCCTGAGGCTCTTTGGCCACCGTGTCCCTTAAGCTGTGCACACACGCTTTTGTATGCTGTCCTGTCACCTTGCTTTGTCTCATAATTCTAAAACCAAACCAGAACAGAACAGACCACGAGCACGTGGCCAGGGCCGCTTACGTGGCTCATTGGGCCCTTCAGTCAGCCTTGCTTTGCCCCTGCCCGGCTGCTTTATCCCCACGGCTCTGAAAACTCACCTCGTGGCCACAGAGAAGACAATTTCCCTTCCCTTTTCAGTGAAGGCTCTTCCAGGGGCTGAGCGTCTACGGTCCCACCGCCGACGTCCAGGTCCACAGTGCGTGACTCCTGCCACCCTGCCCTTCTGCTGAAAGCTCACGGGTCTGTCACTGCCCCTCTGGAAACCCTGAGGCCGGGCCGGACGCCCTGCAGGACCCCTGAGAGGCACCCGAGGACGGAGCTTCGCCTCCCACTGCCTGGGCCCACCTCCTGTCCCCTTCAGCGGAAAGACCCACTGCATGATGTGAGGGTCACACCCTTATTAACCCATGAAATGTCCACACAGGGCCACAGGGCTGCCCCATCGGTGTGGGCTGCTGTTGCCCTGTGTCTGACTGGTGGGCACCGGCCAGGGGAGACCATGGCAAGGTGGGGTTATTTCCTTTGTTGGCCTGAGGGTCCTCTTCTCTCCGGGCTGCTCAAGGCTCCACCAGGGCTTTTAAGCAGCCGAGCCACACAGCTGTCTCTTGATGAGCGTGTGGTCCACTGACACTCTCAGATCTTCTTCACAGACTGTCAGGCTGGGTCTGCCTGCTCCTCTTGTGAACCGAGTGGGCCCGAGGGCACGACTGCGGACTTCTCCCTCCATCTTCCATCTTGTTAACTTGAGCCCTTTCTCCAGGGTGGTGAGGTCGTCTTGGATCTTGATTCCATCTTTCAGTACATTAGCTCTCCCTCCCAGCCTCCTGTCATTTGCACATTTGATCAGCATGCAGTGCTTCCCTCTAGGGAACCAGAATGCAGGGGGGCTGATGGCGGAGCACTGGGGGGGCGACCCAAGTGGGGACCAGGTTCATGTCTACCAGGTGGAGTGGGGGGGACGCAGAGACCAGGCCGGGGATGAGGGGGAGTGGGATTCAACAGAACCAGAGCGTCGGAGAAGTGGGGGAGAGGGGAGAGGGAGACCCTTCCCCCCGAGTATGCAGGGTTGAGGGTGATCTCTGGGCCCCAGGCACTAACACAACTGTCAGGTGGACAAGGAGGGTGGTCCTGGGATGGCGGACAGAGCAGAGGGCGGGGCATCCTGGAGCCACTCCCACCACGGAACCAGTCAGCCTCTGTCGCGAGAGGCTGGACAAGAGCTGTTGTTTCTTTCGCGTCCAGGTGTGGCACTCCGGCCTGTCACCTGCAGGGACCAGAAGTGGCAAAGGGCCTCGGGGTCACAGGAGAGGGGGTGATGAGGCATCCCACACCCCATGAGTTCCTTGGGACACTGGCACGTCCTTGGTCCAGAGGTGTGACAGGGGCACCCACAGGCCGGGAGGCCACGGGTGAGCCCCGCTGATGCCCACGAGGGCAGGGGTGGCCTTGTGCGGGGACCCCTACCCGTGTGCAGGGCCTGGGCTTTCCTCTCTTGCTGCTCTAGCTCTGGAACAAATTCTGAAGGACCTCTGGGACACGGCCAAACTCTGGAAGTAATGCTGCGTCTGGAAGGCTGGCCGGCCCAGAGGGAAGTTGCCCAGGACAGATGCGCTGCTTTCAGGAGGGGAGGGTGGAAGGCCTGCAGGCTGATCCCAGAGCCCCGTGTGGGCTGAGGGTGGCCCTCAAAAGATGTCCACCGCCTCACCCCAGAATCTATGAACGTATTGGCTTATTAGGAAAAGATTCTTTCAAATGTGATTGTGTTGAGTGTCGTAGGGTGAGAGAATGCTAGCTTATCCGCCGGGCTGTAAACCCAAAGACAGGGTCCTTACAAGGGACAGGGGAAGAGAGACACAGCCACAGAGGAGACCCACGTGATGACATGGCCACAAGCCCAGGGACACCTGGAGCCCCGGGAGCCGGAAGAGGTGGCAAGGACGCTCTCTGGGGCCTCGGGAGGGAGCGCAGCCCTAGGGCACCTGGATCCCAGATGTCTGGCCCCGGAGCCGGGAGAGAGTGAATCTGCTATTTAGGCCCCAGTTCCCGTGTTTTGTGGCAGCAGGAAGGGAAGTCGGCACCAGGCGTGAAGGAGAGGGCCCTAGCTAGAGCTCAAAGCCTCCCATGAGGGACCCCAGCCAGCCCTGCCGTGGGCTCGGGACCGAGCTGCACCGGTGGGTCTCAGCAGGGCCAGACCTGTGATCCCGGGGGCCACATGCCCTCTGCTAGGTGGGGCAGGGGGCTCCTGTGAGGCCCTCAGAGGACACGGGGGTCACTGAGCACGTGCTGCTTCACAGACACAGCGGGAGACTCTTGGCCTCCGACATCCATCAGTGTCTATCAGGTGTTTAATATCAGCTTGTTCTTTGTCCAGAGCTGGGCGGCGCTTGTACTTAATCACCACCGCCCAGCTGCTGGGCTCCCGAAACTTGCGACGTGGGGCCTGCACCGTGGGGACCCCAGCCCCGCCAGGGGAGCCCTCCGCCCATGGGGATCTTGGGCCCTCGCAGGGATGAAGCAGCCCCGGGGCAGCACCAGCCCATGTTACTGGGAAACATTAGGCCAGTCGGCAGTGCCTCTGTGATTAAGTCTTCCCACTGGCATTTCCTGTTTTTCTGTTATTTTCTTAAATTCATTAAAATTTAAAAAAAATAAATTCTAAGGTAATTTAATTATGAAGTGGTTTAAATCCCCATTTCACATTTTTTTATTTGAATATAGTTGACATACAATATTATATTAGTTTCAGCTGTACAACATAGTAATTCAGTACTTTTATAGATTATACTCCAAAGTTATGATAAAATATGGGCTATATTCCCTGTGCTGTACATTATATCCCTGTAACTTTGTTGTTTTATTCCTAGTGGTTTGTACCTCTAAATCCCCGTCACCTACCTTGCCCCTCCCCTACTCCTCTCACCCTGGTCACCACTAGTTTGTTCTCTGTGTCTGTGAATCTATTTCCACTTTGCTATATTTGTTTGCTTTAATTTTTAGAGTCCACATATAAGTGATAACATACAGTATTTGTCTTTCTCTGTCTGACTTATTTCACTCAGCATAATACCCTCCAGGTCCATCCATGTTGCTGCAAATGCCATTATTTCATTCCTTTTTATAGCTGAGTAGTATTCCATTGTATATATACATATATACCTACACCACATCTTCTTTATCCACTCATCTGTTGATGGACGCTTAGGTTGTTTCCACGTCCTGGCTACTGTGAATATGCCACTATGAACACTGGGGGGCATGTATCTTTTCTAATTAGTGTTTCCGTTTTCTTTGGATAAATACCTAGGAGTGGGATTGCTGGATTATATGGTAGTTCTATTTTTAGTTTTTCAAAGAACCTCCATACAGTTCTCCATAGTGGCTGCACCGATGTACATTCCCACCAACGGTGCAGGAGGGTTCCCTTTTCTCCATGCGCTCGCCAGCATTTATTGTTTATAGACTTTTTTTTCTGAAAATGTATTTTATTTATTTATTTATTTATTTATTTTTAACATCTTTATTGGAGTATAATGGCTTTACAATGGGGTGTTAGTTTCTGCTGTATAACAAAGTGAATCAGCTACACATTACATATATCCCCATATCCCCTCCCTCTTGTGTCTCCCTCCCACCCTCCCTAACCCACCCCTCCAGATGGTCACAAAGCACCGAGCTGATCTCCCTGTGCTATGCGGCTGCTTCCCACTAGCTATCTACCTTACGTTTGGTAGTGTATATATGTCCAAGCCACTCTCTCGCTTCGTCCCAGCTTACCCTTCCCCCTCCCCAATGATGGCCACTCTGACAGCTGTGAGATGGTATCTCACTGTAGTTTTGATTTGTGTTTCCCTGATGATTGGCAATGTTGGGCCTCTTTTCATGTGCCTGTGGACCATCTGTGTGTCTTCTTTGAAAAATGTCTATTCAAATCTTCTGCCCATTTCTTAATCAGGTTGTTTATTTTCTTGATTGAGTTGTGTTACTTCTTTATATTCCCCATTTTTAATATTGTTATAGGCGTGCACGTGCCCAAGCCCCGAAGGCCCATCCCAGGGGCTGGGCTGCCCTGGGGTCTGTGCAGAGCTCTGACCGGGTCCGGCCCGTGCAGGCTGTTCCACGGTGCATCTCAGGCTGGCTGGACTTCAGGAGGAAGTGTGGTGCCTTCTGGGCAGCCGGGTCCAGCAGGGACGTGAGCCCTGATGGGGTGCAGTGCCCGAGGCCACGGTCCATGCTGACAGTCACAGGTCCCGGCCAGGGCTGACGGAGGGCAGGGCTGGACAGAGCTGCTTCTGGATTGGCACGTGGTCCCAGTGTGCCACACTGGGACAGTGCTGGGGCCAAACGCTGACCCCTTGGGCCCTCAGGCTGGACACTCATCCTTCAGAGTACTTGGTGTCATGTGCTGGCTGCGTTCAGGGGAAAACTGAGCTGCCTGACTCGGCCAGAGGTGGGCCTGCTATGGAACAAGTGACCCAGGATGTTCAGGACACATTCTTGACACATGGAGGACCCCAGGGTCTTTCCGTCCCCACGACTGGATTCCCAGTGACCCCTCAGGAAGAATTCCACTGCCACAATTATTACAAACCTCAGGTCACTTCAGAGTGTGCTAGGTCGACGGGGGGCTGGACCGACTGTCCTGCAGACCTCAGGCTCCGGCCGGGCCCATCCAGGGCCTTTCTCCTGGCTGGAGACCAAGAGAGAGAAAAATAAGGGCACCGGTGACCCCACACGTGTGACCAGTGGGACCCCGGCCGGTTCTCACCCCCTTCAACAGAGAGGCAGGTGGAGTGAAGCGTGTCCAGTAACCCGAAGGAACGGCCAGCTCTGCACAGCTGACCTGTCCAGCTGTCACTGCCCACAAAGCCGCCCTCTGCGCGGGCGTTTCTCCTCCTCTGCCCCACCCTCCTTCATGGTGGGCAAAGCTGCACAGCCTTCCTGTAGCCCGGCGGGAAGCGGGTCCCGGACAGGGGCCCCCAGGCCGAAGTGGGGGAGCAGCAGCGTTCCGCAGAGTCCGGGGCCCGCTGGAGCAACAGCAAAGCCCATGAAGCCCCTTTCAGGATCGGCCACACTGCCCCACACGCCGTGCAACCGAGTCACCAAAGGAGAGGAGGCCAGATCAGACACCCGAGAGAACAGCGTGCAGGAAACTGCACTCGGGCCTAAGGCCTCAGCCAAACCTTCCCTCAGGGGGACCGGGGACAGGACCCCGCAGAGCAGGGCGCCTGCCAGAGGGCGGAGCGAGTGCAGCGTGGCCCACTCCGCACACAGGCTGCTGAATCTCCCTGAAGAGCCGGCGCAAGGGCCGGGCCACGAGTCCTCCCCAACCCGGGAGACCCAGCTGGGAAGACACCCTCCTCCTCCACCCATCTCCCAGGACACCCCTCTGTGCGCACAGGAGGGCCACGCACCCCGCACTCAGACACACACCGCACACACAGACATGCGCGCACGCGCACACATCACACAGGCATGCACACACACAGCACACACAGACACGTGCACACACGCACACACCACACGGACATGCACACACACAGCACACACAGACACAGCACACAGACACACACACGCACACACCACACAGACATGCACATACACAGCACACAGACACACACATCACAGAGACACACGCACACATCACACAGACATGCACACACACAGACACACACGCACACACCACACAGACATGCACATACACAGCACACAGACACACACATCACAGAGACACACGCACACATCACACAGACGTGCACACACACACGACACACACAGACACATACACACACATCACACACAGATGCACACAGACATGTACACACTGCAGCGCACACACATCAGATACGCACACACACAGACTCACACTCACCCTTTGTACCTTTGATATCAGTTGCTTTCTTTCAGATCTTTTCACTTTTTCCTTTGCTGTTCACTTTTCTTCACTCTTACCCTTTACAGTTTCTTTTTCTCAACTGCTTTCTATAGGGTCTATTATTCTTTTTAATTCAGTCTCCATGCCTGAAATTGCTTTTCCTTTGTTTTCCATATTATTTCCTGAATTCCATCAGTTCCGTACAATTTTCATCTACTTTTCAGTCACACATTTCTGATATGTTTCTGTGGTCGGCTGGAACGTTATTTAATTCTTTTTTTATTGTAATAACTTCCACGTGGCTACACTGCAGTCCCTGTGTGTATGTGTGTGTGTATGTTGTGTGTGTGTTCTGTGGGTATATATACACATATTTGGAATCTTCCAGAAAGAGAAGAAGAGCAGTGGAATAGAACAAGAACTTAGAACTGTAATTTAGAATCACTTTACGGACACGGGGAAGACTGGAAAGGCACACAGAGCACCAGGAAACCCCTCCCTGAACAGTCAGCATCAAGATATATCCTTATGAACTATCACATCCTAGAGATAAGGAGAAAAGTCCCTTTGGACATTTAAGCAAAAATAAAATTACAAATTTATTTACAAAGGAAAGAATATAAGATTGGCACCAAAAGTCTCAAAAGCAACTCTTTGCTAGAAAACAATGGAGCAGCATTTTAAAGATATTCCAGGGCAGAAAATGTGAGCAGTATGCTGTATCCAGCCAAGCGGTTCTGCAAGAATAAATGCAAAAGAAGTCATAAACATGCCAACAGTCAGGGAATGTCGTCCCGTGAGCCTTTCCCGAAGAATTTGCTAAAGAATCAACTTCCAACAACCACAAGAAAACTGGAGAAGCTTCAGCACAAGTTCTGAGGGTGAACCTGGGATCCATGTGATGGTGGAGCCAAGACCAAGAGATCAAGATGAGGGTGACAGGGGCTGCAGGTGTTACACACTTTGAAATCCTGACATAGCGCAGCTATTGAAGGGCCAGACATCTGCACGCTCTCCTCGGGAGAGGATTCCACTCACGCTGACACATCTGCAGCAAACGTTTCAGGTGACTTAGAAGAACAGTGATTAACACTACGAATTCTAATGCCTGAGCCCAAATGGTGAAAATAAACTAAAATGGAGTCATAAAACAATCAAAGAACCCAGAAGAGGGCAGGAAATGAGAAGCAGAGGAATGAGAAAACAAGGGAGAAACCAAAACCAAATAACAAAGATATTCAGAATGGATTTTTAAAAATTATCCAAAAATATGCTGTCTATAAAATACTTACTTGAAATATAATGATATAGGTAGATAAAAATAAAAGAAATTGGGCTTCCCTGGTGGCGCAGTGGTTGAGAGTCCGCCTGCCGAGGCAGGGGATATGGGTCCGTGCCCCGGTCCGGGAGGATCCCACATGCCGCGGAGCGGCTGGGCCCGTGGGCCATGGCCGCTGGGCCTGCGCGTCCGGAGCCTGTGCTCCGCAACGGGAGAGGCCACAACAGTGAGAGGCCCGCGTACCGCAAAAATAAATAAATAAATAAATAAATAAAAGAAATTGGAAGATACACAAATCCTAAACAAATGCAGAAGTGCCATTGTGAATATGAGACAAAGTCGATTTCAGAACAGAGAAATTATAGAAATAAAGAGAGACATTATGTAATGATTAAAGAAAAAGGAAAAGCAGATTCACCAAGAAGACATAACAATTCAAAATCTATGTGAACATAAGAGGAGACATTCAGGACACAGAAGGCAGAAATCAATAAAACTGAAAGGAGACTCCAACACCCCTCTCTCAAAACTGACAGACATCATAAAAAGAAAATCAGCAAAGATACAGGAAACCAAACATCCTCAACCAAATTGAGCCAACTGACTTTTGAGAAAAATTTGGATCAATTTTATCCAAGCTCTTACAGAAAACAGAAGAGCAGGGAATACTTTGCAAATCATTGTATTTGGTCAGATTACTAAACATGACTTTATAAGATAAGAAAAAAACTACACTTAACTGTTAACATAGACACAAAAACTCTCAACAGAATATTAACAAATGGAATCCAGAAATACTAACAAAAAATACACCACAATCAGGTGGGATGTATTTTGGGAATGCAAGGCTGGTTCAATATCTGAAAATTAATCAATGTAATGCACTATATTAACAGGCTTTAAAATTTTATAATATTGTTGAAGAAAAAAGCATTTGATAAAATGTAACATTTATTCATGACAAAAACTCTCAGTAAACTAAAAATGGAAGAGAACTTCCTCAATCTGATAAAAGGAATTTACAAAAAAGCCTTCTGTTACCATCATTTCTGTCACAGTGTTTTTGTTTTCTAGCATTTCCTTTTGATCCTTTCTTAGATTCCAAGCTCCTTACATGCCAGAGCTGCCAACGTCATACTCAGTGGTAAAGACTGGATGCTTTCCTCTAGGACTTGGAGTGTGGTGAGAATGTCCTCTCTCTCCACTTCTATCACTATAGTATTGAGACAAGAAAAGGAAATAAAAGACACCCAGATTGGAAACAAAGAAGTTAAAATATCTTTAATTGTAGATAACATGACCGTCTATGCAGAAAATTTGGGTAGAATTTTTTTTAAAAGGTACTAGAACTAAGAAGTGAGTTTAATAAGGTCACAGGATATAAGGTCAATAAACAAAAAACATTATATTTCTGTATCGTAACTATGATCAATAGGAAAACTGAATTTTAAAAACCAATACAATTCACAATAGTTCAAAACTTAGCATGAATATAAATCTAAAAAATCATGTACAAGATCTGTATGCTGAAAATAACAAAATGCTGATGAAGGAAATCAAATAAGTGGAGAGACAGACCATGTTTATGGACTAGAAGACCCAGCACAGCAAAGATGTCAATTGTCCCTATGTGAATCCATGGATTTAATGCAATTTCTAAAAAACCCAAACAAACCCTGTAACACTTTTTAATAAATAAATAATAGCTCATTCTAAAATTTATATGGAAAGATAAAGGAATTAAAATAACCAAACAACTTTTAAAGTGAAGAGTACTATTTGAGTTTAAGACTTGAGATGTAGCTACAGAATCATGACAGTGTGGTATTGGCAAAGAGATACACACAGAATGAGAGTCCAGAAATAGACTTGGCAAATATGGCCAATTAAATTTTGAAAAAAAGCACAAAGGCCATTCAATGAAGAAAGGATGGTCTTTTAATCAAATGGTATTGAAACAACTAAACATACCCAGGCACCCCCTCAAAACAAAAAACAAACAAACCTGTCCTAAGCCTCACACTTTTGTATTAACCATGTTTTCCAATCTTCTGTATCTATGATGTTTTGGCACCTTAAAGGTCCGCTGGCCAGGGCTAGGCAATTCTTAGAGCAAAGGGCCTGGATGGGAGCACACCGTTCATATACAAACCAAACAGTCCTGAGTCTCTAGAATTCCACCTCCTTACCTAACTCTCACACACAAGCCAGTGTCTCCCCAGGCCCAGGTACCAGGCAAGTGGAGACCCACCCTGTGCCCCCAAATCCACCAGAATCATTCAAACCGGCCGATCCAAAGATGGGGGTCCTGCCCAGCCTCACTTTCCTGCAGAAACTCCGTTAAGGCTCTGGTTGTTCCCCTCCTCCTTTCTGCCTCCTGATGGAAACCTGGGCTCCCCGTGTGGCCGTACGTGGCGTGGCATCCCCCAACCCGCCACCTCGGGAAATGTAAGTAATAAACGGCTTCTTTCAAACCGTTTCAATGGCACCAGCCTCTTCGGGTCACTCAGCCACCTTCACAAATTAACACGCAAAACGACTCCATTCACCAGCCCCCGCACGGTGGGTGGCCCTCCTGCCCTGACACACCCCTGGAGGCCCCTCTCCTACACGCTGGGCCATGCCTGGAACCAACCGGCACATGTGTCCCGCCTCAGGTCTCAGCCCTGCGTGGATGTCTCCTCCACAGCTGGAGGTGCAGCCCCATGGTGACACCCCCACTCCCCAGCAGGACTGTCCACTGTCAGCGCCCTGCCCCCGAGGAATGGGTCAGGCCCTGACACTGCACCTGGCACAGAACGTCTGCGAGGCGGGGAGGGGCCTGGCCACCCACTGCCCTCGTCCCGGTGGGTCCAGTCAGCAGCCAGGAGCAGCTTAGGCTGCATCCACTTCACAGTCAGCACGTGTGTCCTGGAGGTGCTCCCAGGGCAGCCTCTGCTCTTCGTGCAAGTGTGACCAACCAGCGCCGTGGAGACAGGGAGGCCCCTGAGCTGCCGGCCTCCCCACCGACCCACGCATGATCCCATAGGACACCCATGAAGGCAGCCCTCTGGGTCTGGAAGCCGCCAGCTTCTCTAACCCCACAGTGGGGCCCCAGCCTTCTCTCCCCACCCCCACTGCGTGCCGCGTGCCGGGCTGGGGGGAGGGCAGGGACCCCACCTCCAGAGCAGCCCCTTGGCTGTGGTGGCCTCTCTGCAGGGCTCACCCCTCGGACGCTGTCAGTGAGGCCTGGCTGCTCCACACGCCCTGGACCCTGAGTCTCTAATGCACCTGGATGGTTCCAGCACCCTCAGGAGGACGCGTGCGCCACCCCCAGGGCCAGGTCACCCCCATGCTCACCTTCTCACGTGAGACCATTCAGGGCTCAGGCTGCAGTGACCTGGTGCCAGGAGCCCTTCCCGGTGGGACTGCTGGGTCTAGACCAGACTGTCCAGCTGGCTTCCGCTGAAGCCCTTCCTTTGCACATCAAAGACACAGGGCTGGGCTTCCCTGGTGGCGCAGTGGTTGAGAGTCCGCCTGCCGATGCAGGGGACACAGGTTCGTGCCCCGGTCCGGGAAGATCCCACATGCTGCGGAGCGGCTGGGCCCGTGAGCCATGGTCGCTGGGCCTGCGCGTCCGGAGCCTGTGCTCCGCAACGGGAGAGGCCACAGCGGTGAGAGGCCCGCGTACCGCAAAAAAAAAAAAAAAAAAAAAAAAAAAGACGCAGGGCTCATCACCCAGACGGTTCTCTCCACCGGGACCGGTGCCGTCCAAGCCACAAGGATAAACATAGACCTTCTAGCAGCCATGTTAAAGAAACCAAAAAGAAACAGATGATATTAATTTTAGCAATATATGTTACTTAACCCCATGTGCTCGGAGCCCCACACAGCCGTTAGGTGCCCCGCTGTGAGGGCTGCAGAGGGCTGTGCGTGTTCCATCTGCCATGGCTCGGCAGGGATTGTCCTGGGCTTGGGGAGACGCCTGCCTCTGCCCCTCTGGAACATCCTTCATGCCCAGGCCATAGGGCAGACCCCAGAGGGCCCCCACACACCCTCTCTGACCTCAGGACACTTTCCTTCCAGCCCGGAGTCCATTTTCACTGAAAAGAAGAATGACTGCCAGCAAGCTCCCCCGAAAGCCTCATGGGGGCTGAGCCCCTGACCCACCCAGGCCCTCGTGCCCAAGTGCCAGTGGAGCCCTTGCCCCAGGCCTGCCGTGGAAGGGAAGCAGGGAGAGGACAGGGGTTGGGAGACGGTGGCAACGGCGGAGCAGGCACCAAGGGCGGGGTGTGGGTCGGCTCAGCCCCCAGGTAACATGGGACCCCTGTTCCCTGCCGGGCTCTCTACAGGAGGGCAGGCTGTGAGCCGGTGTGTCTGAGTGACCAGGGCCCCAGGCAGGGGGCAGGTCCCCGTCCTAGACACTGAGGAGGATCGTCCTCACATCATCCTCATGGTCATAGCTTGACCCCCCAGGGGACTGAAGTCACAGGGCGAACCACCACCCGGAAGCCTGGAGAGACAGGGAATCACAGCCCAGGTGGGTTCATCTGGGGCGGAGGACAGACTCCCCCAAACCTTCATGGCTTTACCTCAGGAACCCCACCAGGTTCTCATGGTGAAGATCCAAAAGCGTCCCCTCTGGACGCTGGTGACAGAGGAAAGGCCACGAGGCAGCCCAGAGCAGGTAAGGGTCTGATCACAAGGTCACGGGGGCCCCCCGACCACCGTACTACCAGGGGTCCACTGACACTGAGGGGTCGTACCTGAAAGGGCTGCAAGATGCAGATTCCACACAAGGAGGGGTGCTTGGGGAGCCCAGATCACAAGGGGAGACAAACCTGGGACCAGGAGGAGGCTACAGCCTCTGGCGCCCAGAGCCACAGCACAACCCAACCGCAGCCAGAAAACCATGAGCCTCGTGGTAAAGGCCCATCTGCCTGAGTTCTGACGACCCCAGACACTGGGTCTGCCTTCCAACAACACAGTACATGGCAGGCCTGTAAGAGCCGAGGGAAACACGGTCAGCAGGGCAAACAAACCATCAGAATGAGACTCAACAAAGTACGGCAGAGATTTTGGAAGCTTGAGACCAGGGATTTAAAACAACTGTGATGACCCATGAAGGCCCCAACGAGAAAATGAACAAGATCACAACAGATGGGTAATGTAGGCAGAGATAAAAGCTCTCAGAAAGAATCACAAGGAAACGCTAGGAATCAGCCATAACAGGAATGAGGAAAGCCTTTGACGGGCTCAGCATTAGACAGACACAGCGAGGGAAGAATCAATGAGCTGAAGGGGGGCTGACGAAGCATCCCCCCGCCACGTCAAAGAGAAAGAAGGACGGGAGACCCAGGGCATCCAGGAATCTTGGGACACTTCAACAGTGTAGCAAGTGTGTAACTGGGATGCCAGGAAGAGAAGAGAGAAGGGAGGGAGGAGAATTTGACACAAAAAACGCTGCGAACTTTCCAGAAGTAATGAAAGGCGCCAAACCACAGATCCAGGAAGCTCAGGGAACAGCAAACAGAATAAATTCCCCCAATCCACACCCAGGCACATTATACTCAAACAGGAGGAAACAAAATACACAGAGAAATGTGGTGAAAAGGGGCAGGGGGCCACCTTGCCTTTGGAAGAGAACGGGCTTCTCTCCAGATGGCAAAGTGGCGATGAAGATGGAAGCTTACCCAGTGGTCTTCCAATCCCAAAGCACTCAGACAACTTCTCCTGGAGGGACATTTATGAAACACCTGGCAAGTCTCCCTCCAAAACGAGCCATGCCTGAGAAACTGTCATGGCCGAGAGAGCTGATGTCGTGTGCTCCTGGCACAGAAAATGAACACTAGGCAAAACACTAAGGCAGTCTGAAGAAACCATGGACTTTGGTTAAGAATAATACGCATGTTGGCTGGTGTGACAAACATCCCACACTAATGTGAGATGCCAACTGCAGGGACATGTTGCCTGGTGTCCAGGGATTCTCGGTGGTGCCTCAGCAACTATCCTGAAACCTCAAAACTATTCTGAAATTAAAAGTTTTCTTGAAAAAATATATAATGGATGAAAGAATGGCAGAATATTTTGAAAGAGAAATGAAAGTGCTTGAAAAGAACCAAATGGAAATTCTAGAAGTGAAAAGTATGGTATATGAAAAATAGATGAAAAGTGTTTAAGAACGCCTCTGACCTGAAGGCAAACTGAGAGTGGTGAGGAGTGCGGGGCAGGCTCTGAAGGCGAGGCTGCCCATTGAGTGCGGAGGGAGGAAGCCTAGACGGGCACTGGGCAGGGGGAACGGGGCCTGGTCCAGCTGCATGACCCTGATGGCGTCCCCGTCTGTGAAGTAATCAGATTAGCTGTCCCTTGGCTCCTGTCCAGCCCCCAGACCCACTAGGGATCAGGGAGCTCACTGCCCCACATGTCATCCCCCACTTGGGTCAGGGTTTCTTTGGCTCCCGGGTCACCTCTCAGGGGACCAACCCAGAAGCAGGGCTTTCCAACACTGGAGCCACCGTCAGGCAGATTCTGCAGGGCCCGGCTGCAGCCTGGGTGCAAGTCCATTCCCTGCCGACCTCGAGGGCTCCCCTGGTCCCACCCTCATGTCCTCAGCCGCACGCAGCCCACGGTGCCTTCCCCAGGGCAGGACAAAGGCCTGACCAGCAGGCCTGCGGCAACAGGACAGCTCCTGGGATTGGCCAGCTGGAGTGGCTGTGTGAGCTCGCGGGGCCCTTGTTGACCCCGCCATCCCCACCTCCCGAGCCTCAGGGGATGAGTGGAGACACTGGGCTCCGGGCACATGAGAGCCTCAGGTCAGGGAGCAGAATTCCACTGCCTTGCAGCTCGTTGTAAAACCACCGCCCTCGGGCTGTACAGTCACTTCAAGACAAGCCCTGCCCACGCCAGGGTCCAGACCCTGCTGCCCTGGCTTCACCAGATGGAGGGACCAGACCACTTGCCAGTCGAGTTTGGATCCAGACAGAGAGGTTTCTAGGGCTCGACCCAGAGTGGGCCGCACCTGGTGACGCAGGAGGAACCTTCTCCACGTCCCACCCATGGCCTGTGTTCTCGGTGCAAAGCAGTGAACTGGCCGTGTGCATGTCAAGACCCCGTCAGGAGCTTGCTGGACATGTGTTCACGACACGAATGATGAGACTGCAAAGCACGTGTGTCTAGGTGTGTGTGTGTCTATATGTGTGTCTCTGTGTCTGTGTGTCTATATCTGTGTGTGTCTACATGTGTGTGTCTCTGTGTGTGTCTGTGTATGAAGGTGGGACTCAGACCCACTGGGGTCCCTTTGGGGTGCAGTAAAGACTCAGAGCCCGTCTGTGGGCGTTTGATGCTGACGGCTGTCTGGCCCAGACCCATCCTCCTGGACAGGCTCCGGCCTTTGGCACCAGTGGGTGAGTCAAGCTGAGTGAGCACCGTGTGGGCAGGGCCACACGCTGGCCCCACCACCGTAAGGACCTTTCCCAGCTCCTCAAGCCACACCCAGGCCCCGGGCCCTGCACTTCACCTCCCTCTGCGTCTCCCCCGTCGGCTGCCGGGCCCGGCAGTGGCTGTGACCCTCACTGGTCCACGTCAAGGTTGCCCTGGTCCAGATGCAGAGCCTGGGGGACAGGCAGCTTCGGGGCAGCCAGCAAACCCAGCGTGAGAAGGTCACGGCCCAGATGCCGGTCTCCCCGGGACTCGGAGGAACCCCGGGCGACACCCTCACTTCAGTCAACACAGAACCGGGACCAGAAGGCAAGCCTTCCAGGAGGGTGAGGCCCGTTCAGTTTGAAAGGTCCTCTGGGATTTGTTCAGAGGAAGAGGGTTCAGAACCGTACAGCTGGAAACGGGAGCCTTCTCTCAGGAGCGCGGGTTCCCTGATGCAGCAGGGTGGCCGCTCCTGGGTCAGCAGGGGCCGGAGGGACAGTGGTGGCGCTCGGCTCGCAGGGCGCGGGAGTGCGGGCCGGCAGCGGGGGGAGGAGGGGGCCTCAGAGCAGCCCCGTTTGCTTTCCTTGCGGTCACGTCTCCCGAGCAGCTGTCTCTCCAGGACAGGAGTGGCACGGCCACTTCCCCAGGAGCCCCCCGCCCGCACAGGGCACCTGCCAGGCCCCAGGTGATCTGAAGCTTGTCCATCCGTCCTGCTTCGCGCTGACTGACTGCGCGCTGGGCCAGATGCGCCCAAGCACCCCACCGACGGCTGCGGCGCAGTTAGCGTTTCACAGACGCCAGGGGCGGGTTTTCCGTCCCGCACTTTCCACGTTCGGGTCCAAGCAGGAGACAGGAAACGTGGGCGCATGAGGCCGGGCCCACCCTCGCGCCTTTGCAGAAACAAAGAGGAGACACACGCTCGGCTGGCGTCCTCTTCCCCGAGGGCTGGAGCGGGAGCCCACGAGGCTGGCACCTCCCGTACCATCGGAGGACCACGACCCCTAGAGCTACGGCCTCAGCTGCCAGCTGCCGTGTCCCCTTGAACCACCGCCTAGTCTCCAGCCTCTGAGGAGTGTCCTGGAGACAGGCTGAATTGTGACCCCAGACCCCGCCACCAATATACTCGTGGGTCGAGTTGAGGGGAGGGTGGAGGCTGACAAGGGTCCAGTCAGATCCCTTGGCAGTCAAGGCCCTGTAGTCCCTTGGCAGCGGGGCGTCTGGGTGAGGATCCGTGGTTCCCCCCGCTTGGCTTCAGCAGGGCCGGAGAGCATCCGCCCAGCCCTCACTGCCCCAGCCGGGCCCCAGGTCTGTGCCCTGACCCCGGCCTAGAGCTCGCACTGCCTGACACCTGAGCTCACGCTGTGTGTCACCCTTTGACTTGCGTCCACACGGTCCCATCTTTGTAAACCTGCAAAAGAAAGAGGCTCTAACTGCCAGTCAAGACTGCTGCTTCCTCCTGCTTTGATCCCACTGCCAGGTGGCCGCCAGGATCCCTGGCCTCTGGAAGACCACAGGTTCGGGGGCGTCCTGACCACCTGCTCAGGGGCCCCATGCAGCCAGGGGGGCTGACCGCAGGGAAGCAGGGTTCCAGCCCCGCCTTGGACCAGCAGTGTTATGAAAGGAAAATTCCGAGTCAGACGAAACACAGGTCACGACCTGTGAGCCTCTAACCTGGGCGGGCTGGCTGGTGCCACCCCTTGGCCCTAGCGCAGCCATGGGACGTGACCCCTGCCCCGGGGCAGGTCACTATCACTCCGGGTCCTTGTGGGCCCACATGGTGGCTGTCCCTGGCCCAGAGGTCTCGTTCCTGTGGCACAGCCATCCTCTGACCTCGCCCCCTTTCAGAGGGTTCCCGCCTGGCTGAGTCAGCCCCTGGGACCCCCCTGTTCAGCAGCCTGAACTCCCTGTGAAGCTCAGGTACTTCTCTGCAGCATCGCCTCCAGGAGAGCCTGTGCCAGTGCATCCTGGGGCCTGGGGTCTCAGTGGCTGAGCCTTAGCAACTCTCCCGCCTGCCCAGGGGGACCAGGGCACGGGGCCGAGGGCCCAGCAATCCCAAACTGCCTCTGTTTCCCCCTCGACGTGATGCAAGAATTGCAAAGCTCCCGAGAGCTCAGATGCCAGCCTCTCCAGGAAGCCGACCACTGAATGGTTTTCCTGGAACCAGTTCCCCTCCCAGCCCTGCCTTCTTATCACCCACCCAGAGCCAGAGAAGGAATTCGTCCTTCCAGGGGAGCAGTTTGCAGGGGGGCCAGGCCGCAGACACAGTGCAGAGGGTCCACCCCGGGGAGGCCCGAAGTGGGGAGCACAGCGCCAGTGCAGGGCCCAGCTCCCCCTTGCTCCGCCAGCCGGGAAGCTTTGTTTCATTTCATTCACAGATGGGGCTTCCAGGTAAGACTTCTCTTGAAGAAGTTTCGTGGATTTTTTTTTTTTTTTTTTTTTGCTGCATTGGGTCCTCATTGCTGCGCGCAGGCTTTCTCTAGTTGCGGGAGCGGGGGCTTCTCTTGTTGCGGAGCACGCGCTCTAGGCATGTGGGCTCAGTAGTTGTGGCGCACGGGCTCAGCTGCTCTGCAGCACGTGGGATCTTCCTGGACCAGGGCTTGAACCCGTGTCCCCTGCATTGGCAGATGGATTCTTAACCACTGCGCCACCAGGGAAGTCCTCGTGGATTTTTTAAAGTCTGAAGAGCACTGGATAGAGATGAGGTGCTGAGGTCTCTGCCCAGAGAAAATCTGGTTCCCGACTCCGGACCTTCTGCCATGACAGGCCCATGCGGAGCGGCTGGTGCGGCCCCCACCCCCCAGGCTGTTGGAGGAGCTGAGATGCCTTTGGGGCTGTTGTGAGCTTAAGGGGGGTGGTGACGAGTCACCCTGGCCGCAGTGCCCCCACCCCGCCCCAGCGTCTGTGTGCACAGTGGGGCCTGCAGTGAGTGTGGCCGCCTCACAGGGCCTGGACAGGAGGCGAGTGGCAGGGGTGCCTGAGAAGCAGCCTCGGTCTCCGCCACACTACCAACCCCAGGACGCATGCAACCCCAGGACTTGGACTCAGAGGGTGTCAAAAATGACAAAAGGGAGGAAGAAAGCTTCTCTCTCAGAGATGAGCCCAGAGAGGGGTCCAGGGGGGCCTGATTGTCCTCCACTCTCCCCAAGGGGCAGCTCCCCGGGATCCAAGCCCAGCTCCGGCTCTTTCTGGCCGGCAGCCCCAGACGGGTTATTTCAGCTCAAAAGCCACATCTTCCTCCGCTAGATACGTTTAATATGTTATCCAGGCTTCCCCCCCACCAAGCTCCATCACACCCACTGCACTAGGTTTGCCAGGAGTGGGGGGTGAGAGGGACACACAGGGGCCACCCTGGGCCGGGGCTTGCAAGGGTCCTGCCCTCGCCTCCCCGTGGGGCCTGGGGGCCGGCACGACGCCAGACCTCACCCCCGCACTTTGTCCCCACGTCCGACGTGACCCCTCTGTGCAGCTGGGAGTGGGTGCCGGGAGCTGAGCCTGCAGGGATGTCGCCCCATCCCTGCCAGCCCCACGTGGACAGCTGGGAGCACAGCCAAGGAGGGCAGCCCTGATAAAGCCAAGAACACGCCCGTGGCCCACAGAGGCAGATGAGGCGGGACAGCTGGAGGGTGAACTTAAAAAGCACATAATAAACGTCCTCAGAGAAATCGGAGCAGGATGGTGGCAGGTCTGGCACCTGCCCAAACAGCAAAAGTGCTGGTGACGTGAAGAGAGCCTTTGGGGTTCAGGCCACCCGACGAGGGCAGAGGGGGTGCTCAGAGCCCACGCAGGGCAGCACAGCCCGGAGCCAGGGACACCTGCCCAACTGCGTCCCAGCACCAGCCTCGCAGCCTCATGGAGAAACGTGGTGGAACCAGACAGAGGGGGGAACACAGTCCCAGGGAAACATAATCACAGGGGGACATAGTTACAGGGGAACTAAATCACAGGGGGACAGAGTTACAGGGGAACTAAATCACAGGGGGACAGAGTTACGGGGGAACGTGATCACAGGGGGACAGAGTTACAGGGGAACGTGATCACAGAGGGACAGAGTAACGGGGGAACTAAATCACAGGGGGACAGAGTTACGGGGGAACTAAATCACAGGGGGACAGAGTTACGGGGGAACGTGATCACGGGGGGACAGAGTTACGGGGGAACGTGATCACGGGGGGACAGAGTTACGGGGGAACGTGATCACGGGGGAACGTGATCACAGGGGAACATGACCCCAGGTGAACGTGTTTTCGGTCAGAACTGATAAGGCAGCTGTAGAGAAAGAAGGTTTCCAGTCAAAGATAAGTACTCAGTAGATAGGGAAGTAAGGTTTGAAGTCATAAATTATACCCAAGGTGATAGAGAAAGAAAATATTACTTCAGAGATGATCATTCAGATGTTTGAGGGAAAGGTTGCAGTCATAGATAATTCAGAAGCAGAGGTTTCCAGTCATAAGTGGTAACTCGGGTGTTAGGAACAGGGTTCTAGTCACAAATCATAAGGAAGGTGATAGAGAAAGCTTTCCTGTCATAAGAGATATTCAGGTGATGGAATACAAGGTTTCCAGTCAAAAGGGCAACACAGCTGATAGAGGAGAAGTGTGCCAATCGTGAAGAATAACTCAGATGGTAAAGAGAGACAGATTTCCGGCCCCAAATGGTTAACTCAGGTGACAGAGATCACGTTTCCAGGCATAAATGATAACTAATGTGACAGGGACCAAAAGTGTTTCAGTAAATAAACAACAGCTCAGGTGGCGGATACATTTCCAGTCATGGCGGTAACCCAAGCACTAGAGAAAGCAGGTTCCTATCATAAATGTGAAGACAGGTGATAAAGGAAAAAGGTTTTCAATCATGAATGACAAATCAGGTGATAGGAAAGATTTCCTTTTATAAATTATAAAGTAGGTGCTAGACAAAGAAAGGTATTCAGTCATAAATGATAATCCACGGAAAAAAAAGTTTCCCAATCACAAATGATTATTCAAGTGTTAGAAAAAAGCAGGTTTCCAGTCATAAGTGATAACTTGGGGGATAAAGAGAAGGTTCCAGGGCCTCCCTGGTGGCGCAGTGGTTGAGAGTCCGCCTGCCGATGCAGGGGATACGGGTTCGTGCCCCGGTCCGGGAGGATCCCACATGCCGCGGAGCGGCTGGGCCCGTGAGCCATGGCCGCTGGGCCTGCGCATCCGGAGCCTGTGCTCCGCAACGGGGGAGGCCACAACAGTGAGAGGCCCGCGTACCGCAAAAAAAAAAAAAAAAAAAAAAAGAGAGAGAGAAGGTTCCAGTCATAAATGAAAATAGGTGATAGAGATAGATAGACGTTTTCTAGATGTAAACGATGTTTCAGTAATAGAAAAAGAAGGCTTCCAGTCATAAGTAATGTCAGGTAATGGAGAACGAAGATTTCCTGTCACAAGTCATAAATCAGTTTATAAAAAATAAGATTTCTAGCTATAAATGATAACTCAGATCAGACAGAGAAAAATGTTTCCAGTCACTAATGGTAACTCAGCAGATAAGGAACAAAAATTTCCAGTCATAACTTGTAACTAAAGAGATGCTTACAACTAAGGAGTATCTAGTCATAAATAACAACCATGGTCACAGAAAAAAAAATGTTTCCATCATAAATGATAATCAAGAGATTGAAAAAGAATTCCACTCATAAATGAAAACTAAGGTCAAAAAGAAAGAAGTTTTCCAGTCTTACATGATAACTCAGGAGACAGGGGAGGAGGTTTTGTGTCATAAACAATAAGTGAAGTGATAGAGAAGGGAAAACTGCAGTCATGAAGGAGAAACCACACGATAGAGAAAGATGACGATACCAGGTGATATGGAGAGGGTTCCTACGCATAAAGGATAAATCTGATGAAGGAAAAGGTTTTCCAGCCATAAGTGATAATTTGGGCGACAGAGAAGAAGTTTGTCATAAATGATAATTCAGGAAATAGAGAAAGAAGATTTCCAGTCATAAATGGTCACTAGTATGAGACAGACAAGGTTTCCAGTTCTAACTGATTACTCGGGTGACAGAGAAAGAATGATTCAGGTCATAAAAGATAAATCATATGATAGAGAAAGAGTGTTTCCAGTTGTAAATAATAACTCAGGTGATAGAGAGACTCAGGTGAGAGAAAATGAAATGTGTTCAGTCACAACTTGTAACTCAGGTAATAGGAAAGAACACTTCCAGTTATAGATAATAATTCATAAGCTAGAGAGGACGGTTTTGAATCACAAATGAAGGCTTATAGAGACAGAAAGGGTTCCAGTCATAAATAATCATTCAGGTGATACGGAAAGAAGGTTCCTAGTCAAAATAGAGAAGTAAGGCGATAGAGAAAAGGTTTCTAGGCATAGCTAAGACAGAAAAAGAAAGGTTTCCAATAATTAGTGATAGTTCAGGTGACAGAGGAAAAAGGTTTCACTCATAAATGATAACTCAGGTGAGAGAGAAGGAAGGTTTCCAGGCCTGAACGATGTCAGGTGATAAAGAGACAAGGTACCAGTCATACATTATGGAGAAAGAAGGTTTCCAGCCATAAATGGTAACCAACATTATAAAAAAAAAAAAAGGTTTCCATCACAAACGATAACTCGGATCGCAGAAAAAGAAGACCGTCCATGGTCAATAAACCAGTGCACGCTTGGGAAAAAAAAAAAAAAAAAAAGGAGACCGTCCGTCACGAAGGTAACAGGGTCACAGAGAAGGAAATGTTCCAGCCTCATGTGATGACTCAGGTGTCAGGACAGAAGACGTCCTGTCATAAACGAGGGTTCGGGTGCCAGAGGAAGAAGGGTAACAGTCACAAATGACAGCTCAGGTGATGGTGAAAGACGGTTTCCAGTCATAAGTGACAACACCGGGGGTAGAAAGAGATGACCTCCAGTCACAAAGGCTAAATCAGGAGACATAAATACGGTCTCCAGCACTAAACGGTAACTTCCGTGACACAGGGAGAAGTTTCTAGTCATAAATGGTCACTCAGGCGACAGAAAACCTTTCCAGTCATAAAACCCAAGTCGGGTGACGCAGAAAGAAGTTTCCTGATCATACATCGTAACTCAGGTGCTCCAGACAGAAGACCGCTTGTCACAGAGGCACATGGAGCCCTTGAGAAGGTAGTTTGCCGACACAGACAACCCAAGTGATACAGAAAGAAAGGATTCCCCTCAGAAGGGATGATTCTCTGCAAGAGGAAAGAGGCTTCGCGTTGTGATGACGTCGGGGGCTAGAGGAGGAAGGCTTCCAGTCGGTAATCATGACTCGGGTGACGGGAAGAAACTGTCGTGTCTTAAATTCTAACTGAGGTGATTGATAGAGGAGGAAGTTTTCCAATAACAGATGCGAACTCAGATTATAGACAAAGAAGCTTTCAGGAGCAAAGGATAACTCACGTTAGAGAAAAGGAAGGTTTCCGGTCAGAGTAGATAAATCTGGAGATGATAGAGAATAAAGGTTTCCATCCGTAAGTGACAGCTCAGCTGAGAGAGAGAGAAGGTTCCAGTTCTGAATGATACAAGGTGACTGAGAACAAAACATGTCCTGTCCTGAACAGGAACCAGACGGTCGAGGGAGGAAGTCTGAGTCGGAAATCAGAACTCAGGGGACGGAAAACCCACCTCCCCATCACCTCCCCATCACGAAGGACACGTCAGCCCGCGGAGAGAGGCTGCCGCCGCGTTGCCATGGTGACAGGAGCCACCACCCTGGGGCGCCGCTCCGCTCGAGTCACGGGCCCTCGGGCAGGAACCACCGGCCTCCACAGAAGGGCCTCCAGGCTGGGCGGGCGGAGCCACCGTCGTCAGCTTGCTCCCGGGCCTTTCTGCGACGTGTCACCTCCACGCCGGGTGGAGGGGCTGCGGCCACGGCGCCCTCAGCTCAGCGCCTGGCTCCTCGGTGGCGTGACCGTGAGACTTGCCCTCGCCATCCCCGATCCCCGTCGCCTCGTCCTCCAGGTCATCCTGCCCGGGAAGTTCTGCTCTGTCCGGCCCCGTGTCCGCGGCCTCTCCCGCAGGGCGCCCCTCCCGGCTGAGGGGTCGGGCCGGAGCCCTGCGCGCCAGGCGGGGGGCTCAGGAGAGGCCTGGCCAGCGGGCGCCGTGTCCGGCGGGCTCACTGGGCCGCACAGGAACCTGCCCCCAGGGGGTCGGCCGCGCGGACCCACCCTGGCCCCAGGGCCCGGCCCAGAACGTGCCCACGACAGCCTGCGCCCGGTGAGGCGCCCGGGGTCTGCGTCCTCTGCTTGGGGGGCCTGGCCCGCTCCCCCCGAGTGAGCTGGGGCCTGAGAAGGCAGGATGGGCGCGGAGCATCCGTGTTCCCGCCCCCACCTGGCTGGCATGCGGGTGCCGATGTCCCGTGGGCACGGGCACACACGGCGGCGGGGGAGGAGGCCACAGGGCCTGAAGAGGAGCGCGGGGCAAGGCTGGCCGTCTCTGCTGACCACTCTCGCCCCGCCCCCGGGGCCCTGGCTGAACCCGGAGCCCCTGCTGTCCGTCCCGCGGAGCAGCGCTGCCCCCTGGTGCCCAGAGGCGGTGGCGTCAGACACACCCGCGTTCTGGGAAACGGCCCGGTGGAGCCCATTCAGACCTGTGTTGCCGGCCCCGCCGCCGTCCCTCTCGGGGCTTCCCTCCCCCGCTGCCCCCGCGCTCCCCTCTCCTCCCATCTGGACACCTGGACGCTGGGCACTTCAGTAGCAACCCTGGAGCGTGGAGCACCCCCTCCCCTCTTCTGACCCCAGGGCCCACAGACACCACTTTCACCCTATTTCAGGGTCTTGAGGAGACCACAGAGCCAGGCCCCGGCCCCAGGGCCGCAGTCGCTCTAGTCCTGGATCTGACCGGAGCCAAGCACGGCCGACGGCCCAGGGGCGGAAACTCGGGTCCTCCCACCCCCAGCCCAGCCCTGACCCCGGGCCTCCCCGGGCTGCACAGCCACTTGTAGACGATGCACCTTCACCTCAAGGCGTAAAACGGGCTAAAAGTCAAGTAATCGTGTGAGTGATTTTAAAATAAAACTCAAAGCATTGAGAGTGAGAAGAGAATCAAAATGAGAAAATTTCGGAAAAACAATTTTAATACTTAAGAAGCTCTGTGACAAAAGGTAACGTGTTCTGTTAAAAGTATATACGAAACACTAACGTGAAATTTATTTTAGCATGAGATGAAAGCAACAAACAATATTCTGTGGAATACATCAATTATTGGCCAATTTATTTTACACCTGTTAACGTCAATCTGCATTTGAGCCGTGACTGACCGGGAAACGTCCCCGTAACGCCGGCCTGCGCGGGACACCAGGGAGGCTCGCCCCGCGTCAGCCGCTCTTCCCCCGCAAATGGAGCCTGTCTGCTTACTGAGAAGAGCGCCTGCCCTAGAATTTTCTCCTCAATTTCTGTTAACATAGGAACGGGTTTTTCTTATTCATCCGTCTCCAAAATGTCTGCACTAAACAGGACAAGCTCACGGCAAGAAGCAAATGCTGCCTTGCCTTGAGTGACGTGTACTTTTCTTTTAATGCTATGATTACATTCTTATTTAAGGCAATGTAGTTTCTGCTTCGCTTCTATAAAACTTACTTAGTCATCTTTTTTAAACAAAATTTGTCAGCATTTTGGGCCCAATCAACCGGAGCCAGGCTAGAGTAAGGACATCTAGACAGTTCTTTACAAAGAGACACAGAGCTCAGATGATCGTCTTCTAAAACAGAGAAAACGACAGGCTGTTTGTCTTCTAACACACGTTTAAAAGTACGTAAATATAACACGCTTCTTGAGCAACACCAGCCTGTGGGTTTCTGGCCAGCAAGGCTCAGCCACGGGCTCGGAGATTCCCGGGGCGGCCGCTGCTGTGAGAGAAGCCTGTCGCCTCCTTGCTGTGTGCTCAACGAGAACGCAGACGGGGACGCCAGGTCACACGCACGACGAGAGCTTCTTTCTGTCCTCAAACTGCTTGTCCACGGCCAGAGACAGGGCCTGGAGGAAGCCCTCGATGGTGATGGTGGGGGCCTGGAAAGACAGACGGCATCATGCGTGTTCTCGTCCTCGGAGGGGCCACCCGGCACCACCCGCCCCCCCGCCCCCCCCCCGGCACAAGCACCTCCGAGGAGGCAGGGAGGGCCTGCGCGTGAGCTCTCGATGTGCCAGCGAGGGGTGAGCAGGCACACGGCCACCTCCTCCCACTGCCCCAGGAGCCCGTCGCTTTAGAAACGTGAAATGAGGCAGAGACCCCAATGGTGGCAAGTGGGACTGTCAGCGAGGCCACACCCTGCTGGACGGAGCGGGCGGCGGTGGACCAGGGCCCGGGGGCGGAGCTCAGCCGGGGACTCACCTGGATGTACAGGGCGTGAGCCAGGAAAGGGAGTTTTCTCAGGACACGGCCGCTGAGGCCCTCACTCTTCCTGTGAACAGGACCACACTCGGGGCGTCAACTCCACCGGACCGCTGCATGTTTCAGGACTAGACCCTGCACGTCCCTCCCCCAGAGCCCCTCGAGGGGGGCCAGGACAGGGTCCTGACGCCACCCACGGCCTCACAAGGAGCACAGCGAAGTGGGCACATGGCTGGCCACGAGGTCTCCCCCGGGAACCGGGCTGGTTCACGTCTTGGTGAACTTCTGCCCAAGTCTCGGCACTGCCCTCGTCTGTCTCACCTCAGCCACTTGAACTAAATCTCTCCAGCAGGGAGTGACTCCACCCCGCAGGCCCCGCCCGCGCCAGCAGCTGGTGTCTGCAGCGCAGCCCCCCGAAGGGCACCCACAGCCTTCCCGGTTTCTCTCCAGTTGATGCAAATTCTAACGGTCCCTTGGGGCTCCGCTCCGTTCCCCAGCTTCCCTCGATCCCCAAGGCCATCGGAGAAGCTGACAGCACTACGAGCCTGGGCCTCGAGCAGGCGTGCCCACGATTCTCGATGCTCACGTGTTACGTGTCCCTCGGTGCCCAGGCAGCTGGACCACTTTCCTTTATTTCCCAAAGCACCAAGCCTAGTGCCCTAATTGTTTAACTGTTTGCTTATCAAAGCAAAAGCCTCCATTTTATTTTCTTGCCAATTTGTAAAAGTCTAACAGATATCGCTTAAGAAATCAGTAATGCGTCAAAGACAGCCTTCATCTGAACATCTTTCCAGATACCAGGGCAGCACTTTGTTCATGGTCCACTGTCACGTCTAGGAAGCAGGAGGGCAGCTGCCTTCCACCCTCCTGTCCAGGAGCCCAGGGTCGGGGAGGCTGGGGGGCTTCTGGCGCGTGTGCGATGCCTCGGGATCAAGCCCGTGCCGTCTGACCCCAAACTACCACCCCGGCTGCCGCAGGCAATAACGACGACCTCCCCGCCAATCCCAAAGCAAACGGGCTTCTCTTGGTTACAAAAGTGAGGTCAGTGCTCACCTTGAAATTTCACTCAGAAGGAGGCTCAACTTGGACACGTTGTTTTCAATGAAGCCAATCATCTCCAGCTCACGGAGGGTTAGCAGCTGCTGGCGAGGGTATATGATCTGACACTGTGGGGACAGAGGGAGGGTCAGCAACAGGGACAGCACCTAGACGGCAGACACGCTCCACGTCACATCTCAGAAATCCAAGTAGGGCCGTTGGACCTGCACGGGCCCCAGGAAGCAACTCTCTCACACAGCCCCACTTCTTCTAACAAAGGCAAGAATACAGACAGCAAAACATGTCTCAGAAACCACAGCGGCGCAGCCTCTTCTGCTGCTGTGGGCAAAACACGTCCTCAGCACGTGTCACGTGCAGAGGCACTCAGAGGCGTTGAGTCCAGCCTGATATTCAGTTTCAACCATGCGTCACATCCCACAATGGACAGCTGGGCCCTGGAGCCGGACTCGGCCGGCCTTTCAAGGAGGGTCTCTGTTCACTGTCTTAAAATCAAGACTCTCATTTGGTGGAATGACAGACAGCCTCTAACTGACCGTGGACCCAGGTCCTAGAGTCCGCCTGCCAGACCACGTGTCTGCACGTGGGACGCTCCTTCCCAAGCACCCGCGCTGAACTGTCAGGCTGCCACGCTGCCGCTGCCACGCCGTCTGATTCAGAGGCCACGAGAGGAGAAACGAGAGGTCTGGCTGCACATTTGGGAGCGCTGGTGGGGGTCTCAGGTAAAACTAAGCAACAGGGTCTGTGCTGGGTGTGTTCTGACCTTCCCACCCGACTGCGTGACACTCGCTCAGGCTCCCGCGGCCTTCGCCCCAGGGACTCGAGCCGTCCAGCAGGCTCCCGACGGCGCAGGATCACAGTCCCACGCCAACAGCCTTCAGGGCTGGCCAAACCTCCGCCACATCAGAATGTCTTCATTTCCCATAAACCGTCTAAGAAACAATACCTGCTCCAGGCACTCGGCTCCCAGAAAATGTCCGAACGCCTGGCGAAACCTCAGGGCAGACCCTGGACTCGCAGCACAGCGCGACGCGGCACCCTGGGAAGGCACCCGGGGCCTCCAGCGGATCCGCCACCACGCAGGCTCCTGAACGGCGGCATCACGTCAAAGCCCCACGCCCCACCCCGCCCCCCATGGCGCGGGAAGGCAGAAGGGCCCGGGACAGCGCAGCCGGGGCAGAGACCAGCTCCCGTCCCCGTCACAGAGGCCGGGTCACCCCTGTGAGGACGCTGGGGCCCCCACTCCGTGGTGCAGGCAGTGGTCCCATCCCCCAGCCGGTTACAAGGATGCCAGCCTGGCGATCGCTGTATAAATCCCCGTTTGTTGGCTGCCACGGGCACACGCGGGCCCTTAGACTGACCCGCGAGGGACAGACTGTGAACGTGGACGCGCTCGCTGCCGCCACGCTCACAGCCGCCACGCTCACACTGACGGCAGAACCTGGGGCCGCAAACACTGCAGCCGACGACCTCCCTGTGAACTACGACCTCCAGTCCGGTGACCTCCCTGTGAACCAGGACCACTACTGTTCTTCCTCTTTCAGGGGAGGAAATCGAGGCCCAGAGAGCAGGTCACTTGCAAAGGCCGTGAGGTCCGGGACGGGCCCACACCCCTACGCACTCGGCACCTGCAGATCAGGAGATCAAACCACCGTGGTGATCGGCAAAACACTGGACCAGTGGCTGTGATTTCGACTATTCGCTCAACCTGCAGATACAACAACTGTAGCTTTCTCTTTTCTTTTTTTTTTTTTGGCCTCACCACGTGGCCCGTGGGATTTTAGCTCCCCGACCAGGGATCGACCCCTCACCCCATGCAGTGGAAACACGGAGCCTTAACCACTGCACCACCAGGGAAGTCCCCAACAACTGTAACTTTCAATCTCAGGAGATGATTGATGTCAGGTTGAGAGACCTCATTCCATATTGGAACCAGATATATTAGGCTCCATCAGCAAGTTAAGAAAGCATAAGAAACCTACTGATTAGTAGAGAGAGAAAAAAACCAAGGTACCCTCATCAGTTCTTCCAGGCAGGAGAGGTAGATTCTGAAGATGGCTGCTGCGGAGGGCGGCCCAATGTACTGCCTGATGTCAGCTCTGTCCACAAAGGCCACGTCGATCTTCTCCGTGATGTTGGACGTGGTCAGGATCACCACGTTGGAGTACCTGCGGACAGAGAGGTGGGGACCGGTCACCCCATGCCGGAGGGACTCAACCACACCTGACCCGACACGAGGAGCGTCAGGACAGACGGCCACCAAGGTCCCGGGCATTCAGCCAGCGCCCTTCAGCCGGCTACATGCCCCCTCCGCACACCTGCCCGCGAGGCCTTCCAAAGCCCTGCGCCTTGAGCTCCTGCCTGACCCCCAACTCCTGCCAGGTTCTCCTGGCTGCAACACAGCAGACCCTCCCCGGGCCATGCCCTGGTCGCTCCCCTGCCTCCCGGAAAGCTCTCCCGGACCCCTGCTTGACATCCCCCTGCCTTCCACCCACGGCAAACCCCTCACCTCTGCACGCGCCCCCGAGCCCCCAGCACCTACACTCCCGCCTGCCTGGGCACGGCCATACATAGGTACACAGCCCTCTGCAGGGTGAGCAGGGTGAGCCCGGGGTGAAGCGGGCACACGGGCCAGGAGGCTGGTGAGCCCAGGCTGCGCAGAGGGCGCACACACGCCGCTGGGACCCTCGTCCGGGGCTCGGGCTTTTCACAAACGGTCAGACCCGCACAGAGGCAGCGTGAGGTGACGGGGTGAGAGACAAACCAGAGCCCCAGTCTCCAGTCCTCCCGGAGTGACGGGGGTGGTCCGGGGCCCATCTTCTGCCTGAGCAGTGGGTGCGCAGCAAGGCCATCAGTGCAATGGCAACCGCAGGGAGTTGGGGTTTCTGGGCCGAACGAGGGCCGGGGACCGTGTGGACGTACAGGTCTTCGGTGGAGACCTGCCCACCAGAACCGTGAGCAGGGCGGGAGTGCAGGCCCCTCCCCCGCCCAGAGACGCCAGGGAGACGCTGGCAGCAGAAACGGAGCGGTCAGGAGAGCGGAGAGAGGGAGGGGCCCGGGGGCCGAATGCCGAGGACGGCTCCACACTAAGCGCTGGGGTGGACGAGGGGGCAGCGGCAGGGGGAGAAACCAGACCGAAGAGTGGGGCGGCGGGGTGAGCGGGGGGAGACGAGAGGGCCTACACCTCACACGAAGTTCGCTTGCAGGACAAGCAAGGGACGCCTGCAGCTGACGCCAACAGACACTGAAGATGTTCTCCGCCGTGAAGAACACTGACGGCCACGGTAATTACGTCCGACACAGCACAGTGTAGTTCACGGCACCCCACTCAGCAGACCCCCTTCTGAGCGCGGCACGTGGGGAGCAACGGGGGAACCCCGAGGGGCTGGCGGGAGACCGCACAGAGCAGATGGGGCTTCTCGTGAGTCAGGAGCCGCCCCCAGAGCTGGACCGGCTTTGGGCACACTGGCCACAGGCCTGGGCTGCAAGGCTGGGCTGCGGACACACGAACCCGGCCCCGTGAAGGGCGAGCAGCTGGTGCCCCACCTGCCCAGTGCCGGCCCTTCAACGGCCACCGACACCGGGTCCTGCTGGCACTGACTCAGACACTACATTTATGCTTCTCTGCAGGACACACATCCTCCCCACACCCCAGGTTTGTTTTGTATTTTTAATACTTTAATAAAGCAAAAAATACTTAATTTCTAAAACGTGCATTTAGCACAAGCTGCCTCAAATGTGGAGAAGACAGAGCCCACGCTCAGTGCCAGATGCCTTCTTAGCTAGAAAAGCTGGGAGTAAGGCGGAGCGGTGTCCGTGCTTCTCAGGCAAGCCTGCCGTGCACAGCGTTACCTTTTGATCTGATCGATCTGGGTCAACACGGCATTGACGACGCGGATGGCGTCCGAAGGCTCGGCACCCGCCCTGCAGGCGTTGCGGGCGGCCGTCAGGCTCTCCACCTGTAGGGACAAAGCAACAGGGCGCTGTCAGCTGGGCAGACGCAGGTGTGAGCGTGCGCAGGGGCACCCTGAGCCTGACGAGAGGGGTGCCCAAGGGGCAAGGACTGCAGGACATGGAGCCTGCGGAGGCTGGACCCATGCGGGGCTGGCGGCGCCCCAGCAAGTTACGAGGCCGCTCGGTCTTGAGCCTCATTCAGTCACAGGTTTAACGTCTGAACACACGTACCTCGTCAATCAGCACAAACACCAGAGCATCTTTGTCATCAATTAAGTCCTGAATCTTCTGGAACATCCTAGTTACCAGCTTGCCACTCTGGAAGCAAATCACTCTTTATTATCCACTTGCACTCATCAAGCTGCCTGGTGCACACGTGTCCACTGTCCCCACCTGGCTTCGCTCCGACCCCAGGTGGCCACACAAGCCCACCGTCTCCTGACGGCCCCCCGGAAAACTCCCTGAACCAGAGAAGCCAGTCTGCAGAGAACCCAGATGTCCTCCCTCCTGGCTTCGTGGGCCAGGGATGCATGGCTCGGGTGACTCGCACCTTGGCCCACCTGTCTTCCCTCCTTTCCCTTCCCAGTTGTCCTCATGACCAGGACAGCCTGGGTCTCGTGTGCTAACCGGCCCGGTGCACCCCTTATGGGCACTCCCTGTCCCCACTCACCACCCACCAGGGGGACCTCCTGACACAGGTGCCTGCGGCAGAGCCTTTCAGAGGTGAGGGGCGCCTGTGACATCATGTGGTTGGAGTCCCTCAGTTCACAGGTGGTGACCGAGGCTCAAGCCCCAAGCGCACGCGCAGCTGAGGGGTGCCGCCCCGTGAGAAGGCAGACCCTTCCCTCCTAAGCTTACACTGACCTTCCTGTCCTAGCCAGTCAGAGGTCTGGATGTGACGGGCAGAGGGTCCTCTCAGGCCTCACACTATTTCCAAGTTACCGCTGAGCTCCGCAAGTTTTCTCTGACCACAAAGTTAGCCCCTTGTTCACTTTCCCATTTCACTTCTTTCTCTCCTAAAGCTTTTGGAGGAGAAAGTTTGCCTAATCTACAGGACAACTTTTCAGCTGCATGGCTGACAATCCAGAGAACTGGAATTGGTACTAACACTTACTTCTGAAAACCACTTAGAGAAGAGACTGTGGCTGTTTATTTCAATTAACTGGCCATACTGGTACCTAAGACAGGAAAAAAAGAGTCACAGCAATTGTTACAAATCAGCCCGGCAGCCTCCCCGGCAGCAGCCACCTCCACCTGTTAATGCGACATCTCTCGAATGCCCAGTAGGTTGAGAATGGCTGCTTTGTTACATCGTTACAGCCACTGACACAGGACTGGGCTCCCTCGCAAGCTAGATACGAAAAATTATGAAAAGTCTAACAAGATGCATCAACGTCAATGGTTCTATAGATGCAGCAATTAAGTTTCTCGAACGGAACAGTATCTTCATTTGACTTAAAACAAGAATAAAATGCCTCTCATTTTAACTCTACTTATAACTTACACTTCCACACTGAAAAAGCATTACCTGCACTCACACAGCAAACAAATCGAAGCACAAGCATGAAAATTCTTTGGCCAGAGCGGAACGTTTTTTCCTCCTTCCACAAAACCGTAAAGAATGTGACAATCTGCTTTCCAGCATAAAATGACTTCCTGCAAACCTAGAGCCCTGGAAAGCTCAAAGGGAACCTGAACACACACTGACTGAAATCCAGCGCTAAACACTCCATCCACCAAGGCGGTGGCAAGAGATCTGGAGGCACTTAGTTCTGACTAAAATTGAACGGGAAACAGGCCCGAGGAAAGCTAACTCCCAGGTCCTCTTCACAGTTTCTTCCATGTCAAAAGTCCACAGAAGAAAAAGAATTACTTTTAAAAAGTATCATTAATTTTCCAGTTAAAAAAGACCACTTACTAATTCTGTTTAACAAAATAGGAGAAGGGGGAGACAGACAACCTAATGAATACAGATCGGGTTGACTGTTAAACAAAATTAATTATAAAGCATTTTGATTATTAAGTGAAGTGGGCGAAAAAGCCTTGCTAAGGCTTCTTTCTGCCACAAAATAAGTACAGATTTCCAGATCTTTGTACTGGAAAAGTCACATTTCTTGTAATAACACCTCCCCCTCTGGTGGCTTAGGAAACTGCCCTTAAGAGGTCTTCAAAACACAGATGCATTTCACTATGTAAAGCCCAAGGCCAAGTTACTAAACATAAAAAAAAGGGTTGAAATAAAGCAATTTCCCTACTTATAAGACATTTTTGAAAACAAAATAGATTTAAAAGTAAATCTCACAGAATTTCCTCTTCTAGTCATACGGGATCAACAGGGATCATATTTACCTTCTGCCTTAACCAACTGGAAAACCAGTCAGAACAAATGAAACAACGTCTGTGACAGGCACTGGACAACAGCTCCAGAGGACTGTGACCCGAGAGGAGGGCAATGGGGCGAGCGCGACCGCCCTGACTTCCTGCCTGGAGCACCTTCCAACAGTGACCGTGGCGGGGACCCAGGAAGAGTGGCCATCAGGCTGAGTCGAGGAGACAGAGGCCAGAGTTCAAGGAGCCTGAGGTGTCTGGATGCTACAGAGCAGGGTTCCAGAGAGGAGGGCGATACACAGGAATAAAGCTCCAGAAACCATCACGGGGCCCTGGAGTCTTTCCTGGATATGTGGTGTGTCTGAGCAGGGAAACCTTGGCGCTCACAGGCCGGGAGTGTTCAAGGCCCCAACAGCCAACGTGCAGAGTATTCGCTGCTCATTCAGGGGCTCAACTGAGACCCGAGAAGGGCCCCACCTGAGGGTTAAGCCTAGACCACATCGAGACGCCTCTCGAACAAAGCTTAAAAAGAGACCTCAAAAGGATCACACCAAAGACAAGTACACAAACGCCTGCCAGAACAAAACCCAGCAGTCATTATAGACAGACCACAGAATCCAGACGCTTGAAATCATAACGTCCGCATTCAATCAAAAATTACCTGACACGCCAAGAAGCAGAAACATGTGTCCCGTCACCAGACCCAGATGATAATGACAATGGACTTGGTAGACAGAGCATAAGACAGCTATCATACACGTACCCAAGGATTTACCAAGAACACAATGGGACAAGAAATGCAAGTATAAAAGGAACCAAACAGAATCTCCAAAGAAAAATACACTATCAGAAACGAAAATTTCACTGACAGATCGTATACTGCAGAAAACTATACAAAATGAAACACAGACAGAAAATTTCAAAAACCTGAAAAAAACATAAGAGCACATCAGTGGCCTGTGGGACAATATCAGGCAGTCTAACACGTAAACAAATGCAGAGAGCAGGGGAATTAGTTGAAAAGATAACAGCCAAATATTCCCCAAATGTGATAAAACTATAAACCCCAAAACTGACAAAACTCAAGGAGGAACAGACAAACCCAGCGCTAGGCTTGGACAGTCCTCCCAGGAAGTGACAGGACAGCAGACAGATGATCAGCATGGACATCAAGCATCCTGAGCTAACATACATGGAACAGTCGACCCAACAAGAGCAGAAACACGTTCTAAGGGCACGTGGTGGGACAGTCACCAGGAGAGACCACGTGCTGGTCATAAAGCAAGTCTCAACACATTTAAAAAGACTGGAATCGTAACTCAAGACAATGCTGAGTACAGAGGAATTCATTAATTTACATTGAAAGACAGAGACCTACTATTCATGTAAAATGATTTAAAAATAAAAACAGTTTCCGTTGTTATAACTGAAAACCCAGCAAACCCACTTCTGTGGCTCTCCTCTCTCAAATTACCGAAGTTACCTGCTTGAGAGTCTGATGGTCAATTTCTGGGCTAAAGCTTTACACAGGGATGTTTTTCCAGTTCCTGGAGGACCTGGAACAAAATGCAAGCAAATATGTTTTTAAGTTAGTGCTACAACAGATTTCTTAAACGACAGTAGTTGCATCATCCACAGGATGTAAGATAACGAACAGACTTTACGAATGTTATTACCACAAGTACCGCTTATGAACTTACAAAGAAACCTCCTAGCGGTGTAAATGCTAGAAAACATCAACAAGTATGCCAAGTATGGCCCACAATCCGCTCCACGTTTCTTTGTCCATATCTTCACTGACATCCTCCTCGTCCCCACACATCCTCTATGAAATCCACTGATTACGAAAATCCACCTTTCAGAAGTCAAACACACCTTTCCTGGTAGCCATCAGGACCCTGAAGGCACTGACGTGTGCTCTTTCTGGAGCCCAAGGAACCACCATCTTTCACTCCGGTTACCTGGACGTGGGCTCGGACCCCACGCTACACAGGGAGAGCCGTAAGGCGAGGGCTTGTGCCCTGTGTGTGTGTCACTTAGCACAGAGTTTTGCAGGAACTCTGAGGTAACTGATGTGGAAGCATGAACCCATCCCATGGAAAATGCTGACACGTTCAACTCTGATTTTCTGCATTTTCCATAGTTTAAGAGTAAATATACAACCAATTCTAAATGGAAGTGATGTACCGCACTGGTTAAAACGCCTCGATTGCCTACACTGACCCTGGTATTAAGACAACCTGCCAGAATATGTGCTATTTAAAAGACGTTGTTTTCTTCAAGTTGTATACAAGCCTACAATCTTTATTGTATAGACAAATTACCCTTTTAATTATAGCTCCTACTTCACTAAAATTGGGGTTTTCTCTCGATTCTTTTCTCCCCAGGGACATTAAGAAAGAAAACCCAGTATTCTCCTCCAAGAACTAGACAGAGTCCTGTAAAGTGTGGCTTTTGCAGTTTATTACCCATCAAGGGAAGCTCTAAGGACACTATGAAGAAATACAAGGCAACTGCTATCCTAAGGAGTCCACAATCAATCGGGAAATATGGCAGTTATTTGAAAAGTTTAATAATAATATAAAAAGTCACAAGGCATAATCAGGTGGCTGCCAAATGAAGGGTCAAGTAACCAAAGCCCAGAGAGCGTGAGCCCGACTGGCTTCACAGAGGAGGACGGTCTAGGACAACTCTGGCCCCACCAGAAAAAAGGAGCTGCAACTCCTCGCAGAAGGACAAAGGCACAAGTAAAAGCCTGATTTCACGCAGTTTATCTTGTCAAACAAAGCTTAGTGCTTTACCGTGGAGCAGCACCACCCGGTTCCAGGTGATGAGGTTGCTGTCGACATTCCTGTCTGAAAACAGTAAGGTTGTCATCACATAGTCAAGGAGCTGCGTGGAGAAAGGAAGAATACAGATAAAGTCCCCAGCAAGGCAAAGGTTCCGCTGAACGTGCCCTAAACGAGCAGAGCGACGGGAGTCTTCAGAGACTGCCGTGGCCAGACACTTGCCAGACACCTACAGGCTTTCAACTCGGACGGTAACTTGAGATGTAAGAGGACAAGCGCTGGCTGTTACTGTTTTAAGGATAAAAGGGGAACACAAAGATCACTTTTATTTAAAATGCCAACGACACACAAAACAACTGAGGGACACGCCAAGTAAGAGTGAGCTCCTTCCTCTGGGACATTCACTGGAAGAACAACAGCCAGGGCTCTGCGGTCCACTGTGGCCGCCTAGAGGAGCCTGGGGTGATGAGGGGCGGTGGGGACAGACCCCTAGTGTCCCCCCAGTGTGCAGGACTCTTCCCCTTGAAGGGGCTTCAGACACGTTGGTACCTGCTCAGACCTGCCCACCTGCTGAGTCTGCCCCTCAGCCCACGGGAGTGACCATGTGCACGTGCTTGGTCACACCAAGCGTGTGACCCAGAGCAAGTGGTCTTCACCCTCCCAACACTCCCCCTTCTCCCAAGGGGAACTCCCCGGAGGGCAGCTCCACTCAGGAGCAATCCCACAGGACAGAAATCCAGGACATGGGCTGCTGGTAAGCAGTGTTCACAAAAGCCCATCTGAGTCAAGGAGTGCTAGAGAGTGACACAATAATGATTCTACTTCAAATAATGGGGTCTTTTGGGAAAAACGCACAACTCACGTGAGATTTGACTTCCACATCATACACCAGGCTGTCCCAAAGCCCATGGAATTCAACTGAGAGAATAAAACAAAAACCTAATTTTAGGAAAGGAAGCCTTGTACCTACGGGTTAGGTCTGCCCCGAGCCGCTGATGCCCTCCACCGCTCCACACGCGGTAAGCTAAAATTCTGGTTACAGGGAAGCTAAACTTTTTAAATTGTTCTTAAAATTAAAGACGTTGAACAAATGGCAGTCGCACGTGGCTTTGGATAGATAATTAACCTCTTTGTCATGTTATTCTGCGCACCTGTCTTTGGGGACCTATGCTCGGACACAAGCACAGACCCTGAACCCACCACTCTCCCCACGAGCCGACATTCCAGCAGGGCCGAGCAGCGGGTCTATTCTAGTCGTTAGGACATCGAGCCTAACCTGGATTAGAAGCAGGATTCTGCCTGCTAGACCCCATCGGCAAAGTTCACGGAGGAGCATCGAGAAGGCAAGAGAAAGGAGTGGTCCAGCAGGACTGACCAGCTGGGCAGGAAAGAAGAGCAGCAGTGTAACTCTCCATTAGCACTGTCCTTGAGGGATCCATCCAAATAGGTTCATACTGGAAATTTCTACCTTTCTCTGTCACGATATACTTTCTATTTCGTAGCAGATAAAACATTCTAAAATTCTACACAGCGGACAAAATCTCCTCGACAAGCCAAGGCGTGTGCCACCCTGCGACCTCCCATTCTTGGCATGCTCCGCCTACTGTTACTGTCCCGGTACCTGCAGGCAGCATCCAATGGCTTGCCGCAATTATATTTTCTGTCTCTTCCTCCAAATTTTCACTGCTGGGGCCATCTTCATTCAGCTGGAAGATGTGAAGTGCAACAGTGCACTTGCTCAAATCAATGGGCTGCGATGAGAAGGAAACATCAGGTAAATCTACACGACACACCCTCAAATCAGCAAGTGCACGTTCACGGGGCCACTGAGAATTCGTAAGTTACCTGCGGATCTTTAGCCTTTAATTCCGTGTCAACAATGGACACAGACTGCACATTTCTGGTCAGAAAAGGCTCATCAAACTCAGTCCATGTGTAATCACCAAACACAATATTGTGCCTGCTGAGAAGCTTTCTAACACTCAGCTTTAGATCTTCTCTTTTTGCGGTGCTAGGAAAACAAACAAAACATGTAAGTCAGGTCTGAGTTAAAACCCAGCTTTTTTTTTTTTTTTTTTTTTTTGCGGTACGCGGGCCTCTCACTGTTGTGGCCTCTCCCGTTGCGGAGCACAGGCTCCGGACGCGCAGGCCCAGCGGCCATGGCTCACGGGCCCAGCCGCTCCGCGGCATGTGGGATCCTCCCGGACCGGGGCACGAACCCGTGTCCCCTGCGTCGGCAGGCGGACTCTCAACCACTGCGCCACCAGGGAAGCCCAAAACCAACATTTTAACAATAAGTGATTTTAAAAAAAAAAGAAAAAAAAAAAAAACCAGCCGGAACAGGGAAAAGTGCAGCAGTGAAGAGGGCAGGCGGGAGGGCCTGCCTGGGGAGCAGACCTGCGCGGACTCCTCGTGACCTGGGGAAGCCGCCCAAGGGCTCTGGGCCCCAGGTCCCCATCCGAAGAAGGGGCGACGGCAAGAGCCCGTGCCACCCTGGGCTCCTGGAGGTCAGTCACTACGCTGGAGCTGTGCTGGACAACGCGAGGCCCACCGTGACGCCCGCAAAGCGCAGCCGCAGTGACAGGGCTGTGATTAGCGGAGACTGGAAGCCCCACAGCTGCGGCGGCGGGCGACGAGGCCGTGAGCTGCGGTCCCCCTTCAGCCCCCTGCCCGCTGCTTCCCAGACCTCGCAGACCCTTCGGCTGCACCTAGAGCCCCCCCTCCCGCCGCGCGCAGGGGCCAGTCACCCGCCACCGGCACCCCCGGCCCCTCCCCGCCCACCGAGGCCAGACAGGGTTCGCCGGGGATCGGGACTGCGGGCGAGGGTGCGGGGTCAGGGCCGTTTCCCCAGACTCGGAGCTCCTGCGACCGGCCGTCCCAGAGCCCGGCGTTCCCTGGCTCGGCCGGGGCCGGGCCGGAGTCCGCCTCGGGATCGGAGTCGGCTCCTGTCAGGGCGGGATCTGGTCGGGGTCAGGCTCGGGGGGCCGGGTCAAGGTCGGGTGTTGTCAGGTCGGGGTTGCGCCGCGGTCGGCTCGGGGCCCGGCTCACCTGCCGCTCCGCTGGTGGACCTCCACATGGACGGTCGGCGCCTCGGCCACGCAGGGCAGCGCCTGCTTCAGGTCGCCCACGGCCTCGTCCATGGCGCCGCCGCCGGGAGCCGAGAGGAACGAGCCGGACCGCGGCCGCCGCCGCCTCTCGCCCCACGCAGCCGCCACCGTAGCTGCCTCAGCCCTCCGCCGCGCCCGCGCTTCGAACTTGCCGCGCGCAGCGTCCCGCCCCCTGACCCGGAAGCGCCGGCGCCGGCGGGCGGGTCACTTCCGGCCGCGGCGCCCGCTTCCGGCGCGATCCCACAAGCTCCGCGGCGAGGCGGGCGGAGAACCGGGGTGGGGGGTCGGCGGCCACGGTGCGGCAGGGCTCGCTGCTGTCCTCGGCGCCGTCGCCATGGGCAAGAAGCACAAGAAGCATAAGGCCGAGTGGCGCTCGTCGTACGAGGGTGAGGCGGCGGACGCGTTTTGTGACGACGGGAGGGCGGACGGGAGGGCGGACGGGAGGGCGGACGGGGGGGCGGGCGTTCCAGGCGGCGGGGATCCCGGGGACGAGAGCGGGGGTCCGGGGCGCGCCGGCGAGGGTCTCGGGGCCGCGCCTCTCAAGCGTCCGTCTAGCTCTGGCCGCATCCTGGAGAGAAGCGCTGAGCACCTCTGTGGTTCTTCGTCCGTATTTCCCGAGGTCTTCTCCCGCCTTTCCCGCCTGTGCCCTGGTCCGGCAGCCCCTGGTCCCGGTGTCAGGGACGCCGCACGGGGGCTGCTGCAGGACAGGAAGGGGGTGACCACGGGCCAGGACCTGGGGGTAGGAGATTGGGCGCTTGGGCCCCAGACGTGGTCTGGCTCCTGCCCCCTGACAGTGACCCAGAGATCTCCCTGCAGCCCCCCTGAGAATGACTGTGGGCGAGGGGGATGGAGCACCCCACCTGTCTTTGTACCCAGCAGCATCTTTCGCTGTTGGTTTTGGCATTCCCCTGCTGTCCACCTGAGCTCAGCCGATCCCCCCACCTTCCTGGGCCTCTGTGTCCTCCCCGTGACACCCCAGCCTGGGCCCGCTATGCTGCCGACAGGGCAGCAGTATGCGCCTCTGAGCGCCCTGAGCACACCCGGTGAAGGCTGCCTGCGTGTCCACAGACTATACAGACAAGCCTTTGGAGAAGCCCCTGAAGCTGGTGCTCAAGGTTGGAGGAAGCGAAGTGACAGAGCTCTCGGGGTCCGGCCACGACTCCAGTTACTACGATGACAGGTCAGACCACGAGCGAGAGAGGCACAAGGAGAAGAAGAAGAAGAAAAAGAAAAAGTCGGAGAAGGAGAAGCACCTGGACGATGAAGAGAGGAGGAAGCGAAAGGTGAGCGGGGGCGGGTGGAGCAAGGGCTTCCTGGCCTCGGGAAGGGATGCTCTGTTTCTCGCAGGGCGCAGGGCGCACGGCGCACGGTGCCGGGGTCGGTTGCTTCGCATCGTTTCTTGTCTGGCCCGTGGGGGGCGGGTCTTTGAAGGGTGGTGTTGGAGTAAGAAGGGGCTCTGGAAGAGGGCTTTTCTCTCTTAGCTTTCCCTGAGGAGCGCGAGGTCTGTTAACAAGCGCTTCGTTGCTCTCGCTGCCTTGACCCCGCCTCACAGGAAGAGAAGAAGCGGAAACGGGAAAAGGAACACTGTGACACAGAGGGAGAGGCGGACGACTTTGACCCCGGGAAGAAGGTGGAGGTGGAGCCGCCCCCCGACCGGCCTGTCCGAGCGTGCCGGACACAGCCAGGCAAGTGGCGGCGTTTTCAGAGACGCCCTGGAGCTTTGGAGCTTGTCGCTGTGAACTAGTGGCTGGCCTCTGCCCTTCAGCTCTTGGGAGAAGCATAGGAGGGAAGGAACAGCACTTCCTCTTCCAGGGCCTCACACAGAGTAGCTGGATGGACCTAAGGTCCTTGCCGTCCGCTCCGAACTCCGAGAGCAGGGCTTGGCCCACCACTGCTCCTAGCCTTTTTTTTTTTTTAAAGCCCAGGAGCTAATGAGAAGCTCGTAGTAGACGGGAGGAGGCTAGTGCTGGCATCAGTTGTTCAGGACATCAGCTCCCTTGGGAGCTATGCTGGCTCCAGCAGAGGAAGGCTTCTGGAGTGCTCGGGACCCTCTGATTTGTGTGTGGTCACTTCCCTCAGAGGTTGTCGGGAGGTACTGAATTGGAGGCAGGTTTGTTCTGCAGGTGTTTCTTTCTTGGCTTGGGGTCTGGCCACCTTTGATTTGTCGGGGCAGGCGGGGGGAGGTACTGTATTGCACTTGCGGGGTTGCTGTTTCCTGGCAACACCCTCTCCTGCGGGAGTCGTTGCTGTAGGGAACAGGTAGGACTCAGGGTCCTTGGGCCTGTTGTGGAGCAGAGAAGGTGAGGCACAGAGCGTCAGTTCCTCAGAGGAACGCGCCTGAAGTTACCACGGTTACTAGTAATTGCTAGCTTAATCTGCATGACAACCTGTTTGAGGTCATACGTTTCGCACCTGCCCCGGTATACCTGAAAAGCTCGTGATCAGATGACGTTCTCTTGGACCTGTCCTGATCACTCTCGGGAGCGTCACTCTTGGGACCCGCAGGTCTTCACTCGTGTTGCCCTTCAGCCCAGGAGTGAGCCATTTCCCCAAGGAGCCCTGGTTCCTTGGTGGAGAACAGCATTCAAGATGCCAGATCTGGGCGCTGGCTGTGGGCCTTGGGGGACAAAGCTAGGGAGGACCAGTTAATACATACTCCTGTGGAAGGAAGCCTGTACCGACATCTGCGTTGACGTTCCCTGAAAACCGTGTCTTTCACGCTGTGGGCCCAGAGACGTAGTTGACAATTGGGGTCCTCACAGGAACCCTCATGTTTATCCCCATTTTACACATAAACAGAGGCGCACCCACAAGTTTAGGCCCGTAAACGATAGCGAGTACAGCGATATCAGTGCATCCAGGGTCAGCTTCCATGTCCAGAGCCTTCGTCTGCTGCTGCATACCTTGTGTGGAATGTCCCAGGCCCAGGAGTGATGGGGGCTGGGGACAGGGTGAAGGGTGATGGCTCTGCATCACTGTTTTAGAGGGGTGTTGGCAGTCTGAGGGGTTTAGGGGACCAATGCTGCGGGTGCCCTTTTTCACCCTGCTGAGCTTTGCGGGGTCTGCTTATCTTTTTTTTTTTTCTTTTGTGCGATACGCGGGCCTCTCACTGCCGTGGCCTCTCCCATTGCGGAGCACAGGCTCCGGACGCGCAGGCTCAGCGGCCATGGCTCACGGGCCCAGCCGCTCCGCGGCATGTGGGATCCTCCCGGACCGGGGCACGAACCCATGTCCCCTGCATCGGCAGGCGGACTCCCAACCACTGCACCACCAGGGAAGCCCCCTGTTTATCTTTATATCCAGTTCTCATTTGAACCCAAAACATTGTAGAAAAAGAAATAGATAAATAAGTATTACGAAATTGGAGTTTTCTTTCTGGTGAAGTGATACCAAAACCCTTTTCTTCAATTTTATTTTTTTACTTTTGAAATCGCCAGCTGAAAATGAGAGCACGCCTATTCAGCAACTACTAGAGCATTTCCTCCGCCAGCTCCAGAGGTAAAGAGCTTTTCTCAAGAGTTTGCGCTAGGGGACGTCTGAGGCGTCTCCTCTCTCTGGTGGTCTTGCCTCACCCCGTCACCTGTGAAGCAGGCACTTCACCTTCACTGGGTAACGCTCAGTCGGGGCGGTGGGGCACTGCCGCGTGGGCGCAGAGCTGGGAGGGCTCGAGAACACCTCCTTCGTCTCCTCTGAGGCCACACCGGTTGTCAGACACCCTGATGTAGAGTCGTGGCAGGAGCCGGGATGGTAGTTTTGGAATTTTCAGTGTATCCAAAATACCACAGTTGTAAAGAGCATGAATTTTATGTGTTATTTTTAAGAAACAAATCTTAAAATCTGGTTAATTGTATCAGATTTTTAACTGTGAGGGGTTTTGTTTAGAAATTTAGGTTTCAGGGTTTTTCCAGTTTAAGTAAAGATGTTTGTGTTTTCAGAAAAGATCCTCATGGATTTTTTGCTTTTCCTGTCACGGATGCAATCGCTCCTGGATACTCAATGATAATAAAACACCCGATGGATTTTGGCACGATGAAAGACAAAATTGTAGCTAATGAATACAAGTCGGTCACGGAATTTAAGGTAAATTCATTTCAGCTCCTGAAGTAACTGTTCGGAGGCTCCATGTGTCTTCATGTCCAGTAGACACTTCATACATCTTAGGTTGTTTCCAGTTCCAAGTGTTCGTGGGTGTTTCTGTGTTGGGTTGACGTTTCGCCAACATAGGGGTTGGTTGTCCTTTTCTCAGTATTTTGGCCTAGAAGCTGGCCTGTATGTTGCATGCCAGTAGACGTGTTTCTTTTTTAAGTTACTGTTTTGGCGTAAACGGACGTGTTGGGTCAGGCGAGGATGGGTTCGCTGTGGCCTCTGGCTCCAGAGTGGGTGTTTTTAGAAACATAATTGTCCTTATCTTAATGACCGGGAGTTTAACGTTTTTAGGATAATAGATCTTGATGTCTCCCGAGCACTTTGTTCCTAACTCCCTGTTTCTCAGCACTGGCTGTGAAAGGGGAAAGTTGCTCATTGGCTTTCACATTCGGGGGAGATCAAAACAAATGCTTGACAACATTGACAATAATGTCACTTAGAAAAAGGCATTAGGTTTCTTAGGTTCTGTTAACTTTGGAAAAGCTTGGCTTTTCTGTTTTTATTTACTGGAGACCTTACTGAAAGGGTTTGCTGACCTGCAGAAACAGCACAACAGACGAAAGGGAGGGTGGGAGAAAAGGGAAGTTTTCATAGGAAGGTCAGGCACTAGTCCTGCAGGCAGGTGGTTAATAAAGATCCACGTCCTAGAGTTGCAACCTGTCTACCTGCAGGCCTCGAATCTGGTCACTCACGCAGTGACAAAGCCAAGACATGTCCGCCAGAGAGTGTTCTGAACCTGTCACAGTTGGGACTTGTGACAGAGGGACTTGACGGCCTCGGTCCCAGCCCTGGGGGCACTGGCACAGTGACTTGGTAAGGACTCCAGGTGGCACACGCTACGTGAGCAGTCGTCGTCCATCCTGAGGTCTGACTCACCTGTGACAGGTGTACCCTAAGGAATTTGGCTAGGTGGTAAAATGCTGATATTTCAAAGCATTTACTTTTATTGTAAGTTTTTCACTAAAAGGCTCTTCTTTATTTTAGGGGAAAGTGTTTTTCTAATGGTACTAGAGTCACTGTCTGTAGACAGAATTTTAAATCCTATGGAAAACTCCCGGAGATAGAGGACTTGCCCACCTCTCAGTTCGTCCCTCTGCTTTTGCTTAAAAGAACTGGTTGTTGGTTTTTGTTCCTATTAATGTCTGAGTTCCTTCCAAAGAGAGGGAATAGGGTGGGTCAGGGAGGAAGCAGAGGGAAGCAGCATTTTACTCCTGTGAAATGTGTGTATTACGTTCAGAAAGAAGTTACACACTTTGGCAAGCTTCTCACTGGGATATTTTTCATACAAGTAAAGATCAATGAACAATTATGAAGATTTCTCAGAGTTTTAAAAAATTATGCTTTAATTACTCAGCCGTAAAACAGAATGAAATATTACCATTTGCAGCCACATGGATAAACCTAGAGATGATCATGCTTAGTGAAGTATGTCAGATAAAGACAAATGTTATACGACATCACTTGTGGAATGTAAACAATGTAACAATCTGTATACAAGACAGAAACAGACTCACAGGCATAGAAAACAAACTTACAGTTACCAAAGGGGAAAGGCATGGGCGGGAGCATAAATTTGGACTTTGGGACTAACAGTTACAGACTGTCATGTATAAAGAACAGATGGGCAACAAGGACTTCCTACATAGAGCGGGGACTATATGCTCAGCATCTTAAGAGTAGTCCGTAGTGGAAAATAACCTGTCAACGTTCCCATAAATTAACAAAGATTACTCTTTGAATTGAAGAGCCAGATTGTTTTCCGCTCTGTTTCAGCCACTTCCGACCTCTTTGGATAGAAATCTCAACTCTTTGTTGTTATCTGTGGCGTTTCAAACTTGATGAATTCTTTTCTCTTTTCAGGCAGATTTCAAACTGATGTGTGATAATGCAATGACATACAACAGACCGGAAACCGTGTACTACAAGTTAGCCAAGAAGATCCTGCACGCGGGCTTTAAGATGATGAGCAAAGTAAGGGCCCCCCTAACAGCGAGCAAGGAGCCGCGGCTGTGAGCGCCCTCCTCCTCCACGGCCCTCGTGCCTAAGCAGAAGCTCACAGTGACCGACACGCTTCCATCCATCCGCCCCTGGCCACGGCGTGGACCCTCTGCTCTAGGGTAGCCCCCCCAGCCAGCCTCCCTCCCCACGCCCCTCTCCTGCAGGCGCTCTCTGCCCTCTGCTCCCGCCCCAGCTGCAGGGCCTCGCATAGGGTTGGCGCAGAGTTCCGGATCTGTTGGTCTCACTGGGTCGCAGCCTGCGTTGCGGGCTTGTTTTACGTGGTTGCCTCTCTGAATCCAGACAGCCATCCCGGGCATCCCAGGTGGCTTCCCTGACCTCTCCTGTGAGCCAGGCTGCATGCGTCATGCGTCCAGGACCAGTGCCTTGGGCCTGACAAGCCCATAGGTGAGGTGCATCCCCGCCGGCTCTGACCACTCCCGGCCAATTGGCACGCCCTTTGGTGCCGCACCCCGTGGCAGCTTAGCTGTTAGGCCAGGTGAGGCTGTGGCCACCCATCCCATCCCATCGTCATGGTGCCTTGGCCGGAGGGAGAGGTAAAGTCCCTGCTGCTCTGTCCTTTCTGATTCTAGGAGCGGCTGTTAGCTTTGAAGCGCAGCATGTCGTTTATGCAGGACATGGATTTTTCTCAGCAGGCAGCTCTTTTGGGCAACGAAGATACAGCCGTCGAGGAGCCTGTTCCTGAAGTTGTGCCCGTACAAGTAGAAACTGCCAAGAAATCCAAAAGGCCGAGTAGAGAAGTCATCAGGTAAAGGGCCGCCCGCCTTGGGGGCCGGGGCTCTGTGGGGAGCGGGTGACGAGCCGGGCCTCGTGGGTCTGCCAGCTGCTGTGGACAGGCTGCCTGCATTGCTGGCGGGAGAGTGTGCTCTTTGGAAGCCAAGGGCCATGTTTGTAGCCCCCGGGCTTTCAAGGCAGCTGGGACAGGCCCTGGACCCTGTGTTCAGAGGGAGGTGACCCTTCTCCCCTGTCCACCTCGGGAATGAGGTGGCCACGGTGGGTGCTGGGAGTGTCAGAAGACCCTGAGCCCCGGGGTCAGTTGTGAGGGGCGCAGCTCTCTGCTCTGTGACCCACACTCTCCATGTGCCAGTGCACAGTGACTTGTCCTGGAAAAGAGTCACTGTCACCCTGATGGACCCCCGCTGGCCGGCCGACCACACACACGCTCTGTCCCAGGTGTGGCTTGCCAGGCCCAGCTGTTTGGCTCTGCGGTGTCCACTGCTGACCAGTCACTGCTAGTCCCACACTCATGCTCTGTGTGAATATTTGTTGACCCTTCACTCCCAAGACATGCCCTCTTGGGTAGAACGCACATTGGCGACCTGGGCTTGCCCGTTGCAGGCTCGGCGCCGGTGTGCTGCTTTGGGCAGACAGCTGCGTGAGGGCGGGCTCCCCGTGCCAGTAGCTGTGAGCGAGGGCCTTCTGTGGGCTCGAGAGCCCCCAGGAGGGCTCACCCCAGTCCCACAGTTCCGTGCAGGGGCTCGGCGCCTCTGCTTCTAGAGCCTTCCACTGGGAGGGGGTGGGGGGCGCCTCCTTCGGGCGCTGGCAGTCCGCTCTTCCTCCGCCTCTGCGGTCTTAGGTGCCCCGGGTCCTGGTGGACCGCTCTCCAGCCCAAGCTCACTGCCAGCGCCCCAGCCCCGCGTGGGGTTGTCATTTTTTCTACTGGCGCCTCGAGTGGCACGAACCCGTGAGGCTGCTGTTGCTCTTAAAGTGACCGAAACGTGGAAGCGAGACACAAGAAACGTGGAGCGTCTGCTTGGCTCGTACTTTCTCGTCTTAGCCGAAGCGTCGGAAGTAGAAGGAAGGAAGTTACAGTGCGCTCCGCGCTGCCCTGTGCTGCGCCCTGGCGTGGCGTGAGGGACGGACTGTGGGGATGAGGGGTGAGCGTGCCCACGGGCGGCCCGTTGACTCCTGCCTGTTTCTGCCTCGTAGCTGCATGTTCGAGCCGGAAGGAAACGCCTGCAGCCTGACCGACAGCACCGCAGAGGAGCATGTCCTGGCCTTGGTGGAGCACGCAGCCGACGAGGCCCGGGACAGGATCAACCGGCTGGTCCCCGGTGGCAAGGTAGCACTCCCGGACAGGATGGCTGTGTTTCTGCCAGGACAGGGGCACAGCCGTCAAGAGCGAGAGGTTATCCGGTCATCACGAGCATGTGGTCGGAGTCCCGCTGGTGTCCCGGCGGTCCTGTTGTCACCGGAGGGGTCAGCTCCTCGTCCCCACTGGCCGTGGTAGCCTGCTGGCCGGTCTCCCGGAGGGCAGGGAGGGACTCCAAGGGCACCTCAAGGACAGGAGGGGTGTGGTTGTGTGCGGGCCGCCTGCCAGCAGGGCCGCTAACCTCTGTCCCCGGACCGAGGCCAAGCCGTCCAGGACTCTCTGCTGTAGGTGAATCCTTTCCCCTGTGTGCTCACGTGTCTGTGTGCCCCTGCAGTCCCTCGTGGGTGTGACCCAGGTGTGAGCCTGTGCAGAGGGGCTGCTGGTCCTCACGAGGGGGCCCTGCCCTCTGAGCACCTTTTCTCTGACACACAAGGTGTTCTCCATCCGTGCATCCAATAGAAATAGGGTGAATGACACACGTGTGCGGCTTTAAATTTCCTAGTAGTTGTATTAGCAAGGATACAGATGAAATTAACCCTAGTGTTTAGTTTGACCTGATATGTCTAAAATTTTATTTCAACGTGCAGCAGTCTGTGTAAAGACTTACTACAGCTTTACTTTTTTTTTTTTTGTACTAAGTCTGCGAAACGTGTTGGAATTTACATTTTACATAAAGAAGTTTGAAGTGGTAACAATTTGGATGTGTCGGATTATATGAAATACGTTACATTTTACGCCACCTGTTTTTTATTTCCAATGTGCCTTCTAGAAAGTTTGAAGTTGCCCGTGTGGCTCACGTGATAGTTCTTTCTGTTGAGCTCGCTTGTCTGCACTCCTGTGGCCTTTCAGCCCTGGAGTCAGCATTTCTCCAAGGAGCCCTGGTTCCCAGACCTAGACCTGGGCCCTGGTGGACAAAGCTAGGAAGGCCCCGTCCGTCCTTACAGCCTGTATGACGTCCGTGTTTACGTTCACTGAACACCGAGTTTTCACACTGAAACCTTCAATTCCGTCCAACACCAGTGGGTCTGCTTTGCTTTTCCCCCTTACAGTTTTGTAGTTCCACTGTGAGAAACCCAACTTACATCGCCTCTCCATCCCCCTCTACCCCGTGCCCTGCTCACCCTGCTCGGACGCTGGACCCCTCGCACACACGGACCCACACGGCAGCCTCCCCTTCCTGGGCCCTCCCCGACAGCCTGTGCAGGGGCTGCTCTTGTGCGCAGGCTGGTTTTCAAAGGGAGATGAGTTCCCACAGGTGTCAGAGGTGGACCTCTGGTCTCCTTGACCAGGCCCCGACCCAGCTCGCTTTGCTCGGGCCTCTGACTGCTGCAACAGGCTGTTTCTAGGGTTCGTTCTCTGTCTTCAAAGCTCCTGTTTGGAAGGGGTCCCAAGGAGCCCGTCCCAGAAGTTCTTCGATCGCACACGTGTGCACGTGGTCATTTGTTCACGGGGAAACAAGTAACTTTGTGGCCTTTTAGGATTCAGGCCGTCCTTGGAGGCCTTTGTTCTGTTGGTGCCTCGGTGGAGCCCTGGGCCAGGGAGCCAGGGCCATCCGGAGAGCGGGTGCTCAGGCGTGCTTCCTTGCAGATGGGCTACCTGAAGAAGAACGGGGACGGGAGCCTGCTCTACAGCGTGGTCAACACGGCCGAGCCGGACGCAGACGGTGGGTGGCTCACACGCGCTCCCCTCACCTCTGTCCCGTTCGGTGACCTTGCACCTCACAGCCTGCCCGAGATGCCCCTTTTCCCTGGTAACGATGCTGTGGTGAAGTGTAGATAAAGGCATGTCCGGTCTCCCACACAGCGGGATGCAAATGTGGTCAGTGGACCACCGGCGGCCGTCCAGCAGGGCCGGAGATGCTGGTCAGACCTTTCGGACCAAGGACCCCCAAGCCCCAGGTGCTTTGGGTCGCACTCCCCAAAGCTGCAGCAAAGCCCTGGGAGCTGGGTTTGCCTCACGGCCCAGCTGAGGCTCCTTTGTTGGAACCGGGGCACTGAGCTCTGCCCGCCCTCGAAGCTAGAACGAGGCGGGTGTCTGCCCCACACGGCCTGTTTGGCGATTGCATCAGGGAAGCTTTCGAAGGCGGCATGAGCTTCCTTGAAGGGAGGGTCCATCCAGCCTGTATGGTCACGGCTGTGGTCTTTAAAGTACTCCTACACTTTTCCATCTTCTGGAAAAGTATTTCAAAGGCTTGTCACACACACACAGCAGGTGAAACACTCCCCTTGTTCTCATCTGCGTGGATGTGGGACGGCTCTCACGGCCCAGCATGCCCCTCGGTGCTTCCCCGCCACCGCCAAGATGAGCAGGGCCACTCGGTGTCCTCTGATGGACAAGGGGGACACGCGTTGACCACCGCCTTTGACCTTCAGCTGGAGGGGATCCTAACGTTCTCGCCAGAAGAGCACAGGCGAGCTAGTCGACACTTAGAGAGCACGCGACTGAGGTTCAGGTTGGGGATGTGAAGGGTCCTGCTCAGGCCACTGGGCAACTTGAAGGGAGAATTCAGCAGAGGGACTGCCCTCAGGCTGCTCTGTTGCTCTTGTGACACGTGGCCCGAGGTCTCTTGGAGGTGGTGAGCGGTAGCGTGGGTTTGGGAAGGTTATGTTGCCCTGTGGTGGGCAGACCGCTGGCCTGTCGTCATGAGAGCCGCGGGGGCACCAAGGTGAGATCACGGTGCAGCTGAGATGAGGGAAAGGCAGCCGGCTTGGCAGGTCGGCTGTAGACGGGCACGGGGAGCCCCTGGGCCCGCCCTCCTGCGTGCACCCAACGCTGCCTGGGGTTGGGGGCTCCGGGGTCACCTGCTCACGGCCCTGGTCCCCTTGCAGAGGAGGAGACCCACCCGGTGGACCTGAGCGCGCTGTCCAGCAAGCTGCTGCCCGGCTTCACCGCGCTGGGCTTCAGGGAGGAGCGGAGGAACAGAGGTGAGCGCCCTGGGGCCCCGGCTCACCGCATGGGCGCCGCGTCCGGGCCTGGCCCGGAGCCTCACCTTACAGGGCAGGTCCCGGGAAGGACCTCACCTTACAGGTCAGGTGCTGGGACTCAGGAGCCCATCGGGCGGGTGGGCAGGTGGGCAGGAGCCGCCTCTGCCGCTGGGGGGCGGGGCCTGCGTGTGCGATTTACATTTCCTTCAACAAGCTGTCACGCTTCATCCATTGGAGGGGTCGCTAGACTGCAGCGGGGACCCTGCGCGAAGGGCGGGAGGGCGCGCGGGGCTCACGCCGGGCTCCTCCGAGACCTCCCCGCCCTTGGAGGATGCGGCGTGGGCGGGGCGGGGCCCGCAGCCCTGACGCCGCCCCGCCCCGCAGTCACCTTCCTGTCGGGCGCCAGCGCCGCCCTGTCCGCGCACAACAGCGCAGTGTTCGGGGACTTGAAGTGCGACGACGTGCAGCTGCTGTACTCGGCCTACGGAGACGAGACGGGTGTGCAGTGCGCGCTGAGGTGGGCCGTGCGGCCGGCTTGCGGGCAGGGCCGGGCTGGGGTCGTGCGCCGGCCACGGCAGCGGGGCGCTTGTTTCCAGTAGACCTCCGCGGCCACCGCAGGCGGCCCTGAAGCTCGGGTCACTCGGTCGGTGGGGATTGGGAGGTGATGACGGTCCAGGCCGGGGCCACGGGACCCCATGTGCGGGACGGCCGTGCGCCGTCAGGGAGAGCCGGGGTCGCGGCTGTCCTGAAGAGGGTCTCGTGGCTGCGTGACGTCTCCAGCCACCAGAACAAAGCGGCTCGTATAGCACACACTCACGGCCTCCAGTCCTGGAGGCGGGAGCCGAGGTGCAGGTGCGGGCAGGGCAGCTCCTCCCGCGGCCTCTCTCGCCGACGGGCAGACAGCTGTCCCCCGCACCCTCCCCCGACTTCCCTCTGCGTGTCTGTGTCCTGAGCTCCCTTCCTCTGGGGACACCAAGGTTAGGCCCCCCCTAAAGACCTGGTTTTAACTTAATCACCTTTAAAGGCCGCATCTCAAAATATAGTCACGTTCTGAGGTTTGGGGGCTCAGGGCCTCAACGTGTGAGTTTGGGGAACGCGGTTCAGCCCCAGCTGTAGTTAAAATGTGATGTTAAAATTAGTGATAGAGTACTGCATTTCTGTAGGGCTGTTTTTGTATTTTTTGTTTTCTGAGACAAAGTAAAAGTGGATCATTCTTTTAGAATTCTAGTGGTTTTCTATGGGGAAAGTAACGATTTTGCTAGTCTCTGAGAAATAGAGTCTTCCCATATCAGACCTTTGTTTTATTTCAAAGAGAATATGGAATATTTTTGAAGATTACACAACAAGAAATCAGTTAGCCCCTAACACAGTAAATGAATACCTAACCCTGGTTTTTGTGCAAACAGAGAAGTGACGGTAAAGACGCAGGGAGGACGCTGCAGGTGGGAGGCTCGTGTCCCGAGCGGTGGCCCTCTCCTCAGCTCAGCTTTGGGGGCACCACTCCACGCCCCGTGGTTCAGGCAGCAAGTGCAGCCGGCACGAGCTCGCCCCCGGCGAGCTCAATATATGAGCTCAGTATGTGACCTTCCACGAGCTCCTGGAAGGCCTACGGATCCCGGGCTGCCTGAACAGCCCAGGAAGCAGGCCGCGCCCTTCGCGGTTGCAGCGCCCCTTCCCCTGGGCACTCCCGGGCCCCCGAGAGAGCTGCTGCTCGGCCCTGCTCCCCAGCCCAAGGCTCCTGGTGGAGACCCTCCAGGCCCGCAGCCCTCCGCTCCCCACGTGAGGGCCTTTGCGGTCTGGGGCCCCTTCTGGGACTTTGCCTGGCTCTGTGCTTGGGCTGTGGGTTCTGTTCCTGGACGCCTTTCCAAATTTGCTGTTTAGTCTTATTTTGGATTTTCAAGCATTCACACGGTCCAGAAATCAAATGACACTCAAGGTGCATGTGGGGAGTCTTGCTCCCGTACCTGCCCCCCGCTCCCCAGCGTGGAGCCCTCCGCAGCACACCCTTCCTCAGGCTCCCTGTGTTTCTAAATCCAAAACGCGCAGATAGGAGCGTGCTGCTCTCGTGAAAGCTAGCGTGAGGTATGTCGGGATGCGGATACGTGTTCTTCACGTTGCTCTTTAACTTTTCTGGGTCATGGGCAGCTCTGATGAAGCTGTTGTCCACTCCCCAGACCGCTGCACCTGGAGGGCTGCAGCGCTCAGGGAGAGCCTGTCCTGTGGGGGGATGTCTGAGGGGCGTGCAGCCAGGATGGGGAGTGGGCACGGAGGGTGGCTTCCAGCCTGTTCTCTCGCGGCCCCTCCCAGCCTGCAGGAGTTTGTGAAGGATGCCGGGAGCTACAGCAAGAAGCTGGTGGATGACCTCCTGGACCAGATCACGGGCGGAGACCACTCGCGGATGCTCTTCCAGCTGAGGCAGGTGGGCGCGCTGGGCCACCCCTGTGCCCGCCAGACTGGGCGCTAGGGGATGTGCTGTTTTGAGGTGGCCGGTGGCTGTTGCTCCCCCGCTGGTTATTCTTTACTCTTTGTTTTTACTGTAGTCCATTGTCTTTCAGAGACGCTTACAGAGTTCCTCTCTGTCGAGCGCGTATCCTCCGTCGCTCTCCAGACCTACACTTCTTTCATCTGCTTCACTGTCCTTCGTCCTGAAAACTTTGCTTTGACGTTTCTTAAAGGACAGATTTGCTGGCTGTGAATTGACTCAGCTTTTTCTTTATCTGAAAAGTGTCTTCGTTTTCCTTCATTTTTGAAAGCCATCTTCCTGGTGTGGAATTATAGGGTGACGTTTTAGCCTCTACTTAAAACGATGTCTTACTCGCTTTGTTTCTGAGGAAGTGTCTGCAGTCATTTTTATCTTTGTTTTCCATTTGTAATGTGTCTTTTTTGGTCAAGATCAAGGATTGGCAAATTTTGGCCCATAAGCTCATAATGTTTTTTACAGTTTTTGAAGATTTAAGAAAAAAAAGAAAAAAAGAAAAATGTGCTACAGACCGTGTGTGACCGCAAAGCCTCAGATATTTGCTCTCCAGCCATTTGGAGAAAAAGTGCTGCCTGCTGCTCTAGATACTTGAAAATTATGGTCTTTATAACTGACTTACATCCGTTTACTTTTGGTGTTTCTTCGTGTGCTTTTCCTTGTATTTATTCTGCTTAACATTTGTTGAGCTTCTTGGGCTTCTCAGTGTATAGTTTTCATCAAACTTGGAATATTTTCAGCCTTTGTTTCTTCAAATATCTTTTTTCTTTTTTGTGTGTGAAGTCTAGATTGTGCTTTTATTTCTTTATCATTTTTTTATTGGAGTCTAGTTGATATGCAATGTTATGTAAGTTTCAGGTATACAGTATAGTGATTCACAATTTTTAAAGTTTATATTCCATTTCTAGTTATTATAAAATATTGGCTCTATTCCCCGTGTTGCACAATACATTCTTGTAGCTTATTTGTGCAGAGTAGTTTGTACTTCTTACTCCCCTGTTTTGCCCCTCCCCCCTTCCCTCGCCCCACTGGTTACCACTAGTTTGTTCTCTGTGTCTGTGAGTCTGCTTCTTTTTTGTTGTATTCACTGGTTTCTTGTGTTTTTTAGGTTACAAATATAAGTGATAACACACAGTATTTGTGTTTCTTTGTCTGACTTATCTCACGTAGCATAAAACCCTCCAAGTCCATCCATGTTATTGCCAGTTGCAAAATTTCATTCTATCTTATGGCTAAATAGTACTTCGTTGTATGTATGTGTGTGTGTGTGTGTGTGTGTGTGTGTATGTATATATGTATATATATATATATATATTTATATACACACGCACGCACCCATATACACCACATCTTTTTTATCTATTCATCTGTTGATGGACACTTAGGTTGCTTCCATGTCTTGGCAAACATAAATAATCTTCTGTGAACATTGGAGTGCATGTATCTTTTCAAATTAGTATATATTTTGGATATATACCCAGAAGTGGAATTGCTAGATCACATGGTAGTTATGTTTTTAGTTTTTTTGAGAAATCTCCATACTGTTTTTCCATAGTGGCTGCACCAATGTACATTCCCACCAACAGTGTAGGAGGGTTCCCTTTTCTCCACGCCCTCTCCAGCATTTGTTATTTGATGACAGCCACTCTGACAGGTGTGAGGTAATAACTCATTTTGGTTTTGATTTGCATTTCCCTGATGATTAGCAATGTTGAGCATCTTTTCATGTGCCTGTTGGCCATCTGTGTGTCTTCTTTGGAGAGATGTCTGTTTAGTTCTTCTGCCCATTTTTTAATTGGGTGGGTTGTTTTTCTGATGTTGAGTTGTATGAGCTATTTATGTATTTGGGATATTAACCCCTGTTGGCCATATCATTTGCAAATATTTTCTCCCATTCAGTAGGTTGTTTTTTTGTTTTGTTTATAGTTTCCTTTGCTATGCAAAAGCTTTTAAGTTTAATTAGGTCTCATTTGTTTGTTTTTGCTTTTATTTCCTTTGCTTTAGGAGATAGATCCAAAAACAAAAATATTGCTACGATTTATATCAGAATGTTCTGCCTATGTTTTTTTCTAGGAGTTTTATGGTTTCCGGTCTCACACTTAGGTCTTCAATCCGTTTTGAGTTTATTTTTGTGTATGGTGTTAGGGAGTGTTCTAATTTCATTCTTTTACACGTAGCTGTCCAGTTTTCTCAGCACCACTTGTTGAAGAGACTGTCTTTTCTTGCATTGGAAGAAGTCATATTATTAAAACGGCCATGCTATCCAAGGCAGTCCACAGATTCAGTGCAATCCCTATCAAAATACCAGTGGCAGTTTTCACAGAACTGGAACAAATAATTTTAAAATTGATACGGAAACACGAAAGACCCCGAATAGCCAAAGCAATCTTGAGACAGAATAGCTGGAGGTATCACACTGCCAGACTTTAGACTGTGCTACAAAGCTAGAGTAATCAAAACAGTGTGGTATTGGCACAAAAACAGACACACAGATCAGTGGAACAGAATAGAGAGCCCAGAAATAAACCCACCCACTTCTGGCCAATTTATGACAAAGGAGGCAAGAACGGTTTGATCAATTTTCTGAACGTGAACTGTGTTCAGAGTGGCAAAATTTCAGATGTGCCACAGCATAAATAACATCCAATAATGAAATGTATATGTCAGCAGAAGTTTATGTGAGGAAACAGACGTTAAAATAATGGCAGTATTTATTTTTCTACTTAAAAGTCGTGAAGCTTTTAACACAAGCTTCTGCATCTCAGAAACATCATCTTGAGCAAAAGATCACAGATGGAGAGCGTGCAGGCTGAGTAGCTGTTTCTAGGTTCATCCACAGAACTAGGGTAGTTTCAGACAGTGCTCCTGCCAGATCACAGGACACGGCTCAGCGCATCCTTTGTGCTGTGGTCAGAGTGGTGGTCACAGGGGTGGTCAGGTGTACGCCCTCCCCTGGCACTGAGCAGGCCAGAGAGAAGGGTGCCTGGCCTGTGGCCCCATCCCTGCGAGGGCGGTGGCACCACAGGCGTCCTGCTCTGTCGGGATCCAGCTGGTCTCTGGATCTCTACCTCCTGGGTTAAACCGCCTTCCAGGTTAAACCATTGGCTGTTTTTCCAAAGTCTGACTTGCCTCTTTGGTGTTCTGCCCCCGGGGATGCAGACGCAGGTTGGGGTGCTCTCCTTGGTGTCCACCTCACCCCAGGGTGGTCTCGTGAGCCGGGCCCCACGGGGTGAGTGGCGGCCTCGTGCTGGCTGTGACCCGCGGGCCGTGTGATTCACAGTGCAGCATGACCCCATGAGGGCCAGCTCGGAGCAGCGGATGAGCCGCGTCCACCTCACGCGTGGGCGACTGGATGAGTGGTTCTGTGGAACACTGGTTCTTGTCTCTTTTGCTTTGCAGAGGAGAAGCGTTCCGACGAAGCCTCCGGATGAAGTAAAGGTGCGTCTCGTGGACAAGTTAGTAGAAACCTAATCGTTTGGGTTCCCGTGAGGACAGTTGTGTTTGGCCTTTGAAATGGGATGGTTGAGATTTTTTATTTAGAAACTGGCTACGTTGCTGATGAGGAATCTTAAGTGGTGGTCCCCCCAGCCCGACTGTGATGACTGGGCTGAGGGTGTGGGCACAGCACATTCCTCCAAATTGGACAGAGGGATTCACGGGCTGGTGGGGTGGCCCACAGGGTGAGCAGGGGTCTTCCAGCCCTCCCAGAAGGTGGGCTCGCCGGTGGGCACGTGCTGTCAGCTGGGGCGTCCCGGGGCCTCGCCAGTGCGGGGGCAGGCACTCTGAGGAAACGCTCTGCTGCGGTCTGGCCATGGTTTCCTCATCCTGCCCTGGGGTGACTTGGAGCACTTGTGGCCCCCAGCTTTGCACACGGCCATGTGGGCAGAGGTGCCAGGACTCTGGGCAGGGTATGGGGGCCTGGACTGCAGGGGTCACCTGGCCTTGGTGACCGGGGAGCCCACCCAGGGCAGAGCGTCAGGTGCCTGTCAGGTGGGGGCCCTTGGATGGGCAGAATTGGAGAGGGTGCCGAGGGCATCTCCCCCGGGTGCACGGGGCATCCAGGGTTCTGCTCGGGTCTCTGTCTGGATTACACAGACACGTGTGGCGTTGGGTGCCAGCCTTGCACAGTCTGTGAGGAGTTGGGATGGGCTGCAGGCCACCTTGGGCAGGGACCCGCCCACTCTGGCCCGCATCAGGGCCTCCGTGGGTCAGCCCAGAGAAGGAAAGAGAGTGCGCTGCTCCGGAACCTGCCACGTTACCTGTTAAGTTCCTGGAAGGTAGCCTGGCCCTTCAGGTCTTGGGTCTCTCTCGGGTCCCCTCAGTGCCTGTAGGTCCCCAGAGACTGGCAGCCTTCATTGCTGGTCCAGGTACAGGCATCCTCTGGGAGCTCACCCCTGGGCTGCGGCGTGGGCTTCTCGGGGTGGACACGACGCGACAGGCCTGGCCTCCCCATGGCTGACAGGCCGTTACATCCGTGTCAGTTGCCTCTCCTTTCCTGTCTCACGTTGCTTGTCTCCTGCAGGCAGGGGACTCTCTCGGGGATGGTGGCTCTACCCTGGACTTCATGGCCATGAAGTCCTATTCGGACGTCTCTCTGGACATCTCTGTGCTCGGCTGTCTGGGTAGGTTGTGCTGGGCGCTGTGTGTACCCTGCCCCCTAGGAGGGTGGCTCGGCCCTGCCCATTGGCCACACGATGAAGACCCCCATCCTCAGGACCCCCCCAGGCGACTCCAAATGGGGCTCGCCCGGCTCTCCTGTCTGACTTCAGGCCCCATCCTTGGGAATCGTCTGCTGGGGTCCCGCCCCCGGTGTGTGCATCGGTGTGCTCACCACCGTCGTCCATGTGTGCCCACTGGGCTGGCCCCGTCGGGGAAGATGGATGCCTCTGTGCTCCCCTCGGCTCTTGGGTGCTGATGAGGCCCTCCCAGTCCCTCGTGGCCAGTGGTTTTCGTGGTGCATCTCCTCCCGTCCCCCTTCAGACCTGCTGGACGTGCTATGCGTCCCCTCGGTGGTCTCGCCCAGGGCAGTTCCCCCAGGGGACCTGGGGCAGCCTCTGGAGACGTCTTTGGCCTCACACTTGGGACCTGGTGCTTCTGGCCTCAAATAGACAGAGGCCGGAGGTGCTGCTGATGGCCCTGAAGCCCCAGAAGAGCCCCAGCAAGAATGGCCTGGCCTGAGGTCGGGGGCCGAGTCCGGGCCCCTGCCTGCTGTTGGCAGTGGACCTCGTCACCGCGTCTTGAAGGGTGTCAGGCAGGCCGCACTCCGTCACGCAGCCTGGCAGGCCCTGCCTTCTGGTTGAAGCGCTTCAGACCCTTGGTGTTCAACACAGTTGTGGATAGGATTGTGTTCCAGCCTGCCATCTGGCTGTTTTCTGGTTTCCCAGCAGTTCAGGGGTCCCCAGGACCACCCCCAGATGTGACTCCTTAGGACCCCAGGACTTGGCAGGTGGTGGTCGTACTCACGGCTCATTACAGCGAAAAGACAAAGTCCAGGATCCCCACAGGGGAGGGGCCCGGGGGGGGGTTGCTGCGGGAGGCCCGGCAGCAGCTGCCAGCGCCCTCCCCGCGGGCCCCCGGCTGGGGCTGGGACGACCGGCACCCTCTGCGTGGCCCAGCCCCAGGCCCCGGACTCCCAGCAGGAAGGCAGGGGCCCAGGACAAAGCACACTGTGGCACAGACGGTCTGGCACCGTGACCCCTCGGTCACTCGGGTGGTGGGACCCAGCCACGGGCCGGTCTGGCCTTCTGACCAGCTGCTCTTTTTCCTCCCGCGGAGTCTACGGTTTTCTCCATTTTACCTGTTTTTGGTAGTTTGGTTACGGCAGCCCTGGTTTGTTCTCCTTTAGGTTTACGTTTCCTCGTTGGGCCTGGGGGTTTGGCGTTCTTACTGAATGGGGGGGGGGTTCTGGCTGTAGTTCTTCAGCACTCTCCTGAGCCCAGTTCTGCCCGTTTGCCTTTGGTCTTTTCTCTGCTTGGTTTCGGGCCGTGGCGGACAGAGTCCTGGGGGCACTGGTCGCCCTTCCTACTGCCGGCCTGTCGGTCTCCTGGGCTCGCCGTGGCTGCCGTCCTCTTCACCCCAGAAGCTTGTCCTGCACCGTCCCCTTCTTGCCTCCGGGCACGTGTCCTTTGCCTTATGAACACGTGGTGTGTGTTCCTATTCGCTGTCCCCGCATCTCATTTGCAGTGCTCCCCCTGGTGGGGCTGCGTGTCCCTGTTTCTCTGCCTGCCTGGTCGTGGTGGGTCGGATGTGCTGTATTTAGTCCATGCCTTTGCATGTGCCGGGCGCTGTTCTGATGGTCGTTAGGCAGATTGGAGCGCCGGGCCCTGTCCAGGTTTTTCTTAGGCCACATCTTAGGGTGCAGAGCCAGGTCAGTGCCGGGCGAACGTCGTCCCACCATTAGGCCGCGCCCTGCCGGGGGCCTGGGCCACAGGTGACCACAGCATGTGTGTGGCTCTTGACCCCCCAAGAGGCCACCTCACGCTGGCGCAGGGCCGGCTCGGCCAGGCGGCTGTCGTCCTTGTGCGCGTGGTGACCCGCGGGCGTGGCTGCGGATGGACGCGCTGGCTGGCCTGCCCCACATGCCATCGTCCCGTGTGTGCAGGGAAAGTGAAGAAGGAGCTGGACCACGACGACGGCCACCTGAGCCTGGATGAGACCACGAAGCTCCTTCAGGACCTGCAGGAGGCGCAGGCAGAGCGTGGGGGCTCCCGGCCGTCCTCCAACCTCAGCTCCCTGTCCAACGCCTCTGACAGGGACCAGCACCACCTGGGTGAGGCCGCCTCGTGCGGAGTGGTGTGGGTCGCGGCCGGGAAGACCCTGGGAGGCCAGGGCACGTGCGGGGCCGGGTCCAGGCCCACATTCCCGGGTCAGGCAGCTGCACTGAGGTGAAGGGTTTGGATGGGACTCAGTCTAGGGATTTGGGGGCTTTGGGCCGGAAGGTGCTGCAGGTCCTGTGTCAGGAGGAGCCCCGGGCCGAGGACCTGCCAGCCTCCAGGGTGAGGGATTGGGAACGTTGCTTTCTTTCTGCTGTTCCTGCTTCTGGTCCTGAGGCAGCGTGTGGACAAGTGTGTTCCTGCAGGACCCTCGTGTGGGGAGTGCACAGGACCTTGCTTGGCCTGGGAGTCCCCTGTTGAACCAGTGAGGGTGGGTGGGTGGGTGGATCGGGACCGCGCCCGGACAGGGTGTCTCCTGGCTCCTTGAATGTGCTGGATTAGTCCTCATGCTGCCTTTTTAGTTCCCAGATACAGACCCTGAGTTACTCTTTCAACGTAACAAATCTGGGCATTTGGGGGAGGGGGAGATGAGTGATCACCTGCAGAGGTTTGGCTAAGACTGTTGTGAGGACCAGCATTTTGGTCCTGTTAACCTTGTGATAAAGGCATGTGAAGGAGGTCCCAGGTGACCTTGGGGCAGCTCCAGATATGAGGACCCCAAGGTCCTGGTGGACTCAGGGTGACACTGGGGCTCCTCCGGAGGCTGGGATTGTCTGAGGACCCCCGGCCGCGGAGCCTGCCTTCCTGCAGAAGCAGCAGCCCTGACGCATGGAGGCTCGGGGCCCTTCTGGGGCCGTCGGGTGGCCCGCCTGGGCGAGCCTGGGAGCCGCCGCTCGGGGCCGAGGCCCCGGCTCAGCCGACTGCGGCCACGTGGACATTCGTATTCAGCACGCGTGCACTTGTAGCTTTTACAGTTGTCCCGTGGAGCAGCGGTGCCCCTGAAGGAGGGTCCTGAGCTGCACACGTGTGGCAGACCCTGGGGTGACACGTCCCTTCTCTCCCGTGATTGCAGGAAGCCCTTCTCGCCTCAGTGCTGGGGAGCAGCCCGAGGGGACCCACGACCCGTACGAGTTTCTTCAGTCCCCAGAGCCCACAGCCTCCTCGAAGAGCTAGCCCTGGAGGTGGCCTTTGGTGGTTTCTTATTTTGTAAGCTTTTATTGGCATGTACAGAGTTTTTGTCGTGAGACGAAAACTTTCATTTTGTCCCCTTTGGCGTGCGGGAAGCAGCCCCGGGGAGGTGGTGACTTGTCTGTTATCATGTTAGCCGCACTGGGATGCAGCGTTTCTGTGGTAGCCCTGTGGGTCCTGAAGAGCTGGAGATCACTCATAAAGGGTGTGTGACCAGATGCTGGGAAGCTGGTGTGGTCTGTCTCTGAGCTTCTCGGTGGCGGTGAAGTTCTCCTCTGTGCCTGTGTGGACGCACCTGTCTGCCCCGCGTCCTACGGGAGAAGCCCTTGGGAGGCAGACGTGGGTGCGTCTGTCTCTGTTCCCTGGGGCATCCTACACGTTCCCGCCCCGCCCGTGCCCCACGTCCCCACGTTTCCCAGGCGGGTCATGGCGGGGGCCGCGTGGGGGCTGGGAGTGAGGGCAGCGTCCCCCGTTCTCTGAGCCTTGTGCTGAGAGGGGCGCCCCCTGCTGACAACTGGCCTGTCCTGCTGGCCATGGCGAAGGGTTAAGTGTCTGAAAACACTCTGTTCTGGATGTGTTTACTGGATGCCTGTTTGTATTTGCAAAATGTAAATACAGATCTTAATAAAAAGATACACAGAGAGTGTCGTTACACGTAGTTATTCACAGCACTGCTAGGTGTCCCCTTTTGCGTGACTTAGTAAAAACCCTGTCACGCGAGCTGGATGGCATTCCTTCTTCCTAGCCCCGTCTCCTGCGGTCTCCTCCGCATCTGGCCCGGTTCTTGGCACCGCAGTGACGTCCAGGGTCACACCCATCCCCGCACATTTTCCTGTTCCCTCGCCGTGAAACGTAAAACCGGAGCCTCCGTTACCTCCCGGGGCAGGGTCAGTCCTGGGAGATGTGTGTGGCCGAGAGGCCAGGGAGCAGGGCTGGCTGCCTCGCTGTCTAGACAGACGAGGATCCCCGTGAGCCCTGGGGAAAGGGGAGCACAAGGCATCTCACAGGCGAAGGGTCAGGAGCAGCTGTGGCTGCTGGAGTCTCGGCTCCTGGGTCAAGTGTGAGGACGAGGTTGTAATGGACGCCCTGGCCTCCCCCAGCGTGAGCTGAGCCCACCGCCTTTTCACCGAGGGCTGAAGTTCTCCAGGCTCAGGCACGGGTGGTGAGGGTCCCTCCTGAGGGTCTCTTGGTCCCGC